>NC_136071.1:855275657-855875657 GCF_964261635.1 Lissotriton helveticus | reverse complement strand
AGTACATGAATTGCATAAAACATACGAAACAGATAAACTCTAGACTCATATAAGAATGGTAGTAAGTACATATGTCTACTACAGATACTAGTGCTTAGAGTTGCATGTATACAAGTTGCAAATTCACTCAAGATTACATTTGAAGAAAAGTTGAAGGGGTAGGGTTGGACTATGTATATTACATATTTTCACAGCATGATCTTCTCACTTTGCTGGGGTTTTTGCTTTCACCCGCCCTTCAGGGTGTTGTTGCACTCACGGGCGATGGTCTAGTTACATTTCTTGCAGCACAGTGTGGGGCCGGCTGCCCCTGTCCCTCTCACATCCAAATACCATGAGGTATCCACAGCCATAACCAGAGGAGGTCCTGGAGAATGGGCATTACCAGGAAGTGCAGGAGGCATGCAAAATATGGTGAACTACCACAAACACATTTGTTTTATAAGTATTTACAAATATTTTGCAGCTCTTTTCCTACACTGGGTATGCACATAAATGTACTCCTGAGAAAGCTGGAGTAAGAGTCTAAGGATGGGGCATGGTGAATAGTTGTCCAAGAGCTGAGAAAGGTTTCTTCCCTGGGGAAACATTTTCCTTATGGAATATTTTTAAATGTATTTATTCCATAAGGAAAATGTTTCCCCAGGGAAGAAACCTTTCTCTACTCTTGGGCAACTACTCACACTTCTGCCATGTGTGTACTCCAATGGAGGGCATGAAAGTACACAAGGTAATCTATCATTTCAAGTGAATTAATATAAAGTAAGCAACCTTTATTATGCTCGTCAGCCGCCAATCTCAACTCCAACATGAATGCCGTAACGACCTCCTCCCGAATCCCCACCCCTCCAACATTCCAGGAACATATCAGAGTTCTATGCGGGAGGGGAAACAGCGAAAAGTGAAGGAAGGGAAAGGAAAACAGTATGGAAATAAAAATGTCTTATTAAATTCCACTGTTCAAGACATGTCACATCTCTCTTCTTCAATAGAGCATGGCTTTAAAATCCTTGAATGAATTTCCGATAGGACACCCTTGAGCGAGGAAGACTCATGACCCTTTCTGCAAAGGACCTAAGTTCTCTTGTGGAACATTTATGGTGTTGTGATCTTCTTCCCTTGGGCTCAAGGTATTATCCTCTCCCTCAAAAACTGGACCAATGTCCTTGTCATGAGAAGTAGAGTTACCTAAATGGAACAACTGGTCATGATCATCAACACCTTCTTTGCAATTATCAAAATAACTATAGTCTTGTGATAGGTTACCAGAATACACACATTTAAATACCCCCTTAAGATTCCAACAATTTGCATCTTGCATGATAACACTCCCTTTATTGATCTTTATCATTCTAACAGGGATAGGGAATCTGCTTCTACTTTTATCCACTCTCCTGGAATTACAAGTTCTGACAAAGTCTCCTATTTTGTGTGTGGACTTTTGACCTTATGGGAAACATCTTAATAGGCTTTGGATCTACAATCATGTCTTTCTACTCGCAAGAGAGCAGTTTGTGTGATTTGTGGCGCCCCCAGTACTAGAAAAATTGGAATTTCTTTTTGAGCCACCATGGGAAAATGGCAGAGGTAGGCTCTCTTTCCTTCAATAATAACAAGCATTGGCATAGCCAATAGGTCTTGCTTTTGGGACCTTATAAGTATTTAGTTATGCAGCACAATATCCTTGGTGCAACAACAACTGTTGCATGGCTAAACACTTATAAGGTCCCAAAGGCGAGACCTATTGGCTATGCCAATGCTTGTTATAGAAAGCTTGTGCGCTGATGCTCTGCTCCAGCCTTCTTTTTGGGCCAACACCCTATTGAATGCCTTTTCAGACAGTGTAGCTCCTCATCACTCTGCTCCGAACAACAACAGATTGTTGACTCGTGGAATTCTGGACATTGGAGTCTATTTTTCATTCCTTTTATTTAGTGGAGATGAATCGCCCTCCTACATTGACAAACTGGCGCCTCTAGATTTGTGGTCAGTTCGCTACGGTAGACACACTTTTTTTTACCAATTTAATGTTTTTCTCCCTCATGTTTTATTTGGTTAGTTTTTCTTTCCCAGTATGTACCCCTGACACAGAAGCTTCCTGGTAGAGAGCAGAATGACCACGCATCGGTTGGCTTTTTCTTTTCCTCACCGTATTTTTTTTAGAACCTCCTTACTCTGAGGCAGAACTCCAGCCTATCTTTTGAGTCACAGATCCCCTCTTATGGATGCCTAGTCAGAAAGTGGAGGTACGTGTATGTTCATTGGGGTAGCCGGTGACATACCAGAGGTACATCAAAACCAAGTCCAACTGTGACCCTGCGTATCCAGACTGTGCCGTACGCCCAGAATCCAGGTTCTTCTGCCTCCAGTTAAACACACCAGCTGTCTTGAACTACTAAATGCCTTCACAAACCAGGGGCGAATCCTCTGTAATGGCAGAGGAGTATTGCTCCACTTGCCAGAATCAGTCACAGAAAAATAAAATGATAATGAAACAGTATAATTTTTTCTGTGACTGGCTCTGGCATGGTGTAGGGCAGGGCTGGGCAGGTGGTGGGCACTTAGAAGTGCGCATATACATTTGGCCAGCTGTCATAGGCCGGTCAAAGGGACATGCAAACTTCTATTTTTCCAACCCAGCTGTGTTTGCAGCCAGGTTGAAGAAAACCCACAGGCTACAATGCAGTGTCTGAGCAGCAGAACAGGCTTCTCAGACCAATCCTGGCGCTGCTCTCATAGAGAGCAGTGTCTGGATTGGCTGGGCAGCCTCTGCCTTCCCAGAGACTGCTGGGAAAGCACCGAGGCAGCCGTCGGCGTCGAAGGCAGCAGCGAAAGGTAAGTTTAAATAAATGAATTATCTTCCCTTACTGTCCTCACCGTCCGCCCATCCGTCACCTGCAACTATCACAAACTCAACCCCCTAGTTAAGCATCAATGCTGTCCAGCTTTGCTGCCTTACTCTCTTATAGATTTTGTTTACTTGTCTTTTCCGTGTTGAACTCCCAGATGGCGTAAAGAATTTTATTAACTGACCTACGTACTAACAGGTTAGATCCTAACATTCTGAATCACAGTGGGTCACAATCTAACCTACCTCATGAATAATAATGAGATAGGTCACAAATTGTGGCTCACTCCAATTTCAAGCCATCTCAGGAATGGAGGCCTGCTAGTCTCAGCAGATCACCATGAATGTGATTGCCTCTCAATAAAGACAACTTTTATTAAATACATCCCATTTTCCTTAACGGAAACAAGGCTACGTTAAAAAAAATGTCTTTCTTTTAAAGGTTTGTTTATGAATTGTCAGTTGTTCTATGGGCCCCTACCAACTCCCGAGCAAACTTTTTTAAAGATTCATAAATGGAAAAGAGGACTAACCGGACCCCTCTTTTTTGATGAAATCCATTGCCACTCCAACTTGCTACGTTTTCAATGTTTTGCTGCCGGATTACCATTGCAAAACATTGATATATCACATACTGATTCACTGTTTGGAAGGAAGCCCAAAAAACACCCTTTCAAATACTAAATTAATATCCATCTGTTCATCCATTTTAGAAGTCAGACTGGTTACTGCCTTCTAAAATGGGATTCTTAACCATTTTGGGGGCTGCAAGCACTGATTCACAGTATTTGCAACTGAACAAATGGGTGGTACATCTGCTTGCATGTTCCTAAATCTAGCTTGAGAAAGCAGATCGTAATGTGCTATTATATTAATGTGCGTTCTCTTCCTATTCAGCATTTAGATGCTTGGAGGCGTATTTACAAGGCTAAATTTACATGTAAGTAAATATACATGTGTAAATTTCTCTGACGCTTTGTAGTAAATATACTACTTTGGGCTATTCACCACTCATGCATGAAAATTTAATGCAATGTGTAGACGTTTATGTCTCCATTCTCTGAATTGAACCAAATTACTAATAGCAAGTTTTTACACATAGGCAGAGATCTCTGCAGTTTGGATGGAGACCTCCCTGTGATAATATATAAGGAATAATAAAAAAATAATAAAACATTTTGAAAAAATTGTAACATGAATTAAATAGTAAATATTAATGCACATTAATGTTATATATTTATTTATCTGTATAACAAAATAAAAAAAATGCGACAGCACAATTGCCTTAATTTTGAAATAGTTATGTAATGATATTAAATGAATTTTGTATAAGATTAATTTTACAAAATTCCACCTAAAGTAAAATGTTTATATTTATTTATTATGTATTAAAATGACTAAACATTATATAGAATGAAAGTAAATGTATTTCAATTTTTTAATGAATAGTAAAACATTTTGTAATAAAAAATGCTATTCAAATATTTTATAATAAAGCGCAATTATTGTATTTATATATTTTGTGATAATACAATTACATTTATATATATTTTTTTTAAAGTAAAAATAAATTATTATATTTTAAAATTATTTCTTATAGGGTGTTGTGTAAGATCCCGACTCAATTCATCACTGTGGGATGATGTTAAAGTACCAGTGATTGGCCATGCGTGGTGCTGGAATTTACTTCAGGCCTAAGCTGGAGTTTATTTAAAGATGTTTTGTCTACTTTTTATTTCTTGCCTAGCATTGCAGAGTGCATGCGCTGTCCCTCTGCGAGACATATTGTTAATGAGGAGATTTCAGAAGGGGACTTGAAGCGGGGACTTGAAGCCCCGCCAATCATTTTTATTGGGTCGCCTCAGCGTTTATACTAAACGCTGGTTTCCCATTGAAAAGGATACTTTTTCATTAACGCCATTTCTCCTTTTCGTCCGGTCCATCCTGACTGGGTCGTCTGCTTCACAGCTGTCGCAAAGCAATTTCTTATCTTTAAGGGGCCATCTGTTTCTAATTAGCGTGGCGTTAGCGCGATCGCTTTCGCAGCACCACGGCAGCGCCATTTTGTTACAGCGGAGGGTGTGTCCAGCAGTGAACAAAAAACATGTATTCCTGTGTCCACGTGCAGGTTTAGTGTATCCACAGAGTGAGAGGGTCTTAACAATATTCCCCAAAATCTGCATTAAAAGTAGTGTTGATGGGCCGCACGTCAGAGTAGGACTGATGTAGAGTTTTACGATGGGGCTAGTTGTTGGTGAGCAGTGGGCTGACTTCTTGATGGGAGCGCCATCGTTGGTGAACAGAGAGAAAGGCAAGGCAGGGCTGATGAGCATTCAGAGTACGGAGGGAGGGAGGGAGGGACAGTGTGTGCGCAAGGGGAAGGAGGGAGCAGGCAGCCGGGGCTAGAGCAGACACACCCAGGCGCTCCTGGCTGCTCCCAGCCCATGTTACAGGAGCCCAACCCCGGAGGTCGAGCAGGGCCTTCAGATTTCCGTCTGCAGAGACCGGAAGCCAGAGCGGACCGGACCAGGGACCCCCCCAGGATGGCCCCCTAGAATCCCGACCCCCAGAAGGACAGGTAAGGAGTTCACCTGTGCCGACTTGCAATGGACCGAACTGGACCTTTGCACTGGAACCAAAGTTCAGAAACTTTTCCTGGGTTCGAAGCTTGGTCTGCAAACTCTCCCTGTGTACAGACACTCCCCGGGCTCCATAGTGTCCCTGGATTACAAAACATTTCTGGGCTCGGACGATTTTCTTGCTCCACACTCTTCAGTGTGGGAGCTCCGGACAGCCTCCTCCTCGCTTCAAAACTATTTTAGGGCAACTTTTAAGCGCTTCTGCACAGTAATTGGTCCAAATTGCAGTTAGTGGGAGGGGAGTGTGCTGGCTCTTTTGACGCGAATGTGAGTCTACCCCATATAGGACCCCTTCTGGTGCCCCTTACGCACAGCCACGCCTTGGTAATACACAGGAGGATGTGGAGTGTAGCGCTTTGTAGGATGGGCGCGTGAGAAGATTTATCTGGCACTATAGCCCTCGGTGTGAGTACCCATGGGTTATACTTTTGTGAGTGCGTGCACGTCTCAACCTAAACTCCTCCTTTATATCCTCATTGCTCCTTCCAAATCACCTCTCATTTACTTGTGTCGAGATCTCTGCAGTCGGGGGGCGATCTACATGCAGAAAAGATAGCAGAGACGGAGGAGTAAGCCTCAACAAATAGATCAGTGAATAGCATTTCATAGTCCAGGAGTAAGACTATTGTAGTCCTATTAAATGTACTACAAAATGCAGTTGTTGAATAGGCCTCTTGGTATTTTATTAACACACATAATCCTGATGTGGTTTTTGACCAAAATGTGGCTTCTTTCATCTTGTAACCTTGCCATGGCTTTAGCTATCTCTGATGGTTATTCCATGCTCCATCAGGCTCATCCAGTGGTGGTCTCACGATTTTCTTCCAGCGTGTTATCATGGACTACCCTACTTTCCCGTGTGAAGAGTGAATGATATTTAAAATCCAAGCCTACTCTACAGTGTCCTTTTTGAAAGACTTAATTTAACATACTCTGGGCACTCATGCAACCTTTAGCCTAAAACCCTCCAACTTTGCAGTTCTCTGTGATTTAAACATTAATCTGGAAAATATTAGGGAATCAGCCTCATGGATTCTTGGTTCATTGAATCTCGATCAGATTATATCACAGCAAATGCACTCAGCAGGTCATTTACTCATCCCAATGTTCACCAATTTAAAGAGGATGCTCACTAATTCCTCTATACCCCCTAAATAGATGACTCCTTATGCCGTTCCTTTTTCTTTTCCCTTGACTACGACATGTACATCTTCAGAGGCCTGCCGCTGATTCTCTTATCTCGTGCCCATAGACAAAAGCAACCCAGTCCTGATTTTCCAAAGCCCTGTCATAACCCTAATGGATCCAAGCACCGATATTTCCTAAGATGCACTTCATTTTTAATAATTGTATTAAGCTCGCCCGAGACCGTATTTTACACCTCAAACAACCTTCTGTTCCTCCTGTAAAACATGATGTTCAGATGAACTACAGGCAGCCAAGAGATGCTGCTGGAGAAGCTTTTA
This sequence comes from Lissotriton helveticus, assembly GCF_964261635.1. Classification (NCBI taxonomy): domain Eukaryota; kingdom Metazoa; phylum Chordata; class Amphibia; order Caudata; family Salamandridae; genus Lissotriton; species Lissotriton helveticus. Next base: position 855,868,704 of record NC_136071.1, on the reverse strand, counting down.
TGTCATCAGCAATACAATATAGATCAGGATTTCCACTCTACTAGCACCTTATTAGATCCATGTGAAGTCCCTACTTAACTAAGAAAATAGGCTGTGAGTAATTCATTGCAAGGCATTTTTTCAATAACTCTTTCAAACCTTCTCAGGACCTATAGTCAGAGTTCTCCTAGAGATTGCCTTGTTTTTCTCTGAAAGTATCAACAAGATCCAAAGAGAATTTGATCCACAGCATACACCCTCCTGAAGTCTTTCTCACAACACTCAATGGTAAGTGCAATGTCCACCTTGCTTCTTCATAATCACCACAGATATCATTGGTCCTGTATTTCCAACACATGCACCATCTTATGCAATCTGCAAATTTCTTGAAAAACTGGAAAAATGCTTAAGTCCTATCACTGCTGAAAAACGTAATGCAGATCCAATAACCATGTGAATTAGAGGCTGATTTCTATCCTTTACGTACCCTCAAAATTGTTGGAGGAAGAAGTAAGCAGACAACTGTCTTTACCTGGAAGCTAATTGCCATCTTGGTTTTTCACTGTCCTCATCACCAGAGGCTAGACTATGGAAGCAACCGTACACAGGGATTACCAACAAGTTTACAAGAACACTGCATACTGTCCAAAAAGCAACAGCCAGACTAGTCCTCTACCTCCTATGCCAAGCACACATCACACCACATCTTAGGAAACACGAGACACTCCCAATACACAGGTGCACACCCTAAACTCCTCACCCACACCTACTAAGCTCTCATCAACACTGGCCCTGCTTACCCGAGTAGCCACATTTGCTTCCACCAATCTTCCATACATCTCTGCTCTGCTGGTTTCTCACTCCACACACCCCATGAATACATCAAAGCAGAGCAGGGAGATGTGCCTACTCGTACCTTGCTCCTAAAGCCTGGAACGACCTCCCACAAAACACCAGATCCTCCATCTCTCTTTTTGAATTCTGCAAGAGATGAAGACCTGGATTTTCGAGTAAGCCCCCAGGACTGGCTGCACACACCTGCTATAGAGTTTCAGGATACCCTCACGGGTGGTTAGTACACTAAACATAACGTAATAAAATATTACATAACATAACAATATAACATAACATAATAACGAGGCAGATTGAGTTAAGATCCACTGCAAGGTTTTTTAGTGTTTCCAATGGTATAACATGAATATGGTCAGGTGATTTCAATACAAAATTACCTAAATCAAGTGGCGATAATACTGCAGCAAACTAGGTAGTTTTAAGGTGGTCAATACCTGATTCCTAGTTTATTTTTTAATGTTCATTACCAACCTCAAGCTGTTGTTTCAGAGTTCCCTGTAACCACAACTTACTCCATGTCAACGGCCATACAAATAAATATTCCCCTACTGCTACAACATAGATCGCAACCAGCCCATAATCTAATTTAAACGATACCTTTATTAACGCTGCACTTTCCGCTCGTGACCATGATTTTCAAATTTAAATACCATGCCATGAAGGTGACCACCACCCTAAAGTCTTTTTTTACTATTTCATTTATCTGAAAATAATAATCTTTCAAACGCCCAGGACAATTGCACTATTGGAAATTCTATCCTCAAATTTCCCCTTTAGGAAATCTGTGAGCTTTGTAGTAGATCGTCCATATTACCAGGCCTTGATTTAACCATCCACCATTTTGACGACCTGAAATAACACTCGAGATCTCTTTTTTTATAAAAAGGCTGTACCATATAGAATGTGTACATACAATAAATGGTTTAATCTTTTCAGTGACTGGTTTTCGACCTGCCTTTTGTACAGTGGGCACAAAGTGACTATGGGACATACTTGTCACCTTGCAGGTGGCTAAAACATAGCCCTGCCCATCCTTTTGATGCAGGTAAAATGACAGTGTGGCTTAGTTTAACAGTCCTTCTGCACAAGGCATACAATTTAATGCTGACAATAGCTCATTCTGACCCACAACAACGCCCCCCCTCTCCAGACTACTGTCTTTTGTCTACTGGAAGTTACATTGATGCGCAGTGTTGGAAAAAGTAGGTTCAGTTCTGCCTGAATATAAACGTTTCATGAAATCATGAGATTGTATTTCCAACCATTACAAAAGACAATTACTGCAGCCCATTCCTTGGGCATGTTTTATAAATGCCACAGCCATAATATATAACGAAAATAAATCCCACACTATAGCCACGGTGAATAATGATACACATTGACTACCTCCTTTTCTATATCATAATTAAAAGCAAAGTAGTGATGGGAGCACTGCAAGCCCATTAAAGCACCAAGACAAATGGCCAAATTATGAAGTGCATTAAAAGGAATAATTTGTGCTCATAAAATAGTCTGTAAATTTCAATGAGAAGCGCAGCGTTTTCCGGGTGGTGTTAAAGAAGTACTTCAGGAAAGGTCTTGTTCTGAGTCAGAGCAGTAGTTGCTTCAGTAATTAAAGTGCTTTTAGGAGTAAACTATGTCGCCTGTGGTCGTGGCTATGATAATCACACCGTCAGTGGTGTTGTTTAGTTCCTAGGAATAACCAGGACCTGCACCTTTTGGATGACCTAAACTGAGGGCTTGGTGTTCCAACCGCTTCCGGACACCCCCTTAGGATATGTCAGCCGTTAGACCAGCTAGCTCTACAGTGCCACTACCACCTGTATCTTACAGTGGTGTAGGTGGTTTCTGGCAACCACTGAACATGACAACCCTGATTCCTCAGGGATCATGGAAACAGTACAGTACTTTTCGCTCAGTCACTCGTGCTCACTTATTCTCTGAAAATACACAGGAGGCTGATTAGGACATTTCAATAAGTATTTATTGGTCCAGCATCAGTCTTGTGTAAAACATATTTGCAGCGACAATCAGGAGATGAAAGCATACGAAAGAGATTGCTAGAACCAATATAGTAAATAGTAGATACCTTTCTACCATAGTGGTAAGATGAACGTAAGCACTTCAGATAAAAACAGTAGCACTTGCATATTCCTAAAATGCGTGCCCTAAGTAATTTGCCTAAATGTACCTGGCCTGGAGCTGTATATGCAGCATGTATATGCATGTAGCTATATATATATTTATATGCTTGTGCATTTAGCCCAAAAAACCCTTAGGGGACGTGGCCAAGCTGTCCAACATGACGATGCGTTTTAGACAAACTCCGGAGGCCCAATGTAAATCCTGCTAATATCCTGTGCCATCAGCCCATATTCTCCCCCGAGTCTCTCATGCACATTGCCCTAATGCCCCCGCCATACTGTTGGAGCGAACAACGGCCGAATTGAAGCCCGAACAGCCGGATGGTGACGCCACTTGCCAGCTGGGGACTTGGAGTCCAGGTTCCCATTGCGCAGCATTCTGGCTCCTCTGGCAAATCACGGCTGGACTGCAGCTGGAAGCCACTGACAGGCATGCAGGGACTGCATGAAGATGGCCTGAGCAGGGACCAAGCCGTATACGACCCAAGGATCATGGGGTGAGAGCACCAGAGACCGCAGAGATACGCCGCTGGTCCCGTACTTATCTTCTTGCCGTACGGTACGGCGAGAAGATAAGTGCGGTGCGCCCACGCTCGGATGTTCCACACCGCTTGTACAGCACGTTACCTGCCTGTCTGGTGGATCCGGTGAGGGCAGCGGTAGCTGTATTCCTCTTAATTAAATATGAGCGGACACCAGGGGCGGAGACGATGACACAGTGCAGGGGCCGCACAACCGAGCCAGGCCTCTGCCGGAGGACGTTGCGACCGGCGGGCTTGGAGGCCAGCAAGGCTGGGCCGGGCTACTTGAATGTGAAGTGACCTTCTCTAGGCTGTGGAGCGGGTGTGCGGCATCTTGGGAGCGCCTTGTGGCTGCTGAAGAGCTCTGTGGCCCTCTTGGCAAAGACTGTCTGCGACCCAGGAGTCCCTGGATGTTTCTCTGAGCTGCCGCGCCCCTGCCTGAGTCTCCTAATTACACCTGCTACGGGCCCACTTGCGGTCCCCGGGGAATTTTCCTTTGCGTCGCTTGACACTGGCAGGGTGGTAGGGTGCGGCAGTGGTGATTGCACTAGGCCTGCACGGGGCTGTCTACACGGCCCGAATCCTAACTAAGGCCCCTGTGGTGTCTGCTGCAGACTGAGGCTGACTAGCGCGGCATAAGGCCTGCCCCCCCCCCATAACCCTGCAGCACAGAGGAAGGCGCGGGGCTACCTACACGGCCCGAATCCTAACTAAGGCCCCTGGGGTGTCTGCTGCAGACTGAAGCTGACTAGCGCTGCATAAGGCTTGCCCCCCCTACCCCCCATAACCCTGCAGCAGAGGAAGTGACAGGACGGGTATCAACGGCCTCCGATGTGCCCACCACACGCCCAGTCTCCTTCCAATAATGATTCGGTGAGGGAACCGCCTCCCCATACACTGAACGGGGCTTGGAGGAACGCTGTTGCCGGGGTGAGTCAGAGACCACTGCACCTTTATCACAATTGATGTGGAGCACCCCAGGGGCGACCTACATGGCGCTGCAGAGTATAACTTGACAGAGGCACCCATTGAGGGGGTGCAGAGGCGCCTGCGTGCGGAAGCGGCCAAGCTCGGTCCTGATGCGGCCTGTGTGTGGGTAGCCTCCGTGCCTGCCTTCCTGCCTGCCTTGTTGGCAAACGTTATCCAGTTTGCTCGCTATGGGGAGTCTCCCCCTTGCCCTTCAAATGTTACTACCACCACGACTGCTGACTGGGGTGAGATTGCGCCGCCTACTGACTCTTGCAGAACTGTGCTGGCGCTGTGAGGGCCTACCTGCCGCTACTGAACATGAAAACCGTCACCCACGCCCTCATCAGCAGCAGACTCGACTACGGAAACGCCCTCTACGCCGGAGCCCCGTCCAAGCTCATCAGCAGACTTCAAAGAATCCAGAACGCCTCGGCACACCTGGTCCTCGACGTTCCCCGCCGCGACCACATCACCCCCCACCTTAGAGACCTGCACTGGCTCCCCGTCGACAAACGAATCACATTCAAACTCCTGACCCACGCACACAAAGCACTCCACAACACCGGCCCTGGATACCTCAACAGCCGACTGTCGTTCTACGTACCCAACAGAGAACTCCGCTCCGCCGACCTCTCACTGGCCACAGTCCACAGAACCACCTCCGGGGAAAGATCCTTCTCCCACCTAGCCGCCAAGGCATGGAACGCCCTCCCTCTCTACCTACGACGAACAGAAGACCCACAGACCTTCAGGAGTCTACTCAAGACCTGGGTCTTCGACCGCTAGCTGCGGCCACCCTCCCCCAGCACCTTGAGACCCTCGCGGGTGTGTAGTGCGCTCTAGAAATTTCCTGATTGATTGATTGATTGTATATATGCTCTCTATGGTTTTTTTTTTTCAGAGTGACTGTGAAGTATTTGGCTTTGGGGCCTCACATTGCCTGGCCCCCGGGGATCATTTTAACCCCTAACATCTTGCGCTCTTCTTTTAAATCGGGTATGGCGGTTTATCTAGCCCCTCTCTATTTCAATTTTTCCCTGCTCTTATCACTGGTGGGAGTAGTTTGTATTCTTTTTTCTATTATTTGTTATGTGCCCTCCTCTTATATCCCCTCTCTGTTTCAGATCCTTCTTGCATCTTCACCTTTCACACCAATTCCCACAGAGCACTTGTACTTTCATCACTTGTTTATGGCAGCTGGTACTTTTCTTGATTTGGCCTTGTTATTCTCTTCTATATATGATTTTCTGATAATATTTATTGTATATCTACTGGTTGTTTTGGCACTGTTTATTGAATGTGCAGTTTCATTCCAGGTTTTGTATATTCTATATTCTTACAATTTATGCTTATCTTAAATTATCTTCTCCCGGAGCTGATTAAGTAGCTTTTTTTAGATTTATTCTGAAGAACACCACCAAATTGTTCATTTTGGCGATTATTTTGAAATATGTATTTTTCCATGTTTGCAGATACCTTGTCCCACACTTCTTTGTACATCTCCGCCCTGAACGGTGTCGCCCCGGCTGGGGCAACAAACCGAAACGCGCGTTGGTGTTCTTCGTGTGGGGTCATTTGGACTGATTACATCTCCACCCCTCTGATGATTTGTTTCAATCTTGTCATCTAAATCATCCTGTTGCTGCTATGTACTTTTTTGATACTGTGTATGCGTGTAGAATGAATTATGTTGTATCTTGGAATGTATGATGGCATGAATGTGATGTATGGTTTGGTGTATGGGACTATGTGTACTGATTGGAAAGTTTTAAATTATTGTGCTATTTGATATCTATCATGTTTTGTTGATACAATCAGATTAAATATTTTTTCTACAATAAAATCACTATATATTTGCAACCTTTGATGTGATGATTTGACCAAGCTCTTGTCTGCCCTGGTGATAGTGAATCAGTAAAAGGACTCCATAGCTGAGCCTTGTTTGAAATCATTGTGGCAGGTATATTTCCTGCTTCTTGGTGATTCCTTTTTCTTCTGCTTACCTGCCTTTATTTATGTCGGGGTCCCCCTTCTATCTAGACAGAATAAAGGAAGCCGAAACCCGGATATCAACCACGGAAGACACAGTTGCATCCCTTCACAATCCATCACAAAAGGTCTTGCGATCAGGGCGAAGGACGCCGAAGGCAGAGCCCGGAGGAACAATCTTCGCTTTGTGGGCTTTCCGGAGGGCTGCGAAGATAACAATGTGGAACAATTCCTCACCGCGTGGATAGCGGGTTGGATCCCTCAGACTTCTCTGTCTAAATGTTTCATCATTGAACGTGCGCACCGCGCTCTGATGCAAAAGCCCTTGCCTGGGGCCAGGCCCAGGGCCGGAATGAGAACCAAAACCAGCCCTGGCAAAGTGCTCGGCCGGCCCCCTGGGGGTGCGACCGAGCTCTTTGCCGGGGCCGGTTTTTGGACGATTTTGTCACAAGGCCGCTTTTGCAGCTATGCTGCAAAAACGACTCTGTAACAGAAACGGCCCCCTGGGCCCAAAACCGGCCCCCACCCTTGCGGCGCACCGGGGGATTGCCCGGTGCCCGCAACGGCCAGTATAGCTAGATTCTTACATTTTCATGACTGTGATGCGATCCTCACACAGGCCAGATATGCGGGCAAACTTCAGTATGACTCCCATAATATTCAAATCTTTCCAGACTACACGAGACTGGTGCAACAATGTCGGCAATCATTCACAGTTGTTAAAGCCCGACTGCAAGACCTAAAAATCCAATATGAGCTGCTCTTCCTGGCCTGGCTGAAAGTTATCTATGAATCATGTACGCTTTTCTTCAATACCCCCGAAGAGGTGTTCGCCTGGACAGACGAAAGGTAGATGCTCAAGGTGCGTACTCCGCCGCGCTTTGACTCAGAGTAGTCCACTTTACCAGGCCTAAAGGGAAACCAAATCACAGATCACATATGAGACGGTGCTCCAAATCACAAGGTGCATAAATCTCCCGGGTGGATGAAGGTCGACAGGACTTGTCGCCGTCACATTATGGAGACTGAGGGTCGCGGGCATGATCTCTGTGCGGGCCAGACTGGCTGGTGAACCCCAATTTACATCTCATCATTCCCTACACCTATCCAGACTGTACAAGAGTGGTACTGGGGCTTGAGAACTGATACTGTAATGCTCATTATGCTGAGGTCACGTTCCCCGGGCCTACGCGAGGCCATACCCCATAACTCTTTTTTCAGTACCGAAGAACATTGTATTTGTTTGGGGACAGTTCTATGGGGGAACCTTTGGTGTGGAGCTGTGCCCTGCTTCTGTTGGGGCAGCGGTATGACGCCCACCGCAACAGATGCTTCTGCTGTTTACTGTGTTTCTTTCTTTTTTTTTTTTATTGCCACCATGAGATCAGAAGAAAAGAATTACAACATACATTTCAAAAATCCAATAAGAAGAGAGTACATCCAAGCATAAAAAAAAGGAAAAAAGAACAACATTTTTTACATATAAATGATTGATTCCAGCATTTTTAGTTCGTTAGAGAATTCGTGGATAAATCAGGAAGAGTTCTTATTCTCTAAGTAATCTTTAAGTACACCCCATATCGATATTCCGATCCTTTTTTTCCTTGTCCCCTTTAGAACATATAAATTCCATTCTAATTCATATATGTTCAAAAGTTTCCTTTTCCAAAACTCAAAAGCACGTGCTTCAGGTTGTAGCCATTCAGTAGCTATACATAATCTAGCAACTATCATTGCTACAAATAAAAAGTATTTATGTTTCGAAAAATCTGTGTTTTCATTAAAACATTGAGTCCTTCCTATTAGCATCAATGCCGGAGATATTTTTATGGGATAGTGAGTGATTTCTGACATAAAATTTTCTATATTTGAGATAAAAGGACTCAGTTTGGAACATTCGTAGAAGATGTGAGGTAAATCTGCTTCTTCTGTTCCACACCTAAAGCATTTTCCATCATATTGTGGGCCCCATGAAGACATTCGTTTAGGTGTATAATATAGTCTAAATACCATTTTATATACTTGTGCCTTCATGTTGGCTGATATACAAACATCTTAAGTCATGAGAATGGTATCTACAATATTCAGTTCATTGTCTTCCAACTGATTTTGCCAATATATATTATATTTATTTAGATCGTCCTGTTTATACTCCAACAATAATTGATATATCTGCCCTATCTTTCTCTTTGTTTGTATCGCCTCTATTAACATATTAGGTGTAGGATTAGTTACTTTCTTTAAGCAAAAATCCCTAATTTGTAGATACTTAAAGAAGCTAGAGTGTTGAATATGATATTTATTATTCAATTCGGAAAAAGCTTTGAAAGTTCCGTCCTTCTGATATAAATCTCCAATTCTTACAATCCCTAACGTACTCCATACCTTAGCCACCTGATCACTAAATATTGATGGAAGAATTTTCTCTGCTGAAAATGGAGTGTAAAAAATAATTTTATCTAATTTCATTATAATTTTGACTTTCCTCCATACTTTATTTGCTGCATCAATCACCTTAAACCGGGTGTGTTTATAGGAATTGCCTTCCAGCTCTTTCAATAAACAGCCCTTTGAATGTTCTCCCAGTAATAAATAAAATATTGAGGGAGACTCTGCCTGAACCTCTATTTGTTCTCCAGTCAAAAGAATTTGCATTTTCTGTAAAAAACATACATAATAATAGAATAGGAAATCCGGGATCCCCCGCCCACCTCTCTCTTCCGGCAACGTTAGCCATTTCATAGCTCTTCTGGTTTTCCCAGGTGCCCAACAAAATTTCATACAAAGAATTTGTATTTTATTTATCTAACTTTGAGGAATTTCTAAAGCGATGCTGCGATAAATATATAGTATTTTAGGTAGTATACTCATCTTGATTATGTTGCCTCTTCCAATTAAGGAAAGTTGAAGTCTCTCCCATCTGTCTAATGATTGTTGAATTTGTGATATTATCCTAGTCATGTTAGCTATCACTATCTCCTGTGTATGTGATTTTATGGCTATTCCTAGATATGTTACTTCTGAGACTACCCTGTTGTCATTATATTGAATATTATCTGTACAAAGTACCTGCGTTTTTGCAGCATTAAGTTTGTAACCCGAGCTGTGTCCAAAATTGATAGCCAACTGTTCAATCTCTACGATTGCTTGTCTGGGATCTGTGGTAATAACAGCTATGTCATCCGCATATGCAAATATTGAAAAAGGTGTGTTAAATACAATAAATGGTTTAATACGTGCTGATTCCTGTAACTTAATTAAAAAAGGATTAATAAATAACGCAAAAAGAAGTGGAGAGCAGGGGCATCCCTGTCGGGTGCCTCTTGTAATAATTATACTATCTGATTTTTGCCCCATAACTACAATTCTTGCGTTAGGTGATCGATATAATACCTTTATAGCTGTAAGAAATGTATTACCGAATCCCATCCTATCCATAACTTCCCATAAATAATCCCATTCTACGCGGTCAAACGCCTTCTCGGCGTCAAGTAATATCAACGCCAGATCTCTCTTCTCAGTTTCCACTATATCAATTAAGGTGATCACTTTATTAATATGAGATACAGTTCCTCTTTTAGGAATGAAGCCGTGTTGGTTTAATGATACTAAGGGTGTTATAATCTTAGATATACGATTAGCTAACATCTTTGAGTAAATCTTGCTATCGCAATTTAACAAAGATATAGGTCTGTATGAGGCCGGCTCTTCTGGGGGTTTCCCTTTTTTGGCAAAGATGACTATCGATGCATCATCCCAGGATTTTGGGGCTTTTCCTATTTGCGCTCTTCTGAATGTCTCCAGCATAAGATTCTTTAAGGGATCGAAAAAGCATTTATAGACCTCACTTGGAATGAGGTCGGGGCCAGCTGCTTTGCAATTGGGTATATTTTTTATTGCGCCCACCAACTCTTCCATTGTGAAAGGTTGATCTAGCACATCTTTCTCTGGTTCACTAAGTTTGTTGAGTATCGATTCATTCAGAAAAGAATCAATGTCTAAATTAGCTTGTTTCGTATATAATTCTGTATAAAATTGATGAAATATTTCCAACATTTTTTGTGGATCTTCAGATATTAGACCATTTTTATCTTTTAATCTAGCTATTTGGCGAGAAGATTCTTTCATTTTTAATCTTATTGCCAAGGCCCTGCCTACAGCTTCCCCATATTCGTGCATATGGCTTCTGTATACTAAATATTTCCGAGCAATCTCCTGGGACCAGATTCCTGTAATTTTTGCTTGGCATTTAGCTATAAGCACCTCACATTCCTGTATTTTGGTTGTATTATTAAGTCCCTCCTTAATTTCCGTGGTTAACTTTTCTTCTGCTTTGGCAAGCTGATCATAAAGATCTCGCAATTTACCCCGTTGCACATCTTGAGTATAAAAACCATAGCTCATTGTTTCTCCTCTGAAGCATGCCTTCCATGTGTCACATATTATGTCAATATCAGCTGATCCATTATTGTTCTGTATAAATTCTGTAATCCATTTCACCATAGCCTCTCTATACTGTGGATCTAAACATAGCTTCCTATCAAATGTGAAATTCCTAATCTGCTTTACTTCTCCTATATAGGCGGTTTCAATGAGCAGTGGTGAATGATCCGATGTTACTCTCGGGAATATCTGAATTTTAGTTTTAGATTGTATACTAATTGAAGTGAAGAAATAATCCAAACGAACTAGTTTCTTATGGGGGGAAGAATAGAAAGTATATCCCGGGGCCGTAGGATGATTCTTACTCCAAGTATCAACCATTGCGTGATCCTTCACTAAATTATATAAGGCTTTAAAGACTCGGGGTTTTCTCCCCTTATAGTTCTCTATACCGGCATCTAATTCACCTGTCCTCAAGCTAATATTAAAGTCTCCACATAAGATTAAAGGGGCTCTCCAGTTAGCCAGTTCAAGATTTAAATATTCAAATATTTCTCCCTCATCCAAATTGGATCCATAAATTGAACATATTGTTAGGTACATAGTTCCTATACTTAGCGTGACTATCACCCATCTGCCCCATTTATCCGAAAGGCTTTTTACCAACGTACCTAATCGTGGTTTGATCAGAATCATTACACCTCTAATCATGCTTGTTTGACGGGATGTTGCCAATAGCGTATATCCTAAATCCGAAACAAGACCTCTTTTGTCCCATGGTAAATGTGTTTCTTGGAGACACAATATATCCGGTTTCAAAAAACGAATTTCTGCTGCAATCCTCTTTCTTTTATTTATATTGTTAAGGCCAGAGACATTAAAAGAACATATTTTCATTTTCTTAACCATTCTAACTTACCCCAATCATGTTTCTATCTCCATAATTAACATTAAAGTATATTATTTTGATCTTAACATTCCTTTCAATACTGACTCCCTTCGTCTTGATTAGCTCCGCAAAATCATTTGACCTCCTAGTGGCTTTTTTCCCCTTTAACCCCCGTGCCCCCCTCCACCACCCACCCATCCCGCTACCCAGTGGCACCCCTCCTCCCCCCTCCTTTCCCCCCCCTCCTTTACCGAGGCTTTCGGACTCCTGGTCCTGGTGATGGTGATCTCAGTTTTCTTTTCTCCTTTTCTAACGACGCAGTATAAATTTCTTTTTTCTTCTATTTTATTCTCTTCCTATTTTGCTTTGTTTTTTCTTTTGTTAACTGCTGTTAACTGCCAAGGAGGAAAAATGACACAACAGCTTTACAAGTGTCAATTGTATAAAGTTAATGCTGTAGCCGCTAAAGCATACTTGCGTGATCTAAAAGACTCTTAGATTCTTAGATTATGATTATAGATTTTCACGATTTTTTCATGATTCATGTCAAGGCAGAGAAAATTTGAAAATGTGTGAATGAACAATATACATAAATGATGTACAATTATGTTGAAAACGATGACCTGTGAGGTATAACAGGGGAGAGGTGTAGGTCAGTACCATTACTGTGTTTCTTTCTAGTGTATCAACCACAAATCGCCTGATACTGTAAGGGTGCTACTTAGATTATTTTCAGAGATGACCTAGGAAGTTGGTAAACTAGGAATATCTAGGTAGTCTGCTCTAGGTACCTCTAGGATATAAACATACATCTGGTTAATAGCGTTATATGTGGCAGATGTATACATGAAGAAATTAGTCTCTGAAAAGAACCTTAGTAGGGCCCTCACAGTATCAGGCGATTTATGGTTGATACAATAGAAAGAAATACTCTAATATCACTCTTACACCACTTTAGGGTATGCAATATTGAATACCAATGGGTGTATTCTGAAGAAAACGGTATCTAAAATGTACTCTCATCTTTCAGGCCCGTAGTGCAAGATGTGAGCGTCCGGTTAAATATGGCTGCGCTTTTTCCTGGTGTGGGTATTCGATAAAAATACTCTCTCATTTTTTTGAAATTGGGACAAATTGGAGTGATTAGGAATAGATATTGATGGTGAATGCAATTATAGTAAATTACAAGCCAAGAATTATTTGAACATTAATGTAGATAGAAAGTGAGTATGTCTAAGATATAAAAAGAATTCTCACTATTTAAGTCTGTGTAAAACGCAAGTGTCTGTTCCAAAATGGCACTCGTCCCCCATTTCTAGATCTATGATCAGAGGAGGGAGGGCCCTATATATAGTTGAAACCTGACACAAACCGGGGTGCTAACTGAAACGAAAGACGACCGGAGAGCGTCAGGAGACTCTAAAGTCCCAGGGAGTTACTGCCTCGTGGCCACACTAGTATTAGACTTGGGGCATCAATATGTGTTTATTTGATATAGTCCACAAGGGGAATAATCGCTAATGAACGGGTGGCCATTTAACTGTCAGGCCGATTCACGATGGGTTTTAAGATATTTGTGTTGGACCGAAATAACTTTTGTCTGTTTTTTGAACCCTGACCTAATGAATGGGTCGCGAATATAAAATATAAATAAATGTGAAACTCGTCCATATAGCACTGAAATCAGACACACACAGAAGGGAGCGGTGTGGGGTTTGATTGAATGCCTTTCAAAAACTGGTACTTTGGGATAAAAAAGCACTTGTTAAATATGTTAGAATTTGTTTTTCAGCTGCGAATATTTTAGTGCTTCAAATGGAAGGGAAAATAACTAAGAAGCTTACCTATACATTGATCATTTGTGGAAGGATAAGGTTTTTAAAAAACAAGGGGTTGTTTAACTTTTAACTATAAATCAGTGACAGTAGGATATGTTTTTTGACACAAACAGGCACTTTGTTTTAATGTGAAGAAGAACTTTGTAGAAGGAGACCAAATAACTTGGAGATTATTTAATCCCAGAACTTGGTAACGGATTACTCTAATTTTCTCAAACAATACTCCACTCAAGGTAATATTTCTAGGAAAGTGACATATGGCCCCCTTTTCTTATTGTAGACTATGCTTTCATAGTGTGGAACATCATACATGTTCCTTTATGTTATCCCTTTGGCTCATCATAGAGAGAGTCCATAAATCAATGGATATATCCTAGAAAGGTTTGGTTGTCTCCTTTACCTTGAGGAGTCAGATCCCAAGAGAGTTGACCGACAATACATCACCATTTCTGGTGGGTTAACCTTTATAACTGCCTTTGCAGTTGGGGGTTTTGAACAATGAATGTGATCTGATGTGATACTTGATTATGTAATTCTGAATGACATCAAAATGTGTGGGGTGGGAAGTTGAGATTCTAAAATCACCAGAGGTTGTGTGCAATTTTAGGCTTTCTATATGTTCTCCAAAGCATTATACTAGATTTTTAAAGTTCAACTTTAGCAATTTGTACTGGGAAAAATGAAGTACATAATATTTAATATACTGTTATGTGAAGAAGATATGTTGAACAATTATGAATTTTGAAATTTGGTTTTATATGATGTTTTTATAAAAGATTTCAAGTTTTGGGAGATATCAAGTCTTTCTTCCTGTAGAAGGTGGTTGAAACATTTTAACCCACCTTAACGCGTCATTCTGCTGCTATAAAAGCACTAAATCAACTTTATCTTGGCCAAAAAAGGAACTGTACAACATAGTGGTTTGACCATAGGGTAAGTATATATATAAACAAGAGTGGTTCTGTCGGGTAAGAAAGGTTAATCATAGATGCTCAAAATTAGTAGCATAAAATTACAACACAACCTCTACACAGACAATAATGAGAGCTTAAGAGAAAACTAGCTCCCCATTGTCACTTATTATACAGATTATTCGACCAAAAGGATTCAAAAATGATTTGAGAGTGAGACAATCAACTTAAATTATTACTTTTATCCGAATTGCATCATTCAATGATATCCAAAGTAAACGGAAAAAAAGTAAATGCTGTCAACATGAAATTTTCACATAAGTGACAAATGAAGTGACACTAGTGCTTGGAGTGCTCATAAAGTGAACAATATATACAGTGCAGGCATATGTACAGTTTTGGCATATATACAGATTGGGGAGTCAGAGGTTTGATGATACCGATCCTATCCTTAGTCTTATGGAATCCTGTATTCTCTGAGCTTTAGAAGTATATCGACGTTTCAACCCTAACGGTGCCCCAGTGGGTGGTCACAACGGGTCTTCCTCAGGACGGGTGGGGGGGGGGGTAGCAAGTATTGATTCTAGATGACAGCCCTGGATTGGCCCGAAGTATGCTGTCCCTTTAAGATGTGGATGGCTGAGTCACCACCTGGGAAAGTCTTGGCTTGATAGGCAATGAGCGGTGGACTAGTCAGTACGTAGCCACCAAACTGTATTCCGTGGTATTGCTTCAAAAAGGGGGGGGTGAACAGGCCGAAGTACCGTCTCCCGTCTGGTATAAGTCAGAACACGACTGTAGCAACGCCCCTGACGTACATTGCGTACACGAGGCAGGCTCTCACGTCTCTTACACTAAGTCTGCAGGGCACTCCCGCAGTCGTGTTCTGACTTATACCAGACGGGAGACGGTACTTCGGCCTGTTCTCCCCCCCTTTTTGAAGCAATTCCACGGAATACAGTCCTGAGGAAGACCCGTTGTGACCACCCACTGGGGCACCGCTAGGGTTGAAACGTCGACGTACTTCTAAAGCTCAGAGAATACAGGATTCCTTCAGACTAAGGATAGGACTCACTGTATCATCAAACCTCTGACTCTCCAATCTGTATATATATGCCAAAACTGTACATATGCCTGCACTGTATATATTGTTCACTTTATGAGCACGCCAAGCACTAGTGTCACTTCATTTGTCACTTATGTGAAAATTTCATGTTGACAGCATTTACTTTTTTCTTCGTTCACTTTGGATATCATTGAATGATGCAATTCGGATAAAAGTAATAGAAAGTCAGCCAACAGACGCTTCTCTCTGGGGCTCGGGATGACTCTTCCTCAAGCAGTGCACCACAGGCACAGTCCTCTCCTTGCTAGCCCAGGAGCACCAGGGGCAGCCCAGTCTTTGGGGAACCCTCTCTTTACCAGGTCCAGGGAGCAGCAGGGCAGTCTTTCTTTGGTCTTCTACCTAGTACAGATGTGATCTGAGTTGTGAGTGCCAGGGGAGCCACTTCTATGACCACAACTTGCCCTCAGGGGATGCAGTGACTACTAGCCAATAGGCCACCAGACAACAATGTTCTGTAATGTGTGGCATCCAGCTATCCCAGTGTGCAATATTCTTCCCACTCCCAAGATGACAGAACCCTTCTCTTGGTGTGTGGAGCTTGGTAGCCCACTCTAGAGGTGTGGCTATCTGAGGGCTACATGCCCAAGATAAAACCAGTTTTGCAACTGCTTTCCCCTCTCTACCCCCAATGCCAACCTGCCTACAAGAACAAAAGAGGAGCCCCTCGTGTGTGTCCCCATTTGCCCTGCAAAGGCAGCTTCCTCTTTGAAGCTCACCTTTTGGGCTCCCACCATTCATGGCGTCCTGCCAGGAAGAGCTAACATGTGTTCCAACAACACACCTACATTTTGCCTTTTATGGGAGTGGTTCTCACCTCTTCCCAGGAGTGCAGAAGGCTGTCTTGTGACCAGCATCTGCAAATGGCCAGTGGAAAACGTGGCCAACAGAGTGGCAATTTTCTAAAGCTGCTTTTTACTTAAAAGTTCAATTAAATTCGATTTCGGCATCAAGTTGGGTTTAATGTAATGATTATTTTGATACCTTGAAGTACTAACTTTAGTAGCCCCATTCAGGAATTAGTACAGCTCAGTTGACAGTGTGTAACCAGGTACTTGCCAATGAGGCTACTAACTTTTCTATATTAAAAGGAACAATTTGGAGTTTTAATTGTTAGGACATACAAAAAACACATCTTACATATAGCAACCTACCTTAGGGCTCGACGGGCATAACTTAGGGGGTGAATACTTTCAATGGCAAAGTTGAGTGAGAAGATTAAAACTGCCCCACCAGTATGCACAGGCTGGGAGACATATTTTTCTTTGTCAACAGTCATGATGGCACAATAAGAGCTGCAGCCCATATGGGACACTTTTAAGTCATAGGACCTGGTACCCCTGGTACCATATCCTAGGGAAGTATGTTAACTTATGCTAGTTGGGTATAAGCCCATTAAACATAAATGTTTAAGGGTCAGAGCACTATCACTGAGGTCTGGTTGGCAGACCTCATTACACTCTCAGAGTCATTACACCAGTACCTAATAGTCTGAAAGTGGGGAAAAGATGTGGGAGTGAACCTGCAAAAAGTCATATTCTCACAGGAATGTGGCAAATGTGAGATATTTCCTTGTTATCACTCATTTCGATGTGCAAAACATGGAATAGTGAAGTGTTACCAAACCACAGAAAATCCACACCCTGCCATATTAATATATCACCATCACCAGGAGGAAACTACACCTACATATGTACCACCTGAGAATGAGGCCCTTATTCTTCACCATCCTGGATAAGGGGTGGGGGATTTTTAAACAAAAAATGCACAGTTAGCTTGCACCGGTGCCAAAGAGAGAGAAAATGCATTTTGCACCACTGCAATTTCCTACACAGTAGGGAATAAAAAAATTATTTAGCTCCTCCGGTTTCTGTTACATAAAAACGTTTGCACCTGGTCAAAAAATTCATGAAAAGGTTTGTGATACCTTTCTGAATAGAAGATGAACAGAAGATGATACTTGATTCACCTATACATTATTTTACATATGCAACTAAGTTTTTGACAAAGAAAACCTGACACCTGATTACATAAACTGCACAACGCTATGCTATTTTTTGGTCCGTTCATATTTTAATGTTTTAAGGTCATTTAGCACTTCAGGTGCGGCACCTCTGTTGAAAAGATATGCATTCTAAACAGGGCATACTGTAGGGCCACTAATGTATTGCGGGTGTCATTGACCTACTATGAAGGTCCTACAATGGTTACTGGTTGCCAGAAGATCCACATTCAAGCTGCTTTTTATCACCCACAGAGCGATACATGGAACAGGACTGCTCTTCATCAGGAATAAAATTACCAAATACATTAAACAAAGGAACCTCCCCTCTAGATTGGCCCATCGCCTCAAATTCCCACCAAACAAGGAAAAAAACATAGGTGGCACAATCTTCCCTGTTCAAGCAGCCAAACTTTGGAGCTCTTTACCTCCAAATATAAGAGCACAGATAACTACCTTATCTTCAGAAGAGAACTCAAGAGTTGACGCATCCCCACATAACCACCATACTCAAACATACTTATACAGCATATCCCTCTGCATATAAGCATTTATTTAGACTGTAGATCTGTACCTACATATCTGTATTGCTTTGAATAAATGTGCATAATAATAAGGTTTATAAATATTTAGATATTCGTTAGTCCTGCTTAACAAATGTACATATTAAATATATGGTTATATTAGTCTACATTTAACATGTATATAGGTGGCGGCATAAATAAGTAAATCTTTTATTGTTATTGTTATTATTAATTTATTCTTATGAGACGCACAGCTACCCGAGGGTTTCCCGGCGCCTAATTCTAACCATTTATCTACAATTGCTTCACTAAATTATAAAAAATACTATTACAAACAAATGATTATAAAAACAAATAAATTAACTTAGAGTACAGCAACACTTGAAAGTCTACGTTTATCAAATAAAACTTAAATCTACATATATTACCTTCCTTATAAATATATACCTCTCATGTACTTATGTATCTTTACATTTATTAGTTTACTTCAAATTCAGCATCTCCAATGCTCTACACTATATCTCACCCTATATCTTTCTCAATATATCCACTACCTCCACCCTCTGACTTATCTCAAACCTCATTCTACTACTCTCTCCAATTCACTACCCTATTTCTTACCCTATACCTCTCTCAATATATCCTCTACCTCCACTCTCTGGCTCATCCCAATCCCCATTCTACCACTATTTTCCCCAAAATAACTCTTTCTAGACTCTTCCCTCCTTTACCCCTCCTTACATCATCTCATACCTCTTTTACTATTCAGATCACCCAAACAAGCCTTTCTAAACCCTTTCCTCTAACTCTTCCCCCCTCCGTCTCCCCTTTACGCATCCCAAACCTCCTCCTGCTGCTATGAGCTAAAACAAACAAACACTTTCTAGACCCTTCCCTCTCCTATCCCTCCATTATCCTTTTCAATCCAACTAACAGAATAACATGTCCACCTCTCAAATTAATTTCATATTTCCCTAGACTAATTCCCCACTATTCCTGTTTGGGTTGCAGAGTAGCGTGCTACCTGCCGAAAAGCGCTTCAACACCTCATCAGAGATAGCAAGGACTATATAAATGCAAACCCTTCCCTGTTCTATCCCTCTACTACCATTTTTCAATCCAAATAACAAACTCACATGTCCATTGCTCAAATGTGTTTCATATCTCCCTAAACTAATTCACCACTAGCCATCAAAAAAGCACTTCAACACCTCGTCAGGAGTAGTAAACACTATATAAATGCAATTACAATTACAATTACAGTCTGCCAAAGTCTAAATAACCACTTTTATCTAATATAGTCCAGGGTATGATTGGAATGAAACCAGTTTGATCTATTCAGCATCACGTAAGAAGCACACGTGGTGCAAATCTAAATTAATCTATGTTTTGCACAGTGCAAAACTCCAGGTAGTATTAGTCATGATGTGGCTAGGTTGATACCTGAAGTGCCTGTTAGGTGAAGGACAGGTCTCTTGCTCATGCTGTGAGCAGACACTTTTACAAATAAATGGACATATATTTGCACTAATTAACTTTGCATAGGCACAAATGAGATTTGAGGGTGGCCAAGACTTCAATAAACCTACTATTTAGTAAACACGCATTGGCAAAGCCAATGGGTCTGGCACTACTTAACAACCTTTCGGCTTTGTCATAGCTTGTTTTGTTTTGGTGTGCTATTTTTGCAATCTTTTTTGGGGTCGCTGCTGGACCCTAATCAATCTAAAAAACAAAATGGCTACTGTTAGAACTGGGGGTCTCTAGTTGGCAATGGTATACACCTTTGTCCAAATAGGGACCCTTGCTTATAAGTCAGGATAAGAGGATTACACTCCTAGATAACCCCTGCTCACCACCTTGGTAGCTTGGCACGAGCAGACAAGCTTATCTCAGAGGCAGTGTTTTAAGCATTTGTGAATATACACAGTAATACAGTGAAAACACTACAGAAGGACACAACACAGGCTTTATTAAAATAAGTATTCTGTATATACATTTAGCACAAGACCACAAACTACAAAAATCCACAATACTGTACTTAAGATTGACTTAAAAGATGGTAAAAGTAGCTTAGTTCAAGTTGATGATAAATGCGACAAAGTACCTGGATGCGTAACGCAAAATAAACAAAAGGCTCGCAAAGGGAAATGCGTTGGTTCCATGCTCCGGGGGAGATGATGCGTGGCACCTCAATGCTTGCACAGAGTAGGGGATGCGTTGTGTTCCTTACCGTCGCGGGGATGATGCGTAGATTCTCGGCCTGCGGCCTGGTAGAGATGCGCAAGATGGCGCCTCGATGCGATGTGACAATCCTGGTGCGATGCGAAAAGATGGCGCCCTTGATGCGATGATGCGATGACGATGCGTTCACGCCCTGGCAGCCTTGCGACGACTCTGTACTTTGGAGCAGCGACAGGCCCTGCAACACGCTTCTCCGGTGATGCGGTGGCGACTCTCTCGATGGCGTCACGCTTCTCCGGTGATGCGACAGCAGGCAGCTTTGATGAAGACACACTTCCTGGGAGATGCGGCGGCGGCATGATTTTCTGGTGATGCGACGATTTCAGCTGCGGCAGCGTCACGCTTCTTTTTGATGCGTCGCGCTTTCAGCTCCCAGCGACACGCAGGCTTTGGCAAACAGAATTCCCAGCAAGGAAACTCTGAGGGGAGCTGGAGATGAAGTCTTTTGTCCCTGAGACTTCAGCAGGAGGCACGCACCAGTTCAAGCCCTTGGAGAATATTCTGTAAGATGATGAAAGTTCTTAAAAAGTTCCTTCTCCTTTCCTTGGCAATGAAGAAACCACTGCAGGCCAACCCAGCAAACAGCACACTGGCAGAGGGACAGTCCAAAACTCCTGTAGATTCCTTGGTTCTTCTCCTTGGCAAAAGGTTTGTCTTGTTCCCAGAAGTGATCTAAAGTTCTTGGGTGTAGGTCCCAATACTTACACCCCAAAATCCTTTGTTCTCTGAAGGCAGACCAGTTCTTGAGCACTCTGTTTACATGACTCCTTCTTTCCTTTCACAGTGCAGGGAAGAAACATCATACGCCCCACAGGAGGTGGAGCCAGCACTGCGGAGGGCAGGCACAGCCCTGGAGCACTTTGTTGACATGATTCCTTCTCTCCTTTCACATTGCAGGGCAGAGACATCAGAACACCACAGGAGGTGGAGCCAGCATTGTGGAGGGAAGGCCCAGCCCTATTCAGGTCCCAGGTGCAACTCCTCCCTCCCATCTAGATGCAGATCTCCCTATTCACTGCTGGGCTGACTCATTCTGTCTCTTGGAATCCCCCAGCCCTGTCACTCAAAACGCCAGACAAGGAATACACAATCTAGCAGAGGCAGACTTTGGATAGTTAGACAAGAAAAGACCTACTTTCTAAAAGTGGTATTTTCAAACACAGAATGTTAAAACCAACTTTACTAAAAGATGTATTTTATCATTCTGAGTTCAGGCATAGTAAATTCGAATTTCTACCATGTTCCCTGAGTCAGTTAGGATTATAAAATGTAATAATCTAACTGCCCATTCTGGCCCATGGAGAACAGGTAGCCTTGCAATAGTGAAAAATGAAAATGGCTGTAATTCACTATTAGGACATGCTACACACACCAGGGCATGTCCTACCTTATACTTACAATGCACCCTGCCCTTGGGCCTATCATCGGGGAGTCTGATATAAAGAAAAGGGAAGGTTTAGGGACTGGCAAGTGTGTGTACTTGCCAAATCGACATGGCAGTCACAGACTGCACACAGGCCTTGCAATGGCAGGCCTGAGACACACTTTACACGCTGCTTCTGTGGGTGGCACAACCAGTGCTGCAAGTCTACCAGCAGCATTTGATTTACAAGCCCTGGGTATGCACGGTGCACTGTACTAGGTTCTGACAAGTAAATCAAATAACCCAATCATGGAGTCACTAATCAGTACATCAATTTAACATAGGGAGCACTTGCACTGTGGCACTGAATAGCAGTGGCACAGGGCCCAAAGCATATAACCAGCAAAACATATCAAAAACAGAGGAGGCAATCAGTAAAAATGGAAGGGAGACTCACGCCAATGATGCCTGGTCTAAAACGTGCCCCCTCCAACTGAAATGTGGGGAGAACTACCCTTCCCCTTGGAAGATCTCTTCACTAAGGCGGAAAAATTTGGATAGACCATCAGCATTGGCGTGTTCTGTACCAGGGTGGTGTTCCACCGTAAAGTCCATACCCTGTAGGGAAATGGACCACCTCAACAACTTTGGATTCTCACCCCTCATCTGCATTAGCCATCTGAGGGGCCTGTGATCTGTCTGAACCAGGAAGTAAGTCCCAAACCAGTATGGTCTCAACTTCTTCAGTGCCCAGACCACAGCAAATGCCTCACGCTCAATTGCACTCCACCTCTGTTCCCTTGGAAGTAACCTCCTACTGATGAAGGCTACAGGTTGGTCTAGGCCCTCTTCATTAATCTGTGATAGAACAGCCCCCACACCATGCTCTGAAGCTTCTGTTTGAACAATGAATTCCTTTGAGAAGTTGGGCGCCTGAAGCACGGGTGTTGTGCACATGGCAGTCTTCAGGGCGTCAAAAGCCTTCTGACAGGTGTCAGTCCAGTTCATTTTCTTGGGTTGCTTCCTGAAAGTCAGCTCAGTCAAGGGTGCAACAATGTTGCCATACCCCTTGACAAACCTCCTGTAGTACCCTGTGAGTCCTAAAAAGTCTCTCCCCTGTGTCTGAGTCTTTGGGGATTCCCATGCCAGGATGGTATCAATCTTGGGTTGCAGGGGTACCACCTGGCCCCTCCCCACCTGGTGACCCAAGTACACCACGGAACCCTGCCCGATCTGGCACTTACTCGCCTTGATCATGAGGCCTGCCTTTTGCAGTGCCATCAACACTTCCCAGAGGTGGTGGAGATGTTCTTCTCAACTGGCACTGAACACTGTAATGTCATCCAGGTGGGCAGCACTGAAATCTTCCAGTCCAGCCAACACCTGGTTGACCAACCTCTGAATGGTGGCAGGGGCATTCTTCATCCCAAAGGGCATAACCCGGAATTGGTAGTGCCCATCTGGTGTGGAGAATGCTGACCTCTCATTAGCCCCATCAGTCAAGGTGATCTGCCAGTACCCAGACGTCAAATCAAACGTGCTGAGGTACTGGTCAGCCCCTAACCGATCAATGAGCTCATCAGCTCTGGGGAAGGGGTGTGCATCAGTCCTGGTGACTGAATTGAGCCCTCGGTAGTCCACACAGAACCGGAGTTCAGGTGTGGCACCAGGCGCGGCAGCCTTTGGGACCAAAACCACTGGGCTGGCCCAAGGACTGTTTGAGGACTCAATCACCCCTAAAGCAAACATCTTGGATACTTCCTCCTTGATGTAACCCCTGACCTTGTCAGTCACTCTGTAAGCCTTGTGCTTTACAGGAGGCCTGTCCCCAGGGTCCACATTATGGATGCACCACTCTGTGACACCAGGAATGAAGGAAAACAAATCAGAGAATTGCCCCAACAGTTGTTGACAATCTTGCTGCTGATCAGGGGTCAGTGTGGCAGAGAGGCTGACAGCATCCACGACCATCTTGCTCTGTTGCAGACAGGAGGTCAGGAAGAGGCTCTGTCTCCTCCTCCATTATATCATCTGTCGCTAGAAGCATGCCCACTTCGGGCCTTTCTAAGTGGGGCATTAGGCGGTTAACATGCAGGACCCTCTAAGGGTTCATGGGAGACTGCAGGTTCACCAGATAGGTGACATCCCTCTTGCGCTCCACCACCTCAAATGGACCGGTCCACCTGTCCTGGAGCGCACCAGGCTCTACAGGGGCCATGACCCAAACTTTCTGTCCAGGCTGAAGCTCAATCAGAGTGGCATTCTGATCATACCACCGCTTCATCTCTTCCTGGCTGGCTTCCAGATTCACCTGAGTGAGATCTCTCAATCACCGAGTCTGGTTCCTGAAGGCCAGCATGTAACTGTATACATCCTAGGGAGGTTTCCTGGGAGATTGCTCTCAGCCTTCCTTGACCAGACTCAAAGGTCCTCTTACAGGGTGTCCATTCAACCGTTCAAAGGGGCTGAACCCTAGGGACTTTTGTGGCACCTCACGGTAAGCAAACAGAAGGCATGGCAGGAGGACATCCCACTTACGCCTCATCAGTTCCTCAAGACCCATGATCATGATTTAAGGGTCCGATTGAATCTCTCAACCAGCCCATTACCTTGTGGGTGGTAAGGAGTAGTGAACCTGTAGGTAACACCACACTCCTTCCACACAGACTTCATATAACTGAAAATGAAGTTTGTACCTCGGTCAGACACCACCTCTCTGGGGAACCCCACACAGGAGAGAATCCCCATCAGTGCACGTCCCACCACGGGGGCCATCACTGTCCTGAGCGGGGTGGCTTCCGGGTACCGGGTAGCATGGTCCACCAAGACCAGGATAAACCTGTTGCCCATGGCTGTCTTGAGGTCCAGTGGCCCCACAATGTCAATGCCCACACGTTCAAAGAGGGTACTGACTACAGGGAAAGGTTGGAGAGGACCCTTGTGCTTCCTTCCACTTTTCCCACGTGCCTGGCAAGTTTGACAAGTCCTACAATGAATATCTGAACTCTTCCGCATCTGGGGCCAAAAAAAGTGGGAGACACGCCTTTCAAAGGTTTTGTCCTGCCCCAGATGTCCAGCTAAAGGTACGTCATGAGCCAACCCCAGTAGGAAGGCTCTGAAGCACTGGGGTACCACCAGCACACGGGCTGACCCAGGCTTAGCAACCTTAGGCTCGCTATACAGGAGGCCGTTCTCCCAGTAGATCCAATGTGATCCAGAC
This sequence comes from Lissotriton helveticus, assembly GCF_964261635.1. Lineage (NCBI taxonomy): Eukaryota > Metazoa > Chordata > Amphibia > Caudata > Salamandridae > Lissotriton > Lissotriton helveticus. Next base: position 855,843,753 of record NC_136071.1, on the reverse strand, counting down.
TGATCACGTACTGCCTGGTTTGTGGCCTGTTGCCTCAAACCCTCAAGAGAAAGGAACTTTTTCTGCTCTGCACAAAATTCCTCCCAGGAAGGCCCCCCTTCTTGCTGCCAATGGGTCAGATCAGGTAGGTTCCCCAGTTCAGAAACTTGCTCCCCTGTAGGTTCCAGGACATCCCCCTTAAGGTCTGCCTCCTCCTGGACCGTGGGAACAATGGGGGCTGGTTTTCCGCACCCTCTACATCTTCTCTTTAAGGCTGGTTCCTGGGCCATACTTTCAGGCTCCAGGATCTCTTGGCTGCCATAGACCGAGTGGTCACACACTCCCACTCAGGCAGACCCAACATCTCCAAATGAGCCTTCTTCTCCACGTTAGCCCAAGTGGAGCTTTCCAAATCATTGCTTTACAGACAATCAACAGGCATTCCTGGCCTCGCAGCTACTTGAAGAGTACCAGAGAGCCCCCCCCACACTCAAAGGGAACTTGAGCCACTTTGCAATGGCTCTCTGTGTTGTCAGTGGCAACAACTGGGAAGAATGCATTGGGGACCACCTGCTCTTCAGACACCCAGTGACACTTGGCAGCTGTCACACTGGCTCTGGTGTCTCTTAAGAGCCTCCACTCTATGGCCATTGATGGTCAACCACAGTCGGTATTTTTTAGTGTTATCAGGCAGCTGAGTTTTAGGGACCATCTCAAAGTCTCCTAATGAGACAAGGGACATTTCTGCGGGACCCCACCCACCTTGGGCACCCATCTCTACACTGGCCATCTGAAGGGGTGGTGCACGGGGTGGCACATACTGACCCTTTTGGGGACACTGGGGATCATACCAACGGTGTCCCATTTGCTTACACTGAAAGCAGGTAACAGGCCCCTTATGAACAGGTTTACCTGTTGGGGGTTCTGACTTCTTCTCAGGGGGAGGCTGGGAACCCTTACCTTGGTTCCCTTGGGAATTACTTTAGGGCCCTTTCTGAAACTCCCTCTGTTTACCCTTGTCCCCCTCACTCTTCTGCTGGGGACTCTGCCCACCTTTGGCGGAGTCTCCCACAAGACCCTTGTGGACCCTGGTACTGACCCAGCGTTCCGCCTCCTTAGCAAGCTTCCTAGGGTTAGTCAACTTGCTATCAATAAGGTGCTGGCGTAGCTCTGGAAAACAAATAGCAGACAAGTGCTCCCTTGCAATCAAATCATAGAGCGCTCCAAAATTATCCACTTTGCTACCCCTCACCCAACCATCCATAGCTCTGCAAAAGAAAGATACATATTCTACCCAAGTTCCACCAGCTTCTTAGAATTTCAGAACCTCTGTCTATAGAGTTCTGGGGTCAAGCCATATCTTGTCATCAGGGCTTCCTTCATGTGGGCATAAGACATCTTATTCTCACTGGGCAGGTCTAACAAAGTGTCCCTCCCCTCAGTCACAAAGCAGACCCACAACCCAGCTCCCCAATAATTCTCAGGGACGTGGTGGGCCAACATTGCTATCTTATAGGCTGCAAACCACTGCCCAAAATCTTCACTTTTATGGAAATCTTTGATGACATCCTTGGGAATATATATACCCTGCCTTCTGAAGGCACAGATGGTGCGCTGCCACCAGAGGTATTGATCTCTAAGCCCTTCGCCTTGATCTCTAACTCCCTCAACATCCTCTCATGTTCCATTCTCATTTCCTCTCTCTCCAAGGACAATCTGTTATTCTCTGCTTCCCTCTGACTCTCCATCTTAAGCTTAGCCATCTCCAGCTTGTGTGCCCTATTTCTTGCCCTGTCTTCCAACTCTTTAGAGGACAGGTCTTTGGAAGAGATACTGCTGTCAGGTGGGGACGGTACCCCTCCCCTGGTTGGAAACACTGGCCTATCCAGTTGCCCATCTGCATCCCAAACTGGCTCCACCACAAGATCAGGGGCATTTCTTGCTTCTACCCAGGCCCTCAGCATCTTTTGGTAGTCATCCTTTTCAGAAATGCCTGGTGTAGCAACTTTCAATTTCTTGCAGAGATGCTTGAGCTGTTTCAAAGTGTAGGTTTCCAACCTCTCTTCCTCAAAATCAAGATTCATAGATGTAACAGATGCTGGTCTACTCATGGTAGTAAGAATTGGGAGTTTTCAGGAAAAAATAACAGTCCAAGGAAATAAATTCTACCAAAAAAGTATGTGGTCGCGTTTGGTCTGCACTCACTAGTAGTGTACACCAATTACTGAATATGAAAGACAAATGCAGGTCCAAATCCTCACCGCTGACCACCAATGTTAGAACTGGGGGTCTCTAGTTGGCAATGGTATACACCTTTGTCCAAATAGGGACACCTGTTTCTAAGTCAGGATAAGGGGATTACACTCCTAGATAACCCCGCACAAGCAGACAGGCCTATCTCAGAGGCAGTGTGTTAAGCATTTGTAAATATACACAGTAATACAGTGAAAACACAACAGATGGACGCAACACAGGTTTTATAAAAATAAGTATTCTTTATATAGATTTAACACAAGACCACAAACAACAAAAATCCACAATACTGTACTTAAGATTGACTTAAAAGATGGTAAAAGTTGCTTAGTTCAAGTTGATGATAAATGCGTCAAAGTTCTCAACAAAGTACCTGGATGCGTAATTCAAAATAAACAAAAGGCTCGCAAAGGGAAATGCGTCGGTTCCATGCTCCGGAGGAGATGATGCGTCGCGCCTCAATGCTTGCACAGAGTAGGGGATGCGTTGTGATACTTACCGGTGTGGGGATGTTGTGTAGATTCTCGGGCTGCGGCCCGGTTGCGATGTGCAAGATGGCGCCTCGATGCGATGCGACAATCCTGGTGCGATGCGAGAAGATGACGCCCTTGATGCAATAATGCGATGATGACGCGTTCACGGCTTGGGAGCCTTACGACGACTCTGTACTTTGGGGCCGCAACAGGCCATGCGACACACTTCTCTGGTGATGCGGTAGTGACTCTCTCGATAGCGTCACACTTCTCTGGTGATACGACAGCAGGCAGCTTTGATGAAGACACACTTCCTGGGAGATGCGGCAGCGGCACACTTCTCCGGCGATGCGATGATTTCAGCTGCAGCGGCGTCACGCTTATTCTCGATGTGTCACGCTTTCAGCTCCCAGCGACACGCAAGCTTTGGCCAACAGAATTCCCAGGAAGGAAACTCTGAGGGGAGCTGGATATGAAGTCTTTTGTCCCTGAGACTTCAGCAGGAGGCAAACACCAGTTCAAGCCCTTGGAGAATATTCTGTAAGATTTATTTATTAATTTTATTTATTTAAGAAGTTTTCTATTATGCTGGCCACACCTGAAGGTATCGGAGCGCTTTACAGCAGGAGGGAGAGAAGTCAAATACAGGATAATAGAACGAAATAAACATATTCATAATTGTTTAAAATTTACAGTTGTGCTGAGCATCTGAGGTGCATCGTTGCGGTAGAGAGGTCTAGGGGTCCGAGGTGTGCCATTGAGGTAGAGAGGTCTAGAGGTAATCTTGATGCATAGACGAAGTTTTAGGCTAAAATTTCTCCGAGTGGCGATGAACCAAGGTGATGGGTTGGGGAGAGGGGAAGACGTAGGCAGTGGGTGTGCAATGTCAGGTGACTGCCAGGTGGAAGCATGTGAGTCACAGATTTGAGTTCAGGAAGGCACAGTTGAGGTAAAGGACTTTTAGGAGGCTTTTGAATTGGAAAGGAGGGGGTAGTTCTGATGTCAACAGGGATGGAGTTACAGATTTTGGGACCGTTTCCTGCAAAGGAGCGGGCTGTGGTTTTTTGTTTGCGCGTTTTCAGTGGGATGAGTAAGAGAGACTTGGAACTCCTGAGGCTTCTAGACTGGCTGGCTTTATTAAGTTTAGAAGTTAGGTATTCTGGTTTCCCTGTGTGCAGGGCTTTGTGTGTGAGGCAGGCAGTTCTGAAGCTGGAATGTATTTCCACTGGGAGCCATTTTAGATCTCTGAGTGCGGGAGATATAAGGTCAAATATTTTGACTCCAGTGACCATTCTGGCAGCTGCATTGAGGGTAGTATTGAGTGGCGCTAGGTGGTAGCGAGCTGTACTGGAGAGGACTGTCTAGACAACACCAGTGATTGGGTGGCTTGTTTGAGGTCCATGGGTGGAATATGGGGTTTGATTTTATTGAGAAGCTTCAGATTGAGGAAGGCGCTCTTAGCGGAGTTCTTGATGTAATGTAATGTAATGTAAAAGGGCATTTCTATAGCGCTGCTTTCACTCCAAGGAGTATCTTGGCGCTCTATCCAGCCTAGGTGAAAGGGCTGGGGGAAAAGAAATGACCTGAGTATTGTGCTACACACTACACTACACTAGCATCAGACAGGGTGAAAATCCAAGTTTTCAGTGCTTTCCTAAAGTGTGACTCCTGAGAAAGTGTACGTAGGTGAGGTGGTAACTTATTCCAGGCTTTGGAGCCCAATACAAAAAGTGATTTACCACCTTTTGTTACCAGCTTGAATCGAGGGATTGTGAGCAGATTCTGACTGGCAGACCTTAAACAACGAGTGGGGTAGTATCTCTTAAAACCATTACACAGGTATTTTGGACCCTGTTGATGGAAGGCTCTGAAAGTAATTATCAGAATTTTAAACAAAATTCTTTTCCCTATGGGCAGCCAATGGAGCAGCTTGAGTGCTGCTGAGGCTGAGGACCTACGAGGCCAACGCAACACCAGCCGAGCGGCTGCATGTTGTACCATTTGCAATTTATGGAGAACTATTTTGTTGGCTCCAGCATATAACCCGTTGCAGTAGTCCAACCTGGAATTTATTAAAGCCACTGCTACTGTTTTCCTGGCCGACAGTGGGAGGAAATCAAAAAAATTTCTCAAAGCTTTTATTATCTGGAAACACGTTCCGGCCACTGTCACTGCTTGATGTTTAAAAGACAGTTGGTCATCAAATTTGATGCCTAAGTTACGGGCAGATGTAATGGTTTTAGGAGGTGTTTCCGCATCCACTGGCCAGCATACTCCAGGGGAAAACAAGTTGTTATTTCCGAACGGTAGGATTTCGGTCTTACCAGCATTACATTTCAAATGATTGTCAGTCATCCATTTGAATGTTGCTGCTAGACAATCCTTGAGGTTTTCTTCAGCATTCGGTCGCTCCCTATCCAACACCAAAATGAGTTGGGTGTCGTCAGCATATGAGATTGAACTGATCTGAAATGACGCGATCAATTCTACTAGGGGTGCAAATGTACAGATTGAATAGTACTGGGCTTAAACTCGAGCCCTGAGGAACCCCTGAGCTGACGACCTTTGCTTCAGATTGGTGTTGACCCAGTACTGTGACTTGACGTCTATTACTCAGAAAATTCGTAAGTCACGCCAGGACATTCCCCCCTATGCCTGCGGCAGCCAGACGATCCACTAAGATGTTATGTGAGATCGTATCGAAGGCTGCCGACAGGTCGAGTAGAATTAGAACAGCCTTCATTCCCTGGTCCATGGCTGCTCGAAGGGTCTCTGCTGTATAAAGCAGGGCTGTTTCTGTAGAGTGTTTTGAACGAAACCCTGACTGGTTGGGATGAAGGATATTATTCATCTCCAGAAAGTTTGTCAATTGAATATTGACAAACTTTTCGGCCAGTTTAAACAGCACAGGCAACAGGGAAATGGGCCGTAAGTTGGATAGGGTGGTAGGGTCGGCGAGTGCCTTTTTTTGGAGGGGCTTAACAGCAGCACACTTCCAATCGTTCGGAATATCAGCCGTGGCTAGAGATGAATTTATAATCCCATTGATTATGGGATTAACTGTCTCTGCTAGAGTATGCAAAACCAGGGGGGGACAGGGGTCCAGAGGTGATCCGGATTTAGTGGCTAAAATAGCCCTCGAGGTCTCCTCAAGAGAGACCAGTGTGAAATCTTCCAAACGTGCGGTAGACCTTATCGCCTCCCTCTGTGTAGGGACAGTCGACATGGTTGAAACTAAGGGAAAGGTTTTTACGATAGAAAGAATCTTGTCTTCGAAGTAATCCGATATTGCGTTACAGAGATCCTGGGATGGAGGAATCTCCTGCGATAGGGCTACTGGACTCATGAACTCCTTTACAATTTTAAAAATTGCTTTTTGTTCCTGACCTGCCTCAGTAACAGCCTGTAGATAATGGGCTTTCTTAGCAGATTTGAGCTCAGCATGATATTTTCGTCTTGCTGACTTATAGATGGTGTGGGTGGTGTCATCATATTTTCTACGCCACCTTCTTTCCAGGGTCCTTACCTCTCCCAATTCTAGTTTCAAGGCTAGTGAGAACCAGGGGGCATTCTTTTTAGTTTTGGTAGTTCTTAAAGTGTTCTTATTTGTTGATTTTAACATTGCCCCTGCTTTGGCAATCCAGTCGTAAAAGATTTGAGTATCTGTAGTGGTATGACCGGATAAATCCGGTATACACGATTTCAATTGGGTTACAACATCAGGTCTATTGGCTAATTCTTTCCAATTGGGAGTGTGTCTGGCTTCAGGCTTTGTTTTACTTATAGCAAGAGAAACAGTAGGTAGGGGGTTCAAAACGATATGGAACGGAATAAAAAAGTGGTCAGTCCAAATCTGAGGACTGGGTTCTCCAACCCTCAACCTAATGAAGTTAGAGCAGACACAATCCAATAAGTGTCCAGCCTGATGTGTGGGTTCCCTGTTAAGAAGTGTGAGTCCTAGAACTTCAATAGTATCCATGAAACTACTCACTCCAGGTTCTTTAGGGGAGTCTAGGTGCAGATTTAGATCGCCTAATATTGTAAATTGGGAAAATCTGAGTGTTAAATCACTCAAGACTTCGCCCACCGTATCCAGGAACTTTGAAGAAGGGCCCGGAGGACGATACATAAGAGCACCCGAGAACGTGAGTGAGTCATGGATCCCTAGAGTGAAGGCCAACGCTTCGGCTCCTTTTATGTCCACCAGTTCTTGAGTGGAACATTCCAGAGACTTGTGGTGTATTATGGCGAGGCCTCCTCCTCTTATTTCTGGTCTATCCAGCCGTTGTATAAGGAAGTTCTGTGGGATGGCTAGGGCTAGGTCGGGATTGCACCAGGATTTTAACCAAGTTTCAGTGACCAAGAGTAAATCAAGATTATTCTCTACGATAAGGTCATTGATATTTTGGGAGTTTTTAACTAGGGATCGTGCATTGATTAGGCCACCCCGTAATACGGGTGCATCTAAGGGTTTGTCCGGGGAGGGCTCCGGAATTAGCGTCAGCTGGCACTGACTACAACAAGCCGGGCCGATCTATGTATGTGGTTGGTCATGGATAGTTTGTGGTCAAGGGTGATTCCAAGTGATTTTACCGAGTTTGCCAGGGTGAGAGTCCCATTGAGGGCATCGATTGCTTTCAGCCATTCAACGATTTGCGGGTTTTCTTCCTTGTTGGAGATGAGGAGGATTTCGGTTTTTCCCTGATTGAGTTTAATGTGGTTAGCTGATAGCCATTCTTGGACTTCTCTGAGAGTACTGTTGAGTCGTAGAATGTCATTAAAGGAGGAGGTTTCCAAGTAGATCTGGGTGTCATCTGCATATAGATGGAAAGGGTTGTTTGCTTTTTTCAGAATCATGGTGAGGGGTTCCATATATATATATTTTTTATATTTCTTTTTATTAGGACAAGGCATCAAAACTAAAGACATAGTCCGGAGGAGACACTCTCCTCTATTGCACGCCATCACATCAGGAGAGGGAAGGGGTGGGGGGAAGCAGGGAACAGGGTACATAGTTATAGAACAATCACGGGGAGGTAGGAGCATCAATGGGAGAATCAACAGGTGACACACAAATTTCCCCTCTGTAGTGGTTCCACAGCCCCCACACTGATGCCCACTTACGATTTATTTTATTTTATTTTATTTAATGCGATTTTATAGAGGGCGAACTTTACCCGAAGGTGTCAGAGCGCTTTACATAAGAACCAGTTGCAAAACATAAGGACTAAGGATTACCTGCGTTACATAAAAGATACAAACAGAAAAAATTGCAAATGTACAAGATGTAAAGTCCCACAAGGAAGAGATACAAACAGAAAGATAAATTGCAAATGTACAAATAGTAAAGTCACTCAAGGAAGAGATACAAATGGATAAACTCTAAGAGTCACATAGGAATGGTAGAGAGTACAAAGGTCTACTGCATATACTAGTGATTAGAGTTATCTCTATATACATAGGGAAGGGATACGAATGGATATACTCTCAGAGTCACATAGGAATGGTAGAGAGTACAAAGGTCTACTGCATATACTAGTGATTAGAGTTATCTCTATATACATAGGGAAGGGATACGAATGGATATACTCTAAGAGTCACATAGGAATGGTAGAGAGTACAAAGGTCTACTGCATATACTAGTGATTAGAGTTATCTCCATATACATAGGGAAGAAATACGAATGGATATACTCTAAGAGTCACATAGGAATGGTAGAGAGTACAAAGGTCTACTTCATATACTAGTGATTACAGTTATCTTTATATACAGAAAAGCAGAGTTCCACTAAGTGGGGTCAGAGGGGGGATGCAGTCACAGCACCAAGGGAGGGTGGGAGGGATGCACGGGTATGGAGAGAAGGCAAATCAGAAAAGGGAATAAATATTTGAGGATCGTCACGGGGGAAACGAGGGAAAAGGGTTAAAGGACGAGGGAATGGGCAAGATGGCGGGTCAGGGTCCAGAGAAAAGCAGCCGAGAGCAGCAGCAAAATGGCGGTCAGGACAAAAGAAAAAGTAAAGTAGTCCAGGAGAGTCCGTGGCGTAGTTTCTTTCATTCAAATGTGGCTGCAGGGCTGCTGCCTGCATCTGGTGTTTTCACGGCCCCGCTGCTTTGTTTTGCGGAGGGGTGTGTGTGCCCCAAGGGCCGCTCCGCATGGGCCCTCTCTACTGGCCCAGAATTGCAGGGGCTGCCGCAGACTTGGGGTGGCCGGGGAGCACGGCCAGGCTCACCTTTCTCGGCGGGGGCTGCATGGTGATCCTGCAAGTCCGGGAGAACCATAAATCCCTGGTGTGGAGAGGAGCCTCCGGCGCTGCTCTGGCCCCCGGGGGCTGTGGTCCCAGGTGTCCGATGCCTTATAGAAGTACCCTGTCCGCTGGATGCCATCTGCGGAGCCGGAGAATAGCTGCAGCGGCAGCAGGAGGGGAGACCCGGAGGCGCGGGCGGCCACAGGCGCCATTTTGTGCAGTGCTGTGCTGGAAGCCCCGCGCTGGTAACGGATCGCTGATGGGCTGCGCGAGGCCCAGGGCAGCTGTTGAGCGGGGCCCCCATGGTGAGGACACGGTGAGCGACTGGAGCTGGGTCTGGAGCCGCCGATGTGCGGCGATGGTGTCGGCGGAGACGGATCCTGTTTTGGCGCCGCGTCAGTCGGAGTGCTCAGAGGTGGCGCTGCCGGGGAGCGGTGGTGGGGGGAGCGTCGTTTGGGCCCCTGCACCGCTGCGGTGGTGATTCTGTGCTCCTGTGCCGCTCCTCGGAGGAGAGGCTCCGGTGCACTTTCTCCGCGCCTGCGTGCTTCCGCGATCGGGGAGCCTGACTCTAACATGGCGCCGATCTGTGCTTTGCTGTGATGAGGTCCCTTAAAGCTTGCGTATGATCCCGGGGCTCGGATGCTGCGCTGGACCAGGAGGGGACCCGGAGCAGAGTTTGTGGAGGTCCCGCAGAGCTTAGCTTGCCGCGGCAGCAGCTCATCTCCCCCACCGCGGACCAGAGAGCCTCGGGCGGTGTTCATGCGTTAGGCTGCCTTGGAGCTCGCCGCAGGGCCCACCTCTGGCTGTGACCGTTGTGAGTGGCTGGGTCCGTGCTGCTCCTGCTGCCGGTACTCCCGCTTGATGCCTCGGCTCGGGACGGCTCCGTGGCTCGGGCACAGCTCCACTCTCCAATCTGCAGCTGCAGCGGGGGGCGCGAGGACAAACGTCGCAGTCTCCTCACACCCCGCTCCCCCGGGATGATGCTCCATCTGATCAACTTCTTATTTGGCGACCCCTCGCCAAATAAACAGTTTTTTCTCGAAACATACATCAATCAATGTTCTCTTTCCATTCTTTAATGGTGGGTAGCCTCTCGGATCCCCACCGCTATGCTATATTCCTTTTTGCTATCATATCGCCCAGTGTTGCCCATTTAGTCTGCGCTGTATTAAGATCAGTAGGTTCCCAAATATTTAGGAGGCATCTCCTCGCTTCCGGCAACACCGCCATTCCCAAAACCTCTTGCATGATATCATGTATCATACTCCAATACTCGCCTCATATCGACACTCCCAAATGATATGAAGGAATGTATCCACAAGACCACACCCCCGTCTGCACAAACCTGTATCAGACAGCCCCATCCGAACCAGGCGGGGTCCTGTGACATAAACTCTGTGTAATATTTTTAACTGAATGAGTCGCAATCGTGCTGGGATCGCGACTTCCTTCGGTGAGGACACGGCAGATTGCCAGTCCTCATCATCTAATTCAACGCCATCTTGCAACCATTTTTCCCTCAATTCAACCAGGAGATCCGCCCTATGATTAATCAGCTTTTTATAAATCAGGGAAATAGTCTTCTCGGGCAGATGGCCATCTAAAATTCTATCTTCAAGAGGTGATGCCTCGGGCAGGTCCGCCGCCGCCGGCAGCGCATGTCTGACCTGCGCATAGCGAAAATACTCAGTTCTCCTCAATTTGAATTCAGTTTGTAGTTCTACAAATGTTTTAATCCTCCCCTTAACCCAAACGTCGCCGATAGTCGAAATCCCAATCAGGTCCCACTTATCAAAACCTCTTGTATTCCAAAGCTTGCCCAGCTTTTCCGAATCAAATAGTGGGGTGGCCTGCGTCAATCGGTCCCTCCATCCCAAAGAGCTGGTGGCATCACGCCAGATCCGCACTGCATGCTTAGTCGGCCCCGTCAAACTTCTCCCCGCTGAGTTAGTGTATAGTGCCCTATTATAATTGCCTCCAGGAAGAAGCCATCTGTCCGTCGCATATCCAGGATCAGTGGGGGGGCCATAAGTACTGAGGTTAATGGCTGCCAGCTGAGAGGCCCAATAGTATCGCTTGATATCAGGGAGTGCAACCCCTCGGTCATACCATGAAAGCGTCAATTTGGCTAATGCGATCCGGGGTCTACCCTCCCATAACAGACTACGTTGTAGCCCTTTGGTCTCTCGAAAATAACTAGCTGGCACTACGTCTAATGTATTTTGAAGGGCATAAAGAAAACGAGGCAAAGACATCATTTTAAAGAGGGTTGCAAGCCCCAGCAGGGAGAGAGGGAGCCTCTTCCAGCCGGCCACATCGCTTCTTAGTCTGACCAAGGGAGGAAGGAGATTCCTCGCATAACGGGCTGTGGGGTCCAATTAAATAAATATCCCTAAATACTTAAACCTGTCTGTAGCCATCTGAATCGGACAATTTCGCGGGGGAAGCGGAGTCTCCCCACTGAGAACGAACAAAAGTGATTTTCCCCAATTTATGCATAGCCCCGAGTTCCTACCAAAGGAGGCCAACACATCACAAACAACATCCAGGGATTTCCTTGGTAAGGTCAAGTAAAGTAAAATATCGTCCGCGTACAGGGAGATCCGGTCCTCCCACTGTAGTGACCACCGGATACCTCGAATAGAGGGCTCCCAGCGGATCCAGGCGGCTAAAGGTTCAAGGGCTAATGAGAACAGAAGGGGAGAGAGGGGACAACCCTGTCTGGTGCCCCGTCTAAGACAAAATGACAACGAGACCCGGTTATTCACTACTACTTGGGCAAGGGGTTCAGTATATAACAAGCGAACCCAGCGGATAAAATCAGGGCCAAAGCCAAATTTAGCCAGGACTGCCCACAGATACGGCATTTCTACAGTATCAGAAGCTTGTACAGCTCAATTGGGATCCCGTTAGGCCCCAATGCCTTACCCGAATTCAAAGAGCGCAACACCTGGGCTACTTCGTCTGTGGTGAGGGCACCATCCATAAAATCACGGTCCTCCCTGGTCAAGCACGGAAGCTGCAAGTCTCGCAGCATCAAGTGGGAGTCTTCCTCCAGGAGATCCGAGACCGAAGTGTATACAGTGCGAAAATAATCCGAAAAACTATCTACTATATTCTGAGGGTCTGTGAGTTGTGTTCCGCTCTCTGTCACAATCTCCGGGACAACACGATCCGCCCTATCCTTCTTGTCCAACCAAGCGATATGTTTCCCTGCTTTATCTCCGACGTCATATAGCTGACCCTGCTGCTCTCTACTCAGGGCTTTGGCACTATCAGTGACCAGCGATCTATAGTCGAGCTGCTTAAGATTCAGGATATGCAGTAAAGCACGAGTCACCTCCTGCTCCAGCTCCATCTCGAGGCGACCTATCTCAGCTTCTACTTCAGCAATTTCTTTGTCTCGGTCTCTCCTTGCTCCCGCTATCAACGATAGAGCCTGACCCCTAAGAACCGTCTTAAAGGCTTCTCAGAGTGTGATCGAAGAAGACACTGAACCCTCATTTTCTAGGAAATAATGATCTAAAGCCTTAATCAGGTCCCTCCTAATTTTAGGATTACGCAGATGCCAGGGATTAATGGGGCCACCCTACCCTCAGATCTCAAGGCATCACCGAAACGGAACCAGAGCGGTGAATGATCAGATATGCCCCTAGCAAGGTGTGTCGCCTCCACGACGTACGATGCGTGAGCTGCGGGCACGAGACAGTAGTCTAATCGGGAAAGGCTACCATGGGCCCCAGAGTGAAAGGTGTATTACTTTTGGTCCGGATGGAGCAGTCTCCAGCCATCAACCAGACCCATGGCATCGAGGAAGTCAGGCAGCCATCTCCGACCCCGCCCCACATCCCGCGGAGGATGTCTGTCCATAACTCCAGAGGCCACCGTGTTAAAGTCACTCTCCAAAATCAATAGCCCTCTCTGGAGATCTAGAAGAACTTTTCCCAAGTCGGCAAAAGTGGTAGCTTGCATGCCAGGGGGTACATAAACCGATAACAAGGAGAGGGTGTGCCCCTCCCAGAGACCCGTCACTTCAACATATCTGCCCCTGTCATCTTCAGAGATAGAGTAAACCACCAAAGGGAGTGCCTTTCGGGTAAGGATTCCCACCCCCCTGGAGCCCGAAGTGAAGCCCGCATGTGCCACCAACCTGTATCCCATTCTATGCATCGCCTTACACGAATTCCCAACCAAATGCGTTTCCTGTAGTAGAACCACATCAGGACCGTATAGTTTAAGATACTGGAGAACCACACTACGTTTGATTTTGTCCCCCAACCTATTCACATTCCAACTCAAAACCTTTAGTTCCCTACCCCCATCATCAAAGATGTAAAGGAAGCGACCACCCTCCGACCACTGCAAAATAATCATGCTACGTTTCAATTCGATGCCTTGGTAAACAATAACAAACAATACAAACAAACAACAAAAAAAACATCCCACAAACATTCCCCACTTGCCACCCCCACCCTGCACCCCTGCTCACGGTGTTCATCCGCCCCCAACTCGCAGTGTGCCTGTCGCCCCGTGATCTACCTACTTAACTATCGAAAAGTGGATCTGAGGAGGAGTACGACACTCTGATTCCCCGCCTGACCCCTAGGATATTCTTGTACCTGTTTAACCTACATCTACAAAAACATGTCTGCGGATATGTTTCATCCGAGGTCCACCCCCCAACTCGGTCCAACCCTACCGGTAACAATGTCACTCATTATTCTTGTTCTTGCGAGCCCTCATCTTCATCTCCGCTCCGTCTCCGCTGTTCACCCCGAGAGGAAAGACTCCAACCAGTCCGAGGCGATTTCGGGACTGTCAAAGAAATACGCCTTGTCCTCAAGTTCCACTCGCAACTTGGCAGGGTACATCATGGCATACTTTAGTCCTGTATCACAAAGCTTCCTTTGACTCCCATGAAGCTTTGCCGTTATTTCTGTACCGCCTGCGTAAAGTCTGGAAAAAACTGAGGGTGGAGTTTTCGTACTTCAGGGGGCCCACAGTTCTGGAGGCCTGCAGGATGGCGTCTCTGTTCCTAAAGTTGAACACCCTCTCATTCATCGGCCGGGTTTGGGCCCTGGGTCGCGATCTCCCTCCCGGAATCCTGTGTGCTCTTTCCACTGTAAAGAAATTTCCCAGGCCTTTAGGTTTCAGGTGATTGAGTATGATGTCCTCAACAAAAAGGTGCGCAGCTTGACCTTCGGCCCTCTCCAGCACTCCAATAATGTGCACGTTGTTTCTACGGGCCCTTCCTTCATATTCGTCCAACTTGCGACTTGCGACTTCCCCAGAGGCTTTAAGATTCCGAACTTCCTGTTGCAGTTGTGCCACATCATCTGTAAGATTGGACGTTTTGATATCTAGCGACTTTACCTTTTCACTAGTTTTGGTGAGGTCCGCTCGGATTAAGTTAACCTCTATAGTGACCGTGTCCAGCTTGTGGTCTAAGCACTCCATCTTCTGACCGAGGGAGGTTTTCACCCCGTCGATCGCGACCATCACATCCTGTAGCGTGGGCTCCGTTATAGTGGCCGAGGCTTCAACACTCCCATCTTGTGATTTCCCAAACCTGGTAGGTGACCCTCTGGGTTGTGTGTATCGATCCAACTTGTTAACTTGAGTGTATCTGGCTACTCTAGTAGCCTTAGATTGTTGTTTCTCCGTTTCTGGTTTGGTCGCCATTTTAAGGTCAAGTTATGAGTGAGCCCCTCAATGGTTGAGATCTTGCGACGGTGGCACTAGATAGTGGGCACAGCTGCTTGGGCGATACTATAATCACTCCTGATCTGCCAGCGTAGTCCGCCAACAACCATGCGAACCGGTGCACCAGGGGGACGGTCAGCCCCTAGACCGCTCTGTTCGCACCCTGCCGGCGTTCTCTCTCAGCAACCAGCGCGATGTCCAGGCATCAGGATGCGATTTCATAGTCAGAGCCTCCCATTAGGCGCCAGTTTTCCTCAGACTTGAAGGCTTTCCATACCCCTTGCCCAGGCCACAGCCGTTTAAGCCATCCGTCACCTGCGCCACATCCGCTCCACTCAACTTACACACCACATCCCGGGGCACTCCTAACCGGCACAGGTGTTCCTACTTTCAATCGGGGACATCCAGCCTGCAACTTCACTCCCCAACTCGTTCCGTGTGACCTTTATACTACGCAGTTTAACAAAAACGGGGTAAACCTGTGTCCCTCAGAACCTGGGTATTAGCGGTTAAACAAACAAGTGGTTCTGTTGGGTAGAACAAATTCCTTTGAGAACGCTAATCTATGCAAACAAAACGACAGTAAGAGCTCTCTGATACATATACACAACTGAGAAATCAATACTCAAGCAGAAAAAACAAATAATATAGCCTGGTGCAGAATTCATACATATATTTATAAATATATGAATGAATTCTGCACCAGGCTATATTATTTGTTTTTTCTGCTTGAGTATTGATTTCTCAGTTGTGTATATGTATCAGAGAGCTCTTACTGTCGTTTTGTTTGCATAGATTAGCGTTCTCAAAGGAATTTGTTCTACCCAACAGAACCACTTGTTTGTTTAACCTTTATATTACGCAGTTAGCGCTCATGGGGCCAGGGCCGCGGTATTATTAGCGCGGAGACCCGTGCTGCGGTGTTGCAGGCATGCCTCTTCCATGACCCGGTCTGTGACGTACGTCAGGGGCGATGGGGGGGTTGCTCTTCGAGTGTGGTGGAAAGCCGGGTCCACTGCGGGGCCGGGCCGGAAATTTCCGGTTTCGGCCCCGATGTTGACACACTCGGGTCGGGGTCCGATGCCAACTCGAGACCCCGGCTTCAGAGCAAGTAGGCCACGATCTTCCCGCCCCTCTTTCTCTGGTCTACGGCGGTAGGACTGGATGCAAATTTCAGCGCCCGGTACCGCTTCTCTTCCACTACCCCATTTCAACATCCGGCGACAGGATATGCCCGGGGGCAGCGGGGGTCTCGGGAGCCCTAAGCTCACGCCACCATTTTGGACGCCTGCGAAGCTCCTCCTCCGGGGTTCCATATATATGTTGAACAATTGAGTGGAGAGAACGGATCCTTGGGAGACACCTCTGTTAACAGGGAGAAGGTCAGATGTAAAGGATTTGATTTTTACTCTTTGGGACCGATTTTGAAAGATGGAGGAGAACCATTAAAGGACCTCTTTGTCTGCACCTACCCGGTCTTTGAGAGCCTTGATGAGAAGACTGTGATCCACCGTGTCAAAAGCTGCTGACAGGTCTAGGAGGATGAGTAGGCAGCAATGGTCTGAGTCAAGGGAGTTGAGGATGTCATCCACGATGTTGAGGATTGCAGTTTCGGTGCTACAGACTTTTCTAAAGCATGATTGGTGATGGTCTAGCAAATTAATATTGTCAATATGTTTGTTCTGTTGACGGAGAACGCATTTTTCGAGGATTTTGGCTGGGAAGGGGAGATTGGAGACAGGTCTGAAATTATTCAGGTCGTTATTATCTAGGCCTGGTTTCTTCAGAAGAGGTGTGACTTGGCCGACTTTGAGGCAATCCGGTATGATGCCAGTTTTTAGGGAGCTGTTTATGATTTCGCACCAATGTGGTGCAAGGGAGAGTTTCCGTTTTTTGGCCATTTGTGAGGGTATAGGGTCGAGGTTGAGGGATGAGGGCTTGGAGGAGGAGATTAAATTGAGAATCTCAGCTTCAGGGATGGGGTAGAAGGAAGTCCGGGTAATTGTTGGTCGTCCTCAAGAGGTAGTTTTGATTGCTTGGGTGCAGGTTTTGCTGGCAGGATGTAGGTTGATGTCAAGTGATAGTTCGATCTTGCTGATTTGTTCGTTAAAGAAGTTGGTGAAGTTATCACATAAGGCTTTAGAGGGCTGGACATGGGTAGTAGACGGCTTGGACGTTTGTTTTTTGATGATGTCAAAGAGTTCTCTTGGTCTTTTTTTTTTTGGGGGGGGAATTTTTGATTGGAAATAAAACAGAAAAAATAACAAACTACACAAGGCATAAATACGGTAAGTACACGGTCATGGGTCCATGCATTCTGCGCTCCAGCACTGCAACATATACAATACATACGATATCCTTAGTGGGGGGGTAGCGAGGAAACCAACAGCATTACAGTAAAAGTTAGTACTTGGAATGTCAATTAGGGGGACAGGGCAACATCGGGAAGCAAAGCATGTGGGGGGTGCATATATTTCCACGATATGAATTCCATTGTGACCAAATTCTACTCCATTTCTTGGGCCTGCCCAGTGACAGGTACACAGTTTTCTCCCTAAACATGCACCAGTCCATGTTCTCCTCCCATAATGATACAGTGGGCGGCCTGTGGGAGCCCCAGAGCTGTGCAATATCCCTTTTTGCGATCATATTACCAAGGGTCGCCCAGTTGATCTGCGCCGTATTGTAATCATTGGGTTCCCAGACATTCAGGAGACAGCGCCTGGCCTCGGGCAGTAGCGCCACACCAGTGACCCTTTCCATTATGACATGCACACGGGACCAAAACTCAACCACCTCCGGGCATTCCCATAGAATGTGGAGGAAGGTGCCAGTCATGCCGCAACCACGCTTACACAAATCATCCAGAGAGTAACCCATGCGAACCAGACTCGGACCAGTGACATACACACGGTGGAGGATCTTAAGTTGAACAAACCTAAGGCGAGCGGGTATGGCAACCTCTTTGGGCGAGGACAGGGCGGATTGCCAGTCCTCATCATCCAATTCTAGACCGTCGGCGGTCCACAAAGCCCTGAGGCGTATTAGCAGATCAGCCCTATTGTTTATCAACTTCTTGTAAATCAGTGAAATTGTGCTATCGGGCACGTGTCCATCCAGGATACGATCCTCAAGAGGTGAGGACTCAGGAATGTCTGTACCCACAGCAAAAACCGACAACAGGGCATGACGAACCTGGGCGTACCTAAAGAATTCCCTGTCACCGAGTTCGTATTCCGCCTTTAGCACCACAAAGGTCTTAACGTCGTCTTTAGACCAGAGATCCCCCACCCTGCTAATACTAATCATATCCCATTTATCAAAACCTTTAGTTTGCCACAGACCACCCAAACCTTCAGAGTCATACAATGGGGTCGCGCGGGTAAGTCTATCATTCCATCCAAGAGCCGCATTCGCGTCGTGCCACACACGTACAGCAATTTTAGTGGGTCCAGCCAGCGCTTTACAGAGCCTCTTGGAGTACAGCGCCCTGTTGAAGTTCCCCCCCGGTAGAAGGTGTTTATCCATTGCGAAGGCCGGAGCAGGACCGGGAGCATACGTTGCGTGATTAACCGTACTTAATTGAGAAGCCCAATAGTAACGCCTAATGTCGGGGAGGGCAATGCCTCCGTCATACCACGGAAGCGTGAGTTTAGACAGGGCGATGCGTGCACGTCCATCCCAGACCAGTCGCCTTTGTAAACTCTCCACCTCCCGAAAGTAACCCGAAGGAACGGGGTCAAATGAGTTCTGGAGAGCGTACAAAAATCTAGGCAGCGACATCATTTTAAAAAGAGCCACACGACCGAGCGGCGACAGTGGAAGCTGACGCCAGCATGCGACATCAAGCTTCAGCCTTTGGAGACGGGGTAGCAAATTACGCTCATAGCGAACGGTGGGATCCAAGGAGACATAGATCCCCAGGCATTTAAAACCAGTCTCAGTTACTTGAATTGGAAATCTACGAGGCAATGGGGGGAGATCTCCAGCCAAGACGTAGACACAGGATTTAGTCCAATTAATAATGAGACCCGAGTTCCTTCCGAAGGAAGTCAGAACATCGAAGAGCACATTAAGGGATTTCTGAGGGGAGGTAAGATATAGGAGGATGTCATCTGCGTATAGCGAGATACGATCCTCGAAATCGGGGGCCCACCGAATGCCCTTCATGGAAGGCTCCCAACGGAGCCATTCAGCCAACGGTTCTAAAGTGAGGGCGAAGAGCAGCGGAGACAGCGGGCAGCCCTGTCCAGCGCCTCGCCCGAGTGTAAAAATACCGGACACCTTCCCGTTAACTACAACCTGAGCAAGGGGCTTCTCATAAAGAAGCTTCACCCAAGCGATGAACACAGGGCCGAATCCAAACTTCGAGAGGGCCGCCCAAAGGTAGGGCCATTCAATAGTGTCGAAAGCCATGGTAGCGTCAAGGGAAGCTAGAATGGCTGACTCAGTGAGAGTCCCAGCCCTCGCGAGAACTCCGTGGAGTCTCCGAAGATTAAGGGCGGTGTTTCGATGAGGGATGAAACCTGACTGATCCGGATGGACCAAGTCCCCGATCACCCTAATCAAACGATTAGCTAACAATTTAGCTAGAATTTTGGGTTCGGCGTTAAGCAGCGAAATAGGTCTGTATGAGGCACAGCGATCACGCGGCTTACCCTCCTTATAGATGACCACAATGGTGGCAGGTCGCTGGTCGACGGGAAGGGAACCAGAGTCCAAAGCCTCAAGGAACATCCCCCTCAAGTAGGGCGCCATTTGTCGGGTCGCAGTTTATACAGTTCAATGGGTAAGCCATTGGGGCCCATTGCTTTGCCAGAGCGGAGGGAACGTATGGCCACCGCGACTTCGTCAACCGTAAGGGGTGCGTCCATGAGGTCTCGTCGGAAAGGCAGGGTAACGCAATATCCCGAAGCAACGACCAGGAGTCATCCTCATCTCTATCACAGACCGAGGCATACACGGTTTTAAAGTGGTCAACAAAGCACTCAACAATCCCAATTGGGTCAGTAACACTCTCACCATCAGGCCTCTCAATCACGGGGACAACACGATTCACTCTTTCTTTCTTATCCAGCCACGCAAGCCGTTTACCAGCCTTGTCCCCCACGTCATACAACCTGCCCTGTTGCTCTCTGCTCATCACCTTCGCCGCGTCAGTGACGAGGGCTCTATAATCGGCTTGTTTCAAACTGAGGGAATGCAGTTTTAAATGTGTTACTCCAGAATCAAGATCATTTTCAAGTGCAGTTATGTCAGTTTCAAGGCACACAAGTTCCTCATCTCTAGCCTTCTTGGCTGCAGCAATCAGTGACAGAGAATGCCCACGAATAACCGTCTTGAAAGCTTCCCACAGTGAAACAGAAGAAGCAACAGACCCCACATTAACAGCGAAGTAATGGTCCATAGCTTTCACAAGTTCAGAACGGGTTTTAGGATTACGGAAATACCAGGGGTTAATGGGAGCCACACTACCCGCAGTGCCTACCCCAACCCTAAACCGGAGCCACAAAGGGGAATGATCAGAGATACCCCAGGGAAAATGGCGAACCTCACTGATAGAGGAGGATTGGGCCGACGGCATTAAAAAATAGTCTAGCCTGGAGAGACTACCATGTACCCCAGAATGGAAGGTGTATTGAAGCTGTGTAGGGTGCATCAGCCTCCAGCCTCCAGCTATCTATCAGCCCAAAAGTTTCCAGTAGGTCGCTCAGCCACATATGAGATCTAGCCAGATCCCTGGGGGGAAAACGGTCATCAGTGCCAG
The DNA here is from genome assembly GCF_964261635.1 of Lissotriton helveticus. Classification (NCBI taxonomy): domain Eukaryota; kingdom Metazoa; phylum Chordata; class Amphibia; order Caudata; family Salamandridae; genus Lissotriton; species Lissotriton helveticus. The sequence goes on along the minus strand of NC_136071.1, from coordinate 855,823,331 downwards.
ATACAACGGAGTTAAAGTCCCCACCGAGGATAAGGAGACCCTCAGGCAGCCCAAGTAGAACCCCACCCAGATCAGCATAGGCGGAGGCCTGTAGGCCCGGAGGGATATATATCGCAAGGATGGACAGTGTTTTCCCCTCCCATCTACCCGTGAGCGCAGCATAGCGCCCTCTGTTGTCAAGTATCACTTCATCAATTTCAAAGGGGAGAGAAGACCGGATGAGAATGCCAACCCCCCTAGAACCAGAAGTGAAACCAGAATGAGCGACTAGTCGGTATCCACGCCTTTTCATGGCTTGACACGTGTTCCCTATCAGATGCGTCTCCTGCAGAAGAACAATATCGGGGGAATGGCGTCTGAAGAACTGCAACACTACCCCTCGCTTTATCCTGTCTCCCAACCCATTAACATTCCAGGATAGCAGTCTCAACTCACCACCCCCCATCCCCGAGAAGGAGGCAGAGCGTTCCACACACGAAACCCAGTGACCCGAGCAGCTAGAAAAAACAATACGATGCCTTGTGAAAAGAAACAGTTACACACACCCCCCCACAACCCCCAACTTAACCCCGTTACAACGCCCCCCACCCTGCACCCCTGCATACGACTCAAAAGCCACCCCAACTTGCAGTGTGCCAGTCGCCCCGTCATAAAACTACTCTACACAAAGAACCCAGGAGGAGGAAGAGTCCCCATTCACCCCCGCCACCCTCAGGCCAATCTAAAATAAGAACAAAAGAACCATAGTCCAGACTCAGCTGAAATAGTTATAAAGTTCAGACGTCAGGGTCCACAATGTCACTCCTGCTCCAGCGAGCCGCTGTCGGCGCCACCGGGGTGCCCAGTTGGATCATCCCTTTTTGGCAAAGAATCAAGCCAGTCACTGACAGTGTCCGGGCGATCAAAGAAAAACGTTCGCTCACCATACTCGATACGAAGTCTGGTCGGAAACAACATGGCGTACTTGAGGCCCAGGCCCCGCAGCCGTTTCTAGACTTCCTGAAACCCCATTCTCTGCCTTTGAACAAGCGGGGTAAAGTCAGGGTAAAAGTTCACGGTGGTATTTTCAAACTTCACAGGGCCCTTGTCCCGAGAGGCTTGCAGGATAGCGTCCCTATCCTTGAAATGGAACAGTCTAGCAATAATGGGTCTCGGGGGGGCACCCGGCTTAGCCTTCCCGCCAGGTACTCGATGTGCCCGCTCAACCGCAAAGAATTTAGTAAGTCCGGCGGGAGCAAGATAATTCGAGACCAGATCTTCCACAAGGAGGTCGGTTGCAGAGGTCTCGGGATTTTCAGGGACCCCGATAATGCGCACGTTGTTGCGACGGGCCCTATTTTCAGAATCCTCCAGACGACGGGCCATCATGTCATGAGAAGAACGCAAGCCCCCGATCTCAGTCTGAACGTCCGTAACATCTGTAGTCAGGCTGGAGGTCTTCAGATCCAACGCCTTGACCCTCTCGTTGGTCTTTGCCAGGTCCGCTCTAATCAGCGTAACATCAACGGCCACCGTGTCGATCTTGGAGGCAAGTGCCTCATATTGCTGTCCCATGGAGGCCTTCATGCTGGCGATGGCACTCATGACATCTTGCAACGATACTTCCGAGGTCGCATCAGAAACAGCTTTAGGATCGTCAGTCGTACGGCCAGCAGCACTGGGGATCCCTTGAAGTGGCAGTAATGGTCCATGACATTCGTCTGGGTTTTTCCCCCACGGAGAGGTGTCTTAGTCTTGCGTTTCTCCGCATCGGGTTTGGTGGCCATATTGGAAAAAGGACCCCGGAGGGGCCCGCGCGACCTGGTGAAAATGGCAGGTCGTGATGTGATCAAAGAACAACGAAACTGGTCCACAGTAGCACAAATGCCAATAATGCTAAGAACAAGGCGATCCGCTGGGAAGACAGACAGCAGTGTGGTGACACCAAGCAGGAGCAAGGGTAGATCCGAGCAGCGTTTCAGTCGATTCGAGCCGGGAGTAGGAAAGCGAAACCGAAAGTTAGGCAGAGGTCGTCTGGGAGAGAACCTCTCCGGCCGTTGTTGTTCAACTACTCCTCGGCCTGCAGAGCAACCGAGCCCCCGGTCCCGTCTCGGGGCGGGACGAAAAAGTGTAAGACGATGTAAAAGTGGACCCCAACGCCCGAATTCGATTCTTCAAAGACTGTTGGGAGCAGCCCGAGTCTGTCTTCAAAAGCCCATCTTCAAAATCAGGATGTAGTAAGGATATTTGCAAAGGGCGGCGCGGGTCCCGGGAGCTCTGTGCTCACGCGACCATCTTGGATGCCCGCGAAGCTCCTGCTCTTTGGTCTGTTTTTAATCTTGTCCAGCGCGGTACAGAAAAATTTGTTTTTTGTCATTATTGATATGCTTTTTGTACTTTCTTCTTGCTGATTTGAGTTCTTCGCAGCGGCTGGAGGAGGGATTCTTTCTCCAGAGACGTTCTGTGGCTCTGAGTTGCCTCCTTTCCTCGTTGATGTCCTTGTTGAACCAGGATCTGCAGGGGATGCTCCTGGGTTTTTTCAGTTTCATGAGAGCTAGTTGGTCTAAGATGGAGTACATGGTTATGTTGTAGTGGGATGTGAGTTCTGAAGTTGAGAGGCCATCCGGGGAGATGGGCAGGAGGGAGGTTATTTTTTCTTCTAAGTCAGCTGTGTAGGATCTGCTTTAGGTTTTTAGACCATGTAGGGGGGTCTTTGATGGAAGGTTGACACATGATCGGTTGTGAGATGTGGAATAGGATTAGGTGGTGGTCTGACCAGTCGACCTGAAGGATGTGGTCTATAGTAATTGCGTCGTGTTGGGCGATGATGGCATCCAGGATTGCCCCTTTGTTATGATTTTCTTTTGAGCAGTGCTGGATAAGGTTGTTGGATTGTAATAGCTCGTTCAGGTTTTGTACTGGAGCGCTGTTTTTTAGCATTCCAGTGGAGGTTGAGGTCACCTAGAATGAGGTTGTTGCTATCTCGGAGAGAGCAGTGGGTGATCAGGTCTGACAGGCGTTCCGTGAACGTGAAGGTGTTGTCTGGGGATGATACAGGAGGTGGCAGTGTAGTAGATTGTTGTTGGTGGTTTTGATGTCGGCAGTCAGGCATTCGAAGGAGTTGTAATTGAATGTATCAATTTCGGACACTGACAGGTCGTTGTTGTGAATGATTGCCAAGCCTCCGCCTTTTTGGTCTTTTCTATCTTTGTTGATGATAGAGAAACCCGGGGGTACGAGCATATCCAAGATAGGAGGAGAGGAGTCGTTGAGCCAGGCCTCGGTGATGAAGGCTATATCTATGTCATGGTTAAGGATGGATTCTGCAAGCTCTGTAGCATGTTTTGTGGCAGATCTGCAGTTTATGAGCATGCAGTTAGTACGGGATTCTCTTTTTTTGGTTCAGTAGGGATGTTGATGAGGGAGGCTGGGGGTCTGGGGAGTTTCGGGAAGGAGTGTTCACTTCTGAACCTGGTGATTACTTGAATTGTGGATTGCAGGACGTGAGTGGAAGGGGTGATGTATGAGGAGGCCAGCTCAAGTGCTTCCTCCGAGGACATGGCTTCCATAGTTCTATTCGGTCTCAGGGCATGGGTCGAGAAAGGGCAAGAGGACTGGCTAGGGGGCGGGGCCTTGGGAAGCCTAGGGTGTGTGGGGATGGAGGAGATGGGGGTAGAGTGAGTGTTTAGGGGGGATTGTGGAGTGTCGAGAGTCTGGTTAGGATATGATTCAGGCCCTGTATTATAATGGCGACTTGGCTTTCAATACGGGTGAGGCGGTGATCCGTCTCTTCTTGAGGGGAGGTGGGTTGCTTCTGGGTAAGTTCTCTTCAGCGCGGAGAAGAACTGACAGTGTTGTGTTGGCTTCTGGTGGTAGTTGAGTTGTCAGTTTGGATTAAGGGATAGGGCGTAGGATGAGGGGGGTCGTGTTGTGGTAGTCGTTTTTTCTTGCAGGAGGGTAGAGGCTGGTGATTGGGAGACCTAGGGTGTGTATTGAGGTCGCCTGGTAGTGTTTGGGGGGTTCTGCACAGGGGGTTGTTCTAGATGATGGACTAGTGCAGGAGGAGGCGCTGTGTCCTTGGTGGTGGAGGGATTGGAGAGGGTTAGAGGTTGAGCGTAGGTGATTGTGATAGCGGTAGGCGGAATAGGGAGGGTGTTCAGTTTGGGGGACTGGTTGCCTGGGTGGATGGGGAGCATTGGGATTGGGGCTGTGGGTGGGTGCTGTTGGTGTGTGGAGAAGGGAAGAGGAGATCAAAAGCCTCAAGGTTGGCATTGTTGGCTTGGATCAGGACTGTGCCGTTGGAGTAGATGGTCACTGAGGTGATCCCGTAGTGTGGCAGGTGGTTGGGGGTGTAGAATTATAGTTTGCAGCTATGGGGCGACTTGGTGTTTTTGGTATTTTGGAGTTTTGGTCTAAGGGTGGAGATCCAATAGCCGGGCCTTTTTGTGTGAAAGATGAGGTCCATTTAAACTTTCCCTTTAGCGGAACAATGATATAAGTCAGCAAAGAGGGATTCAGGGAATTGCCTGATCAGTTTGTGTTTGCGTTTTTATTTTTGCTTTGGGTGAGAAGTTGGGGGGGGAGGGTGATCGAGGAGGAATTCGGGCTGTGCTGCTTTATGTAGGGTACGGAGAGGTAAGAAGAGGGATTTGGGGGAGGTTGTCATGATAGAAGGCATTATAACTAAGATTTCAGTGTGGCTAGATCCTTTTGTGCTAGGTTTATTCTAGTGACCCAGCGGACAGGGCGGGTAGTGACTACAGATGGGGCTGCCAGCGGCCCGGCAAGCCTTCCCTGGCGGCCCGCGGACCTTGCAGGCGTCTACCAATGTGACTCGGAGACTCTGATGGTCTTTTAAAGACCTATGAAGTGCTCGGGTGCGGCTCTGTGTGTGTGTCTGCCCGGAAGCTGTCTGACTGGACACACACACAGGCAGCGTGAGATGACGGAGAGGGAGGGAGGGAAAGGGAGGGAGACAGAGGGAGAGGGAGGGAGGGGAAGGGAGAGAGAGAGAGGGGGAGGGAGGAAGGGAAAGGGAAGGAGAGTGAGGGAGACAGAGACTGAGTGAGGGAGGGAGAGGGAGGGAGGGAAAGGGAGGGAAAGGGTGAGAAAAAGAGGGAGAGGGAGGGAGGGAAAGGGAGGCAGAGTGAGGGAGGGAAAGGGAGACAGAGGGAGAGTGAGGGAGGGAAAGGGAGGGAAAGGGAGGGAGAGGGAGAGTGAGGGAGGGAGAGGGAGGGAAGGAAAGGGAGGGAGACTGGGGAAGGAATGGGAGAGTGAGGGAGGGAAAGGGAGGAAGAGGGAGGGAGGGAAAGGGAGGGAGAGGGAGGGAGGGAAAGGGAGGGAGAGAGAGAGGGAGGAAGAGAAAGAGAGGCAGAGGGAGGGAGGGAAAGAGAGACAGAGGGAGAGTGAGGGAGGGAAAGGGAGACAGGGAGAGGGATGGAAAGTGAGGGAGGGAAAGGGAGGGAGAGGGAGGGAGGTAGGAAAAGGGAGGTAGAGGGAGGGGAAGGGAGACAGGGGGTGGGAGGGAAAGGGAGGGAGAGGGAGAGGGAGGGAGGGAAGGAAAGGGAGGGAGAGGGAGGGAGGGAGGGAAAGGGAGACAAAGGGAGAGGGAGGGAAAGGGGAAACAGATGGAGAGTGAGGGAGGGAAAGGGAGAGGGAGGGAGAGTGAAGGAGGGAAAGGGAGATGGAGGGAGAGGGAGTTAGGGAGAGGGAGACAGAGGGAGAGTGGGGGAGGGAAAGGGAGACAGAGGGAGAGTGAGGGTCGGAAAAGGAGATAGAGGGAGGGTGAGGGAGGGAAAGGGAGACAGTGGGAGAGTGAGGGAGGGAAAGGGAGGAAGAGGGGGAGAAGAAGGGAGGGAGAGAGAGGGAGGGAAAGGGAGGCAGAGGGAGAGTGGGGGAGGGAAAGGGAGACAGAGGGAAAGGGAGGGAGAGTGAGGGAGAGAAAGGGAGACAGAGGGAGAGGAAGGGAGGGAAAGGGAGACAGATGGAGAGTGAGGGAGGGAAAGGGGGAGGAAGGGAGAGTGAGGGAGGGAAATGGAGACAAAGGGAGAGTGAGGGAGGGAAAAGGAGACAGAGGGAGAGGGAGGGAGGGAAAGGGAGGAAGAGGGAGGGAGGGAAAGGGAGGATGAGGAAGGGAGGGAAAGGGAGAGAGAGAGAGGGAGAGGGAGGGAGGGAAAGGGAGGCAGATTGAGGGAGGGAAATGGAGACAGAGGGAGGGAGGGAGGGAAAGGGAGGGAGAGGGAGGGGAAGGGAGACAGGGGGGTGGGAGGGGAAGGGAGACAGGGGGGGTGGGAGGGAAAGGGAGAGGGAGGGAGGGAGAGGGAAGGAAGGAAAGGGAGGGGGAGGGAGAGGGAGGGAGGGAAAGGGAGACAAAGGGAGAGGGAGGGAGGGAAAGGGAGACAGATGGAGAGTGAGGGAGGGAAAGGGAGAGGGAGGGAGAGTGAAGGAGGGAAAGGGAGATGGAGGGAGAGTGAGTTAGGGAGAGGGAGACAGAGGGAGAGTGAGGGAGGGAGAGGGAGGGAGACAAAGGGAGAGTGAGGGCGGGAACGGGAGATAGAGGGAGAGTGAGGGAGGGAAAGGAGACAGAGGGAGAGTGAGGGAGGGAGAGGGAGACAGAGGGAGAGTGAGGGAGGCAAAGGAGACAGAGTGAGGGAAACAGAGTGAGGGAGACAGAGTGAGGGAGACAGGGAGAGAGAGAGAGAGAGAAAGAGAGCAAGAGAAAGATGTGTGTATGCAGGGTCTGGTGGCTCAGTGGACAAAGGCGTACGCTGCAGGGACCAGTGATCAATCTCATGGTTAGTTTTGTTTTGTGGCTCTAGCCCCACCCCCTCCCCCACTGACCCCGCCCCCACTGGTGCGGCCCTCGAACACAAACCACACTGTAAATTTGGCCCCCGAGAGAAAGTTTGTGAGTACCCATGCTCTATGTAATGGGTTGGAGGATACTGAAACGTGGTCTTGGGGGTCAGGGGGAGATGGGAGCAGGGGAGCTTGAGTCAACTTAGTTTCTGGAGGGGAGTGTGGCAGTACTGGTGGCCATAGCGTTAGGGAAATAATGAGCTTGCCCACGGGACAGTGGCTTGTCAGTGGGGTAGAAGGAAGAGGTGGGGTTACGGTATCTCCGAGAAGAGAGTAATAACTATGTAAGGGGTCCAGGTAGTATGTAAGAGGGGAGGATTCCCAGGAGCGAAGTGAATGGGAGGCAGTCAGGGAGGGGGGGGCTCAGCGGCGCATCTGTATGGTGTGAGGATCCAAGAAGGTTGTAGCGTATTATTAGGTTACCTTAGAGTACGCTTGTAGATCTATGGTGGCTATTGGGAGTCTGGGCTCCCTTGAGCAAAGATCCGATAGTTCACAGGAACAGTTCGCACTCTGATCCAATAAGGGAACTTCCTGATGTCTGGGTGCAGGAGGCGGACTTCTGGGCTCGGCGGAGGTCTGGAGTTGCATGTGCCCACTTCAGGGTGCCGCTTATTGTTTTTGGTCGAGGGTCTTCTTGAGGATCGCCCCTAACTAGACTACCATTTTGGGGTCAGGCGTTGCGGAGCGAGGTGTAAACTTGCGCTCTTTTTTCCAGCATAGATTCTAGATGCCCCGGTGGGGGAGCAGGAGAGGTAGACAGTCTGAGGACATCAAGGGTGGACATTTGTGAGTCTGCTGTGGGGTGTCAGAGCGTTTAATGTGGGTGTATTCTTCAGTTCTAGCTACGATGCCATTTTGGGGTCAGGAGGTTGCGGAGCAGCGGGGTATTTAGTGCTCCGATTCGGCAAGGAGTCAACTAAGTGAGAGGCCAGGGGCAGGAGGCAGTCTCCAGGGCTTGCGGCAGGACGCGACTCACCTGAGCCTACTTCAGCATGCCCCCAGAGTGGTTGCGGACAAGAGTTTTGAGACGGGCAGTCCTGGCTGAGCCACCATTTTAAAGTCAGGCGTAACAGAGCGACGGACCAGCTTGTGCTCCGTGTTACAGGGTGCTCCGTATTACAGCAGAATTCTTCGGATGGCTAGGAGTGGGGGGCGGCCCGTGTCCGGGGCCGTCGGTGCTCTTGTCGGTACTCATGCAGTTCCGAGGAGGGGTGTCCTGGGGTTGAGTGAGAATTGGGAGGCGGCGCCGTTCACCATTGAGGCAAAAGTTACCATCCAGAGGGTGTTGTGGCGGTGATCCTCGTCTTCACGACTCGATGCAGGCTTATCCAACTAGGGAATCTGGTGAGTACTCGATCTTCGTTTCAGGGGATGATGGGGAGGCAACAAGGGTTATTCTTTCATTGTTGTTGTCCGTTCCCAGGCGCTCGATTTCAGTGGCCATTTTGATGAAAGTGTGAAAAGATGATGAAAGTCCTGAAAAAGTTCATTCTCCTTTCCTTGGCAATGAAGAAACCACTGCAGGCCAACCCAGCACACAGCACACTGGCAGAGGGGCAGTCCAAAACTCCTGCAGCTTCCTTGGTTCTTCTCCTTGGCAAAAGGTTCGTCTTGTTCCCAGAAGTGATCTAAAGTTCTTGGGTCTGGGTCCCAATATTTATACCCCAAAATCATTTGTTCTCTGAAGGCAGAGAGACCTCTGCCTAGTCCAAACCAGTTCTCGAGCACTCTGTTTACATGAATCCTTCTTTCCTTTCACAGTGCAGGGCAGAAACATCAGACGCCCCACAGGAGGTGGAGCCAGCATTGTGGAGGGAAGGCCCAGCCCTATTCAGGTCCCAGGTGCAACTCCTCCCTCCCATCTAGATGCACATCTTCCTATTCACCACTGGGCTGACTCATTCTGTCGTTTGGAATCCCCCAGCCCTGTCACTCAAAACTCCAGACAAGGAATACACAACCTAGCAGAGGCAGGCTTTGGATAGTTAGACAAGAAAATACGTACTTTCTAAAAGTGGTATTTTCAAACACAGAATGTTAAAACCAACTTTACTAAAAGATGTATTTTCTCATTCTGAGTTCAGGCATACTAAATTTGAATTTCTACCATGTTCCCTGAGCCAGTTAGGATTATAAGATGTAATAATGTAACTGCCCATTCTGGCCCATGGAGAACAGGTAGCCTTGCAATAGTGAAAAACTAAAATGGCTGTAATTTACTATTAGGACATGCTACACACATCAGGGCATGTTCTACCTTATACTTACAATATACCCTGCCCTTGGGCCTACCATAGGGTTGTCTGATATGAGGAAAAGGGAAGGTTTAGGGACTGGCAGGTGGGTGCACTTGCCAAATCGACATGGCAGTCACAGACTGCACACAGGCCTTGCAATGGCAGGCCTCAGACACACTTTACAAGCTGCTTCTGTGGGTGGCACAACCAGTGCTGCAAGCCCACCAGCAGCATTTGATTTACAAGACCTGGGCACACATGGTGCACTGTACTAGGGTCTGACAAGTAAATCAAATAACCCAATTGTGGAGTCACTAATCAGTACAACAATTTAACATAGGGAGCACTTGCACTGTGGCACTGAATAGCAGTGGCACAGTGCCCAAAACATATAACCAGCAAAACATATCATTTACATTAACATTTACATTTACATTTACATATCAATACAGAGGAGGCAATCAGTAAAAATGGAAGGGAGAATCATGCCAATGATGCCAGGTCTAACAGCTACAAAAATTTTTCATCTGAAAAAGCACACTTTAAAACCAGAGTCTCTGGGGCTGAAGGGAACACTTTTGTGTGTGTAGATGTGTTAATTGTGCAAAGGCAGAATCACATCACTTACAGTGAAATTAGAGAATGACAGAAGTGCGCTGATCCATTGCTCTATCCTGTATGCTGTTGTAGTTAGAAAAACAATTGTAAATAACTCAATAGCAGACCAATGGATGGACCAATGGGCTTTTATGTAAATATGCTATAGATATAGTTTTAGTAAAATCAAAAGGTATTGGCTAATGCAAGGCCTACAAAGGAGAGGATGCACTTTTAGATTGCGGCAATGGCATTGGGCATGGCCGGAGCGAGTGAGTGACCAGTGTGGGTAGACAGTATGTAAAGGTGTATGCACTAAACCTCAAAGCTTGTGTCTTCATAACACCCTGGATCAAACTAGGAAGTAGCTGCAATCACCTCAGCCCCTCTAAGAGGAACAAGTTTGAAGAGAAATTTGGGCAAGTACTCAGAAAGCAGGAGGAATTTCAAGAGTTTTATTTAAAAGCATGGGCAGTTTGTAAACACGTTAGGATATAACAATCTGTACTTTCACTGAGAACATTGGATATTTCTTCAAGGCTGCTAGAAAACGTTAAGTCAAGAAATAAGATATTGTATTTTTGGGAAGCATGACCTCATAAGCTGCATTGGCAACCAATGTAATGGCTTATCGTAATGACAAACAGTTCCCTCTTGACTGTGTGCGCAGTGCTGCAGTTTGTTTCAGTAGGGTACAGAACACCAATAGCCTGTCTAATAAAGGCTAGGGAGAAAAAGGTTCACTTTGATTCCCTATATCCTTAATTGAAGTAGACAAGTTAGATAAAAACTACTGTCATTTACAGCACGATTACTAATTACATTACATACTGTGTGTATGACTTTTTAGGATGTGTAATATCACCTTTATTTAAATCTTCATTAAGGGGGGGGTTAGGATTTTACCAGGAGATACAGCTGTGTATAATTTTTTCAACCCAGTTTTCCCTTGAAATGGAAAGGTTTCATTACAATCCACTTGACATTAAATAATCCTGCATTTATTCCCATTTAACATACACACATTCATGTAAAATGTGGATAGTGATGACGTCACCCACTTTGATTATTTTTTTAATAATCACTACCCACTCTACTTTGTCTGCTGTATTTTGTTTACTCATGGACACATAGATTTCAATGCTGAGTAAACAACGTGAACAAATATACCTTATTTTGTAAAGTAAGTGACACACAGTATGAGAAGAAAATAATCAGACAGAGAAATGGTTTGGGAATCAGGCTGAGAATTCAGCTGTAATTTACACGTAAGGCACACTTTTTTCATAATTATAGTTACTTATTTAGTGCACTTGACTACCAGACTTGATTGAAATATGGCCCACGCAGGACTCTGGGCAGGTTTTCAGATAACTGAGCTATCTTACTTGCTAATGTATTTTTATTTAGGGAGAGTGCTGTAGGGTTGTACTGGGCCCTAATCCTTATTAGTATATTTATTTATATTTATCTAACCCCTGGCTACCTTATCACCATCTATTGGTCCTCTGATGAACCTTGTTCTGTACTGAAAGGGATTGGATATATAGAGGATGAGCAATTATCTGATGAGGAACTGGAATTATATAATTGCCATATTCAAATGTTCTTTCAATACTCTTAAGTATCCAAACAAGACAGTTAAATCAGATGATTTTCTCCAAGAAACAATCAGTCAGAATCAGCAGAATTCAGTTTAAGTTGCAAGTTTAGGTCTTAATTTAGAAGTAAATAACCATTAATTAAACAGCATACAACCCTAGAATTGATTTAGTACTGGGTTTAATCAAGTACTATTAATTTCTTGGAGATCCAAAGTTGATGGGGAAAATCTTCCTCAGCCGAGGGAGATTTGGATGTCTTTAGTATAAGGGTTGATAGGAAATCAGTTGAGCCTCATACACAACTTTAGGAAAGATCAGTACGTTCCAAGTGAACAGTTCCAGTTTGTAAAGACCGAAATCTGTCTCAGTCTTTCACTGCAACACCAAGATCACAAACCCTTCAGCCGAAAGGTTCAACTGCGCTAACACACAGGTCGGCAGCTGATCGCAGTATTTCATCACAGTTAGCTTAGTCCTCAGATGTCCAAGTCATCACCGCTCACTGCTATAAAACTGATCACACACGCACATGCCACTCCGCATCACATCGCATCGCCTTCAGTTCCAAAATCTGGACAATTATACTCTAAGGATTTTCAAAGTGGCACCCCCAGAAATGTTGTACCACTCTACCTCAGTGGTTGTCTTTGATAGGATGAGGATGATGTACTAAATAAAAATAATACAATCCAGAAAAATTGAGTAGTTCCAGCTATGTAGTTTCCTTAAACCTTGTAAGCTTAATCATATGAACAATGAGATATTTCAGAGAAAAGGTCAAAAACTACTTAGGAAATGTTATTTGTTCATTCTCAAGCATCTGTTCTAGCATGCAAAAACAGTTAAGCTGTACTGACAATGTCAAAGGAAACGATTGAGAGTTAGAACACAAGTGGCAACTTTGTTAAAAGTTCCATAGACTTCAGACTATTCAGTTCATGAGTTCATGTTTTGAAAGAAAGGAAAAGCAGAATTTTAAGGCGTCCATGAAATACAGCTCATACACAATGGATTTGTACTAAATTATGGATCTCATATTTATAACAACAGGTATTATTTTCATGAATGAAATGTGTTAATAAACACTTAAATCAAGTCCTAATTAATTCATGTAAGTATAGGGTACTCGTAACATTTTGTAAATATCAATATCACACACATATAAAAAACACATTATTAGTCTCTTTGTATATATGCTATTAGGGACACATATTCAATATGTATATTAGGAGAAAGTTTCACAAAAAATACATTAACCAAACCCAGTGTAACGCCTACTTTCTTTAGTAATTTTCAGCATACACGTTACAACAAAAGATAATTCATTTGTGTACTCTCACATGACACAATAATATATTTCTTATTAGATTTTCTTATATTCATTAATATCACATTATCAAGTCATAAAATCAGATCATTAATAATCTTTAATAATTCACATCTATAACAGTAATCATAATGATAACATGAGCTATTTTAGAATCTGCATGACTTTACAACGCCGCATCTGAATCACAATAAAATTTTCTTTTGCAAAAACGTGAAGTTTAGCACACGCTTGTCATCTTTTATATAGTGTTGTCAAAAATATTTTTTTTTTGTCACAAATTTGTTTTATAGAAATCTCTGCTCTCTCAAGTGAAATAGCGATTATTTCAAATTGAACGTAATTATTATTGGCATATTACGAGAAATGTTCTTGACCAGTATTTTAGGTAAAAATTGAAGACAATGAAATTCCATGCATTTAAAACTCTCTCAAAAAGCAGCAGGAGACTTGTGTGAGCAGAAAAGGTCCCTTGTTGCCTGTTTTATGGTTAATGTTATCAGCTTGGACCAGTGCACCACAGATAAAAATATGGTGAAACAGTAGGACCTCATCATGTGGATTTCATGAATTTCAGATTTCACCTGTGTAATAAAAACATGTTCCTACTTCTAAGGTTGTGTTAGTCTGAATTTTTATAGCACAATCAAAGCATCTTCTGGTGTAGATTAAACCTTGGCATGGATGTGTGAGTCTTTTTTTTAGGAAAAAATCTAAAGCGAGGACCTTTTTTTACAAACATTTTTATTGCGTTAATGTTGATTTTGGAACAGTTAAACTCAGAATCTCGAACGAGCACAATCATGGCACCATTATCCGCAAAAAGGTATGCAACTCAATCAAGAAGAACATTTGTAAGAAAGAAGAAAAGAGGGAACAAGAAAAAAACTAAATAATACTCTAGACTCCAATCTGCAAGAAAGTACCGAAAGGCTAACATCTAACCACATGCATTCAAAACATTTACATTACAAGTTGATCAGTCACATGACATGTCGAACAGTTGTCTTTACAAGTTCCAGGTTCCAACATTCATGTCTAGGAACAAGAGGAGGAAGAGGGGTGGGGGGAAAAGGGAGGGGCAAGTGGAGAAAAAGAGAGTGGGGTGGGTGGGAGGAGCACAGCAATACATCCCTGGCCGGCCTCCATGGCCATCCTCCCTGGCACTGTTTATTGGGCAATCTTGGGAGAGTAGCAAAAAAACAAGATTTCCTGCTCCGGATTGTGCCACACCAGGGACGTTCTTTGCCAGAAAACAAGTCTTGGAAGTGGGCTCGAAATTTATCCTTCAGTTTGATAAATTGGCAAAAGTCCGAAAACGTAATTCCCTTAATCAAATTTGAAGTCTCTGGACTTTTCCAATCGAAATGTGTGACGTATAAACTTCTACCACTTCTAACCATGAGATGATGTGTAATGGGATGATCGAAAGCCCCAGAGAGATTGGAAAAAAACAGGGCCCTTAAAAACCAGATGCCCACATCCAGATGCAGAGCACTGAGTGCTGCCATTACAAATGGCTCAGTGCCTTGCTGGTGCTCAAAATGAGAAACTTAGAATTTCTCCTCATTCTCCTCTTTGGCAAATCTGCAAATGCAGTTAGAGAGGAAAGTTTAACATGATGGAAGAGGTGGGCTTGGAAGAAGGAGCACTGCTCCTGGATCCATGAGTTATAGCATCTAGGGGAGACTGTGTTTATACAAGAAGATCAACAATGCCAATAAGCCAGCAAAAGCCTAAATAGCTGCACTAATGTTCTTGTTCATGTTTCATGACAGAGTCTAATAATGAAATGCAGAAGTTGAGTAAGAGGTTACAAATATAGAGAGGAAGTACCAGTAAAACTGAACAAAAAAAGTACTACTACACATAGAACACGACTAAAGTTGGCCCTGCAAATTGAGCAGATGGTATTTCCACGTGCTAGCACTTAATAGAAAGGGTCTGAAGCACCTCTTAAACCCTGTTTTCTAAAGACAGTAAATGTTTTTGTGAACTGCTGAAACTGACATACAGCCCCACTGCTGTACAGGGAGCCTTCATGCAACTTTTCAAAGATGGAATCCAAGACACGCTGGCCATAGTGAGCTTCATCACTGGATCTTGTTAACAATAAAGGTATATGGTTTCATTAGGAAATGAGGTATTGGGGATTACCTTAATGCCAGGGATAAAATGATAGCTGACACATGCTGGTACTATGAAGGAGGAATGATCTCATAACAACCTGTGCTTTACTTGGTGACTAAAGAATTGCATTAATAGACACAGAGATGGATGGTATCCACTTCCATTGCATTGACATATTTCATTTTGGACAAGGCAGAAGGGTTATAAATATGGCTAGAAGCCTTGGTAGTGGTGGTATTGTAATAAATCGGCTTATAAACTCTCTGCATAACAGTCTGCTTCTGAAATTGGTAGTGTAATATGGTAATTCATCTTTAAGACTTGCAGTAGGGAGGAAGCTGCATATTTACTCGTTTTTTAGAGGAGTGCCAGATGGATCGTATTTCTGTAACTGTGCTTTCTATACCATACACCACCAAACTACTTCACAACTGCAGCATACCACCCCAATCAAACCACACTACAGAGTACTACTCTCACTCTGCATGACACCTTACCACACACTGAAGAAAAACACACCTCTCCTGTTGTTCAGTAGTATGCCACACTCCCATCGCATCACACCTTGGCACACCTACCAACATCGTACTACTTCACACCAGGCACCAAATGAAAAAAGCTCCTCACTCAAACGGCATCTCACACCTCATAACACCATATAGCACATTACACCACACACTATAGCATATCACACAACACATTTACTCACAATAAAATACACCACCACAACTTATATCATTATATATTAATATGTCAAACCGTATCACATACCAAAATTCACCATTTACATCAGACGCGAAACAATACATCAGCCCATGTTACCACACAACTCCACGTTTTGTACCACATACTGTACTACATCACACTATGCCACAGTTGCACCACAAAACTTCCCCTCTCATCATGCCTCACTACAGCACCCTTTACTGGATGTATGACGTTACAACGCATACATTCACAATGCATACCATTACAACAAAACCTTTACAACGCAAGATCCATTACAGCACATGCTATTACAACACATGTCATTACAACGCAGCCGCTATTACAACACATGCCATTACAACGTAAGTATGGGTAAGTATTTTTTTAATTTACTTAATGGAAATGTAATAGTAGTGTAAATGTTGGATAGTGTAGGGGTTTAAATTACAATATTCTAACTCCAGGGGGGTGTACTAGTAGGGTACATGTTGGATAGTGTTGGGGTTAAAATTACTATTCTAACTCCAGAGGGGTGTAATAGTAGGGTAAGTGTTGGATAGTGTAGGGGTTAACATTACTATTCTAACTCCAGGGGGGTGTAATAGTAGGGTAAGTGTTGGATAGTGTAGAGGTTAAAATTACTATTCTAACTCCAGGGGGTGTAATAGTAGGGTAAGTTTTGGATAGTGTAGGGGTAAAAATTACTATTCTAACTCCAGGGGGGCGTAATAGTACAGTAAGTGTTGGATAGTGTAGGGGTTAAAATTACTATTCTAACTCCAGGGGGGTGTAATAGTAGGGTAAGTGTTGGATAGTGTATGGGTTAAAATTACTATTCTAACTCCAGGGGGTGTAATAGTAGGGTAAGTGTTGGGTAGTGTAGGGGTTTAATTATAATAAAGTAAATGAACATTAAATCAAATTAAATTAAAATATTTTAAATTAAATTTAAATTTAATTAAACTAATAATTTTTTTGTAAGTAAATAAAAAAAAATTGTAAGTAAATTAAATTAAAATTACATTAATATTAATTAAATTAAATACTTACCCATACTTACGTTGTAATGGCATGCGTTGTAATAGCATGCGTTGTAATGGATCTTGTGTTGTAAATGTTTTGTTGTAATGGTAGTGCGTCATCGTGCCCGCGTTGTGATGGCTGTTTCCCCCTTTACTAGGCCACACACTCTGAATTATGCTCTACTACACCATACAAAGACAGAAGAGCCAGATAAAACATGGGTTGGGATAGTGTTTGGGCTGGGAGAGATACATGAGTGAGGGAGACCTAGGGTTTGGTAGACAAGTATGAGTAGAGGAATCACTCAGGGGCTGAGATGAAGCATAAAAGGCAGAGAAATACTTATACTGAATTGAGCAGCCCACGTCAAACTAGAGCTGGGCTCATCGAGCCACTAAACTGAAATGCAGGCAGGTATGAGAAATTTCACAATAAATATGCATTTGTGTTTATAATGTGTTTCATTGGGAATTATTTGCATCTATCATTCATTCTCAAAACCAAGGAGAATTATACAATTAGCGAACTGGTCAAAACCAGCCTTATCGCCAAACAAGGACTGTGTTGAACTGGAGTCAGAAGAACAAGAGACAGGAAATCAAGGGATTCGGGATTTGGAGGCAGGAAGGTTTGTTGGCAAATTGCCTAGGAGACAAGAGATAGGAGATATTAGACCTATAATAGGAAATTGAATCTAGAGGTGAGGCAAGAGGGCTTTGCTACCAGATATTTGTCTAGTCCTGTTCATTGTCGGCAGGGGCAAATGTACGACCCCTTCCTGGTCATTTTAACCATCAGATTTCTCAGCTCTATTTTTGGTTCCGCTACTATGATCACTAGCCCTTCACGTTTTCTAAGGGGCTAGATTCCACCACATTGCTTGGAGTTGGAATGGTATGGGCTTCTTGTAGTTGCCACGTACATTTTTAGATGGGGATTTTAAGATATTATGTGGTAAAATTCAACAACTTCTCAAATAGCTCTAATGATATTACTAACCACACAAATCTATGGACAAATGAAAATTCAGACCCAGAGAAACCAGGGTGAAAGAAAATACCAGCAATAAGGAATATAAACAGACAAGCAGGGCTATGACTGAGCTTTTTGAATGCAGAGAATTTAAAGAGGAAGGAAACAAGGGTTCAGGGAAGCTTGAAAATAGTAACCTCGGAAATTAGGACCTATATTGAATAGAAAACAGGGCAAAGAGACATAGGACAGTGGATAGAAAAGACAAGGAGGATCATACATATGCTAACATTACACTGGGAATTTACTAGACTCTAATAAACTTGTGCTTGGGATAGAAGAACACAAGGAATCTGGGTAAGAGAGGAACACAAATACAATTAGAATGAAAATCAAAACACAGGGCAACAGTGGCAATAACATGTCCTAGTCTACAAATCCCATGAGGCACAGGGTCAGACTGATTTGCATATGGCCATGTCTGAACTGGGGTGGGAGTGTGAGCTAAAGAATGATGATGGATTAAACCCAGATCAGTTGACTGGGGGTGAGTGCTTGCAATGTTCAACACTCCGTCCATCATCCCCTTTGGTTTTGCTAGTCTATAAATCCAGCACACCTGACGGAAGTCTGATGAGTCTCAAACACCATACAATGAGGACTATGACACACACCCGCATATATCATACGGAAGAGTAAGAGACCAGACACAAATACTTCTCTCGAACTCCATATATGACAAACCAGACCACTTTTTTATCCAAAATCGAATTCCTACAAACCAAAGCGACCTGAAACTTAACAGTGTCAGGGAAGGTCAGACAAACCCATGAAAAGCAGACCCTAGACTTATTTAAGAGGTCAAATTTACAAATAGTGCTTTTTTTCTTGCAGATTTATTTAGCAGGAACTCAACCCAAAAGTATTGGAGCACTTTACATGAGCACCATTTATGTTACACAAACGCACATTCATTTTTGGTAGGCACTGGAGATTAAGGGCCATATGTATCATACTACCGTTTTGCGAATTCCAAATAGCGAATTTTAAGGAATCGCTATTTGGAATTCGCAAAACGGTATGTATGTACAAAATCGCTATTAAATAGCGATTCTTTACCATTCCTAATTTGCGATTAGCAAATTGCTAATCGCAAATTACCCATTCATTTCTATGGGCCAGGAGGCCCATAGGAATGAAGGTGCAATTTGCGATTAGCAATTAGCTAATCGCAAATTAGGAATTTCTTCAAGGGTGCAGGGGTGTCTCAAGAACACCCTGCTGCACCCCTGAAAAAGACATTTGGGGGCATATATGCGCACATACATGCCCTAAGGGCATGTATGGGCGTCATATGGCACCTTTTGTTTTTTGGAAAAAAGCTTTTTGAAAAGAATTCGCAAATTACCACCAACTAGAAGTTGGTGGTAATTTGCGAATCCTTAATGGCATTTTTTGAATAGTTTTTGTTTGATACATTGCATTTAAGGAATCGCAAAATTTGCGATTCCTTAAGTGCAATCGCAAAATAAGGAATTGCAAATTTTGCTATTCCTTATTTTGCATCAAACATGTTTGATACATACCATTTGTCTAATTAGCATTCGCAAAGGCAGAATTTCGGCCTTTGTGAATGCTAATTAGCTTGATACATATGGCCCTAAGTGATTTGCCCAGAATCACAGGATGCTGAGCCGACGCTGAGGCTTGAACCTGGTTCCCCAGTCTCTAAGTCGGCAGCTCTAGCTGTAAGGCTACATCCTCTCCCCTTTGCACCAAGTTCATGTCACGTAAGTGATGCAAGCCAGCACAAAGTGCTGTATTTGAAAGTATGCGGTACAAAAGGGGGCGGTGATGGACGGAGCATCTGAATCAATCAAACCCTCACACCCAGTCAAAAGATCTGGGTTTAATCCATCACCGTTCTTTAGCCCACTCTGCCACCCGTATTTGAAAGTATGACTCACATAAAGTGAACTAGGGCTATACTTTGTGCCAAGGGGGTGTACCATGGGTTTTGACTCAAATCCATATCTATTACCATAGGGATTCGTATTACAAAAATGAACGTCTTCTAGAGGAAGGCATAACATTGGAGAAAAGGTTTCTTTACATCTTTGCAGGTGTTCTGTAGAGTATGGCTCACATACTAATTTAGAAAAGTATTTAAGTATGTTTAAACGTAACATTTTGTACTGGTAGAATCCCCTTGTAGTACAAAACCTATACTAGATTTCACACACGCGCCTTTGCACTATGATGCACGGATGAGTGCGTGTTGCAAGCCAGCCTAAAGTGAGACAGTGCAGAAAACCTTTACTAGATATCACACACACTATGGTGCAAAGCTTTGTTTATAGCACAAGCAATCCTACAGTGTGACAGTTCATGGGGAAAGAGCAGCAACATCATACTTTAGTAGATGTGGCACTGTTCTGCTCTCTCTCTTTCATGCAACGCAATGCAGCAACTGTATGTGCTACCATTAACATCATTTAGGGGTCGCAGCTGCGTTCCCTTGCTTGCACCTTGCATCCCCTGACACTGCCTTTGCCTTCCCCCAGCCTCAGAGATGGCAAAATCAGTGCCAGGAACACAAGGGTAGCTCATCCTTATGGACATTGGTTGCAGCTCCATTTTTCTTATTTTTTCTTATTTTTTTATTACAGTAATAATGAATAATATTGCAATACTCCCTATGACTGTAATACAGAATGGATTAGAATTTGCTGCAATATGACCCTCCCTGGCAGCTAAGGTAAAAAAAAAAAAAATGCTTTTAAAAGTATGTTGCGGACTTGCAAGTGAGAGGGAGTTTAAGTGAGAACGTGTGTATGTATGTGTGAGTGTGTGTATGTGTAAGCATGAATGTGTGAGTGAAAGTAAAGCTTAAATGGTGTGTGATGTCACTTCCGCTACAACGAGCATTTTGGTGAATTGAAGTTCATGGTTGCTAATCTGCGTTGTGCTAAAAACTAGTAAATTTGGCCCAACATAAAATAGCATAATAATACATTCATGCATTGTGGAGTGGAAAAAGGGAGCGGTTACTCCTTTCCCTGCGAGATAAGCAGCAATGTAGTGCAAATGAGCACTTACAGCGTTTTTGCAGCAGCGTAAAGAATATGCAATCTGGTCGTCTGTCTACCTAAGTAAACCCATTTTCTATACAGTTCTTTATTGGCAAAAGGAACTGTACAGACACGGGTCTACTGTGCAGAGCAAGCAAGCTTTGGTTGCTAAGTTGCCTTTCAAGATTTCCATTTACTGCAGCCAAACGAGAATTCTGAAGCTGTCTTCACCGGGTATATCTAGTAAATGACCAATAAAAGGTTATTGCTTTCAGCTCATATCTGGAGATGCTTAAAGGCTCCGCCATAAAACATTGCTGATGAAAGACTTTCTTATTGGATTGCAATCATTGCTGGCTGTCCCAGCCAGCCAGCAAGTAAATATGCATTACACCCCTTGAGAAAACACGTTTCAGTATCACCAGGGGTGCATTAGGCAAACAGACAACTCCAGGCAAAAGGCTTTGCTGAAAGCTCCATTGTAATCTCCTCGAGGCGGCAGGTCTGAACTAGCCAGGGATTGTGTGATCCTGAAAGTAACTCAAAGGCAGTGGGTTTATTCATGCATCTAAACCGACTACTGATTAAAGGATAACACCCGACGAGGAGGTCTAAATCACTAACAAGTATTGCATTAACAGCATTGTCAACAATAGAAAACACAGTCAATCTATTGACCAAATATCAAAATTGATCTGAAAGTAAAACTGACCTGTGCTGTATCAAAATAGTTCACAGTTAAATGTTTTTTTTCCCAAACTGTTTTTGTTTTTATTTTTGTGGGAAATTGCAAAAGGGGGTACTGAGAATTACTCCCCCAAAAAATGTAATTGTGACAATAGGACAACAACGCATTGGCATACCGGTTACGGCAATCCACTCGATCTGGAGAGGAGTCAATAACATGATCTTAGTCATCACAGCATGTTAAATTTAAATGAATTGCACTACAAAGGTATAGAGAAGGTCTTGTATCATCATCATCATATTTAAGTCCATAATAGTCCTTCCATCTACCACATATTTTAAGAACTTTGTGTGGGCACCCTCTACTTTTATAAGCCACTCTTTCCCCAGCCATAAAGTTCACAATTAAAGTTGACCTGTGCTGTATAAAAACAGTTCACAAATGTAGAGCAAATTATGAGCTTTGTTGATTATATAGCAGAATTAATTTTGCATGACAAGACTAATTAATTATAGAATATTTCCATCCCTATATCCGTTTGCCACAGGTGCCCGCCTCCCACCCACATCACATTCACTTAAGTTCTTTGCAGACCAATATGCAGTGTGCATTTGCCTTCTCTTCAGGGGCTCTAAGTACACCCCTAGTGCAGATAGAATATTGCACAGTGCTTGGGCTCATGAGAATTCAGTTCGTGAAGCTTGTGGTCTCTTCTTGATATTTTCAACCCTTTTGTGTTTTAATAATTGTACTCGAAAATATACTAGTCGGGGAAAGGACGTGATGGAACTCCCATGCTGTGAGAATATCAAACAAAACAATGGCCAGTTGCAAAAAATGTGCTGTTCATAATCCAGAAAACACTGTTTTTTTTCATGGTGGTCAGTAGGGGGCATGATATTTAAATTATCCAGGTAGTATACTGAAAGTTATATAGATCTCCATTGAATGCCTTGTACATGTCTCAGAAAGTGTGGTTAGTGTAGGACCAGAAGGCCTGAAGCCACATCCGCCTTTCAGGTAATCCACATGTAATAAATAAGCCTATATAATTAATTTAAATGAATATCATTATTTTTAATATATGGTTGTGAGGGAAACAATGCATCGCTCCTGACCTCGTATAGCAAGATTGTACATCACTGGTAAATCGTTCCAATGGTTGGTCTTGTTTGCACTCTGTAACCTACTCATGATCGTACCTGTTTTTATATTTAAAAGCATGGTAGCTTTACATTTTGTGTAAAGAGAATATGCTTTATAGGTGGAATTTAAATCCACCAGTGTTTAGTGTGACTAGTATGAAGGCAAACAGTTCTGGCGCAAATTTCCAAGGCACTGCACAGGAAGGTAATTAGGGGATAGCAACTTTTAAGAAAAGTTATTTTTTTCTCTTTAAGGTCAGTCGTATAAACAGCTTTAGTTGCAATACAACTTTATGCAATAAAAAAATTATTTAATGAAAACTTTATAAACGCATGCATCCATCGAGGGATTTTGGGTCAGCCTTCTTCATCTATGGGCCTTTACAACTGTAAATAGAGTTTTTCGCTGGCAACACAACATGCAAAAAGAATGGATAAGCGCCTTAGCCACTTCCGAAAGTATCTACTCTGCCCTGTGATGAACATATTTGTTTCAGAGTACAGGTGCGCATCCGCTTAAAAAGAAGTGCACTTCAATTCCGGGGCTAATGGACCATTTTTTTTGTCTTGCCAATGTATTTACCTTTCCATTCTTTATCCTTTTGTATTTTTTGTTGTTGTCATCTTTGCGTTTTTTAACTATGTCTTCAGGTTGCAGGAATTAAAATTGAATAGCACATTTTTTTTATGCTAACGAGAATCATGTTCTCCTGTGATGTGCATTGAAACTAAAAAACTCTGCTATACTTTTCTTTAAGGAAGCAACTGCACAATTCTATTAATATTCTAAGTGAAGTTTATTGTGGTTATCATTTAATTTATTTATTGCAAGCATGTAACCTCTATGGTTAGGCAGCAGTTTTTGTTTGTTTGCCTTCTTCCTTTAGTGTTTGTGGCATATGCTTGCAGTGAAGAAAATTGATAAATAATAATTGCACCGTGGTTCAAAGGTCAGACCTACAGGATTGGCTAATTCTTGCTTGATAATGGAGAAGGGCTTCTTTTCCTGCAACCTGTGTTCTACATCTATTCTTTTACCTTGCATGATCCACCAGGTAATTATGAACTGGCACATATTACAAGCCGTCAGTCTTAAAAAAAATGACCACCTCATTACACATTTATGAAAAGTTACAATTCTCAAAACAGTAAAAGATTATCAAATAGTTCCAAAACAAAAACATACATGAATAATTTGTTACATTTATTTCTCTACCTTCCTTTCAAAGCGCAAACTAATCACACATCCTTTTGCCACAGCACACAAACCCCATGAGAGACCCTCACACTTTTATTTATGGCTGACATTTTAAAGAGATTACTTTGCAAAAATACATTAAGTTTGGGAGCCGTACATTTTATACGGGTGCAATTTGCTTCAATATTTTTTATAAGGAGTGTGAAAAATGGAAACCCAACCAGACCATTTTTTTTAAATTTGTTGCACCAACAAAATCATGTCCGTGGCTTGAAACTGAACATCTTATTTGCAATGGGCTCAGCTGGAAAAATATAAACAGTGTACCCAAGCTTCATAATTCAATAATAGCGTTTTTTTAACCATATCTTGAAATATGGGGAAGATTTTTGTGCTGCATGGAAGTCTGATGCCATGCCGAACATGCTCTGTCCATACATCATAGGCGCCCTGACATGTTTTATTGCAGGATGTGTGGCTTCGTACTGCAGCGTTTCTGGCCCTATTGTTAATTGTCAACACACCGAGATGTATTAGGGATTTCCTTATACTGTTCTAGCTTTTACTTACTTTTTCAAAAAAGCCACAGGGGCAGTTTCGGTGTGGCGTTTTAGACTAGAAGATGAGGGCTTAGGGGATGTTGATCAAGTCAAGAAACATATTATTTTTGTACTTTCCATAACGCAGACCCATCTCATGCATTGTAGCAGTACATTTTCGATTATTTGGACCCCAGTCCTTAAAATGAATATAAAACAGCCAAAAACAATTCATCTCAATGTAAGATGCAAATATCCACAACTGTTAAAACAATTTTACATCTAAATCGACTCAAAAAATCTTCCTAATGTTTATCACACTAAAAAAACATATATCATGCACACCTTTTTGAGCTTCTAATCACAATCCTATGCCAAACATATTAAAATTGATTTTAGAGCCTTATTTACAGTAAAAGAGGACAGGTTAATAGTAAATGAACATTAGAAGCCAACTCGTTTTGTCCTCTAATGAGGACTTCTTCAGGGTATTCAGGGCATTCACAAATCGTAGTCAGCGAGAGAAGATGTATAATAACCATATAGAATTGCCGTCACACGAATTTGACTGTAAACTTTTCTTTGGGTATGTGCATCCAACCGAATTCAATTGACAACGATGCTGGTAAAATCCATGAAATCATATGGTATAATAATCACGGATTTTAGAACCATGTACTGATGAATTAAGAACAGCACATATTGGACCTCATAATGATGGTCAAACCCGATGTAATCTGAGTCAGCGCCGCTCCCGCCAGAGATTTGAAATGAACGTTATTGCATTTTACACCTAAATTACAATAGCAAAGCCCTTCACTTATTTTTATTTACCTCCTGGTCTCCGCATGTGCATAAAAGGGGATGAGGCCAAACTTAAATTTAACAACAGTGTGTCTATCTCTAGATTAGGCAGAGAGGTAATGTAAGGATACAAGCAATCTTCTATTCATGATGACATACATGATGTTACAGATTTCATCACATTGAAGTACTTCAAATCCCTTTTTATTGATTCATATGAAACTGAAAATCCTTTTCGGACAAGATAGGTAGAGCGGCCAGAGCAAAAGCGTTAAGGAAGACATATCTCCCAATAGCATAATGTTGCTTCCTTATCTTCTTAATCCAACCAAGTTCACTGTACACAATTTCCTTAAACGCAGATCACCAGGTTTTATTTGGTGGTGGTCAGAAGCTTATACCAAATAGGTAGACTATGTTGAACTACAATATATTTCCAGGCTATCATAGTAGATTCTACTCTTACAACCTGATCCACTGCAGAGTTATGTAAACCTATAACAATATTTTGAATATTGAACTTCTACTCTGTACCAAGAAAAATTTCAGCTGAGGCCAAATATTTTAGCCTCATGTAAATCTGAGATTGCACCACAGATTTGTAGGTGACTAATGCTCCTGCGTTGGACAACACTCTTTTTTGGGATGGAGGATTTTAAGCATGTGGTATGTAAGGTTCAGTTAAACCAGATGTAAGGATAATGTACTTCGAGCAGTATTGCCAAGTAGGTTTTCCAAGACTAGGAAACTACAGGCAATTGTCTGCTGTTCCTTGAACTCTGGGAACGGGATCTTACTGTGAGCTCACTGAAAACCAAAAACCTACTTTTTAGGCTTTGACTCTCAGAGGTTGGTAAATATAAGCAATCAAATCTCGGGAAGAGTGGTGTTTGGTAGAACACTCAGCTACAATTAAAACTAGACTGGTGCAAATATATTGTTCAAGCAGGTTATAACTAAGGCTCCCCGTTTTCCATTTTTACTGATTTTTACAGATAAATACAGACAGAAAACAATGTGTTTCCTGTCTGTATTTATTTTTAAATGCAGAAAAATACAGAAAATTGTGCTTCTTGAGAATGAATCTTCATGCTGTTCTTCATGAATTCCAGGTCAACAGCTGAATACATAAACAGCTTGGGGAGGTAAAATATGGGATGCGATGCCCTTAAATACAGGCATAGCTTAACACATATTTGTTAATAATGCTAATATTTACCCGAATGTGTAGTGTTTTGTTATTTTTGGTTACCTAATTTGCTAAAGCACAACCGGCATCAAAGTATGAGTGCAAATGTATCTGTTAAATAAATGAGGAAATATACCATTTTATGACACAGTTTGCTTTCGAAACATGAAATAAATATGGATAAATGCCAATAAGATGGGTTAAAAATAAATATGGATAAATACAGATGGAAATGTTAAATAAATACCATGAAACCGGGACCCCTAGTTATAACTTTTTATAAAAGTTTAAGACTTGTGGAATATTAATGATTCAATAACATAGCAAAAATGTTTCAGGTAGCCCAATGTAAACTATGTTCATCACACTTGAATGTGGGCAATCTAACTGTTCCACTTGTGCAGAGATATCCTCTACATAATACACTATTTACAGGACTCAGGAAAGGTGTCATGGTTTATGCCTCATACGCAGGGACTATTTAAGGGTTTTGGGAGACCTGGGCAAAATGTATTTTGGTGGCCCCTGTTCAGAACAGCTTTGATTTTATGATCCAGTTTCAGCTCTTTCATGCCCACTTTGGTCAAATTCTAAATGTGTGTACATATGATATTCAGGGACAGAGATGTGTGTTTTCAGTATTATAACACAGCAGCAGCTCCACAATATTACTGAAAATAATCTCTGTGACGCCCTCCCATTTCTCATATGTGAGGTCCTGTATTGATCTAAAAGAAACTTTGTATATGGATGTTGCATGAAACAAAAACACATTTTGTCTGCAAAATGTCTGTCTATAATAGACTCACACATAAAAAATAAATGATAGAAAAACGCTATTTACAACAATCTGTTTAAAAATCATTCAAGGTCATCGGAGCAAGACTCTGCTGAACATAGTTGGCTCTATCCCGGGCCTCCTGAAAGGCTGGGGCCCTTGACCAGAGCATGCTTTGCCCATGCCTTAAGACGTCTCTGCTCATAGGTGCAGAGTCTGGTTTGCAGAGCATGAGTTCAAAAGTTCAGTACCAATGTTAAAGACAGTTCATTTGAGCTGGGTGCAGTAAGGATGAGTCAGCCCCGGGAAATGCCTTGGTCTCGAGGGCACTTGTAAGGGTGTGTTCCTCTGCTCTTGTTGCACACTGTAGATTTTGTTGCACCTGGCAGAGTTCAAATTCAGGGGGTGGCAAGACCTTTGTGTCTACGTGGGTGGCTTGCAGGACTACCACACAAGGGAAGCAAACATGCCCTCAATGTCACATTGAAATACTGGACTCAGGGGAGGAATACCAGCAGCTAACAGCATATGCACTTTACCCCACTCCCGGGGTGTAGCACACCGGAGTTACTCTCTCTTCACCCTGGCTGGATGTTGGTGAGATCTCTGCTCCACGCAAAGTTGGTTTGGTCCAGACTGGAAAGTGCCACAAAGCTTGACCGCACTCAAGACTTTGAATCAATAACGGCAAGGAGGCCACAGATGAAAAGTGCTTTCCACGTCTGCCAATATTGACTGCAAATAGCAGGTCATAACACAGGCCCTTGTAACCCCTGTGGTACCAGGGGCTCCCATCCTTCAGGGGGCCCTCATTCAGATTCCGGAATACGACTATCTTTGACATATGGGATTCTCAGGGGTCCCTCAACAAATTTGGCAGGGGGCCCCATCATTTTGTGTTGCTCCACAGGCTGAATAGCCTTGTGCTTCTCTGCAACAGCCTAGATTGGCTTCACTGCCCAGAAAGCCAGAATAAGGAGAATGGAGCAGATGGAATTTATTATATTGGATTAGATATCAATCAGTTAGTCCATATTCTTACTCCATGGCCGTCGTTCAGGTGATAAATCCTTGCATTTCTTTGGTGTTTAGTTTTGAGTGCATGGCAGTATTTTGCTTTTGGCTCTGTGTACCCATTGCCAAACAGGCCTAATCCACGCAGGCGCGAACAATGGAGCCTTCCTTGTTCAAGTAAGAAAATGCTGATTTGAGACCCAGAGAGGTAATGTGATCTGCCCCCAGTCACAAATGGCCTTCTGGTGCAAACCCCTTCCTTTACTAGAGTGGGTTCATTTACAGTTGAACATATTTAATTTTGTGACTAAGCACATTTTATTGTCAATATGCAAATCCACATTAGCAAAACTTTTTTATCATACAAAAATTGACACACCTACATTTTTGTATGGCTAAATGACTCCTTGTATCAATATTTCTGGGAATCTTTTACAAGTCTCTGTTTTCCCACAAGTACTTGTTGAATCATTCATAATTTAATAAAAGTCCTACATTTACTGAAAACTTAACAATAACGTACGTTAATATATTTCGATCTTTGAGCATTGCGAATAAAGCTCACAATTCTGTGACCAAGTGCTGACCTCAGAACAGGAAGCCAGATCTCCAGGTTCCAATGTTAGTAAAATAAAAGTAACCTTTTCTGTCTTAGATATGTGCTCGCTTGGATTGCTGTAATATTTCTGGCTTTGGTAGGGCCATGTTAATCCATCATCCACCGGTCTGTGAGGGTGGCACAGCACAGCACTTTACAGCTTAATACATCATCATCAGTCAACCCACGGAAAAAACAAACAATAGGGGCTCTTAAGAACATTCTGTATCATGACTGATTCTCTTTATACCGATGGATACTCCAGGAAGAAATCATTTGTGTGAATAGCACGTTGATTTCCCACACTTACAACCTCAGCCTGAGTATGGAGGTGTTTCCATGACAGGCCGAATCACAACGAAACTGGGAACAGCACAAGCGTATTTGATTTTAGTGCCAGTGCTTAAAGGGTGTGAGAAAGCTGCTTGTGCAAATTTGGAGGCGTTATGTCAAACAAATTAGGATCTTAAAGGGCAACAGTAAGCAGGAGGAACTACCCAGAAAATGCTCCTATACTCTAGAGCAGGTGATAAATCTATAAACACTGCAAAACTTCACAAAAACAATATTTTTCGACAAGGAAACTTAACAGTACATACCACTAGAAACAGGCGGAATTTCACACAAAATAACATGAAAAGAAACAATCAAAACCCATTACAATGTCACCAACCCCTTGAACACCAGAGTAAACACAACCTACACAGGTCCCACCAATTAAACCTATATGCTTAACAAGGCAGATCCAGAAAAACTCAGAACCTACAGCATAGCAACTAGACTGCACAGTGCCAAAGATAAATACTAATCTGTGGATTGAGTAGAAGACCTACATATTGATCCAGGAGATGCCCCTCTATTGAATACAGACCAGCACATCACAATCCAAATGGACTCACAGATAGTCAATGCAGTGGAGGCAGAATCTTATGCCACTGCAGGATTCCCGAATGCGATAATGGTGATAGATTTCACACACACTGGTCGTCTAATAGCTAGCGGGTAGCTATAAAGAAGATGCAAAATGCAGCACACCTGTAAAGAAGAGATGTTGTGTGATGCTAACCACTAATTCACCTGTATTGTGCATGATTTCTGCATTTAAGCCATGAAGCAATAATACTGCAAAATAGCTACATGCCAGTTACTCTGGAGACACATCACCCACGCAGGACATAGGTGAATATGCAAAAAGAACAATTAATGGACAGAATGCAGAACAATGTCACCCATTTTTTTAAATTTTTTTTTATTTATTTAATGCGATTTTATGTATCGCGAACATTACCCGAAGGTGTCAGAGCGCTTTACATAAGAACCAGTTGCGATACATAAGGACTCAGGATTACGTGTGTTGCATAAAAGATACAAACAGAAAAAAATTGCAAATGTACAAGTTATAATCACACAAGGAGGAGCACTCAAGGAAGGGATACGAATGGATATACTCTAAGAGTCACATAGGAATGGTAGATATTACAAAGGTCTACTGCATATACTAGTGATTAGAGTTATCTCTATATACATAGGGAAGGGATACGAATGGATATACTCTAAGAGTCACATAGGAACGGTAGAGAGTACAAAGGTCTACTGCATATACTAGTGATTAGAGTTTTCTCTATATACATAGGGAAGGCATACGAATGGATATACTCTAAGAGTCACATAGGAATGGTAGAGATTACAAAGGTCTACTGCATATACTAGTGATTAGATTTATCTCTATATACATAGGAAAGGGATACAAATGGATATAATCTAAGAGTCACATAGGAATGGTAGAGAGTACAAAGGTCTACTGCATATACTAGTGATTAGAGATCTCTATATATATAGGGAAGGGATACAAATGGATATACTCTAAGAGTCACATAGGAATGGCAGATAGTACAAGGGTCTACTGCATATACTAGTGATTAGAGTTATCTCTATATACATAGGGAAGGGATACGAATGGATATACTCTAAGAGTCACATAGGAATGGTAGATAGGGCACCCCAGTGCAGAGGTCTGGGCCTAAATCCATCGTTTTTTTGCTCCCACAGCCATTCCAGTGTGAACCCCGCCATATGCAAATCAGTCTTGACCGTGCTCCCTATGGGAACAGTCCAGCCTGAACTGCCAGGCCAGGTTCTCCCTGGACTGGAAACAAGCATCCTAGAACCGGTTTCAGGGTTTCCCCCTCACCATCCAGGCTAGCTGGACTCCAGTGGCATGGAGAGCATGGGACCCACGTCTCAGTTCACTGTGTCACTGGATTCAAGCTAGCCTTGCTGATATGGGGTGATGCCCCGAAACCGGTCCCAGGATGCTTGTTTCCGGTAAAGGGAGGACCTGGCTTGGCAGTTCGGGATGGACTGTTCCCATGGGGCACAGGGTCAAGACTGATTTGCATAAGGCTGGGTTCAAACTGGGCTGGCATGGTGAACAAAAGAATGATGGATTTAACCCAGATCTCTTGCTTGGAGGGGAATGTTTGATTTGCTCTGCATTCTGCCCATCGTCTTTTGCAGTTGGTGAATATGACAACACCCTCCCCTTTATGGTGACTCTTATAACTGACTGAAGTCACAGCAACTGTTTGCCATCATGTCTTGTCATGTAGTGAAATAACTTAACACCTGCACAAACTTTGTAAGCTGGTAGTCTCTTTGTATTCTACACAGTACTGATCACCAATAGTGATTACCTGGTGAACCGTCAGATTGGTCACCCTTTGGCTAACTGCTGAAGGGTGATGGTCAGTGATCGCAACTGAAGCCTATCCCCAGGCACAGATGTGAATGTCATTGGGGCCTTGGGTTGGGGCTTTGTATGTGGTTCTGTATCTATTGCAGCTCTGGAAGAGGTTTAGGAGCCATGTTCTCAATTTCACCGCCTGTGTCCTCCGAAATCATGGTCGGGGTGTCCACGTGCTGTAACTAGATAATCACTTTCCTCTTACTGACATGGCCACAATAGGGGTATTTGCTTTTATGACTCTGTTGGGTGTTACACTGGCCATTGCAAATGGTGATATGAGTATGACGTGATAGACAGAATAAAGTCCTGTCATCTCTGTCCATGTTTTTTACTAATTTAATTTGTAGGTGTTACCTGCAGAAGAATGTTGTGATTAGTTTGTGCTTTGTGTGAGCACAGATCATGCCACATCCTAAGCAATGAAGTGTGAGTAGTGTGCTAACTCTTGCCATATGTGAACTTCCTCCTGCCTCCAAAACTCCAGATATGCCAAAACCTTCTGAGAGATTCAGGCCCAACATGACCTTCTTCTCCCAGAGTCTCGGTGTTAGATGTTGTGTTGATTCAGCTCTGGAATGCTGGCATCCTTGTGTTTTAGTCAACCCACGAATAGTAATTGCTTGAGGAAATTCAAACATTTTATAATGTCCACAGTTTCCCCAAGTGGGTAACACTGCATTGACCTTTGAATGTTCCACCATATTTTTGTACTGGTATTTGTCAAGAAGTATTGTATTTTTCTATATTGTAATTACATTTATATAGTGCTGAGTACCCCTGACAAGACCAAAGATGAGTGGCACATCCTTCACGACCTCATCTGCGGGTACAGCCAGCTCCTGGTCAGAGGATTTGAATTTTCTCCTTCCTCCTGCACTTTTCCCATGCCGTATTCTCTCAGTGGAGGTTGTTGATGGTGTCCTTGCTGCATGAGGGAATGTATTGTATGTCCCAGTACAGCAGGTTGTTTGCTTACCTTTTCTAATTTTTCCCAGTGGGGAAGAAATGGCAGGCTGCAGGGGCAAATGTGGTACTCCCTCCCTTTTCTATAAGTGTGTGTTGGGTTGTGTGTTCATATGATCATCGAGTATGAAATAGTTTTAATTTTTGAAAAAGAATTTTGTTTCCTATATAAAATTGGTTTGTATAGTAATTTAGTGCATGCCATTATCCAATGTGATGGAAACATTTTAGGAATCAAAGATCATGTATAAATATCTGAACAAACTTCTGTCTTATTTATGTTTAATGCAAACATTTACAAAAACCATCTATTTATAAAATCATGTTTAGAATGTTTTCTTCACGACCACATACTGTAATTTCATATCTCATGTTATTACTCAATTGCACATCTTAGTTCTGGCATGAACAACATTAAATATTGTCAAACAATATTGCCTTCCCTCACACCTCCTTTCTACAACGTGATTTGTCAAGCAATTAATAGGATGTCGCCCATTTTTTAAGCGTCATAAAAAAAGACGACATGACAGTTATCTGTACAATGTGCACAATGTTTCATAAATCCTGTAACTTCATCGAAGATGCATCCTTCTTCATGGACCATCACAAAAGGATTCTATTTTTTTCACCATGGATATTGTACAACCATAACTGAAAAGGTTTCCATGAAGATTACATGCAAAATATCTAGTATTATTTCTCATTTTACATCAATCGATTTACTCAATACACATATAATTTACGCAATAAACATATCAATGCTGCCAGACTGTGGAATTCCCTTCCCCCCTATCTGCGAGCAGAACCCAACCACCTTTCCTTTTGCAGATCGCTAAAAACACCCTAATGGGTGAACCCCTCATTGTTGCTACTACTAGCGCTGGGTTGCCTTCGGGTAGCCATGTGCTATACAAATGTTGTTTCAATTCAATTCAATACACATATATGTGTCAGTTTGCACTAAACATGAGGCCCATCTATCTGGATTTATATCTGACTTTTTTTTTTCAAGACTTAGGGGCCTTTGTCCGCCTGTCATCCTACCGGGGTTTGGGACCGCCCGCCATAAGGGTGGGGGTCCCGTGGGGGGTGTTAGGATGTGGCCACCACACTGGCGGGCACATCCTGCATTTTTAGCATTGTGGCGGGCGGTGCTCTCTGCACCGCCCGCCACAATGCTAAAAATGCATTAATGCATTTGCATAGACAAAGCGGCAGGCACCGCGCGGTGCCTGCCGCTTTGTTTATGCAAATGAAGGGGGGTACCACAGGTACCCCCCGTTTGCACCCCCACCTCTCCTTCACTCTGGGGGCCCACAGGGGGCCCCCAGAGTGAAGACTGCATGCCTTTCCGTGGCGGTATCGCCGCCGCGGAAAGGCATCTGAAACAGCCCATCATAATATGGCCCACCATATTAAACCTTTTCCGCCCCAGTCGCAAGGCGACCGGGGCGGAAAAGCGGCAGACGGTCTTTCCGTCCGCCGCAGTCCCCCCCACCATCCTAATATGGCGGGGGGAATTCAGGTGCGGATGGCAGGCGGATTGCCCCCGCCAGGCTGGCGGTGGCTACCGCCAGCCTGGCGGGGGCAATTCGCCCGCCATCCTAATGGGCCCCTAAATGTCAGTTGGCCTGCCGCCTCAGGTGTGGTCTAGTGGCATTACTGAAAACTGTGGAACCAAAAGACGTGGCTTTTGATTTTAGAACTTTTTCCTTTGCTTCCTTATTGCCAAAATTGGGACTATTTAGTATCCTGGTAAATGGTGCTAGTAAGTGTTTAATAAAAAAAAAACATACGAGTGATGGAACAGTGCCCAATCTCATGGTATGACACAAAAATGAAATATGGGGGTACATTTACAGACTTTGAAGGAAATAGCAGTGAGTTTCAGTCTCCTACTTGCTGTTGGACCCTGGGTAAATCATACTCTCCATGTACTTCTGTCCACTAATCTGACAATATATGAGCAGTTTGAAAACGCCTTGTACAATACTATACACCAAGACATATTCCCAATCCAGGATCCCAGAATAAAATTCATTCACACATTCAGGTCTGTTTTAGGACAGTAGTGGAATATGCTTCTGAAGTTGCATCGTGCAGAACATCTCCTGCACTGCAGCTCCTACCTACCATCCACTGATAGGTACCTATTTTACAGCTCATACAGTAGCCATTTAGAGTGGAACTTGGCATATTGCAGTGTCTTTGTGTTGCAAGAGGACAAGACCCATGATTACGGCACAACCTACTAAATGCAGGACTGTTGGCCACCCTAGTGGCACTCCGTGGTTATGGGGATATAAGGAGGGTGGGGTCATGTAGATTGCAGAGTGGCATGTGCCCTCCTGGCCCTCCTCAACAGATGCCACTACTTGCCAAGATGTGCTTGTGTGGGAAGAAATGTGCACTGCTGCTGTGTCTGACATGCCTTTGTTGTGTTGTGTGAGAAGCCATCCTCACCTGTGCTTTGTGTGAGGGGCAAACTGACATGACAGCTACAAGTATTGCACTTGGGCTATGCATTACGAAAAGTTGCACTTCAGTTGTTGTAATGAAGTTGTGCCGCATCTGTGAGAGATTACAATGCTGTTGCTCATGCTGAACAGTAATCAAATGGAAAGTGCCCGGATATCCTATCTGGTGATTAGCCACGCTTTATAAATCCTGATTGATTGATTAATTTATTATTGATAAACAAATTAGGGTAAAGCAATCAAATTGTGAAACACATTGAAAAATCTATTTCTGTAATTTAATTAACAATAAAGCAATCAATGTAATCTTCTGTAATCCAAGAAGTTAAATCAGCAGAGTTATGTCTTCAGGAAATCATACCCAGAACAATGTGATCTGAGTAATCTTCTTCAGTCATATGCAAGGTCAAGTAATCATGCTTTCCAAGTTGTTTAATGCTGTGAATTCCTAATTTTACTAAAGACATTGAGGCAAATACTATGCATTCCTTTCTACCATTTATTTCAACAGCAACTGGAAAGTAAGCGAGACAAACAATTTAATAAGCATAAAGTCCCTTGTGTTTGAACTACAATACGAAGCAAAAGCTACCAATTGACTTATCACAGGTATCTGATTACAGTACTAAAAATGCCAGCAGCAAAGAAAGTTATTTCGCTTTCTCAATGTGAAAGTTGTCATCTTATTTATGAAGAAACTGAAAAATAATGAACAAACCACAGATGAACAGGGAACAAATATCACCCAAGCATTTCTTGCCCTCTACAGAACTCTCAGGTAGACTAAGGAACTGTGGGGGTGGACACTGAAAGCAAATAACAAATAACTGAAAAACATTTAATTGAGCAGCATCATATCAATATTTCACAGAATAATGTAGAAACAGTACTGGGGTAGCTACTTCCAACAACGTCTTTAATAAAATTAGGATTTCCCAGCATTAAACTACTTGGAAAATCCAGATTTTATGGAAAGGCAGGAGTCTCCTAATATACTATTTTAAAGCATATTAAAACCAGGGAAATAAACATGTAAAATGTCTTAAAAGTGAAATCTGAAGACTATTCAGATGCTCCAAGAATGTCTTCCAAAATTGCCACTAACAAGAAAGCTTTAGGGTCATAGCTACTCTAAAAGAATGTGTCCCAAAGAGAGAAAGATCTATGCCATCTTGCTGCATATCTGTTGTGGAAGAATGAAGTTCTAGTTCCAGTTAGAATAATCACTGGTTGAGCAGTAGGTATAACAATATCCCACTTGCCCCATTTGGAATTGATAATTGAATAAACTAACATGTGATGTTTTCTAAACAATATTGAAAGTTGATAACCTAACATTCAGAGAGCTGACCTGTGAGCCTCATGTTGTGTGAGGCAAAAAACACTCAAAGTATTGGTGGAACAGGAAGAAAATGATACTCCATGAAGGAGGAAAATCATCTTGGTTCTTCCTGAAACAGAGAACAAAACTCCATGAACAGCAAGCTGTCTAGACAATAAATTCAAAACTTTGACGTCAGAGACTCTTTTAAGTATCAAACATAGTAGTATCATAAATCAAAACAGAGAATTGTTAGACCAAGAAATTAAAATTTTAAGAACAGCTCAACAGCACATAAAAGCACGGTATTTAGTAATAGCAGAAAGATACATCCGACATCATTTCAATAGTGTGTGAATGTTTGCCAATGGTTTTCCCACCGATTAAAAGCATGACTTGATGAGATGACGAAATGTAAATGTTGAATGCTCTGTACGGCATACCTAAACTAGCCAAAAGACTTAAGTAATTTGCCACAAATGGAACATCTGATCTGATATCATGGGAAGAAGATCTTATTCCAAGCAGCAGCTTACCCAGGGGCCCACAAACTCTCAATAAGGCAAGTAGACTCTAATGAAAGTCCTGGTACTCACTGGCTAGATACTTTACTAGCCACTAACACAAGCTTCTAGGACAGAACTTACAGACTGATGTAGAGTTTAGCAGATGGGTTACTCTGTGCCAGGCCCTAAATTGTGATACAGGCTGGCAGAGATCCTGAGATGATGTTTGCAATTGGAGCGAAAAATCAGACTGTCTACTAATATTTGAAGATGACCCAGGAACAACACTTGAGATGGTCAAATAGGGTGGCTATTACCAACCAACTGGACTTTCTTCTACTTTTGGAAAGAAAATGAGATATTATTATAAAGGAAATGAGATATTATTATAAAGGGAGGGAAAACATAAGAAAGACTTTGACAACAAGACTTTACAAACACATCAGTTCTTAAAGTCATAGGTTCCCGCTCCAACTGCAAGACCGAAATAGTTGGGTTTTCTGTCCGGAAGCGAATAGATTATGGGAATGGGCCTCCAAAACTGTGAAGACTTTTGATTATGTGAATGTTGGGTTACCAATCAGTGAAAACCCTCTGATTTCCTGGTAAGTATTTTGCTTTGACTGATACATGATGAAGAAGGAAATATTTCTGGAATGGTTAGCCAGTTTTGCCAGAACTTTGAAACAAGTACCTCTTAAATAACGTATATATTCTACTGTTGCAAGGTTGTCCATGAATAAAAGAAATGAATGCTAAACCTGATCTTTCCTGAATGTTTGGGTTTCAAGGAGCCAACATGCACCTCTAAACAATTTTGTACAAGCACGATGTCTTTCCGACCATGCACTTTAACAAGCTCCCCACCCAGACAGACTTGATTACGATCTCAATAGAAGATTAGAGATAAGGAATGGAAAATAGTTCTTCCATTCTTTACTTGAAGGTGGTCGGACCACCAGGAAGCCTCCTCTTTTTTATAGTGAACTACATTATGACCCATGAGTAAATTATACCCTTTCTTGGATGACAGATTTTTTTAAATTGCAAATCCCAATAATGTTGAGGATCGGGAGGAACAACTTGGTATAGAAAGCTAACAAACTCATCCATCCTGCCCTGGTATCTCAAGGAACAAGAGTCTCTGAATTTGCTAATGAAAAATTCACTCACGAGCAGTCTGAAATATTGGTTTGGGCATCAAACCCCTTTTTGACCCACCTTTGTTACTTCAGACGTTGTCCACGGATTTGTCCGTGTTGCCTCCTGTGGCTATCCGCGAAGGTAAGCATGTTCGAAATAAAACTTATAATAACAATATATATTGTTAGATTCAAGAATATATTTTTCTCAGTGAATGGTTAACGAGTCATTGCTACCTTATTCAGCCATGTCATTTTTATGAAAGTGGATCCATAAGACCGAAAAATGTATCTTCTCATGAAGACCAGGCATTATCTATTCATTTTCTGGCGTCACATTCATACGAATATTTTACTGATAATCTAAAAATAAGTAGTTTTCTTATAAGAAATAATTTCAACCACTCTTTATAAAATACCAAATACCTTCTGCAGTTTGTTAAGTATTACATACTACATCCTTTAAGCACTGATGTTGGAAAAGCAGCTTGCTTAAGGGCGTTAACCCCTGTTGAATTTCTGATGTTATACTAAAGACTAATATCTTCACTGTCCAAAAAGATGCATTGAACACCCATAACCATAATATTTGCAGGGTATAATCCTCTCGTGGAATAATCCAGCAAATGTACATGTCTGGAAGAGGCTCTCTTCAATGAGATACACCAGAGCACCATCGATTCCAGCTAGGGACACATTTACACTGTAGCACATTTAGAGGCTCGTATACAATTTGTTTAAATGATCAAAGCAATGCATGGGCCATGCTTATTGACGCTTCTGTGTGTAACATACTTTTTTTTAAATATCAACAAACATTACCTTGTGATTTATGAACAAAGCATACATGTTATAGTGCACGTGATTGTGGATTGTATTCATGTGCGTTGATGACTTTTACAAATTTTCCTTACATTTCACGTATGCAATTTTCCCTAAGCAGGTTATACACACACAGGGATAGTGCAAACGTGTTTCTTCTATTCTTGTACTCCTTTTCCTGAAAAAAATAGTATTTCAATACTCGTGATTTTCCTTTCTACAGGAATCCTGAGTAAAATTGCCTGCCAAACGTTTGTGAATGCTTATAACAAATTAATTAGTGGTTGACACCCAAAATTACATTGCATTTCCTTGTGCGACCTAAGACACTGGTTTAAAGCAGCCTATCTCTACAGCCCCAGTCGGTATATAAGTGCCCATGATAAATGCTGTAATGTAATTGTATGTTATAATAACAGAAATGTGTATAGTGCAGCTGCAAAGCTATTTGTATGGCCAGGCAGCGCTCTTGGGTTATGTCACCCTCAAGTCCTGGTCTCGAGGAATCAGTGTCTGAGGAAAGTCCGTTTTGGGTTGAGTATTATGATAATCGGTTATGGGGCTATGATTCATTTTTTTCATGTATATTTTTAATAACTTTAGCAAATTTTGCACATGCATGCCACACATGCGACGTATGTGCCTACAATGAATCTTCGTAATGTATATCAGGACTTTTCTAGCCCTAACTCTGACTTACTCCAGGACCGAGTTTTGTCAACAGGCCTCGAAATGTTTAAGTTAATTAGCCTGGCACTGCGATACGGGTTGCCACCTTTAGCTAATTGTTAACCGATGCCTCGCACTGTATAAACTGTACTGGCAATAAAAAAGTATAGATTTTTACGAACCAGACACGTAAAGGTTTTGTCTGGGTTGGGCGTTCCAGGAGACATAATGAAAGAAAAGTGGTTTGCTCTGGTCACCCAAACTAAAGGAACAAACCCACTTTTCCGCCTCCTGGTTTCATCTGCCGCTCTCCCTTCTTATTGAAATGTGATACATCATACAGCAAGTTGCATTTTCTTTGAGTAATGATCCCGGGGAGGCGCGCGGATGGAGATGGTTAAATCATTTCTTATCCAAATACAGACAGTGGGCGGTGCTGCTCCGGCAGGCCTGTCTCCGAAGGCCATTGTTAGCGGAGGTGCATAGTAATGACCGCGGGGATGTTTGCACAAAGGGCATGCTCACAATAGTATGCAGATACAGCAGGCCCGCCGAACCATCAATGCGCTGACTGCTTTCACGGAAACTTGTACGTTCAGGCCTTTCCTTTTGGGAGCTAATTTAAATGATGCTGAAGGATGAGCGTGCAAGTCATCAAATATCTCCTAACAATGCAAGTATTAAAATGGAGGGCGTGTTATGCACGGATCTGATGTAAAACAGCATAGGTGAAAATACATTTACCGGCAAATCTTGTAAAATAATTGTACTGCCTGGGAAAGGCCAAGTGATACAATATCCTAGCGGTAGGCAAGCATGGGGCATATTTATGCAGCGTCCTCATCCTGTTATGTCATTAAAAGTTGCAAACCATTTTCATTTCAGTATTCTAAATCACCTATAGTAATTTCTTTAATCTCTTTCATATTTTGTCATGGAATGTTCACAAAATAATAGGATTTGTACCTTTTTTATGGAGTCCAAAAGAGAAGATTTACTGTCTTTGATACTTCTCTCCAAAGGCAATCCATCCCTCAAGTATCTACACAGCTCCTGAACAATTTGTTACAACAATATTGGTGACTTGGGGAAGTGGCGCACACACCAGTATGGTCTCCCGTTGTCCAAACTAAAGAAACAAATTGACATAGGGTGCTTAAGGAGGAGGTAGAGCCACCAGGTCTTTCTCAATAGGAAAGTAGACAACAATGAATGATAAACCATTGGAAATTGGTAGAATTTACATTCAGCTACCGGTGAAACTTAATCGGTGAATTTTAAGTTCCACGTAGATATGATCAATGATGATAGGAAGAAAACTTGTCCTTTTCTACAATGAACCCTATGTAGGTCGGACATCGATCCATCTGAGGCTGCGCAGAATCCTAGATTCAACAGAAAGTCTCTTTCAGCTTTACAGTTTATATAGGGCTGTGGAGATCAGATTTGTGATTTCCTCAAAATCATTGGGTGTCACAGTCCAAATACCAGACTCTATTGTCAAACCAAAACAGAATACTAATGACGGCGGTGTGTCATTTTATGCAAAGAGCCCACTCTAGGCTTCCCTTTTCTATCAACCTTAAGACATGCTACAGTCCTAAGGAAACTGGACGACTCTCATGCTTTTTATACCCGTCAACTGTGAATATGAAGCAAATTGAAAAAGCTGGATGTCTGTGTGTGTGTATATGTGTGCGTACCTGGGTGCCTGTGTGTGCGCGCGTGTGTGTGTGTGTGAGTCAAACCTGTTCTAAAGATAGAAGATGGTTGGAAGCTGTCATACTCAGACCTCCTAAAGGCAACACTTTCTCATTAAGTTCATATGACACATTTAATTGACATGTGGCTTAATAGGTTTTGCACATCCTGCTGCACATGTCTGACGTCCGCAGTGCTTAAAACATAGTTAAAACACTGCTAGGCAGTTTGCTCTTCAAAAGAAAGAAGCTGATAATCCAGGTCACCATCATTCAAGGCCTTCTTTCGCGTTCTTGCACATTGCAGCCTTTGCTGCATTTCAAGTAGATTAAAAATGACTTTGAACATTTATCATGTTTTTGCAGTCACCCTAATGCATGTGTTTTTAAACTTTAGTTTAACGTAAAGACCCAGCTACTATTTAATTTTAAATATTAGGATGAAGGCAATTGGAGTGGCATTCATCAAGAAAAAGCTCCCAATCCTGCAGCTTTGAAAATGACTTTCAGGTTCTATGGGAATATCTCAAGACCATTAACCAGGGGGCACATATGCAAAGAGAGGAACATTAGTTCCACTAGGTTATTTATCCCCACGCCCACATTCCAGCTAATATGATACCCATGAACATTCACAAATTCATCACAGGTTAAACAAAATTGAGAACAGTCCATGAGATCCTCTTACCAGGAGTACTATGCCTGCTAAATTTTGTTTTTATTAAAGAACGATGAAGGGGCTATGTAAGCCACAGCTACTTACCTAAGTCGGCTACTTGCCTAAACCCGAGTTCCTGGTGATGCCTCTTACGCAAAGAAGAGCACTGGAAAGAAAGATGAAGGAGAAAGAAACAGAAAGAGGAGAACAATTACAGAGTAGAAGAGAAAAACCAGGTGTTCAGCTTTTTGGGGAACCTACTGTACGGGCTCACAATTAAGACCACGTTGGAGTTTCCCCTTGACATGGGGATCCACCAGTAGATGGGTAGAGGATGACTGGAGGACACATTAAAGAACACATCTGGTGAACAGATAGTGGATGAAGAAGAGGCTACAGATATGGACAGTCCAATGGCAGACACAAAGGCACTTAAATGAAGATGCCCTTTGCCTTAGAC
Organism: Lissotriton helveticus; assembly: GCF_964261635.1. Taxonomy (NCBI): domain Eukaryota; kingdom Metazoa; phylum Chordata; class Amphibia; order Caudata; family Salamandridae; genus Lissotriton; species Lissotriton helveticus. The sequence goes on along the minus strand of NC_136071.1, from coordinate 855,781,402 downwards.
ATACAATTCAGTGGTACACAATGGGAAGAAATATGAGCACATCTAAAGTCAAGGATAAGTTGAGCTACTGAAATTAGCACAAACTGGGTTAAAAAATACAGTATCTGAGAAGTCACAGAGGTAGAGAATTGCAGTAGTAAGAGTAGAGCACGACGGTGGCTTGAATAATCATTTTGGAGCAGCAGGTTGAACCAGGGAGAGACTATTCCTCGGAGTATTCAACGGAAAGGATTTAGAATAGTTGAGCGTATTAATGTGGTTATGAAGGCAAGAGAGCATTCTGAAAAGATGTCCACACCCTGTTACAACTGCAAAAGGGTGAATGGGTGTATACGTAGGTCACTGCTCATGTGGCCAAAAAAGGGATAGTCCGCCACCTGGAGCATAAGGCAAAACTAAAAAGACGCTGAGAAGCAGAGGTTTCTCCACTCACATGGATGAGAAGTTGAGTTCCATTCGCATTGAAAAGGGAAATTGCAAACTCACAGGCAACTGCACAGCACCCTGTACCAAATAACACTAGCACCCCATATTTATGATGATTCACAATAAATACATTTTTCCAGGGAGTGGATTTTCATGCTTTAAGGCACAAAAAGTGAGAGCAGAATTACATGGTTGTGTTGAAAACTCAATAAACAGATATATTTAAGAAAACATATACATGGCTGTGAGATGCCCTCAAAGGATGCAACGCGAAAAAAATGTTTTGCAGGACTTTGGGGAAATTAGTTAATTTTAGCACGACCTATATACGAATAGTTTATTGGCAGTCTCTTTAAAATCCTTTCATCCCAATCCATTACAATTCAAGGCTGTAAATACTTCTCTTTACCTCACTTCATGTAATGCCAGAAGGAAGAAGGGTCATATGACCAAACTGCCTTGATGTTAATGGGGGATCAGGGCAGTGGTTATTTGATGCCACATTCTGCAATGTCATTGAGGGTTAAAGAGTGCACAATGGTATTTTTATTATTGACATATGACCCTTGACCCTCGTGGGCCTAGGGACATATGAGGAAACTGCCTGTAATATCAATGGGGACGCAGAGCAGTGGCATTTGGATGCCCCATCATGGAACAGCGTTGGATGTTAAAGAGTGCACAATGTCCCTTTGTAATCAACGGTATTTTGGTGAAGTGACTTCACTGGAAGCCACAAACTATTTAAAGAATAACTCCAACTCCACATGAAGGGAATTTAGAAGTGGGCAACTATTGATAATGGTGGTGCAGTCAGCGTGGAGTAGGGTAGGAGGACAGGGGCACTGGTGTAGATGATGTACAACCCACCTGGAAAGCAGAGAAAGTGCTCTTCTGGAGGTCAACAAAGCAATACAAATGTCCCTAATTGGCTAACAGGGATTTTCTAAGTTTCAACTACAGAGCCACAAAGGAGTAGATCCTAAAATATTTTACATGGGTCACAAATACAAAATGTTTATTTAATATATTTTAACTTGGCATGATTTACAGTTATAGATGCTTAATGATTTTGAAACCAGTGATCAAGTTACAGTGATCATATAACAATAAGCTGATATCTCTTTTTCACCAATGAGATGAGCTGCAGTTTTGTGCCCTCTACAAATGCAAGCACTTGTGGGTATTTAGTACCCATAAATGCAGTCACAGTCTTCTCATATTACAGTTGTGACACGTGTTCACTTCTCTAGCCTCGTGAGGGTGCACTTCAGTAGTGGCTGCCATAAAAAGAAAGTAGGGAGGCAGGGGACGGACAGAGGGTGGAGGGGCGGAGGAAATAATAAAAAAACCTTACCTTACCTTTCCTACTGCTGCTGCTGCCTCCAACTCCCTCGGTGCTCTCCCAGCAGTCTCTGGGAAAGCAGGCTCCCTACCCAATCCAGACGCTGCGTTCATGCTATGAGAGCAGCACCAGGATTGGTCTGAGCGGTCTGCTCTGCCACTCAGTCCTTGGGAGCCTGCGGCGTTTCTCCAACCCGGCTGTGAACACAAGAAATACAAATGCACCAGTCTGTTTGCCCGGCCTAGGATGGCCGACCAAACTTACATGTGCGCTTCTAAGTGTACGCCAGGGCCGGACTGGCCGTAGCGGGCACCGGGCAATCTCCCGGTGCGCCGCACGGGTGGGGGCCGGTTTGGGGCCCCTGGGGGCCGTTTTTGTTACAGGGCCGTTTTTGCAACATAGCTGCAAAATCGGCCCTGTAACAAAATCGGCCGAAAACCAGCCCTGACAAAGAGCTCAGCGGCACCCACAATCGGGGTGGGGGGGGCATGGGGGGCTTGCGGACCAGCACTTTGCCAGGGCCGGTTTTGGTTCCCAGTCCGGCCCTGGTGTACGCCACTCCGCCCGGCCCGGCCCGCACTACACGCATTCGTAAGGCAGTCACGGAAAAATAAAATATGTTTTATCATCATTTTATTTTACCTTGACTGACGACTGGGGTGACGCTCCTCTGCCATTACGGAGGAGCCGCCCCTGATGCACTTAAGGTTGAAGTGCTATTATCGACAGCTGGAAAAGGACACACCGTGCCTAGCTGGTACCAGTAGATCATGCTTCCTCCAACCCGGCTATTGAATATTCGTTTAGAAGCAGGGACACTGGGATCCTTGCTCATTCACATTTCCACTTTTGCCAAACACAGGTCCTGCACGCTTGGGAGAATATACACAGTCTGAGTGAGGGCAGGTTTGTATTTGCAGCCTCTGCGCACACAATGATGCACAAGCAAGTAGGCACAACAATCTACTTAGAAAGTCCTACTTAGAAAATACTAACAAATCTTCGATATAAAGTGGCTTGTACGTCCTCAATTGTTTTTGTAAGTAACCAATTCATTTTCCACTGTCTTTTGTAGTTTGCCCCGGTTCTACTTGTTTAATAACTGTGTTGAATTACGACAACACTTTTGCTACTTTTGCCAACTCTTCATTTCGAATGTGTATTCTTGTCTGCTGCATGTTTTTCTAGAGTATAGCTACAGTACTGCAAGGCACCTTCAATGGCTTTGGCAGGTTGTTGTGTTTTTTATATTGCCGTTTCCGAAGAACTCATTTCACCACAGTGGATTCAGGTAAAATAATTACTTGTAGACCAGAGGGACGTGATTAATCTCTCATTTTCTGTGGAACAATGGGACGTACATAAATGACACTTAGGGAACCACTGAGCGCAATTAGAAATGGCTGTCAGATTAAATCTCCATTTTCCCTGCAGTACTCGTTTACTTTATTCTTAATTCACGAATTAGCAATTATGAAATTAAGTATATATTTTAATTAAATTAATTATGCATGATATTTCTGAACAATGTTCACTTATTCAGACACACACACATAGATTCGCACACACAGATGCACACACTACTGTTTTTATCAATTTTGTTTTTTTAATTTATGTCTTGACATTGGAGTCTTGTTTCCAAGTGCTTAGGTCTTGCGGCAGTGCACAGTCATTTTAATGTTTTATTTGCAGGACTAAGGAATGACTTTTAGAAATTGTGTTACGGGCTGACTGGGGTATGAGCTCTGATCAAGCAGCAAACTAGTCAGGGTCAGGGTAAGGCACAAGCAAACACCAAATTAACCTGTGCTCTCCCCCTGGTAACTTGACGCACAGCTTAACTTCAAAGCAATGTGAAGTGTTTGTGCAACACTTCAAACAGCAAAACAGTGAGCACACCACACAAAAAGATCCCACACCAGGTTAGAAAAATAGAGCTTTATTTAATAAATAAAACAAGACAAAGCACCCAAAAGCATAAAGCCCCAACCGTGGCCAACGAGGTCACGCTGGACCTGGTCCACGGCAAAAGTTCAGGCCGACCGTTATGGAACGTGGGTCATATACAGTTCAAGATTAGTCCAGACGAAGTTTTACCTTCTCGAGTTTTGTGCCAAGACTCCTGTTCGCATTTAAGAGTGTCGCAGCAAGCAAGCATTGGCGGTCGTCGGTGTGGTGCAAAGAGCAGGCCGGGCGTTGCGGACAGGTGGGCTAGAGCTTCTCTGTGGTGGTCATCCACTGGCGATCAATGGTTGTTGTACGAAGCTATGGGCTTGTGGCGGCTGCACGCTGAATTTTGTTGCAAGCAGTATGGACCCAGTGAGAACTGGCCCATTCGCAAAGAGCTAAAAGTTTGGTTTAAAGAACACGTGAGCCACACCAAGGTTCCAGGAACTGAGAGGCACCACTTGGGGGTCAGGAACCCGCTGCATCTGGGTCCAGGAGCTGTTAGAGAGCCTTTTATGTCCCTGATGCTCAGATCAGGAGGCCAGCAGACTAGCCCTTGGAGTCACTCTGGGGTCCTGGGTTCAAGATAAATTTGCAGGCCCCATTTCTTCCACCCCAGGCATGAGGGCAGTAGGCAACAGGACATGACAGAAGGGCAGCAGTTCCTTTAGAACAGCAGTCCAACAGAGTGGCAGTTTTTGTAGGAGCACAGCAGTTTTTTTTCCCGGAAGAGTAGCCGCAGGACCAGTAGTGTTCTGAAGAGTTGGTGCCCGAGGTCCTTCTTTTATACAGTGGTGCCCTGGTTCTGGAAGGTGAGAGAAGCATCTAGACAGTGGCTTTGAAGTGCATGACATTTCATGCCTCCCCTGCCCTGGTTCCAAACTGGCTTAAATGACAATGAAGGGTTGGTTAGCCATTTGTGTGAAGGCAGAGCAAGGCTATTCAGGTGTAAGTGGGGCTGTGCTCAGCTCCACCATCCCATCCTGCCAGCAGATGGCCCACTCAGCACACCTAACCCTGCTATTGTGTGACTGCCTGGGAGGAATTCACAAAGTCTAACTGTCAGCTACACCCAGTCATGTGACCCAAGACAGGCTACAGGCACGAAAGGGTTATGGATAGGAAAATGCCAACTTTCATAAAGTAAAAAGCACAATTGATGAACAGAATGCTACACAATGTCAAACATTCACACCAGTACACAAATATGGGCCTAAATCCATTGTTTGTTTGCTCGCCATGTTATTCCAGTTCAGACCCAGCCATATGCAAATGAGTCTTGACGCTGTTCCTCATGGGAACAGTCCAGCCCAAGCTGGAAACAAGCAACCTGGGACCGGTTTTGGGGCATCACCCCTCATCAGCCAGGCTAGATTGACTTCAGTGGCATGGAGAGTCTGGCCTATGCGTCCCACTCGGATTGACAAATGCAAGAAGAACAATTGAAGGACAGAATGCTGCACAATGTCAAACATTCACCCAAGTACACAAATATGGGCCTAAATCCATTGTTTGTTTGCTCCCCATGCCATTCCAGTTCAGACCCAGCCATATGCAAATCAGTCTTGACCCTGTTACCCATGGGAACAGTCCAATCGGAACTGCCAGTCCAGGTCCTCCCTGGACCGGAAACATGCATCCTGGCACCGGTTTCGGGGCATCACCCCTCGTCAGCCAGGCTAGCTTGACTCCAATGGCATGGAGAGCACGGGACCCGTGTCTGAGCATACCCGTCCCACTCAGGGTGACAAATGCGGGGAGGACCTGGCTTTTCAGTTCAGACTGGACTGTTCCCATGAGGCACAGGGTCTAGACTGATTTGAATATGACTGGGTCTATACTGGGGTGGCATGATCAGCAAAAGAACAATGGATTTAACCCAGATCTCTTGACTGGGGGTGAATGTTTGATTTGCTCTGCATTTTGTCCATCATATGTATGCCTTTAACTTTCTTAAAGAGGCATTTTCAAAATTTTAATTAAAAATCTTACTTTACCATTAAGGAGGGTTTTCATTACAATTTTATAGACACCACATGAAATAGCTACAAGCTCCCAATTGAAAATTACAGCATATTAAATGTAAAAAGGAATCTCCAATGTTATCCTATAGGAACAGTAAGTCTCACAGTAGAGAAAAAACGAATTTAGGGGATTTTCCCTACTAGGATATGTACACATCCAACCTTTCATTTATACAGCACCCTGCCCTATGGGCTACCTAGAGCCTACCTTAGCGGTGACTTATATGTTTTGAATGTACCTGGTGGATTGATTATAGCCAGTGCAGCCCCTTCATCCTCAAACAAGCACTTAAACAATATATTAATCTTATCATAAACACCCACATGGAATTCTACTCTCGGAAGATTGATAGGTCTAGCAAATCATCTCAAGACTATTCTCCATACTTAACTACGTATCAACCCTCGAACGAGTATTCGTCACTGTAATTCACTCTAAGGAGAATTGTGACAACATTGCTACCTTCTTTGCTGCTAAAATAGTCCAAAACGAGGTGGATCATTTGGTTCCTAATCTCCGCAAGAGGGCATCAGCATCAATGGCTCTTGATACACTCTATTGGCTACCTCTGGAGAAGAGAATTCACTTTAAAGCCCTTTGCTTCTGCCAAAGAATTATCTCTCAGAAAGTCATAAATACGTATGCACTATGATACAGCCCTATTCTCCACTGCGTAATCTGAGATCTTCCAAGGCCAGTCGGGTGGAAGTTCTTTAGGGCCAGACTGGGTGCATGCTCCTTCTCCTTCCTGGCTGCTTAAGGTTGGAACTCCCTCCCGGCACAGCTGAATCCTCTGAAACTTAGGAATAAACTCAAAAACTGTTTGTTCAGCTCTTCTTACTTCCTGTTGCTGGTTTTCTGATTCAGACTCCTTGATTGTAGGTTAGGCCTGTCAGGCTTGATTATGAGTTTGGCGGTCTGTAGGACTGCCCGCCGTATTACGGCTTCGGCAGTCGGACCACCACGAGACCACCGGCACCACTGAGATCAAGAATCCCGCTGTGCCGGCAGTCTTTAACTGGCAGAAATATGTTGCTGGTGCCCCACCCAGTACGGCCAAGCATATTCCGAGTAGCCCTTTCACTGCCTCTTCATGGCAGAATGACAACAAAGTGGGCCCGAACAGACGTCCCTGCCAAATCTGGGCCTTGGGGTGCTTGCAGGGATTTGCACTACTTCTTCCTGCACTGCGCAGGAACATGCTACAGGCGCTCTCACAGTGGTGGTCAGCTATTAAGCTCTCTATTGAGCCTAACATGCAGACCGCCATGAGACCGCCGGTGCAAGGCCTGCCGGCCCTGGATTCCACTTGGAATGCGGTGGGCGGGCTCACAATGGCTTTGGCGGTCCTACAACAGAAAGAAGGACCTTGGTGTTTACTGAAATTCTAGGGGAAGTGTGCAAAGAGTCTCACAATACTTGAGAGATTTCATGCAAAATTAAAGGTTTACAAAGGATTATCTATTCATTCTTCTGTTAAAGAAATGCACGAAACTTTAGTTTGCTCAACAAAACAGATGTCAGCTGATGTTGATTGATTGATTGATTATAATGCTTATCTAGCGCATACTGTCAGCCTACGGGTATAATAATAATAATAATAATAATAAGAACATTTCTAAAGCGCCTGGCTGCACAAACAGTGTATCCCCGCGCTGACTGCAGACTAAACTAACAGAGGGAAAGGACGGAAAAGGCGAAGGGCAGAATTATTGAGGGAAAAGATGGGTTTTTAATCTGGCTCTGAAAAGGGTTTCTGAGGGTTCCATGCGCAAATGGACGGGGAGGGCATTCCAGTGTTTTACTCCAAGGTATCGGAAGGAGCGACCCCCCATTTTGGCTCTGTGAATACGAGGGAGCTTGAATTGTGTCATTCCTGAGGATCTAAGATCTCTGATCGGACAATGGATGGTGAGAAGGTTTCTTAGATAGATGGGTCCCTTGTTATGGGCAATCTTGTGGGCATAGCAAAGGCTTTTAAATCTAATTCTTTCCCTAACAGGGAGCCAGTGAAGTTTGGCCAGTACCGCTTTGGAAGACGTTCTTTTAGGAAGACCCAGTACCATGCGGGCGGCAGCATTTTGAATACATTGTAACTGATGTAACTGCTTTTGGTTCACGCCTAATAGGAGAACGTTTCCGTAGTCCACATGAGGCGTTATAAGCGCGTGTACAATCGTTTTTCTTGTTTCTGTCGGGATGAGATCTATAATTTTTCTCAGGATTTTTAGCGTGCCAATGCATTTACCTATTGTTTTGTTAACTTGAGATTTTCCTGAAAGATCAGAGTCAATCATAATCCCTAGATTTTTAACCTTCTCTACGGGGCGGGGAAAGTCACCCAAAGCTGCCGGCCACCATGCCTGTGACCATATTGAGATTTTGTTCCCAACCACCAACACCTCCGTTTTGTCTCCATTTAAACGGAGGCAGTTGTTGTCCATCCATGTGGCGACAGCAGCCATGCAGCCAGAGAAATTGATGGCAGATTTCTCACTGTCTGGGGTAAGCTTGAACATAAGCTGGGTGTCGTCCGCGTAACTAACAATGCCCACCCCAAAGTTCTCTACGACGCGAGCCAGGGGCTCCATATAGATGTTGAATAAGGTAGGGCTCAAACTAGAGCCCTGTGGAACCCCATAGCTCACGTCCCGAGAGGATGATTTGAAGGGTGGGCAATGTATCCGGAACGATCTTTTAGTGAGGAAAGACTTGAACCAAGCCAGTGCATGTTCCTTCACTCCTATATCCGAAAGTCGGGACAGCAGCGTGGCATGTAGCACAGTGTCAAAAGCTGCGCTTAAGTCTAACATGACCAACGCTGCTGTCTCTCCCTCGTCCACCATCTTGCGAATGCATTCCGTGGAATATAAAACAGCTGATTCCGTGGAATAGCCAGGTCTAAAACCTGATTGTGTCGGGTGGAGAACATCTACTGATTCTAAAAAAGCCATAAGTTGTTTATTGACTATTTTTTCAATAATCTTGGCACATTGTGGCAGGAGGGAGATAGGCCTGAGATTTTGGAATTGGATAACAGAGATATTCGGTTTTTTTTTTTTAGAGGAATAACTTGTGCTGTTTTCCAAGCCTCAGGAACATAACATTCTTTAAAGGAAAGGCTTATCATGTTTCTTAATTGGTCAATGAGACACTTTTCCATGATGTTTTTACTTTTTGCTAGAGGACACACATCATTGGGGGAACCTGAGTGGATACTATTGATGATAATGGCCAGATCTTTATTGTCAGGTGTGGTAAATTTAGTAAGGGTAGTCTTTTGAGTGGGGGGGTTTCTGGACCTTGTCTCTTTACCTGATGTAGAGGATTTGGGAAAGGTAGCGTGAATTTTCTCCACCTTTTCGACAAAGAAGTCAGCTATTTCTTCGCATATGTCATTGGAGTAAGTATCCTGAGTATCTAGACATGATGTATCTGTGAGTTCCTTATAAATGCGGAATAATTCTTTTGTAGGATTGGTGGCCTCTTCAATTCTAATTTGAAAAAAAACACTTTTTTCCTCTCTTAGCAATTTCTGATAAGATTTTAGTTCCACTTTATAAATTTCCTTAAATTCAGGAGAGTAGCATTTTCTCCACTTGCGTTCTGTCGCTTTGCAGTGTGACTTAGCGATTTTAAGTTTTTCCGTGTACCAAGGTTCTGACTTAGTTCTCCTAACTGGGGGCTTCGAGGTCCACGGGGCAATTTCATCTAATGCCTTGCTCAACCATAATTCATAGTTGTTCCAAGCGTCTCGCAGGGAATGTCCTGAGGGCGGAGGGTGTTTTTTTAATTCGCTGATCAAGCGTTCAGGGGTGTAGTCTTTCCAGTTACGGCGCTTAGAAAACAAAAGTTTATTAGGAGCAATCTTAGTGATGTTAATTGGGATGTTAAAAGTGATTATGTAATGGTCTGACCAGATTATAGGGACCGGGGGGGATATTTCAATTCCTTCCCAGGTGGCAAACACAGGATCGAGTAAGTGGCCATGTTGATGCGTGGGGTTGCTTGATAGCAATGTTATTCCCAACGCATGCAATGCTGTTTTGAGTATTTTGGCCTCTTTAGCGTTATTATCTTCAAAATGAAGATTCAGGTCCCCTAGAATCATAAAGTTATTATGCTTTATAGCTAGCTGAGTGGCTATTTCTATTAGTTGGCTGGAAAAAAGGGTTGCATTTCCAGGAGGACGATATATAAGCAGACCAGTAACGGTCATCGTCGGGGTCAGTTTTATGGAGAAAGTCCCACATTCACTATGAATGATGGCTTTGTTCGTGAGAGTGCATTCCAATTCGCAAATCAATGCGAGTCCTCCACCGCGTTGTTTAGACCTATCAATTCTAAGCAAACTGTAGTTAGGGGGTATTATCTCTAAGATATCGGGGGATGAAGATTCTTCTAACCATGTTTCAGTAAGAAACATTACATCAAAATCTTGTTTGTGCAGTAGATCTCGTATTTCCGTTTTGTGTTTAATCATGGATCTACAGTTAAGCAGCATCATTTTTAATTTGGGCTCGGGGGTATCACAAGTGGGAAAAGTGGGAAATGAATAGTCACATAACTTGCAATTAGATGGGATCATCATAGGGTCAATAGTATGTTGACAAGGTTTAGTAGAGGTCTTACCCAGTTCTAGAAGGGTAGTTCTCAAGTAATGAGTTCTTGGCTGATCAATCATCCTATCGGTGAACCGATGTAGATCAGTAGGGCCATGATGTCCTGCCCCGTGCCCCGTCTGGTCACGGACGGGCGCAGACGGGCAGGACTCTGGCTTGACTCCGGCGCGCGAACGGCGCTCTCGCAATGCGCGTCCGCTGCGCGGAGCCATGGACGTATGAATAAATGCCCTCGGTAGTGCGACGTGCAGCGCGAGCCCTCACTAAGATGGCCGCTGCCTGACTTCAATACTTGCCTAGACCCCACTGATGCCGGTCATAGAACTGACCACACCCCCAGAGCAGGCGAGTAAGTGTCTCTCAACTGAGATTCAATTGAATTAAAAGAACATTCGTCTTTGCCTAGGACGGCGCTGAGTAGGTAAACAATGCGCTATTACTGAAATCACTACTGGGATACCAGTCTATGTGCTATTAGCTCAGTGCTGGGGGGAGGGAAAGGACACACAGGGAAAAAGATTAAAAACCAAAGGTACTGTGGGTTTAAAAACGATCCTCCCGGCTCAAGCCTCAGGAGTAAAGTCAAGCAATATCCTGGCGCTTCAGACTAGGAAGAATTGACCAGAATGGAATAGGTCAGAACAGAAAGACAGGGAGAGAGGAGGTTAAACCCTAGGAAAGAGCCAGGTTTTTAGACTCCTACATGCCCATAGAGTAATGTCTTTGCATGCTGCATAGAATCTTTCAGTAGATTGTGATTTGATACATTTGGGGTTTATGCTCCCCTACTCCTATATTGTATTTCCATTTATAATAAGAGTATTTGCCATACTTGTTTTTCCATATTTATTCAAAAACATTTAGGCAGAATCACTATAAAATGGTTAAGAATCAAAACACGTCCTCAAAGTGAGCAGGAATCAATGGATGAAGCATCAAATAGTGCCAAGGACTGATTAGGCCAATTGGCTGACTATTCCGTCAGCCTTATTAATTTGTTAAGTCTCATTATATGATTGTCACTGCATATTTTACATCATATATTTAATCTACCTTTGATCACTATATTGATTCAATTTATTTTGAATGCGTATGGTTTCTATTTAATACATTCATGAACAAATTGTTATTGATGTGGGCAAAATAGTCATTTGTTTCCCCACAGAATACACATATTACACTTGGTAGTCATCTGCATGAGAACTGCGTGCAAGTTATGCCACATGTGCAAAAGGCTTGCAACATGCCTGCTTTGCCAGGCCATGTACTTGCCATGCAATTTTGAGTTAACCTGTGAGTATTGGTAGGTTAGCACATGCACCTGTGGCACACATCCAGTTTCACAAGTTCTTGCTAGACATTTTCTGCTCGAATGAAGCCCCACTAGTTAAAACATTCTGTAACACAAAAACAAAACCAAAAATTATGTAAAATATGCACAATTTAATAATTGTTAATCACACCAGATTTTGTTCTGGCCTACGTATAACATTATATTATATGTCTATATTTTAAATTCAAACAAACATTGTCAAACTTAAATAATGGTGTCAATGTGAACCTTTGTTTCAAAACTATACATATATGTGTGTCTCATGCACTTTAGTCATCTAGCTAAATGCGATATGCATTTGAAGGTGCTGATTTTGGTGCAATTTGACACCAGCATTTTTACATACATAGTAGTCATTGATAGCAGTTCAATTTAGCATAGACATTCACATAGACATTTAGGGAATTATTTTGAGTACCACCGAACTTGTGGTGGTGGTCTGACCATTGCCACACTGCAGTATTTTAAGTGTGGTGGCGGACTGCCACTTAACTGTTGTAACCACCACGTATCACGGATCCCGCAGCGGTGTTGCAGTGGTCCAAGGCACAGTATACTGGTGGTGCTGCAGAAGCACCGCCGAGCATATTTGGAGTTGCCTCACCCCCCACCCTTTTCATGGCGGTGCAATAGCTAATTTTCCTTACAATTTATCTGATTGTCACTGGTATCTTGTTGATACTTCTGGTTCCTGTTTTGTGTTTTGCTCTTCAGGATTTCATCAGATTAACACAATAGGTCCTGCGAGCCATACTTTTCTGCAGCATAAAATATAAAGGCCAGCTGCATGTTTCTCCAAGGTACATCCTGATCCGGTCCATAGTGACCGCCTTTGATAATCCACCTTACAGAACAATCTCGATGTGGTAGCAAGCAAAATAAATTGGCAATTACTGACGGCCTCCAACTGTGGACTTCAGATACAGCAGTGCTCAGTACCTTTCTCTGTGTTGTAGTCAATGTAATCCATCTGTGCAGATTTTCTGTTGTGTCTTTAAAGCATGGTTTAAAACAATTTCTTCTTACAAAAGATCTAATTGCTGTAGCCATCTTGTTCACCTGGGAGCCACAGCGGCACACTATTGGTGAATATCAATTTATTTTGACTGTGTACACTTGGAGATTGTTTTGTCAAGTCAACTTATATTTTCAGATTTGTGAGGCTGACCTCTGCAGCTGCACAGAGTGATCTTACCTGAAGTACCACAGAATAGACATTACTGGCAGATTATGTATTTTCAGCAGCAGAAATGTATGCAAGAGATGAAACTAGGTATTCAAGAACCTTTAGAAGTAGTGGTTTTCTGGGTTTTCATATTTAATTCCTTAAAGAATTATTGTATTTTCTCCTGCTATATTTTAGGTTTTATTCTTTAATGCATTCCATAAAATCCATGAAGATTCTTCATAGAAAATATTTTGCTATCCTCAGACAGATTAATATTTTTTATTAGGAGAATAACATGCAATTCAATACAACAGACATCAATAAATCTGTACAATCAGTCAAGGCATTGTTTAAAAACTCCTCACTCACTTTTTCCAGCCACTAAAACAACTTGTCCAACACTCCTATCATGAATGAAAGGACTCAGGGCGTGGCTTGAACGCCGATGGCGGAGGTCGCCTAGGCGCTCGGCTCCGAGATCGAGCCGTCTTTTATCCTGTTTTCCGGGCACCAAGGGCGCCGGACCCCCATAACGGTGATCGCTGTGGGTCCTGAACCGGGAGGCGACGCTGGGGGCCCGTAACGAAGCCCGCTCGATGAGAACGAGTGCCCGCGGAACACACGGAGCGGAGACCAAGATGGTGCCCGCTTCCTCCGCGGGATCCTGAGGCGGCCCGTGGACCCGGAGGAGCCGGCGCCCCCGACGTCGCTGTTTCTCTCCTTTCCCCCCTGCGGGGGCAATTCTACCGCCGACTACCTGGAGACCGGGGACGCTGGAAATCTCGCCCGGCGTGGCCCCCCGGGACCGCCGCTCTCCTCTACAAAGCCGTGTGGAGGAGGGAAGGCGGAAGCTCACATCGGGCTGCCCGATTCACCATGGACATCCGCCGTTTTGGTTCCCGGCTTTGGCGGCAAGCGGACCTACATCTGCTACACTGGGGAGGACTCGGGCCCCTCCCAAGAACGGGAGAGCGGCGTGAGCGGTGGCACGAAGCTCGGACTGGCTGCCGGACAGCCGGCGGAGCCCACACCTGGTGGCGGAGACGAAGGGGCCTCGGGGACCTACCATCCCTGGCGATATATTCCCTACCTGGCAGTGACCCGTCCCCCCCTCCCCCCAATACAGGGGCCGCTGACTCCCGCCCGACCGCACACTGTGAGTAGAAGAGACGCACGGAGCACCCGCGCCACGGGACACCAGAGAAAGACGCCATTGCACTCTGGCCCCGGTGCCCTCGCCGGACCTGCCACTGACGCTCTTTTTGGCTCTCTGGACTCTTGACCGATGGTCTGGCCTCCTTGGACGCCTACTCATCGCTGAGCAGCGGATGACCGGATAGTTGTGATATATCCTGCAACCGAACCACATCAACAGGAAGCATCCCGTTTGCCCTTCCCCCGACTGAGGTCCCGCCGAGACCTCCGCTGAGGTCCTTGACCGTTATGGGGAAGCCGAGAGGTGCTAAGGGGGCACCCAGACCGCCTCAGATTTGGAAACGCCTGATAACGACGAACGCTTAAACCCGGAGAGGCCAGGGAGCCCGCACCTTCAACAGCAGCTCGACAAGATCCTGGTGGCGATCACTGATACCCGATCGGCCCTCCAACAGGACATTGCTCAAGTCGCGACGAGCCTGGGTTTTCTCAGGGCGGACCATGGTAAGCTCTCGGACAGAGTCAAGGAGGTGGAGAGCTCGGTGGGACTCTTGGAGCCCGCACAAAAGTCTTTGGACGCTACGGTGAAGGACGCTCTGACCCGCACAGATGCTCTGGAGAGACGGGCGGAGGATGCGGAAGGGCGCAATAGGAGGAATAACATTCGGGTAGTAGGCCTACCAGAAAAAATTGAAGGTGAGGACATGGTGGCGTATCTGGAGGATTGGCTAAGGACGGTGGTGGCGCCTGAGGGGCTTTCCTCCTTCTACACCTTGGAACGGGCGCACAGGGTGCCGGCCAGACCGCCGCAGCAGGGCCGACCCCCACGACCGGTGGTGGCGCGGCTACTTCATTTTCGCGACAGGGATTTTCTTCTCAATGCCGCCAGACAGAAGGGACCATACCAGGTGGCAAACAGTCAAGTGAACATTTTCCCAGATTACACATACGAGACTCAGCGGATGCGGACCTCCTTTCTGGCAATCAAACGGGAACTGCGGAGTGAGAGCGTCCAATATTCCTTACTGTTTCCAGCACGGCTCCGTATCATCCTGGACGGTACAACCAAGTTCTTCGATACCCCGGAGGACGCATGCAGTTGGCTTGAGTTGTACAGAGCTGGCAAGGATGGCTTTGGGACCTCCTCCCAGTCCACTTCGGAGATCAACCTGCAGCGGAAGTCTAAGAGGTTCCGGAATCGCAGAGGCAGGTCTGCTCGACCCTCGACAGTGGAAGCTGAGGCGGAGCGACGAGGAGCGCTGGAGATGGTCTCTAATATTTCTGGCCCCCAAGGTGGACCCATACTTGAACTGTCGGAGCCTGCCGAGAGTGGTGGCCACTCGGACACTGAGGGGTCTGAATCTGACAGCGTGACACTCCCTGTGATCACCCCGGAGACGGCGGAAGGCCTGCTTGATGGACAATGATGACTTCGGGTGAGCCGGCTCTGGTTGGGAGGGGGGAGGCGGTGGGTAGGCAGGGGGTTTTGTTGTGGGAACTGTTGGGTAACTGATTATATGGTGGGTTGAGGTTGCACCCTCCTTTGGCCCTAGTAACTCGGGGCTCGATCGCATTTAGGTAGCATTGAGGTGCGGAGACCCCCTATCGACGTTCGGCCCCCACTTTGCCCTTAAGGCACACCTGCGGTGGCTACCGTCAGGTTAGATTGGGGGGGGTTTCTTTGTGGGTACAGTTTGGATGGGGACTAGATGGTACTGTTTGGAACCTGTTCTGGGGGGGGAAGGGGGTACATGGTTTGGGGTTGTCTTTTTGTTGTTGGGGGGTGAACTAGCCATCGGTGTGGGATTGACTAGGTGCTTACCTATGTTTGAGCAGTGTTGGGGGAGACTGGGGGAAATACTATGGGACAATGGCTGATCTATCCACCTTGAAATGCATCACTTGGAATGTACGGGGTCTGCACTCCATGTCCAGGCGACACAAAGTCCACGCCTACCTAGTACGTAGAGGCGTACAGATTGCACTGCTACAGGAGACACACCTCACCAAGTCAGAGGGATTAGCGTTACAGCGTAGGTGGAGAGGGCAGATATACAATACAACATACTCAGCTTATGCTAGAGGCGCGCTGATCTGGGTGCGGGCCGGGGTTCCCTTGCAGGTGAATAGATATACTGTGGACCCAGAGGGGAGATACGTGGCAATTGCTGGCAGGTTAGGGGGAAGAGATCTGAACATTTGCTGCATTTATGCGCCTAATACCGACCAACTCGCCTTTCTGACCGCTCTGTCAGGCTCCCTGGCCCTTTACCTGTCGGGTCCTCTTTTGATAGGGGGGGACTTCAACTCCGTAGTGGACATTGACCTTGACAGGTCTCACCCTCCCCTCCTGGACTCCCCAACCCATCGGGTGGGCAGGGGTAGGATGGATTGGCAGGCTAAGTGGGGACTAACAGATATCTGGCGGGCCCAGCACCCCGCACCCGAGACTACTCCCATTTCTCCGGCATGCACGAGTTGCATGTATGGTTGGATGGTTTGCTGGGGTCAGCGGAACTGGTTTCCTCAGCCGTGAGGTCTGAGTATCTGGCGAGGACCATCTCCGACCACAATCCACTATTGGCTGATTTTTGGTGGCTTCCGGGCACCCCTTGTGTGCCGACTTGGAGGCTGCGCCCCGAGTTACTGGAAGATCTGGTGTTTTCCGGAGTGACCTGGAGGACAGGATCACTGAGTACTTTGCGGAGAACGAGGGCACGACTGGGGCGAGAGCCACGGAATGGGACGCCTTTAAAGTAGTGGTTAGGGGCTATTGCATAACGCAGAAGGTGGGGGTGCGACGGGTCCTCCTGGAGGATCTAACCAAGGCTGATCAGAAACTCCGTGAACTGGAGCTCCTCCACCCCAGCCGCCCGGAGCTCCAGCAACAGACCTCGGCGGCGAGGGAGGCGGTAGCCGTGGAGGTTGAGCGGCTGCGAAGCTTTGACCGCAAGGCTTACCTGACTAGGTCGCTTGCTGAGGGTGACAAATCAGGGGCGCTTCTAGCTTGGCTCGCCAACCCAACGAGGCGTACCTCGCCCACGGTGGCCATGCGTACTGCAGAGTGCGTGGAGGTTTATACCCAACCCGAGATCCTTGGTTGTTTTCGGCGCTACTATGAGGTATTATACCGCAGTAGACTACCACAAAGACACTACCCCTATTGACGTATTCCTACGTGACTTGCCGATCCCCGCCCTGGAGCCTGCACAGGCGAAGGACTTGGGGAGAGATGTGGAGCTGGGGGAGATCCGTAGCGCCATAAAAAAGATGGCGCGAAACAAGACGCCAGGCCTAGATGGACTCCCGGTGGAGTTTTACTCCACCTACGTAGACCTCCTGGCCCCACGGCTTTTGGTGGTTTACGGAGGAGCGAGGCGCCTGGGGCACCTACCTGGCTCGATGCGTGAGGCCCTAGTGGTCCCCTTGCTCAAGCCCGATAGAGAGGGCGGTGAGCCAGCGTCCTACAGACCGCTATCGATGCTTACAGTCGATTATAAGATCTTGAGCAGCATTTTAGCTTCAAGATTGCTGGGTCACATGGGCTCCTTGGTGAATGACGACCAGGCGGGTTTCATCCCCAAGCGTAATACTACGATGAATATCCGCCGTTTGTTTCGCCTGCTGGAAGGGGACCACGCTGAGGCCCCTTGTCCCATGATCCTCTCGATTGACCTGGAGAAGGCCTTTGACAGCTTAGAATGGGACTACCTCCGCAGAGTACTTGGACGCTTTGGCCTGGGGGAGGGGTTCCTGCGATGGACTGCGGTATTATATGCCTCGGCGGTGGCCAGAGTTCGCTCGGGTCCGCTGATCTCCCAACGCTACCCAGTGGAACGGGGCACGAGACAGGGATGCTCGCTGTCCCTGTTGCTATTTGCCCTTGCGGTGGAACCTCTGGCGATATCGATCCGCACGGGGGCCCATTACAGAGGATTGCGGACCTTGTCGGGACACCAATACATTTCCCTCTATGCCGACGACCTACTGCTTTTCCTTGAGGATGCTGGTACAGCCTTCGCCGGGGCTGACGCGGTGCTCACAGATTTC
Organism: Lissotriton helveticus; assembly: GCF_964261635.1. Taxonomy (NCBI): domain Eukaryota; kingdom Metazoa; phylum Chordata; class Amphibia; order Caudata; family Salamandridae; genus Lissotriton; species Lissotriton helveticus. The sequence continues at coordinate 855,763,331 of NC_136071.1, read as the reverse complement.
GGCAAGGTGTCCGGCCTCAGAGTAAATTGGGCGAAAACTTGCCTGTTCCCGGTCCGCAGAGGTGAACCCCAGCCGGACACTCCCAGGGCGATCAGATGGGAGCCTAACTGCTTTAAATATCTGGGGGTGCACGTTTATCATAGCCCTGCTGACATCCTTGAGGGCAACATCTCCAGATGCGTCCGGGCGTTGAAGGGTAACATGTCCTTTTGGGCCACCCTGCCGCTTTCGGAGGCGGGATGGATTGCACTGCTGAAGATGGTGGCGCTCCCTCAGCTATTATACTACTTCAGGACACTCCCGATCTGGATCCCACCGACTATCTTTCGGAACTTGGATTCCTTGATCGTGGCATTTCTTTGGGGTTCGGGCCGCCGCAGAGTGGCACTCAAGACCCTGATGAGACCGAAAGCGGAGGGGGGGGTTGGCCGTACCCGACTTTGAAACGTATTACATGGCTGCCCAACTGCAGACTTACACTCAGGAGATAGCATGGGAGTTTCGCGGCCCGGAGGAGACACGGGGGCGTGGCATACCCAGGCACGTTCTATCCTATATTGCACTACAACAAAGACTAGTTTTGAGGGACCTCACTCAAGAAGAACGCACCATACGATCATGCTGGAACCGAGTACACCGCAGGCTGGGAATGTCACGTCCTTATGCCCCAGAGATCCCGCTAGGGATGCTCACTGCACTACCACATGGCGGCGACTGGTCGCAGCTGCGAGTTTGGGAGGACGCGGGCATACAGCTCATGGGCGACCTCTATGAGGATGGGGTGCTGCTGCCTTTTCAGGCACTTCTGGACCGCTTTGACATCCCCCTGGGCGATTTTTTGCTTCACGCGGCGGTCACAAGGGCACTCCAAGCACACTGGAAGAATGGTCCTGAGGAACCGCAGTTGTCAGCGGCGTGCCAATACGTCATGATGACGGCAGGGACGGTCAAAGCGGTAACATGCTTGTATTCCAGGATGGTCAACGAGAGGCTATCCCCCCTGGATATGCTCAGGACCCGATGGGAAGTGGACATAGGGAAGGACATCCCGGAGACCACATGGGCCCAGCTGCTACGCCGAGCCTGGAAGAGCACGCCTAATGCTCGATTCCAATTGGTCCACTTCTATATATTACATCGGGCCTATTTGACCCCGGAGAAAATACAGAAATACTTCGCCTCGGACACGGCGGCCTGCCCTCGATGCCGGACGCTCGGAGCAGACCTCATTCACATGTTATGGTCCTGCTCCGCGCTGACCTCATACTGGACGTTTGTGGGAGACACGCTTACCAGGGTAACTGAAAGGTCCCTGCAGTTCGATGCCGCGGTGGGGATTCTACAGTGGTTCCCGCATACCCCCAAAAATAAAATTTCTAGTAAGTTCATCGACTTGGGGTTGCTCCTGGCTAAGCGGGAAATAACCAGACACTGGAAGGCACGGGTTGGTCCAACAGGCATTAAATGGCGCAATGAACTTCTTAAATGGGCAGGGATCGAGAGCACCTTGCGATATCAGCTGGCGAGGCGGCTACAGAACGAGCGGGCACTAGAGGCGGCACAAGCTTGGGAGACATTGGTGCAGGCCCTGCGCGACCACGACACACACACTGACTCTGATAGTGTTGATGGGGATCTGCCTCCGTCCCTGTAGAGTAACGCAGACGTGGTGCTCCCGTTAGAAAGGATACTGTCTCTTACCACATGCTCTTTGACCGTATACTAGATCACCGATGGCGGGGAGGGAGGAGCGTCGTCAGCTTCCGTTAAGCACTGGAGATCTATGGCACTGAAGATTTGAACTTAGTCCTCTGGGGGGGGTCTGTTTATTTGGGGGGGGAAGAGAGTTTATTTAGGTTGTTTAGAAAAGCAAAAGAGAACTTCTCATTTTCACCTGTTCGACATTGACAGAACGCAGAGCCATTATGCAATGATTCGTTGTAATTGCCGCCCGACCTCCGGGTTGTGGGCTGAATGGCTGTGTATGGATATTATTATATTGTCAGTGCATACGCTTTGGAACATCATGCAGGTGCCCAATTTTTGAATGTAATTGATTCCTGCAATAAAAATATATTTTAAAAAAAAATGAATGAAAGGACCCACCAGTAGGATGCATTGAAAGGACTGGTGTGTTTTGCCATGGAATTCTTATCCACTGAATCAAAAAGAATTCACTGAGATCAAAATTAGTATCTGTTTGCTTAACGTTGACTAATATATTTTACTTGTTAAACATTTTGGGTGTTTAGATTACGAACCCTGCATGCATTCAAGGCCCACTGTCTTTTTCTTCATTTTATTTTTTAAAATATTTTTATATACAAGCTGCCTGCGCAATGCAAATTTTAGGGAGCTTTCTTAGGGAGTGTGTGGAATACAGAGGCAGCCAATCCAGCAAAATAAGTTGTGACATTTAGTAACAAACCAAGGAGACACCCTGAACCAAAGTGAAGGATTCTAGCTTTTTCCAGTACTTCCTGCAGTTCGCATAAAGCCAGAAATGAAGGAGGAAATTATTTAGTATAGAGTCTTGCACACAAGAGGAACGTTCCTCCGTAAAGCTTGCGTGTTGTCAAAACAAGTCTGTTTAAAATTTGAAGCCAAATTAGGCATAGGGAAATTTTTTACAAAATAATATTTGTAATTGCTTCTATAGAGAGCTTTTATCCAACGCACTTTTACAAATGAAGAATTAGTGCACAATTGGATAACATTAATGAACAGATCATGAAAGAGGACCAATGGCCAAAAGAAAACACTAAAGGTTAACAATACACGAAGAAAACCTAAGCTAAGCAAATAATCTTTCATACGGTTTTTAAACACAAGCGATGATGAAATTCGAATGGATAATGGAAGTTCATCCCACAGTTTAGATAAAAAGTAAAACAAAATAACTAAACTGAGAAGCAGCACAGGAAGGACAAAGACAAACGAGATGACCGTGCCTGGTTTAGGGAAGATTTCTGGCAGTTTGTTAATGATGAAGAAAGTCAATGAGGTACAATACAACAAGGCCCTTAATTCTTTAAAACATACACAAATATTGAGAATGAAAATTATATAAAATAGCCACCCACTTAAAATAGGTGGGGTGTAATAGGGGCAGAATTCCACAGTCTTCATAAATTGCAATACATATACAGTAAAGTCTCAAGCACACAGAGGTCTGAAATTAGGAAGTGCCTAGAATAAACTAATATTGTTCTAAATCTCTTCGAGATAAAATACATGTCACTGGTTAGAATCTAGAACCGTCTATCATCTTGTCGTATACAGCACTAATAAGGAAGCATTAACGCTGTCAGTCCGAGTGTGGAAATGGATTTTTGTTGTGATAAATGTAGCTGTCTGTTTATTTGTAGAAACTGGATTTGAATTAAGGCAACATCAATGGCCATGTGGAAAAAATTATTGTTGTAATGCATGTCAACTAATAGATCTGTACATCCTGTATGCTGTTAAATATGTGTCAACAGTTCAAAAGCGTCTGTTGATGTGTCATAAAATGGAAACCAAAAAGAGTCAACACATATTCCGCTACTTACTAATAACACTGGGTTTAGACCCTATTTCCATGTAAATAAACGAATATTTGGCAAATGTCTCTATCATGAAAACAGCACTAGGCAAATATATGGCATTTTGTATATGTTTCTTGTGATGTGGTCAGAAGCTATGTGTGAGATGTGCCGGAAAAAGGAATACATGGGCACACCTAAAACAAAAGAAAGCAGCAACCAACCATAAACAAGTAACAGGAACTGCGTGTCCGAGGGAGGAAGTCCTGATGGTGAGAAATTAATTCTAGGGAGCATAATGAATTATAAATATGTGAATTTCTACATAAGCCCAGTTGTCTGAATACATCCACCACTTATATGCTAAAAAAGTTTTGAACAACTTTATTACAATATCATACCTGCCAACTTACAAAATCATTCCTCCGTGTGAGGAGGGGCGTGGCCTTGGAGGGGGTGTGCCCTGTTGCCAAGAGGTATCTAAGAGGTACTCTGCCCCTCACTAAGCCCCCCACCCCCTCCCAAAAACAAATAAAAACAAAGGGTCATTGAGGCTTCCCCGATGTCCTGAGGCGTTTTCACACCTTTTAATAGACATCGGCTGCTTAGAGCCTCCAAAAACAAGCTGGAAATCCACTGCTCCCTTTAAGTGTGGTAAAAAGAATATAACTGAGCGCAATCACTATGGCCCTATGGATCAGATGGACTGACATGTCTCCCTATCTTGCCATAAGCAAGCCAGTGATGTGGCATCTGGCCACGCGTTTACAAGCCTCACAACTACAGAACCTTCCTTGTGTCCTTATTTCCCCCCCTTCTCTCCTGCTTTTGTCTATCACCTTTTTTCTTATTCTCACTAAACCACGTCAGGTGGGGTTAGCTAAGCATATGTTTCGAAGTGACTGTGAACAATGTTGTACAAACTATGACTACGATTGGCTAACTTTGTAACAGAAATGCTAATGTCTTCTCTATAAAAATTAATAAAATACTGAGAAATGAAAACAAAAGGTAGGGGCATATTAGCAAGAACTTCGTTAAAATGATCTCCATTTTAGGGGCAGGAAATTCCCGCTAAAATGGCGATAATGGGCTTGCTAATATGCGTTATAGAATTCCAATAGCAGCCCAGGTTAGATGTGCAGGACATCTAACCTGGGCTTCTATTGGAATTCTATAGCGCATATTAGCAAGCCCATTATCGCCGTTTTAGCTGCAGTTTCCTGCCGCTAAAACGGCGAAAATTTTAACGAGGTTCTTGCTAATATGCCCCTCAGTTTTTAGATCGTTCTCCATGCCACTGTGTGAATTCGGATCCTCACAGTGTGACCGTGAGAAGGGTGGTGAAATTGTGAGACACATGGTGGCACAGTGTGAGTTGGCAGATATATAATATGCACATTTAATAGTAAAAAATCAAATCTATCAAGGGTTTAATTAGGGCATATAAACATGTACTTATGATTTTAAAAAAATCTGAAAGTATTCTACGCATTTTCCCTTCTCCAGTGAGAATCTGTTTGAAAAAGTCCAGTGAGAGTGATCTTTCTCTCACTATTACCAGGCAGGGTCAGAGGACCCGTATATATTTGTCCTGCCCTGTTTCATTGAACAGACTGCTCTCCATACTCTGGAGCAGTGGCATTTCATGAGAGAAGTAAAAAGGAATCTTTTCTCACAGTGTGTGCATGACATTCCAGCTGCAGACACATGCTTTGGCACTTTGCTGTGTGTATCCCTGCTTGTAATCCATTTTCTAGCTTCATAGATATAGAGACAAATGGGCTTATTCAAAAAAAGTTTGCAAAGTCGTACTCCTGTCATGCTCTTTCACATACTCTTACACTGCTTTGTGAATAGGCTCCAAAACACATAAACTGAGATGAAATGGGAATGATAATGTACAATTAATACAAATAGAAAGGAATATGCCCTTTTAGCATGTTGACAAATAGGATGTTTGGGTCCGATTCACAGAGGCATGTAACAGAGTATTCCTGTTGTACCACTTTTTCTGCAGTTTTATATAGCACTAACGTGATTAAGGAGAACCAGGGTGTTGATAGTACTGGGATTCGCACTGCTCATGTAATGGCCCAATATGGTGATGGTACATGCCTCAAAAATGGCTACACCCAAAAGCCATTGGAGGAGATAATATGGATAGTGAGTAGAGGTATGTTCCCTCTTATTTCTGAATGCATTTTTGGAGATTAATATCCAATAATTGAGTTTCAAAACAGTAGTTGTTCTTTTATATTTAATTGTGATTATGCATTGAAATGCTGAATGAATGACAGAAACAGCCGACACGCGTTTCATCAGATATGACCAAAGATACTTACGGACGTACGGGAGATGCTCCGTGTTATAAAGTTTGCTTCATATTAATTATAAATACTTCCAACCAACTAAGAACGCCTTGCCTTGAAAAAGCCCTGGCCTGCTGGCCCCTGGGGGAAACACGTGTCGGCTGTTTCTGTCATTCTTTCAGCATTTCTATGCATCATCACAATTAAATATAAAAGAACAACTACTCTTTTGAAACTCAATTATTGGATATTAATCTCCAAAAAAGCATTCAGGAATAAGAGGGTACATGCCTCCACTCACTATCCATTGCTCATACTTGGCCCAAAGGCATTAGAGCATATTACATGAGTACCAAGATACATTTCAGAAAGTCAGGTTTAGTTCTAGACAACAGGAGATTGAGAATCACATCATACTAGTACCCCACTTCCAAAATCAACAGCTCTGGCCGACTTCTCATACTCGTACATATTCTTTTGCACTGGCGTCCCTCAACATTTTGAATAGGTGCAGCACCAACAGGGCTGGACTTGGAATTTAAACCGCCCCTGGCACACTGCTCGGCTGGTTGGGGGGGCGGTAACTTAAACGGCCCCCACCCTGGAGGCCCACCGGGGAAATGCCTGATGCCTGCTACGGCCAGCATCGAGGCTGGGATTGCACAGAGCTTGATGCACATGCACTCAAAACCTTTTGGAAGTGGTTGGCACCTGTGTGCCTGTCTAGAACATAGTTACATAGACTGTGTTGAGGCTGCTCCAAATAACACTGACCTACTAGGTAACTAATTTTCCAGTACATAGGAAAATAGGATTTTCAGGATCCTGACTTGGAATATCATCTAAGTGAGAATGGGGTCAGAACCCGCTTATTCACTCACTCAACATATACATTTCTTTCAGTAAGTTAAGCATCCTCTCTAGAGATCTGTCTTTAAGCTACATGTCACTCATTCCTTAAGTTTATGTTCTGTGGGCAATGAAAGCTTGTACAACTCTGCGATGCTGGGTCTGTCTTGAGGAAATTGAAGTTTGCACTTACTGCCTTTTTTGAGAGAGGAACGTTTGCTTTGCTACTGCCATGCTGTCCCTAGTCTATAAGGCAGTGAAGCTTGCACTGTTGCTGCCTGATTTATACCTGTCCTGTGATGGGGAAAGCTTGTGCTCATACTACCCTAGAGGTACTCGTCCTCTGAAGGAGGGAAACTTTCACTGTTTGTTCATCGCTATTCTACGAAGAGAGGTGTTTCCACTGCTGTTGCCCCATTTCATTAAAAGAATATTTTGAATGCACTTATATTTCCTACCCAGTCCAGTGAGACGCGTTTATTGGTCCCAGGGCATAGCTAGATGTGGGGTCCTGATGCAGAGACCGCGGTTTCAATCGAAGCTTTCCAGTCTGGCAAAAATGTGTGACCCTGGGCAATTACTTTTGTTCCCTCTGCCTACTTTTCAGTGATCATTACTTTTAAGAGCACTTTATTTAGTTCAAGATGTGCACTATCAAAAAACCTCTCATGTATAGAGTAAAATATACGCTAATGTTGCTCTTTCCATAACAACAGTAAAAGCCTTGTATAGAAGGCACAAGACAACTGACTTGCCTCTTGGGTCACTAATAAAATTGTCATCTGGGGCAATTTTGGGGAAGGGGGAAATAATGTGATATCCTTCTAGGATCTGAATTGCAGATTGTCTAATCAGGAAACCTGCTTTCAATCTCGACTTCCAAGCTCAAGCAAACAGTGTCCATCTCTACGCTTTTGTAGAGCGCATAGCTACCCAATACAGGGCTTCCCAGTGCAAACACATACAATTTTAGTTAAACAGATGTGTTTCAGCTGTTTCCTAAAACAGGTTTTTATTCACTCTGAGACCAAGGGGGAAGGAATTCCATAGTTTTATGACCTGATATGCAAAGGAGCGACCTCCACCTCTTGCTTTCCTAATTCTAGGGACCATCAGCAGGGAGCGGTAATTAGATTTCAGCTCTCTAGCAGTTTTGTGAGGAATGATGAGATGCTGAAGGATATTGGCACTGGATGTATATTTTTAGATTATGAGCAGTACACAAGGCTTTTAATTGTGTTATTTTGGCTATTGGCAGCCAGTGAAGTTTAGCAAGGGCAGGGCGCACTGAATCCTATTTGAAAAGACCTAAAAACAACGGGTCGCAGCATTCTGGAAAACTTGCAACTTTTTTATGACAATGGAAGGACTTCCCAGAAAAAGAGAATTTCCATGGTCCAAGCGTGATGAAATGAGCCCTTGGAGGATTGTTCTTCTAGTTTCCATGGTTAGTCACTTAGTCGTTTTCACAAGGGCTCTTAAAAGGCTGAAGCATGTCTCTGCCACTTTCTTAGCCTGAAGGCCATAGACAGATCTTTGTCAAAAACCACCCATAAACTTTTAACTTTAGGGTTTGGAAGAGGGCGCTTTCCTAGGCGCGGGGCCACAAAAGCTGGTCCCATAGGGAAGGATTATTTCCCACAACCATGACATCTGTCTTGCCCCCCTTTAGTTTGAGGCAATTGACAACTGTCCAGCTGGAAACCTGTTCCAAGCATGTAAAATAGTTTTCCCAATATTAATTCAATGTTAGGCAACAAGGACACCATGATCTGGGAGTCGTCTAGAAATGAGGTCAGCCAGCTAAGTGCCTTGCCGGTGATACAAACCTCAGTGCATGGTGATACCAGCCTCATCTATCCTCTTGCAACAAACTGTGTGACCATAGGATATTAATTTTCATCACTGCATCATCTCACCAGCTTCCCCTGCTACAGTCTCCTGTCCAGCTTGCCCACAGCTTCCCTCTGCTACCTTTGGCATGTACCTCTGATGCTTCGCCATTATTCATTTTGTCTGCATTTTGCCTGCTCCTTTTCTGATCACTTTCTGCCCACTAATCTTGCCTTCTTTTGATCATTTTCTACTCATTTTGTGTTAATTCTCTGCCTTTACTGCTCCTTCTTAGCCTTTTCTGCAAGTGTTGTGCTTGTTTTTCTCTATTCTGCTCATCTTTTGCCCCCAAGTCTGCCTTTTTCTACTTGTTTTTCCCTCTTCCTGCTGTTTCCTCCCTTCTGACGTTTCCATCTCCCGCCACCCAGCGCTCCACCCATTTTCCAGGAGCTACCTAATTTAGGCGTACCAAAGTTAAGCCTGTCTGTGACTGTCCGTGCCTGGACTGTGACCCTTGTCCCTTCCGCTATCTGCTGCTACACTGCCAAGGAGCTCCTGGACCTGGGTCATTGGAAAAACAGCTGCTACACGACCTCCCCATGATCAATCAAAGGACCCTTCACCTGCCACCACTGCACCTTTTCATGCAACACAGGACCACCAGCCCACACTGGATCCTGTGCCGCTTCGCTCATAAGACCATGAACAGCCCGGAACCACTCCAGTGCTTCCAGCTCAATGTCCGATCCCTCTGCAAACATGCCTCAGAAATCTAGGATGCCATCACCACCTTCTTTCCTGACGTTGCCTTCATCACCAAAACGTGGCTCAACCCCTCCTTGAAACCCGACATTGCCACCGCAACTCCTGATGGCTACAAGATGATAGACAGAGACTGCTTCAATAAACTCGGCAGGGGTATCACCATCATCTTTAAGGAAACCATCTCATGCACCGTCACCAATGATGACTCTCATGTAATACCACAACTGCCAACTACAGACCGATGCCAAGACCATGATAAGAGGCACCCTCATATACAAACCCCCGGGACCCCGAACAGCTTACTGCGATGCCATTTCTAACCTCATTTCACCACTAGCCATTGAGTCCTACCAATATGTCTTACTCTGTATCCTCAATTTCCACGTTGATGACCCCAGTAATACCAACTCCATCGCCATACTGGAGAACCTGAACAACAATGGCCTTACTCAATTGGTTTAAAAACCCACACACAAAGCCGGTCACACACTCAACTCCATCTTCACCGCTAGCAACAGAATCAAATTCAGCCACATCTAAGAACCCACCTGGACCAACCATGCCATTGTTCACTTCACCATCTCCATTTTTCAGCACGCCATCTCCAAGCATCACAGTTCGTCCTACTGCAGCTGCAGCAAGGTACCGAGACACAGTGGACACAGGCCCTCAGAACCTCCTAACCCAAAGCATCATAAGACCTTAACCAAGCTGTCCAGAACTTCCCTGCATGGATCACCAACTGCGCCAACAGTCTGCCCATTGAAACCAGCAAAAAACAACAAAACCTCAAAACACACCAGCCGGTACACGCCAGAGCTCTGAACCATCAAGCGAAACTGCTACCAACTCGCGAAACGATGGCGCACCACTAAGAACCTCTCAGATAGCGCTGCTCATAAAGCAGCCGCCAGCAACTACCACTTACTCATCAAGGAAGCCAAGAAAGCAGCCATCATAGTCCACATCAACACAGCGGTCAACCACATGAAGGAACTCTTCAAATAGTCAAGGAATTCTCCAAATCGACCGCCACAGAGAACACTATCTACCCCTCCTAAGAACTCTGCAACTCCCTCTCCGAATACTTCCACACCAAGATTACCTCCCTCTACAACAATTTTCACCCCCAAAACAAGGCTCTCAAGCTCAACCAACAGACGCACTCAAGCCGCATTATCACTACCTGGTTTTGACTCACCACTCAGACAACCGGTGTCATCATGTTTTCAATCCACTCAGGGGCACCCACCAACCCGTGCCCCCATTGACTCTTCAACCTCGGCACCATACCAATCAGCAGCGAACTTACCAGCATCATCAACACCTCTATCTCCCCAGCAGCCTACCTGGACAGATGAAAACACACAGAGGACAGAGCCCTCCTTAAGAAACCCTCTGCCGACGCAAGCAATCTAAACAATTATCAGCTAGCTTCCCTGCTCCCCTACCCGGCCAAAGTACTTGAGAAAACCATTAACTAATAAATCACTGAACACCTGGAACAAATCCACCTACTTGATGTCTCACAATCAGGATTCCATGCCAATCACAGCACTGAGACTGCGTTGATCGTGGCCAGAGAAGACATCAGCTCTCTCCTCAACCACAGAGAAACTGGGGTCCTGATCCTCCTTGACCTCTCTGCTGGGTTCAACACTGACTCTACAACATCGGAATACAGAAAAACATCCTCAAGTGGATCGCCTCTCTCTTTACAGGTTGCAAACAGAGCATCCGGCTACCTCCCTTCACCTCCGAACCCAAGGACATCATATGCAGCGTACCCCAAGGATCTTCCCTCAGCCCCACCCTGTTCAATGCCTACATGACCCAGCCCCACAGACGTCATCAGATCTCATGGAATCAACATAATCTCCTACGCTGACAACACACAACTAATTCTCTTGCTCACTGAGGACCCCTCCAACACCAAAATCACCTTCTTCAACACTATTACCAATGTAGCAAACTTCCTTAAACTCACCTCCAACAAGACAGAAGTAGTGATCTTTGGGAAGAGCTCCTTCGTTTGAGACCACAGCTGGTGGCCAGCAGCACTCAGACCAACGCCCACACCTACAGACCATGCACACAACCTTGGCATCATCCTAAATAGTGAACTGACCATGAAATGACAAGTCAACAAAGTCACCTCTTCCTGCTTCCACACCTTTCGCATGCTCCACAGAATCTTCAGATGGATACCAGTCAACACTAGAAAAACACTCACCCAGACCCTCATCACCAGCCGCGTCAATTATGCAACACTCTCTTTGCAGGCATCTCCTCCCTGCTCCTCATATTACTCCAGAACATACAGAATGCGGAAGCCAGACTCATCCTTGACCTCCCTGAATAGACCCACATCACCCCCATCTCAGAAACCTCCACTAACTCCCCATCCAGAAGAGATGCCAGTTCAAAATCCTCATGTACACCTCCAAAGCTATACACAATCAAGGAGAATCCTACATCAACCTTCGACTGAACTTCCACCTACCCACAAGACACCTGTGTTTGTCCTCTCTTGCCCTCATGCACCTCCCCACATTTGTCGCAGCCACAGCGGGCACGCCTCCTTCTCCTACATTGCTGCCAACACCCACAAGAAACTGCCCTCCAGCTCCGAACAGCGCCCTCCCTGGTGGACTTCAGAAAGAAACTCAAGAACTGGCTTTTAATGGAGACTTTTTATTTTTTAATTTATAAAGTTTTATTAATTGTAATAAAACAATGTTTACAAACATTATCAAGCCTGTTTGATAGGATACAGTAAACAGTTAATAATTGTACATATCACAGCACACAGCGATGATTGGCATAGCATCGATACATCTCAGTAATAGTTCAAAATGAGGACATTACAATGTATGGAGTCCAATACCCAGCGGGCCACGGTAGGTGTTTACGTACCGTCCCAATGCATTGCTACTCTCCGTTCTGCTAAAAGTAACGCTATGGCAGCTGACTTTTATTGGGCAGATTTCAAATGCGACAAATGGCCTAGCAAACATAATTGTGGAGTGCAATCCAGTTTGCGATTCAAAATTTCACTTAGCGGATGCACTACCTGTTCCCAATATAATTTCACTTTGCTACTATACCATGCCAGGTGCCCAAAATCAGTCTGGTCAGTCGTCCCGCAACGTTTACATTTAGCGTCAGCCCGCAGGCCATGTTTGTGTAATTTAAATGGAGTATGGTAGGTCTGGTGCAAGTATTTGTAATGAATGATACGTAAATTCCCATTGGGAGTAAGAAGCTCAGTAAGTGCGCAACAGGACTGCCAGTCATCCACACTCAGAGGCTTATCCAGCAATAAGTTCCATTTGCCATGCGCTTTTTGTGTGTTGGCACCAATTTCTACCTGCAGGGTTCTGTAAAATCTTGCTACAATATGGGCATTATCAGGAGCAGTTATTAATAACTTTAGTGATTCTAGTGTGGGAGGTTCATTTGGATACGTGGAGTAGAGTTCTTTAATCGCTGCACGTAATTAATGATAAGCAAATTTGAACAACAATGTCTGATTAGCACTAGTGGCTCCTGGAGGGAGTGGGGCGGGGGAGGGGTAGGGAGGGGGGGTAGTAAACTACGGCATACGCCCGAACCGATGTAAGTTCAGAAATAAATAAATAAAATTCATTACATTGCGCACGCATTGCACATGCTGCATCACCATTTGGCATTGCAGCGTGCACAATGTAACTCATTTTATTTATTTATTGATGTACTTACCTCAGTTCGGCCGTATGCCGTAGTTTACCACCCCCACCCTGCCCCTGCCCCTCCCCCGCCCCTCTTCACCGCCCCACAGCACTCCCTCCAGGAGCCGCAACTGCTGATAACTCACATGTGTCAGGTCGTCTGGGGTAATAAACGCGCCGTTAGGGTATATGTCACCCATCATTGTGATGCCAACCTGTTCCAGTAAGTCCATACCTCCCTTTTCTTGTGTGACAGATAAAGCGGGATGTTGAGCTAAAGGCATGTTTGGTGCATAGAGTGGAGTTTTGTCAGTGATTTGGCTATTACGCTTCCATGCCAGTGGACTTGGCACCCTGGGTGCCCAGATACCCCCAGGGGTGACAATGCTGCACTATACAAATGCTGCTTGGTTGATTTATTTGATGATAGCCCCCTCTTTCAGGGCCTTCACATTTAAGAGCACCTTGAAACAGTTCAGGAGGTACTCTCATCCTCTCTTGTGTTTGGATTAATAGACCATAATATTGCTCCATTTATAAAAAATAAAGGCTTATATAGAAGAAAGAAGACAGCCTGCGTCATTAATAACACTGTCACAGCAGAATGGGTGTGGTTTATTAATTTTTAAAAAGGCCATTCCGTGCAGGTATATCATCTGAAGTGAAAAAATCTAAAATACAAATTTTTATCTAAAAGCTATAAATAAAATGGCAGTCAGTGATACTTGCAGCAGAGCAGAAGGTCCAGGATGAACTTAGAGCTGTTCTCCTTAGACTTCATGGAGATTCTTTTCAATATGGCTATGGCTGCAGATAAATATGGGATCTGGCCACACTGCCTCCCTTCCACTGCCCTGTTGGCACTGGTAGTAAAGTAGCAGATGATGTGGTGTTGAGAACATAGTTTGCAGTCTCAGAGCCTATGCACTCTCGCTGCCCACACCCAGTAAGCTGCAAGTGTGGCCTGGCAACATGGGCATGCCCTTTTTCATAGTGCAGGCTATGATTGCAGTGACTCGCCATGTGAAACTGCTGCACCTGACAGCCTCACCAAGAGCAAGTCGAAAGACCTCTTCAAGGAGTGGGACCCCAGGAAATGTCGCCCCACCACTCTTCTCAGGCTGGTGAACATGACCCATGAAGCTGGGTTTGTTTAGTAATATATAATGCAGGATTCCAAAACATGTTGATTGCAAAGAGAAACAGGGTCGGATGCTTGGTCCTCCCATTTTTTATTCTTGTGGTAGGAAGACATCAGTAAAACACGTTTAGCTCACTCATGTGCTACTTTATTTTTGTCCGACAATTTAATAAAGGGAGAACACAAATGTCGACTTAAGTAGCATAACCTCAACCAACCTAGAGACGCCATAGCTGGCAAACTGTACAACCAGTGAACTGTTGTACTTTTAAATGCTTCCAAGTCCAACATATGAAACCTACTGATGGGCATGCCATGCTAGGTAGTGAGGGTTTATCATCCTATGTGAGTACATAAATGTATGGTAATTTTATAAGAAGTTTGGCTGTTTCTTGCAGGAGTTTTACTACTTGGTCTTTGTTTGTCTGTTTATTAAAATCATACCACAGTCCTTTCACTGTCTCTTTCGTGAGTTTGCTACCTATGTTGTACCTGTCCTGTATGTGTGAGAGAAATGTGTGATCTTCCTTCTTCTACTGCCTGTTCTTTAACCTATCGTTTATAATATGGGAGTTTGCACTGGGGCTGTCCATGTTGTACCAATATTGTATTATGAAGATCGGTGTAAAATGTTCCATTGCGCATAAGAAAAATCGATCCACATTGTTAATGCTTGTTTTAATGTATGATGTGAATAAAAGACTAAACCCTCACATAATATGTGAGCAGAATTTACTTCAGGTTTTACATGTGAACAGAGCAGTTTTTGAAATGGAGTAGGGGTACTTTGCAAAACTTTACAAGTCGGCAAATGGCTCACATCATGTATAATACATTCCAAGATTTTGGGCATTTTAGCTAACGGCCTTTTGAATTCTGTGATTTGTATCCCATAATGAAACTGTTAATATTAAAACTACAAGCCTCACAGTGCAACGTGCTGTTGGCTGTAAAAATATACACAATGTTACCCTATGTCACACTACCAAAGTGCAGAGTTGTGAAATACAAAATAACCTTTAGTATCAGCAGTTAGATGTAATTAGACACAGAGAAAGAAAAAGTAATGACCCCTGCTTCTGAAGACCAATGTGGTGGTTTGTGTGATTCAAGTTGTGAATTTACAACACCACTGTGATGTGCATTGAGCTGAACAAGTGTAACACATGCTGCGGGTGCTGTCCCGCAAGGGCGCCCAGTGTACTTTTGCGAATCGGCCCCAGAGTCGGTGCGTGAGGCGGAAGAGAGGCTGAGTTGGCTGGGTTCATTTACAAGATGTTCGAACCAGTTCCTGAGCATTTCTATTTTGAGATGGGCTCACAGTCTGTGAATTTGGAATACCTGGCCTTCAAGGAGAGTTGAAATGATTGTGATAGGGAATATCTTCTCACATCAAAGTTAACTGTCGTGCATTTGGTTCCTTGCACAACTCTAGTTATTTATTTCCCCAAACACTCTAGTTCTATACAACCATGCAATTGTTCTAACTCATTTACACAACTGTACACATGTGTATATCCTTTTTATACAGATATTGAGCAAAACGCCCATTTTTAGATTATGCTCATTTTTGTGATTTGCTTGCAAGTTTTGTCGTTTCCCATTCTAGTGGTTGTTCAGATATGTTTCTTTTTGCACGTCATAAATGAGGAGTTATATATGTTGGAAAAGGATTCAAACGTCTTCCATTGTGTTTTACAACACTGTTACTTGACAAATTCTTCAGTATGACTTCCTGGTGATTTGCAATGAAGAGGAGAGGAGAGGTGGGTTGTGGACATCACTCAGACAGGTTCAACAAGGAATGCACTGAACGTTGTGTCTCTGTAAGTATGATGACCCATTGAAGGCCACATAAGACCACAAAAAGGCTTTGCACAACCCGCACATGACCCACTAATGATTCGTGACAAAATCCTGGCCTCTGACTCTTGTTTAACCCGTTCGGTGCTGATGACGGGTCCCGGCCGCCATGAGTTACGGTGGGCGTTTGCTGATGACGGCCGGGAGCCGTCATGACCACGCCTGTGATCGGAATGTCCCGCACAGGTGCGGAATTCCGGCCGCAGCCAGGGGGTTAAAGAAGGACGGTGCCAGGTTTGGGCTCAGGCTTGGGCTAGGCCCAGGCACCAAAATAAAAGGTGACCTCCATTAGTGAATCAAGTAGCTGAAAAATGAGATCCACATTTGAAAACAGGAATTTCTTTTACTTATATAGACACGCTCTGTAAGTATTTTGCAAGGTATAGGTGACTGCATTGATTTCTGCTTCTGCGGGCAATTTGTTTGGTAATATCAGGGAACTCAGCAGTAAAACAGCCCCCCAGACCATGAAGCAGGCCACAAACCTCTGAAAAAACAGCCCATACACTGACCTATCAGACCAGCCTCTCGGGCACTGCTTAATTGCCCTATTGATCAGTCCAGCGCTGGAAAGTGGCTGCTGACATACGGCATACAGCCATCCAAACAGGGCTTGAAGATCTTGATAACTGGAGGGGTAGGAGTCTGTCATATTTGGCCTCATTGCCTAACTTGTAATTGGTCAAATCACTAATTGCTTTGGTTCTAAGTTTCAAGTTCAACAAACGTTCATCCTCCCTGTATGGTAAAAATGTGCCTCTTTGATTTAGTCAGTAAAGAATGGTGGTCTTCAAATGGCATGAAACAAATCACATTACTTGAATGCATCATATAAAAGGTCAATACACAGCATTTCTCTTACCCGTTCCTACTTTCCTTAATTGTTTGTCCTACTTCTCCTCTCTTCCCATGTCCCAAATTCAGAGCTGGTCCCAAAACCAGAGCTTACTGAAAATGAGGCAATTTTAATTGTTGTATTTACAAATTGATGAGGTGTTTATGATGTTGAGGTAGGGAAGTACTGGAGTACTATAGCCACAGAATATTGTGTTTCAAACTGAGCAATTTAACACAAACATAGGAATATGATGCAGTTTGTATATTAGCAAGCCTTCTAGAGAAAAGGGCTTTGGTGAAGAGTGATGACTACAACATGTGGAAAGAGATGTTCTTTTCAAACATAAGAGAGAATCAGGTGGAATTCGAGGTCCACAGATGAAAACCTGGGCAGTACGAGTATTCAAAATGTCTGGGATACTCTCAAAGCCGGGATCAGGGGTGAAACATCTAAATTTGGCTGGGAGATCCAAAAAGAGGAGAAAAATAAACTTAATATACTATATGACACATTAGGAAAGGCTGAAACTCATTTGGTTAAGGTTTTTTCTGAGGGGGGGGGGGATTCAGATGCTGCATAAACAAGGATTACAATTGCCAAATCTGCTATAACCGACATTTCACTCACAAAATCAGCCGGCAAATACTTGGCTTGGCGGACAAAACTTTATGAGAGTAACGAAAGGGTAGGACATATGCTGGCAGTACCGGCTAGAGAAAAAGAGAGGCAAACACGTATTACTGAGATCTCAGATTTGGATATTGGCTTAGTTAAAGACCCGGAAGCTATACTTACGGTATTTCAAAAGTTTCATCAAAAACTATATACAGAAGATATAGAAGATAACAGTGAGTTGCAAGAAGAGGTTGATAGGCATCTCAATGAGAGTAAACCTGAACAGCTTACCCCCCAGGACAAAAATATGTTAGACACTCCAATTAGATTGGAGGAAATACAGATAGCTATAGAATCTCTCTCCTATGGTAAAGCAGTTGGAACTGATTTTTGATCAGGGGAATTCTATAAGACATTCTGGACTCAATTAATCCCCCTAATGTTTGAGATTTTTAGTATAGTGCAAGGTGGTCAAATACCTCCAGATTCTTGGAAGGCTGCTAAGATTGTAGTGTTCCTGAAAAAAGGTAAACTGGCAACAAACCTATTACACTGATTAACAGTGACACGACAATCTACTCACAAATTTTTGCGAGCAGATTGACATTGGTTATTAAAAAACTGTTTTCTCTGCATCAACATGGATTTGTTCCTGGCTGGGAAACTATTGATCATATCCGCAGGACAATTGCCCTTTTTGATTACACTAAGGTTGGATGCAGAAAAGGCATTTGATAGGGCCTCCTGGCCTTCCTTATGAGCTGCCATGGCAAAAATGATTTAGGAGAAGGATTTATCAAAGCTATCCAAAGTATGTATAAAGAGCCAACTGCAAGGATAGCTATGATGGGGGCTCTGTCGGGGCCTATCAAGATATCACGGGGTACGAGACAAGGGTGCCTGTGCTCCCCTTTATTATTTGCTATCTATATTGATCCGTTAATTAGGAAAATCTTGGCAGACCAAAGAATTCGACCAGTATGTGCTAAAGGGGGGTATAAAACCTAGTGTATGCAGATGACTTCATTATCATTACACCTGCCCCTTGCACTGCTTTGGCAGAATTAAATGATCTAACCACTCAATTTGGTAAACTCACCGGCTATCATCTCAATGAGCATAAAACCTAAATTGTAATAAATGAAAAAATTACTTTAGATGACCATCGAATAGTTCAAAGCGCCAGATATCTGGGTATAGAGATCAGCTCGAAAGTGGAAGATATTGTCGATAGTAATCTCAAACCACTGATACTAAAGATAACGCTTGATTCTTACAGAATAAATAATTTACATCTTACTTTATTGGGGAGGAGCTATGTTATCAAAATGTTATTTTTACCCAAAATCATGTACAATTTGGGAGCAATACCGCTAGAGATAAGCAAGTCATGATTTTTAAAACGGAACCAGCTAATTTTGTGGTTTTTATGGGCGGGACAACATCCTCGTAGGGCTCTTAAATACATGACCGTAACAAGATAGGGGGGGTTGATCTGTCCCAAACTTTCAGATTTATTATTGGGCATCAGCTTTGAAATAAATGGCTGAGCTGTTGAAAGGAGAAACTTTGGGATATGGTGAAATATCTACGTATTGCCTAATTTGTGGGGTGGAAGCCAAAGGATTACTT
This sequence comes from Lissotriton helveticus, assembly GCF_964261635.1. NCBI lineage: Eukaryota > Metazoa > Chordata > Amphibia > Caudata > Salamandridae > Lissotriton > Lissotriton helveticus. The sequence goes on along the minus strand of NC_136071.1, from coordinate 855,744,249 downwards.
ATGCGTAACATAGACTATGCCTACTTTAAGAGGGTTAAATGCAAGGTGTTGTTGGGTGCGTTCAGGAATTGGACCACTGTCCGGAAAAAGTTCTCGATCGGGCGGGTTCACAGATATACTCCCCTCGACAATAATAAGCTACTCCCAGAAATATTTCTGGATGAATACTTTAAAAATTGGAATAAGAAAAAGGTTTTATTTGTAGGAGATCTATTGTATGATACCGAAATATCTACATTTGATGTAATGAAGGGAAAGTTTGAGATCGGAAATAAATATTTTTTCAAATACCTGCAGATAAGGGATTTTCTATCTAAAAACTACTTTCTCGCAACAGAAGTCCGTTGCTGGATCTGATTTTGGGGTGCTGATCAACATTGTCTACGTTATATAAGTTTATTATTAAAGGGATGGGGGATGATATGTCCAAACATTTTGACAGGTGGCAAAAGATGCTACAAGCAGGGCAGGAGGAGTGCGAAGATTCTCTTCAGTTTAGCCAGACAGCCTGTATTTCAGCAAACTTGCAAGTAAAATACTTTAAGACATGGTGTAATCTTTATATTACTCTGGCTTGAATTTATAGATGGGGTGGGACCTCAGGGATACATTGCTCGCGATGTTGGCTACTGGCGGCGGATAGTGTCCATATGTTTGTCACCTGCCCCAAACTTTTCCAACTGGTGATCGAAATTGGACAACGTCTTGACTCCATACTGGACTATTCTGTCATACTTACCCCCCAGACTATTTATATGGGATTAGCAATCAGGAAATGGAAGAATCCAATCGGAAATTGGTCTATATAACAATGGCAGTATTTCGGCTATGTCTGGCCAAGGTATGGCTAGATCAGAATCTTCCTTCTGTACATGTCTGGTTCGGTAAATTACTCTCTCTTCATAAATAGGAGACCTCTGTGTTTAGAAGAAGGGGAATTAGGGCTAGGGTTAGATTTGGGAACCCTTAACAAGATGGATCAACATCCAGGAGGAGTAATAAATATGTTACCCCGTGGTATGCTAGAACAACATAGGGCTAAGTGTAGGTATTTTGAAGTGCAAAATGTCTCTTTAACTGTTTTTTTTTGTATTGCATTGTTTTGTTGGGATCCACCGGGGTGGGGGGGGCGGGTAAATTCATAAACATGCACTTCGGCTATCTTGGGTATTGTAGAAAGTGTAATATTTTGTTCATTCTGAGGTCCTAATAAAAATGTATTTAAAAAAATGTTCAAAAGTTTATTTTTTTTGTTTTAAAATTATAATTTTATATTAAAAATGTATTTTATATTTTTTTACTAAAATATTTGTTTTATATAAAACATTTATTATATGGTTGGTAATCTTGTATAATCATTTTATTTTCCATTTTATGGTTACAAATTTAGGAATGGTATGATGTATTTTTTAAAAATATATTAATTATGAATACAAATATTTTATAAACTAATATGTAAACATGAATATACAGGTTTGTAGTTTTGGTTAGTATGTTTTACATGACATTTTAGTTTAGATTATAGTGAACACAATTGTCTGTGATTATGGAGTATTGAATGTGTTTTTAAAATGTTTACTTTCTATTAACTTGTATAAAATGTTTTAGATTGTAATGGAAATGGAAATTTCACCTCTTGTGTGTCAAACCCATTCTCCAAATAGGCTTGGATTGGAGTGGCAATAGTAAATGTCACCTCTTTAGTGTCCAACATATTTTCCCAGTATGGTAAGATTGAAGTGGGGATACTAAATGTCACCCTTTAAGGGTCCAACCACACATTCTCTCAATGTAGTATAGGTTGAAGTGGGAATAGTAGATGACACCCCTTTTAGTGTCTAAAACTTTCCCCATATTGGTTTAGATTGGAGTGGAAATAGTAAATGTCTCCCCTTCAGTGTCCAACATTGTCACTAAATTGGGTTAAATTGGAGTGAGAATAGCATGTCTCAACCCTTTAGGGTCCCACACCTCCTTCAAATTTGCATAGATTAGAGTGGGAATAGCAAATCTTACTCTTTTAGTGTCCACCGCCTTCCCCAAATTGGTCTACGGTTGGAGTGGAAATAGCAAATGGTACCCTTTTAGTCACAACACTTTCTTAAAAATGGTTTATGTTTGAATGTGATTATCTAATTTTAGTCTGGAATCCTTTATTTTAATTCTATTTGAAGGTAGTATAAATAGTTGGTGTTATTTCATTTTTATTGTTTTTATTTAGAAAGATAATAAAAAATAGTTGTATGTTTGTAAGCAATATGTAATTAATTTTTATATAGATTAAGGACATGTGATGCATTTTTGTCATGTTATGTTTTCCAAGTTAGTTTAATATATATTTTTACATTTTTAAGCATACATATTCCAATTTATAAATATTCATTTATATGTAGCAAAATAAATGAAAAGTTTTTATTATTTGATAAAAATGTAAATTATATTTAAATACTATTGTATGTTGTATATTTCCCCTTTTATTTTCCATTGTTTAACACTTTTTTAACATTTCTTGAATTGTTTTAGACACATGCTTTCAACATTATTTTAACATGATTATTTTCACTATATATTAAATAATTGCATATTTTATATACCATTATGTTATATTTTACATTTTTTTTTACATCTTTGACAACGTTAGTTGACATGTTTTACATGTTTAAGAATTTTTTTTTTTTAAATCCTACATTATTCACCATTTTTACGTTACTTCCCATTCGTTTCACTGGAGAGATAGTCATTTTATTTAGTTTAATTTACCGGCCATTTAAATTTTTTTACTGTTACCTATTTTGTAATCTGTTTGTGTTCTTTTGAGTCTATTTTCCTGGAACCAGGTCGCGGTAAGGAGATGCTGTTTGTCGGAACCGGTAAGACCCTTTTTTTAATGGATTTTTTTAAAGGGTTTCATGGTTTTCGGGGTTTAGGGGGCAGGTGTACGATTTAGTTATAGTGTTGTGTGTTGGTTTTTCCGTATATTTAGATGTATTTATAGTTGTGTTTTTAACTAGTTTGTAGCTTTCGGTTTCCGTATACGGTTTTAGTAATGTATTGCTATGTTATGTTAAATTGTGTTATGTTACTTATATTTTGATGATTAAGTGTGATGTAAATGTACTTGTGGGAATGTAATGTGTTTTGTGAGTGGGGTTTCTTATCTACTTTATAGGTTTTTCTTACAAATGTGTCCTACGGGCATTAGGAATTTCTGTTTTAAAAAAAAAAAGGAATTCAATTTACGCTGATAATAAACCAATGCTTTTTACTTTGATTTAATTGTGTTCAAGTTTCCTGGAGAGTTTTTCTGTTTTACACTTTTGCAGTTGTTTATGCTTTCTAGATACTTTGGATTGCTTTGAAGGATCTCTATTGGATTTGTTATATTTTTGCATTTTTGTCAGGGCTTGTTCGATAATATTTTTCCCATTTTTGGTGGCTTACTATTTTTGACTATTTATTTATTTATTTATTTATTTAAGTTTTGTATAGCGCTAGCTAGACCCGAAGGTATCAGAGCGCTTCACAACGGAACAAATGAGTATCAACATAACAGGTAGGTCGAGCAGGGTAGGGAAAGAATGGGAAAGCATAGGGGAAGTAAATATCTATACATTGATAGCATGAAGGCAACATGGCGGAGAACAAGGGAGAGTCATCAGGTTCTCGCTGGGACAAACAGACAGTGAGCTATAAGAGTCAGACGGAGATTTTCTTTATAATCCAGCTCGCTCCAGAAAGAAGGTTTTTAGTAGTGTCTTGAATTTTAGGAAGGAGGTTGTCATCCTGATGTGTGGGGGAATGGAGTTCCATATTTTAGGAGCATTTCCCGCAAAGGACCTGTTAGATCTTTTGCGTTTCTGTGAATTCAGAGGTATGAGTAGGAGCGTGTTGGAGCTTCTGAGGGTCCTGGACTGACCGGCTCTCTTGAGTTTATTGGCCAGATATTCCGGTTTACCAGTATGCAGGGCTTTGTGTGTGAGGCAGGCTGTGCGGAAGTTGGCTCGGTGATTAATCGGAAGCCATTTCAGGTCCTTGAGAGCCGGGGAGATGTGCTCAAATTTCTTAGTTCCTGTGACCATTCTAGCTGCTGCATTCAGGGTAGCCGTCAGAGGACCTAGGTGCGATTTGGCTGTTCCAGTCAGAGTAGCAATGCCATAGTCGATCCTGGAGAGTACTAGTGCCTGAGTGGCCTGTTTCAGGTCTTTCAAGGGGAGGAAGGGTTTAAGTTTGTAAAGAAGTTTCAGGTTAAGGAAAGCACTTTTGGCAGTTTTAGAGATGTGATCCTTCATGTCCAGTTTTGGGTCCAGAGTGATCCCCAGTGATTTGACGGAGGTTGTAGGAACAAGAGGAACATTGAGGGCGTTTAAAGCATTGAGCCATTCGAGTATTTGGGGATTTTCATTTTTGTTTGAGATGAGGAGCACATCTGTCTTTTCTTCATTAAGTTTGAGGTGGTTGGATGAGAGCCAGTGCTGTACCTTTGTGAGAGTGTCATTTAGTCTGTGGATGTCTGCAATCGAATTGGTTTCCAGGTAGAGTTGTGTGTCATCTGCATAGAGGTGAAAAGGGATGTTGGAGTTCCTTAGAATTTTAGTGAGGGGCTCCATGTAGATGTTGAAAAGTTGTGGAGAGAGTACTGACCCCTGTGGGACTCCTCTAGTAATGGGGAGGGGGTCCGAGTTGTAGCTTTTAATTTTGATAGTTTGAGTGCGGTTGTTAAATGTAAATGTAAATGTATTTCGATTTATATAGCGCACAAATCACCCAGGGGTCTCAAGGCGCTTGCTTAGGGAACCCGTCCTGGTATTCCCCTGTGAGATACCCCGGCAGGGTATTCACAAGGTGAAAGCCAGGCATCCCGCCGCGAGGGGCCGTAGTGGAGATTAAGCAAGCTATTGCCCAGAGTCACAGAGTGTGACCCCGTGAGTCGAGTAGGCACCGGAGCGAGAATTGTCGAGTCCGTGGAATGTTTGAGCCTGAGACCCGCCGAGGCGGGGAATCGAACCCTGGTCCATGGCTGATCTCAGCTTCTGGGTCTGCCGCCTCTAACCACTGAGCCACGCTTCTCCACAAGAAAGGAGGCGAACCATTTGAGAACAGTTTTATCCAGACCCGCTCTCTTCTGAAGGACATTGAGTAGTAGGTTGTGATCCACTGTGTCGAATGCTGCCGAGAGGTCTAAGAGGATGAGGAGGCTACATTGGTTGGAGTCGAGAGACATGTGCAGGTCATCCATCACATTGAGGATTGCGGTTTCTGTGCTGCAGCCCTTTCTGAACCCAGATTGGTGTGGGTCAAGAAGGTTCAAGATCTCCAGGTGTTGTGTTAGCTAAGATTATTTACAACAAGGGGTGGTGATGGACAGAGTCTCTGAATTAAGCAGATTACTCTCACCCAGTCAAGAGATCAGGGCTAGATCCAACAACGTTTTTTAGCTCATTGCACCATCCCAGTTTCAGAACCTGGCTGTATGCAAATTAGTCTGTCCCTGGCCCAGTGCATCATGGGAACAGGGCAGACCAGACTACAAAAGCCAATTCTTACACTGGGAAGGAAACAAGCTTCCGGGGACCGGTTTCCTGCATTACAGCCGTCTTCGGCCCGGCTTGCTTGAATCCTGATGGTGCAATGAGCAAGGGACTCACATCTGAGTATACCCTTCCACGCTTAGGGTGGACAAAATTATTTACAACAAGGGGTGGTGATGGACAGAGTCTCTGAATTAAGCAGAGTACTCTCACCCAGTCAAGAGATCAGGGGTAGATCCAACACCGTTTTTTAGCTCATTGCACCATCCCAGTTTCAGAACCTGGCTGTATGCAAATTAGTCTGTCCCTGGCCCAGTGCATCATGGGAACAGGGCAGACCAGACTACAAAAGCCAATTCTTACACTGGGAAGGAAACAAGCTTCCGGGAACCGGTTTCTGGCATTACAGCCGTCTTCGGCCCGGCTTGCTTGAATCCTGATGGTGCAATGAGCAAGGGACTCACATCTGAGTATACCCTTCCAGGCTTAGGGTGGACAAAATTATTTGCAACAAGGGGTGGTGATGGACAGAGTCTCTGAATTAAGCAGAGTACTCTCACCCAGTCAAGAGATCAGGGCTAGATCCAACACCGTTTTTTAGCTCATTGCACCATCCCAGTTTCAGAACCTGGCTGTATGCAAAATATGTGTTAGCTGAGATAACACGCATTTTTCCAAGATTTTCGATAAGAGCGGCAGGTTTGACACTGGTCTGAAGTTGTTCAGGACCGTAGGGTCGAGGCCAGGTTTTTTTAGGAGTGGCGTGACTTGACCTAGTTTAAGGCAGTCAGGAATTGAACCATCGCTCAAGGAGCTGTTGATAATCTTGGCCCAGATGGGGGCTAGAGTAAGTTTCAGGTCTTTCGTCAGTCTCGAGGGCAGCTGATCGAGTGAGTGCGACGAGGGATTAGCGATGGCAATGAGATCGCTTATCGCTTCGGTTTTGATGGGTTGGAAGGAAGACCAGCGAGTCGTTGCCGTTGAAGAACTAGGGTGGATCGAAGCAGTAGGGTGCAACTCTGAAAGGGCGGAAAGATTGCTGCAGGATCGGTCAATTGAGGCAATTTTTTCGTTGAAGAAGTTAGCAAAGTCGTCGCACTGGGATTTGGACCCAGTTAAGCTATCTGACATGGGTATGGAGGTTTGGTTTATGATGATATTGAAGAGTTCTTTAGGGCGGTTTTTGGCCTCATCTAGAGCAGAGCAGAAGAAGGATGATTTTTTGTTCTTGATATGATTGAGGTAGGCTTTGCGGGCTGTTTTGAGTTGGTCCCGGTTAAGGGCAGTGGGGTTGTTTCTCCAGGATCTTTCCGTGGCTCTTAGGAGTCTGCGTTCATCATTGATGTCAGTGGAGAACCAAGACCTGGAGGGAATGCTTCTGTTTTTTTTTAGTTTCCTAGGTGCCATCTGGTCCAGGACACACTTTAGGTTGGAATGATAGAGCGAGGTAAGAGCCGTGGTTGAGAGGAGCTCTGTCGAGCTCGGGAGGAGAGAACTGATGGCATCTTGTAGCTTGTCTAGGGGGACTTTCGCTAAGTTTCTGACCCACTTGCGGGAGGTTTGGGTGGGTGGGAGGAAAAGAGCCGGGAGGTTGATATGAAAGAGGATGGCATGGTGGTCGGACCAGTCCACGGGGATGATGTGGTCAATGGAGATTGTCTTTTTGTCCGCAATGATTGCATCCAGGATCGCTCCTCTATAGTGTGTTTTTTCTGAGCAGTGTTGGATCATATCGTGGTCTTGTAGAAGGGAGGTGAGAGATTGGATGAGCGGATTTTTGGTTGTGTTCCATCTTAGGTTGAGGTCGCCCAGAATTATTTTGGCATCACTGTTGAGAGCGGTTTGAGTGATCAGATCCGACAGATGTTCGCCAAATACAGTAGCGTTGCCTGGGGGGTGGTAAAGGAGAAGGCAAAGGAGTGGGCTGTGTGTGGCTATGTGGGTACTGAGGAAGATCTGCAACTACGCAACAGCAAGTCTTACTTCTTTCATTTCTATTGGATGGGAAATGTTATATTTCATAGTTTGTGTAAATATTATGTGATTGCTATTTGGAATGAATTGTGTGGTTTATGTGTAGCAATTAGTTTATGTGATGGATTGAGTTTGATTTTCTAGTTTCTTAGTTGGTGATGCTTTCACTTTTTGTTTAAATAATTTAGATGTCATTTTATTATCTCAGTCTTCACAAAAAATGGAATTGTATTAACTGTTTACACTGATGTAATAAAATATTATTTTTATTATTTACCAAAAAGGATTTGTCATATTGGTTTAGATTTTGTGATAGTTTTGGAGGATTTTGTCAGGTAACTATTTACTTTATAATATGCTTTTGGCTATCATTTCTAAGTAATCTACTCCTTTCTGATTTATAAAGAGTGTGACTATAAACTGTAGCATGTCGTACATTCTCTTGGTTTCTTGGCTAATTTAGGGGCAATTTGGCTGACAGATTGCTCTATTCATAGTTGTCGGAAGCATTGATCTTTTTTTAATGCTTTTATAAATTTATAGAGTGTTGGTTGGGTTCTACCTAGTGTGATTGGAAGGCATTGTACCCTCCTTCCAGTGGAGGATTGGTTTTGGCTTCCCGTACAAAAGTGCTGTCATAGTCATTCCACCATGATATTTTAAATTTGCGTTGCGTCTGTGTCTGGAGAGATGCAGTCTGCCAACCCAAGTGTCTTCAAAATAATCCATTAAGGAGATAAGTTTGTCTTTATTTTGTTGGTAGAAGATGCTTTCTATTAGTAAATTGTAGTGGTTAGCTACCTTTGTGAAAGGGACATAGGCTAGTACAATAATCTTTTTAATTTCAAAGTCAAATTGGATGTTTGGAGAATATTCAACACTTAGGGCCTGATTATGACTTTGGCAGTGTGACACCGGGTCCGCCCTGCCACTGCACCATCAAAACCATGGCCCGATTAGGAGTTTCCTCCTGTCTGGCGGGCTTTGTTTTTGACGTTCCCACAGTCATGCACTGAAAATAGGCACTGCAATGGGAACGCCAAAAACAGTTCCTGCACGGCATGGACTGTAAAGTCCATGGCGTGCAGGAACTGGTGTGCATGCAGGATGTATGACGTTAGAACGCATACATTGACAACGCGTACCTTTACAACGCGTTCGTAACAACGAAAGTTGTTACCACGCATTGCGCTGGGGGGGCGCAAAATTGATTAATTTAATTTACTATTCCAACACCAGTCCCCGTGGATAGTAGGGAAGGTGTTGGGATAGTAAATTAAATCATTTACTATCCTTGAGCGCCCCCCAGTGCAATGCGTGGTAACAACTTTCGTTGTTACGCCCGCGTTGTAAAGGTATTCCGTGGTAATGCTTGCATTCTAAATGCTGCATACCGTGCATGCACACAGGGGGCACATTTTGTTCCCCCCTGTGTGCATCCACAGGGCGTGAGGCCCCCTTTCTTTCCTATCTGCCACGGTTTTCATGGCGGTCCCTCCAAGCATATTACTGCCTCCTGACTACCGCAACACCGCCAGGGAACAGCAGTTTCCTGGCGGCTGTGATAGGGATATGGTGGTTCGACTGCCCTTATTTTAATAGGGTAGTCAGGAGACCGCCACCACTGGGCCCCCGCAAGTCTGGCAGTCCGTGGGCCACCAGACTCGTAATGAAGGCCTTTGTTCAGATTGTTAGAGGTGTCTCCATATGCTTTGATTGAAATGATAGCAACAGCCTTGTATGGCAGTGTGGGGGTAAGGTTTTACAATTGTTTGTATCATGGCTTGCTCAAAGTCTATGGTTATTTCTTGGGGGTAGCAGTTATTTCTTTTATGTTTAATATGGTTTAAGAGGCCATAGTAAATGCTGTTTTGTTTATTTGGTAGCAGGGCATATATAAAATGGTGTTTGTGTTTTGATATTCACCATGTATGGTACATCTGAGTGAATGGTTTGAGGCACATTTTAAAGGTCCTATCCATCATCCAGGTTTGACAATGTCTTAGTTTTAGCAAGTTATTTGCAGTAAAGAATATTTGGATTAGTTTCTCACTGTTTAGGTTGTCATATAGAATGAAAGGTTCCTCATTATGTGTCAATGTTAAATGTTCAGGTATTTCTATAACTTGGTATCTTCTATGTGCAGAAGGAGTATCTCTGGTGGGTTTTTTGTTCATGCAAATAAATGTTTTAAAGTGGGTATAAGTGGTAGTTTGCCTGCTAGGTATTTGAGTACTTTAGGCAATATATATTTAAGGATTTTAGTTGAGGGTTGCTGGGAGCTAGTGCTTGCCTCTCTTATGTCCTGTAATACCTCCTTTACTTCTATAGTTTTTAAAATAAATTATGCATACTTACTTATATCTTGTTGCTGGCCTGTGAAAGATGGTTTTTGTGGCAGTTAATCACTATTCCAAGTCATAGTTTGTTTCTGTTAGGAAGTCTATTTAAAGAGATAGAAGTTGGAGAGTGTTTATTAATTATTTGGTATTTTACATTTGTAAGTTTATTAACAAATACTTTTAAGATTAAAGATAAGTTTTACTTACTTGGTTAGGGAGTTGTTGAGATGTATACATGTTTTCTTTAATGGTCTGGTCAGAGAATCCAGCAGAATTTCCTCATCTTGCAGTGTTTGTCAGTTTTGAAGCATTTAGCTATTTAAATTAGTGTGCCTTCTATATTGTTGATTTAATTGTTTGTCTGATTTTATTGGTTAAAGTTGTCTATACATTAACTTTATTGGTTGGCTTAGTTAAACATTTTTTATCAATTATGTCCTTCTATGGTAAATTTAGGCTCTATTTATAATGTATGACACAGTTTGATAGTTTGGAATATAAATTTATTTCTATCAATTTATTTATATGCGAGGTGTGGTTTGAGCGCTATTCATGATGGTGGCGCACAGCTGAGCTCCAACCCAAGCAGGGAGCTTTTCAGCAGTTTGTGGCTGTTACAGTACTCAGCAACGGAGGAGACATTGATGCATCTCCTCCTGAGCACCCGGTGAGTCGCTGGAATATTTTCACAAGCGTCAGCTCTTAATTACAATGCAGGTCCGGCCCTGGGTGAAATTCAGTCCGAATCTGAGAACATGTCCGCCATTTTGAGAGGTTGTGAGAGCGTCTCCTCATGAATAAACCTCCCTGAACCACTTGTATTGAACTTCAAATACTGGCTTTTCTTCCAAACTTGGCCAGCCCCGGAGACCTTTCTGATCACCATAGGACTTTGTACCTGTCATGTTGTAAGGCGGTAAGCATGTTTTCTTTATTTCGTCATGCCAGGCTATCTATTTCTGCTGCAATCTACCTGCATTCACTCAGCCTGTTTCGGGGGACTCTTCATATCTAAAAAAATGCACCCGTCAAAACACCAAATGCCTCCATGTTTCAGCTGAGCCTTTTTGTATGACTTTTGTAATATCTGTGATGCTGTTATTCATCTATGAACAATATCACACTTTTTGATTATCTGCAATTAGGGACATAGGTACTGCTATATTTATAATTGTTCTTGCTCAACACGTTTTCCTTCCTCAGTGCGCATATTACTGTTTTTCAGTTTGCTACTAATTCTTTAGTTGCACTTCAATTGACATCTTGCTTCACTTTATCATATGTAACTGTTCTTTCACTGGAATTTGCCCCTCTTCTATCCCACTTATCTTATATGGGGAACATAAGAAACCTTAAAATTCCTGCAGCCTCAACTACCATCTTGTTCTCAGACTCTGACTCTACCAACCACAATATGGATGACAATACCTTTCAGAAGTCTGACACTAACCCAGGACTATTCCAAAATCGTCTACACTATGTAAAACACCACTGGGATCAAATGAAAGACAGAAAAAAGTTCCCCATGACCAGTAAAATCAACTCCGGTTTCCATAGAAGTGATCCTTGAGGAAATTTGTCATTAAAACCCTTCATGGTAGAGACTACCAAGACTTTACAAGGTTTGGCTGATAAATGGTCCTCTTTGGAATCGTAAGTTCTGCTGGAAAAAAGAATGACAGTCTTCAACATATAGCCTGTCGTGTTACTTATTTGGACTCAGAAGTCACCCTACTTTAAAAAAAAACACACAGAAGACCTAGAAAACCAAAATCAAAGAAATAACCTTAGCATTTATGGTCTTCCCGAAAACACCTAGGGCTCTGATCTGACCGTCTGTTTTCAGTTTTTTCTCCTCAAACTTCTGGCTATGTCTACAACTACTCATCTTAATATGCACACGGACTTGGCCCCAGAGTTTTTACTAAACCAAGATGAGTTATTTTATTTTGCTTGCGCTATACAGAACTTCTGCAGGTTGTGCCTGCTGATAAATCTAAAAATCAAATTCTCTGGGCTGGTCACAGGCTCTACTTCTACCAAGATGTGGCAAAATATAATGTTAATGTTCATGTTAACTGCATTTGTAAGGCGCAGCTGCTACCCGAAGGTGTCCTGGCGCTGAAGTAAAGTCCTACCGGAGATTTGTGAAAGTGTGTATTACCAGCTAGTTGTTTAAGAGACAGGTTTTTAACGCTTTCCTAAAGGCCATAAGATTGGTCATGCTTCTTAGAGGTAATGGAAGCATGTTCCCGCCTTGGCTGCATTAGCAATGAAACTTCTGCCCCCCCAGTTAGCCTTTTTTTTGCTTGTGGTGTTACCACAAATTTGGCATCTGATGACCGAAGTGTTCTTTTTGGTGCATACCATCGAAGTTGTTGATTAGGACAGTCCAGCCCTGATCCCTGCAAGGCCTTAAAAACCAGGCAAAGGGCCTCAAATTGGGTGAGCTTTTTGACTGGTAGCCAGTGGAGTTTTTTTATAGATGTTGAGATTGATGAGTACTTGGGGGTACCTGTAAGGAGGCTAGCTGCTGCATTCTGCAGCATCTGCAATTTGTTCATGGATCCCTTTTGCAACTTAAGATAAAGACCATTGCAGTAGTCCAGCCTGGACAATACCAGTGCCGAGACTACAGTTTGTTGTGCATCTTTGGGAAGCAGGGGCATTATTTTTCTACAAGTTCTGAGAATGAACCAGGTGGCAGATGTCACTGAATTAACCTGGTCTTTAAAGCTTAGGGTATCGTCAATCCAAATTCCCAGGTTTTTCAACCTTCTTGGTTGGGGTGGCAGTTGGCCTAGGGCGTTTGGCCAGCAGTTTGCGGTCCAAATGGAGGGGTTTTTGCCAAAAAGTACCACCGCCGTTTTGTTGGAATTTAGCTTTAGGCAGTTCCGTGCCATCCAGTCACTCACTGTATACATGCAGTTCTGTAGCCTGGATGCGGTATCGCCTTGCATATCGGGTCGAATGTTGACCATAATTTGGGTGTCATTGGCTTATGATGTAAGATTAAAACCAAGAGACTCAATAAGAGGGGCTAGAGATGACACGTAAATGTTAACAAGTGTGGGACTTAGTGAGGATCCCTGTCTAACTCCATAGGGTAGGGAAAAAGCTTCTGCCTCAAAATGATCTAGTCTAACCGTTTCAGTTCTTTCTGAGAGAAATGATTTGAGGAGTTTTGTGCCATTCCCTTAGCTCCTATCTCCACTAAACGGTCCACCAGCAGGGTGTGGTGGACCGTATTAAATGCCGCTGAGAGGTCCAGCATGATCAGGGTGGCTCTGCCTCCCTGATCGAGAGTGGCCCTGATTTCTTCCGTGGATTTGATGAGTGCCGTTTCCGTACTATGGCTCTCTCTAAACCCAAATTGAGTGGGATCTAGTGTCGGGGAAAGATTTAGAAATTTTGTTAAGTTGGGCATTCATGTTTTTCTCAATTATCTTCGCTGGGAGGGGCAGTCTAGAGATGGGCCTAAAATTGTTTGGGTCCTTGGCATCTAAGTTGGGTTTCTTCAAAAGTAGTAGAATGGATGCCTGTTTCCAATCCTTTGGGAAGTATCCTTCCTTGTACATTAAATTAAAAATGGATGTGAGTTTGCCTGCCACTGTCATTGCCGCTAACATTACAGTTTCGATAGGGCAAGGATCGTATGGGGATCCTGACTTCACCTGAGTGAGGATTTTATAGGTGTCTTCGTCTGTAAGGGGATTGAAGTAGTTGAGTTCTATGTTATTTTTTGAGTCTTTTGTTAAAGTAGAGGGTGAGTTTGGTAAGTTTCTATTTGACGTGTTTGTAAAAGTTAAGAAGATGGCATTAACTTCATCAAAAAATAATTTGGCTATCTTGTTACATAGGTCGTGACTTGAAGGGATGGGTGGAGTGGTGGGATCTGCTAGGGATTTGACTGTCTTAAAAAGTGTTTTAGGCTGGTTTTTAGCCTCCTGATTTTTTTCTGTGAAGTACTTTTGTTTGGTGGTGTGTAATAGCTGTTTATACTGAGCTAGACTCAGTTTGTATACTTTTTTCTTTTCTTCATTGTATTCCTTCCTCCAGCTCCTTTCATGATGCTTGCAAACAAACTTTTGGTCCTTAAGCTCTTGAGAGTACCAGGGAGCTGAAAGGCGACGCCTGTGGAGGCGTACCCTTTTTTTGGGGGCTAACTTGTCTCCTGCCTTTGCTAGCCAATTGGTGTAACAATTTGTTGCCTGGTCAAGGTTGGTAGGGAGCGGGAAGCTGTTTGAAGCAAGGAATTTGTTTAAGTCTTCTTGCTCTATGTTTTTCCACGCCCTTGTTTCAAGGTATTTTTTGCAGGGTTTAGGGCCTAGGAGGCAGAATGTAGTGAGTTTGAAAAGAACTGCTGAGTGGTCTGACCATGTAATGGGGCGAAGGCCTATAAAGGATATCTGGGGGTTGTTAGAGAAAATGCCATTCAGAGTGTGCCCTGCTTGATGCGTGGGTCCTGTGACCAGCTGTTCTAAATTCCCTGATGTCATGAGGTCTAGCAGACTAACTGTATCAAGATCTGAGTTTGATTCAAGATAGAAATTGAAGTCTCCAAGGAAGGTATATACGGTTGAATTTAGTCCCATTTCTAATAGGGTGCCAGCCTGCTCTATGAAGCGTTTCCTCGGCCCTGGGGGTCTATAGATATGTAAGCTTCTAAAAGAGTTGTGGTGAGTGAGGTATAGACAGAAATCTAGCTCTTCACATTCCTCATTTTTTAATGGGTGAAAGGATGATGTGATAGAGTTATGGTGTCTAACTGCTAGACCACCCCCTCTCTTCCGTGGTCTGTTTAGTGATAAGCAGAGGTAGTCAGGTGGAGTGGCTTTCACTAAGTCTGGACCAGAGGCGTCATCTGTCCAGGTCTCTGTTACAAAAGCGATCATTATCCCCTCGTCTTCTAGGAAGGAGGCACATTCCGTGCTGTGCTTAACCAGGGATCTCGCGTTAATAAGGGCGCAATTCCAAGCAGTGTCTGAGGTGACTTTACATATGTTTGTTTGTTTTTCCCTATAAGCAGCCACAGATTGAGCGATAATCTCTGGTAGAGAGATAATACACCCTGGACAGATCCTTACTGTTTAGTTGGGTTTGCCATCTAGAAGATACAGCAGATCGTCTGAAGCAATTCCTCGGCTTGATTCTTCAGTTTAGAGCCATGAACGCCATATTTAGTTTAATTCATCCCTGCTTATTTAAGGTAACTAGTAAAGAAAAAGCTTCTTCTTATGTAGACACTTCCACTCTCAGGAAATGTTGTCAGCAACATGGAGGAGACATAGAGACCTCGAGAATTACTTAATTATTCATCTGTTTCTTTGCATGTTTTCTTTCAAAAATCATTCAGTTATTACAGTCATATGTCCTGTACAGACCCATTGTCATTTTCCCTTATGTTAGCCTGATCACGTAGTAGGCTGCTCTATGCTTTGCACGCATTAATATACAAAAGTATCTTGCTTCGTGCCACACTATACTTTCACCCAGAACCTGCTGTTGTTTTTGTATTCTGTTCTTTCCTGGAATTTAGTCTGAATGCCGTAGACAAGGTTAAACAACAATACCGCTTGTTATTCTATTCTGGTCAGGCTTTGGCACCTAGAGACAACATACAAGTGCAGCTGTTGTTTGGGAACACGCACTTTTTGTCATATAGGTATGCACAAACATGAAGGGACACAGACAAGATCGCGACTGCACCTGAGATGAAGAACCTTCAACTGTGTATGCTAAGGTACGAGGTCCGCTGCAAACACCCAGAGATCTGCTGATATATAACTACTTTGCTTCTATGGAAGGGGAGGAAGGGTTAGTCCAACCTGTCTAATATCATGATAGCTCCTTTTATGAGTTATGGATTACTTACTATGCTGACCGTATTTGTGTTAGGCATCTTCTTACTTATTGTGGCACATATATTGCATACTAGAGCACAATAGTTAAAATAGATATTTTAAATGTTTCTCGTGTCTCTGTCAGATCTTATTGCGGACGAGTGTAAGTGTGAGAGCGCAAGCGTTTGTCCTGTCACTGTGATTTCTGAGAGAGTCGGGAGTGTTGTGTTCAGGGGTGTCAAATCATGTGTTCCTCTGTCAGTGAGTAGGAGGGCAAGTGAGACAGTATAGCTAGTCGGTCCCGAGCTCATGGGTACTAAGGTGGTAGGATAACTCAGTCCCTGACTACTAAGGTTGTGTGGTCCCAAGCATAGTGGTGTGATTCTGCAGAATCCCTGCAACATTACTGTTTCTTATGTGATATGTTATTGTGGTATATTTCTCTCTTCATGACAAGCTCTATTAATATATAATTTTGCTTTCCTGATACACGTGTTGGTTTTACCATCTTGTTACTTTATGGTTACTATTTGGTGTGATGCCCTAACTCAATTCCTAGCTGTCCTACCTGTCTTCTGGAGTGAATATGTTGTCACCATCGTCATCCGGTATTACCACCCTCCCCTCCTCTTTATTTGTTTTTTTATGTATATTTTTCAGTCAGCATATGAATGACTTGTACTGTCTATTTGTTCCATTTCTTCCGGTATTCCCTATGTATTCTTTTCTGGTGCTCTACTCTGTCTTCTTTCTCCTGTATTACCTCATCTTACTCCCCTTCTGGCATTTTTTTTTTTTTACCAAGTATCATTTCCACTTTTTCAAACTTTTGGTTCTTTGTTTATTCTCATATGTGCAGTTTGATATCAATAGTGTCACTGTAGACTTCCAAACTATGCATGCTTTTGTTCAAGTTTTACATGCCGAGTTACTACATGGAACATTGAAGGTTTAGGGAACCCTGTTAAAAGACAGAGAGTATTATCACATTTAGATAAACTTAAAACAGATGTGGCACTACTTCAGGAGTTGCATCTTTCTGAGTTGGAGCCTGCAAACTGAAAAAATGCTGGGTTAGAAACCTTTTTGTCTCACTTGCAAAGGGGAAAAAGAATGATTCTTTGTCCTAACAAAATTGCAAATCTCGGCAAAAACCAAGGAAATCACTCTGAAGGTAGATGGATTTTGTTAAACTTCTTATCAATAACAAACTAATTACAATGTTCATTGTTTATGGTCTAGTTTTTGTCGATTCTGGACTACTATCTTCAAGGAACTACTTCAGGGTGATGCTTAATATATTATAGTTGGAGGTGATTGTAATCAGGTCAGTGTCTCCATACCAGAAAGACACTGTAAAGTCAAATTTGTTCCTAATAAAATGCTCAAAGAATAATGCTTTCTTAAAAAAAATAATAGATGCAAAATTAATTTTAAGTTGATTAACTACTAATGCTGCTTTTACGTATTTATTAAAGAGTAGTACGAGATAATAAGGTGGCCAAAATAAAATGGGGAAATGACTTACAAATTATTAAAAGTAAAAAATGACAGAACTAAAATCGAATGTTCAATAAATAATCTAGGGGCTGTTCTCTTTAAGAACAAAGATATTTTAAATGCATTTGTCAATTTTTATACAACTCTATACATCCCCGAAACACAACCTTCTCAATCAGATTTCACCAATTATTTTCAATCTATTGCATCCTCCCAATCCCAACATATTGATTTTGAACCACTGGATGCAGATATTTCCTTGTCAGATATCACTCATGCAGCCTCTACCATATGAAGAGGGAAGGGACCGGTACCTGATGGTTTAACCATTGATTTTTAAAGTCAGCTTGCAAAACTCTTCCTCCCTAGTCTTTTAATTTTGTTTAAACTTTTCATCAATAACGGCGCCTCTCAAGGTACTTTCCAGGAAACTATGATTTGTCTAATCTCAAAAGAAAATTAGGATCTCTCACAATGTCAAAATTATTGCTCTATTTTTTAGTTAATACTGAATCCAAACTTCTTGCCAAACTTTTGGCCCAATGTATTGACCTTTTCTACCAGATCTCATAGGCCCAGAACAGTCCGGTTTGGTCAAGGGCTGATTGGTGACTGATAATGCTCGTGTCTTTTTCAGTATCTTAGGTAAGGCTTAAGCATTGGATTATCCTTTGGCTTCTATTGCTTTTGATGCAGAAAAAGCCTGTGACAGGATTGGTTGGGAATTTATAGTTCATGTATTGAAATTGATTAGTTATCCACCTAAATTGCTTGCTTTAATTTCTCTATTGTAAACGGGTCCTAAAACTGCACTTTTTGTCAATGGCATCCTTTCGGATTATTTTCCTTTGTTTAGGGGAGTAGTTCAACGTTGTCCCTTGTCACCCCTTCACTAGAACCCTTTTTAATCGAACTTTGAAAACACCCAAACATTTCAGGATTTCCAATTGCAGAACAGCAAATCAAAATGTCAGTTTATGTCGATGACATCCTTTTATACTGTCCCAACCCTACAACATCCTTCCCTCCATTCCTTGAGTAAGTTTGTATTTTTTCTCAATTATCAGGATACTGGCTAAATACTGACAAATCTGAAATATTATCTTTAAATCTTTTACGTCATAAACAGATTTTTGCTCATTAAGATTTCACTTGGCAGCCTATAAAAATAAAATATCTTGGAATATTGCTCTCACAAACAGTTAAAGACACTATCAGATTATACTTTGATCATAATACAAAGACTTTCAATGATACACTCATACGGTGGCACCCGCTGTTTCTTTCTTGGTGCGGCAGGATGGACTTAAAATGATGCTCACTTCCATGATACTCTACCTCATTTCCATGATTCCACCTCATATACCTGATTACTATTTTTTTTAAATAGTCTCTTTTGTCTAAATTTCATTAGAAATGAAAATCTCCCTGTATAGCTCTATCAACCTTAAATAAAGATTAATTTGAAGGGGGTCTCAAATGTACTAATTTTAAACAATATCATGATGCAATTTCCCTAAAACAATCTGCTTGTTTGCTCGATCAAGATTCCTCTCCCAATACTCTTTTATGGAGATTGCTAACAAAGTATCTTATTTTCTTCTTGATTTTAAAGAAATATTGGCTTTTATGGCAAACATTTCACAAAAGCATACTCCAGTTATTGCCCATTCTGGTAACATTTTGGCTCCTCTCCTTCCTTCTACCTATCCTTCCTTTGGTTACTACTTTTCAACAACAATCTGTTTGGTATAATAGGCACATTCAAATTAAAAATCGTTCTGTATATATATATATTAGAAAACTTGGAGAAATAGAGGATTGTGTTGGCTATTTAAGCCTTTCAATAACAATCAGATTTCATCTTTTTTTGATCCACAAATAAAATGTTCCTTGCCCTCTACATTTAGACCACAATATGAACTCCTCCACACCTCCGTAACTGATTATATCTCAGCATTAACCCAAACATCTTCTCCCTCCCCTAAATCTGATACATTTTTCCACTATTAAATTCCAATCCCTTGGCCTCTACTACTTATAAACTATGAAACACTACTACTGACAGAATTGAATCAGACTTGCACCCCCATGGGCAGAAACACCTGGTGGCCCCTTACCAGCATTCCTGCCAACAGTTTCATGGTGGGGTCCCTGCCATGAAATGGGCGTTCGAAATGCAAGTCGTAATATTCTTGGCGGTGATGGAATCAGCACCACAAGCATGTACAGCCTTTCCACACTGCCACTGCCATGGGATCCTGGATCCCAGTGAAGGCAACGGTCTTTTGGCGGTCCCACCAACATAATCCGGCGGTCAGACAGCCAGGGTGGTGGCGGTCGGACTGCCACCGTGAGTATGACAGTCCCAGAACCGCTGTGCTCGTAATAAGGCCCTTGATATGTCTCACCCATAACCTTATCTATAAAACGAGATCTTTTATGGCTCCCACTAACTAATTTTTTTTTATCCCAATCTAGCTTACTTGCCAGCAAAAACATGTATGCTTCTGCTGAAATGTGAAAACCACCTTGTATTCATATTGTTAACATTTTTTCATACACTTTGCTACAGTTTTAAAAAATGCATATAGCCGATGTTTTTTCTTTTTAATATGTCTACAGTTTCTATTGTTATTTATATCTATATTGCTCAAATAGCATTTTCCCTTGATCCCATTTATTCCGTTTACTGATTCTCCTTAATGTACTTTAGGCATTTGAACAGTTTTTTACAGCATAAGTTGTATTTTTGTTTTCTCTATATCTTTTTCAGTAGTTCTATTGTACACTTTATGATGCATATCATGTGTTTAAATCTTTGTTGTATTTTGTGCTTATTGCTTATGTCATTACTAAAAGCTATTTACTGTTTCTCAATAAACTCAAGTAAATAGTAAATATTTATATATATTGATTGTTGTTCAAATGTTTGCAGTTATTGCCCATATTTTGTTTATTTATTTATTTGCTTATTAAGCGCCTGATTCAATTCCCGAAGGGATATCTCTGCGCTTTTTTTTGCTTCTGCTGTCTGGGCGCTGTTGACTTTCAGTTGTGAGGAAGAGTAGGAAAGGGGGATTGTGTTAGGGCAATGTGAAAAGGTATGTTTTAAGTTTTTTTCGGAAAGATTCAAGGCTAGGGATCAGTTTCAATGCAATTGGTAAAGAATTCCAGAGTATTGGTCCTTTGTATGATAGAGCTCGTCCGCCTTGTCTGGCTCTTCTCACTTTTGGAACCTGTAGCAGTAGATGGTTGCTGGAGCGCAGTGTGCGTCCGGGGATGTATGGTGCAAATATTTTCTCCAGATATTTGGGACCTGCACCGAGCAAACATCTATGTATCATGCAGCATATTTTGAACTTGATGCGCTGCTTCACCGGCAGCCAGTGAAGTTGGTGCAAAAGGGGACGAGAGGGGGTTCTAGGGGGAGCGTTCAGAGCCAATCTTGCTGCCGTGTTTTGGACTACTTGTAATTTCTCCAGTTGTTCCTCATTTGCCGATATGTATAGGCCATTACAGTAGTCCATTCTACCTATTATTAGAGTTTGAATGAGTGTTTTTCTGTGGTTGTCCGGCAGATAAGGGAAAACACGCCGGAGCAACCCCACCACATGGAAGCATGCGCCTGTCACTTGGGTAGTGTGTTCCTTGAGTAGGAGTGCCTGGTCTAGTTTAATACCAAGGTTTTTTACTGTTAGTTTGGGGGTCGGGACCGGACCCAGCTCCAGGGGCCACCAGTCTGGAGACCATAAAAGAGTTGCCCCCCCAAATAGCATTACCTCGGTTTTGGTCACATTACATTGGAGATAGTTCTGTGTCATCCAATGTGCCACTGCTCTCATTCCGTCCGCAAAAGTTGTTTGAATTGCGGGTGTGAGAGTTTGGAAAGGAAACAGAAGTTGGGTGTCATCAGCGTATGACACCGGGGTGAATCCATAAGATCTTATGATGTTTGCTAAGGGGGCCACGTACACTTTAAAGAGCGTGGGGCTTAGGCATGAGCCCTGTGGCACTCCCTTAGTGAGCTCCCTTAAGGTCGAAGAATGGGAGCCCAATTTAACACCTTGTACGCGCCCCGAGAGAAAGCTTTCCAGCCAAGACAAGGCCGTTCCCTCCACACCCATATCACTCAGTCTGTCGAGAAGAAGTTCATGTGACACCGTGTCGAAAGCAGCGGAAAGATCTAACAGCACCAGAATCACTGAGCCCCCTCCATCCAGTGACATTCTGATGTTATCGGTCACAGAGAGGAGGGCTGATTCTGTGCTGTGATTGGGCCTGAACCCAGATTGAGAATGGTCCAGGCCTTCCGCTGCTTCGATGTATTTCGACAGTTGGGTTGTATTGTTATAAATGTAGTTGTATAATTAATTGGGGTGAATGGTTAATATTTTGGTGATGTAACATATTTATATTTAATTTGAACCAATATAAAAAAGTTTAGGTTAATTTCAAATAATTGTTTTATGTAAAAAGTCATTTTTTAATAGATATTAATGATAATTGTATTATTTTGGTGATATTGTAATCAATACTGTGTGGATTTGTATTTTTGACAAATGTGTGTATTTAAAGCGGACAATATTTTTGTTTCTGCTATTTGTGTTTTCGTTATAAGTATACATCAATATTTTTAACAATGATATTTGTGTTCTCAAATTTTGTGGTTTTACTAGTGCTTGTTTAATGCAATTTTTTTTTATCAGATAAGATGTTTACAATAAGCAGGATGCTCTGACTCCTGTCAACATTCCAAACAGTGATATGGGCCCCTTCTCTTTTCCCGCCCTAGGTTTGTCTACAATTTATTATTGAAATCCCATAAACAACATGCATATCCTTAGAGAATAAGAAATTCAGTATTATACTGAAATATAAATTATAAAATATAAAGCCCCGCTCCACCCAAGAGCTAACAATCAACCTATAAAGTGATCATGCATGTTCAAGTAGTAATACGCACCTTTTCCCCAACTGCTGAGCAATATCTCATACACTTTTAACAACGACAACACCTTGAGGCAGAGGGGAGAAGTCATCCTGCACTACCTACCAGCTACCTATAAAGAGACAATGTTTATCAAAAATAGAGGGGGGAAAGAAAAAAAGAGAAAAAGAACAAAAAACCTACTCTTGCAAGCTCTATCTCTCCATTTTCTAAGGTAAATAGTTAGTCTATGCAGCTTAATGTGATACTATGCCTCCCGCTGACTCACTTAGTGGAGTAGTGTGGCTCACTGGTTAGAGGCGGCAGGCCTGAGAGCAGAAGTCAGCCTGGGACCAGGGTTCAATTCCCGACGCGGCAGGGTCGTGGACCTTGGTCAGCGGACTCGATAATTCTCGCTTCGGTGCTTACTCTAATCAGGGGTTCCACTCGGCAACTCTGGGCATTAGCTTGCCTAATCTCCACAACGGCCCCACCAATTCCGGGGATGCCTGGCTCCACCTTGGGGACTCCCAGCAAGGGACCATCCCACAGGGAAAGCCAGGACGGGTTCCCCAGAGTTATACAGCGCCGGGACGCCCCGTTGCTGGGGCAGCTGTGCGCTTTACAAGTATACTACATTTACATTTACATTTACTTCCAAGATTTTTATAGCCCACACATACAAACTGGGAGTGACTGGGGATTTCCAGTGTGTGCTAATAAATGATTGAGCAATTAACATAATGCTGTGTTTTTTAAGTTCCGATTGTCTATTAGGCCTAGGAGAGCCACTTTTGGGGAAGAAGGAGCATCCTTTTGGACTGTCACGCTAACTGTTTGAAATATTCCACCCCCAAAATTCCTTGAGAGTACCACATGATTGGAACGTGTGAAGCCAGTCCTCTTCCAGGCCACACTTAGGACAATTCCCAGCAAAAAAGGAGAAATTTTTTTTCCGGGACCAAGGTGTTTAATGTAGCATCCACCCATTACAGAACACCATTTGTTGAAAAAGTAGCTTTTGAGTAGCTCAAATTGAAATAAAACTCCCAGTCGTTCATCTAAACCTTTCACGGTGTGTTGTTCCCATTTTGCTCTCATTAAACCTAACATCTTCTCCAATTGGAGGTGAGCTCCTGAAATTAGAAACTGAGAGAGAGGTTGACATTGTCCCCCTTAAACAAAGTCTTCACCAGCCTCCTAGAGAAATTAATGCCCCTCCCCCCAACGACATTGTTTAATGGATGCTTTTATTTGGGCAAACAAGAAATAATGACATTGTCTATGATGAGCCTTATCTGAGAAAAAATTCTGAAAGGTTTTAAAACTTGGTCCCTTAAAAAAATTCTCCTACTTTGGTATGTTTAAATCTGACCATTTCGCTCCGGACCCTCGCCGCTCCCGGCATCTTATCCTGGCTGAATCCTGATTTCTTGCAAGAATTCGTGTGGGGGACGTTTGGCTGATTACCCTGGCACTTTTCGGAATTTGATTTGGATATCATAATCCTGAGATATGGTGCTCTGAACTTTTGGGCTCCGCCCTTGAGGTGCGCCCGGGACGGGGTGCGGTTCTGTAGCCGTCCTGCAATTGAACAACAACGGCAGGAGATCTGGCCTTGTGGGTCCCCCCTTCCTAAGTTTCGGTTTCGATTCTGTTCCGACTTGGGCCACGGGTGTGGATATCGTGTTGCGGCTGCGACTTGGAGGCAGATCGGCTGTTGGGCTTTCATGTGACCTGTTTGCTGGCTTTGCGACCTCTACCCGAGTTGTGCCCCATTTTTAGTGTACTTTTGATCCTGTACTTTGGGTGTCGGGCCCGTCGAACCTGGTGGCTTGTCCTGTGACGCATCTTCAAAATGGCGGGCAGAGGGGACAGAGAGACGCGCAAGACGAAAACACCTCTGCGCGGAGCTCCAGTTCAATCAAATGTCATGGACCGTTATACCCATTCTAAGGGGTCCCCCGGAGCTGCCCTGCCTGGTTCTAGTATAGCGTCCGAACGAGTTTTGGAAGAATCGGCGGAGCCCTCCCTACAGGATATCATGGGCGCCATCTCGGGTGTGAGGGAATCCATCGGCCTACAGTACGAGGCCTTGGCCCATAAACTTGACACCGTGGCTATTGCGGTGAATCTGATTCGTGCTGATCTTGGCAAGACGAATGAGAGGGTACAATCATTGGATATTAAATCGTCTAGCCTTACGAAGGACGTCTCAGAGCTCCAGACAGAGATCGGAAATCTCCGTCGGGGGAACGACTTCATGACCCGTCGCCTGGAGGATTTTGAAAATAGGGCGCGTCGCTGCAATGTTCGCTTGGTTGGTGTACCGGAGAACCCTGAACCCCACTCGGTGGATCTCCTGGTTGAGGATCTGGTTTTGAACCATCTGGCCCCTTCTGGTCTTACAAAATTTTTCACGGTGGAACGCGCACATCGTGTTCCAGGGGGCAAAGTCAAGCCGGGAGCCCCGCCGAGACCCATTGTAGCGAAGCTTTTTCATTATAGAGACCGGGACGCTATCCTGCAGGCCTCGCGGGTGAAGGGCCCGGTGGCCTTTGAGAATGCTACAGTGAACTTCTACCCGGACTTTTCTCAACAGGTTCAGAGACAACGTATGGAGTTTCGTGGTGCCAAGAAACGTCTTCGGGATCGGGGCCTACGTTACGCCATGCTCTTTCCCACCAGACTGCGGGTCGAATACAATGAGCGTACCCTTTTCTTTGATCGACCAGATGCTGTTAATGACTGGCTGGACTCATTGCCTGATCGTCCTCCTGAGACTGACTCCGCCGCTCACCCGGGTGGTGCCGAAGGTGGTGTGGAGGTCTAACTGTTCGGCTCTTCTGTCTTATTTTGTATACACTATCAGGAGTGTTGGCCGGCGTCCCTCTACATTGTGATTATTCTGTCTTACGTTTGTTATTTTTTTTTGTTCTTGCTGAGGTCGGGGGGTGGGTGGAACGGAGACCTTTCCTCCTCCGGGGTCTTTGTGTAGAATAGGGGTTCTTGGGCGACAGGCACACTGCAGGTTGGGGTGGCTCTTTAGCTTTTTGCAGGGGTGCAGGGTGGGGGGTGTTTCTCTTCAGTTTGGGGGAGGGGGGTTGGGAAGTTTTTTCTTTATTGTGTGTTGTTTTCAAGGCGAGTTGCTCCTGTGTTTGCTGCTGTTTCTGATGTCTAGCTCATGGACGAGGGGTCTTGGCTCGGGCGGCTGGGATGGGGGGTAGAGGGTTGAAATTTCTTTCCTGGAACGTTAATGGCCTGGGAGATAGTATTAAGCGCAGTGTTGTCTTAAAATGTATACGACGTTTGTCACCGGACATTGTTTTCCTGCAAGAAACCCATTTGATTGGTAATGTTTGTTATGCAATGAATAGATGGGGCTACCGCCTTGTGGCGCACTCGGGGTTTACCTCCGGATCTAGGGGTGTGGGCATTCTTGTTCGAACCTCCCTCCCCCTGGCGATCGATGAGGTGATTCACGATGATCGTGGGAGATATATTGTTTTGGTGGGTAGATATGAGGGCCGCACCCTATCTCTCTTCAATGTTTATGTTCCCCCGGGTTTGCAGGCCTCTACTTTTACTGATTTGGGCCGTGTTTTGTTAGATCTCCCTGATAGTACTCTCTTTCTGGCCGGTGATTTTAACTCGGTGCTTTCCGGCCTTCACGATCGCCATCCCCCTAGAGATACCCCGCAGGCTCAGCAGTGGTTGGGTGGGTTTCTAGATACCTTTGGCCTTGTGGACTGCTGGCGACTGTTGCATCCTACTCAGCTCCAATACACCTTCCATTCTGGGGCTCACGGCAGTCTGTCTCGGCTGGATTATTTCCTGATGCCCGCGGCCCAAGCGTCTGCGGTTCGTGAGATTTTGCATTTGCCAAGGGGTATTTCTGATCACTCGCCGCTCTGGCTTCGTTTTGAGGTTGGGGTAGAGACGGCGGGCCGAGTGGCTCCCATTAACCCTTGGTATCTTTCCTCCCCTGAGACTCGTACCCTCTTGCTCAAGTCCATGGATGCATATTTCCTGGAAAACGAGGGGTCGGTCTCTTCGGCTGTGTCCCTGTGGGAAGCCTTTAAAACTGTGATTCGTGGGCAGGCCCTTTCCTTGATTGTTGAAGCTAAGAAGGCTGGGAGGAGGGAGGTGGTGGACCTCGAGGGTGAGATCTCTGCTTTGGAGGACGAGTTAGAGTCTGGTGTCACGCCTGAGAAACTCCATGCCCTGGGTCTAAAACAGTTTGCTTATAAATCCTTGGTCACTGACGCTGCGAAGGTGATGTTTCGTGAGCAACAGGGCAGATTGTATGATGTGGGTGACAAGGCGGGCAAACTCCTAGCGTGGTTGGACAAGAAAGAAAGAGTTAATCGTGTGGTGCCCGTGATTCAGTCTGCGAGTGGTGAGAATGTGATTGATCCGACTGCTATTGTTGATCGTTTTGCGGAATATTTCCGTGTGGTATATGCTCCCGTGTCTGTAAGGGATGTTGCCGACTCCCGCCTTCTTCTGCGTGATATCACTTTGCCCTGTGTCACCGACTTGGACCGTATTGCTTTGGACTCCCCTTTTACGAATGATGAGATAGCCACGGCAGTTCGTTCGCTTCGTTCGGGCAAAGCATTGGGCCCGAACGGTCTGCCTATTGAGTTGTACAAGTTGCGCCCCGATAGGGTGGCGCCGTATCTTCGCGCCATGTTTCTAGAATCTCGTGAGCGGAACATACTTCCTTATGATCAGCGTCTGGCGACAATCGTCGTCATCCCCAAAGAGGGTAAACCGCGTGACCTCTGTTCCTCGTATAGGCCCATATCCCTATTAAATGTTGAACCTAAGGTGTTGGCTAAACTTTTGGCGACCCGTCTCCTTTCGGTTCTCGGGGATTTGGTCCATCCGGATCAGTCTGGCTTTATCCCGCATCGCAACACTGCTCTGAATTTACGTCGCCTCCACGGCGTGCTGGCGAGGGCGGGGCGTTTGACTGAACCGGCCATTTTGGCGTCCCTGGATGCCTCCATGGCCTTTGACACTGTGGAGTGGCCCTATTTATGGGCGACTCTTGAGAAATTCGGATTCGGGTGCGAATTTATTAGATGGGTTAGACTATTGTATGCGGAGCCTCTGGCACAAGTTGTAGTGAACGGTAGAGTGTCGGCTCCCTTCTCCTTGGGCAGGGGTACCCGTCAGGGTTGCCCCTTGTCCCCTCTGTTGTTTGCGCTCGCTCTTGAACCGTTGGCGGCCTGGCTCCGTTGGGAACCATCCCTTAAAGGGATTCGTTGGGCCCCGGACTTCGAAGACCGCGTCTCGCTTTATGCGGACGACATCCTCTTGTATCTTACTTCCCCTCGCAAGTCTTTATCTGTTTTATTTGATGTTCTTGTGTCCTTTGGCGCTAACTCAGGCCTCGTCATCAACTGGTCTAAGTCCTGTGTGTACGTTTTATCTGGTGTCTTACCTCCGTTGCCGAGTAGACTCCTCTTCAGGTGGTCCGGGATGGCTTCAAATACTTGGGGGTTTTTGTTACCTTGGACCCGTCCCTTCGTTTTGATCGTAATCTCCTTCCCCCGTTGCTTAGGCTCCGTTTGGACGTTGCCCGTTGGCGCAAACTTCCCTTGTCTCCCCTGGGTCGGGCGGCCCTGTTTAAGATGATGTCATTACCGCGGTTTCTCTACGCTCTCCAGAATTATTACGATCCTATCCCTAAGGCCTATTTTCGGGAGATTGAGAGCCTTCAGAGGCAACTTATTTGGGATGGGCGACCGCGCATTGCTCTCGCGAAACTTTCCATCCCGTGGTATGATGGGGGCATGGCGCTCCCCGATGTTAAGAGATACTACTGGGCCTCCCATCTGTCCGCTATCAATCACGCTATGTTTTCGCCAGGTCGTAATCCGGCGTTTGAGATGGATAAACTTCAGCTTCCGGGAGGTGACTTTAACAGAGTGCTCTATTCTCGCTCCGCTGGGCGCCATCTTGTGGGGCCTACTTTGATTGCTTTGTCGGTATGGCGTGCCGCGAATGTGAGCCTGGGCTGGGAGGATCGCTTGACGTTGGCGACGCCGCTTTATGCTTCAGAACGTCTGGGCGGTCTTTGGTCTTCCAAGGGTTTTGACCGTTGGGAATTGATTGGGATCTCTAAGGTGGGGGATGTGTACTCTAAAGGTTCTGTGCGCCCGTTTCAGGCCCTTCAGGCTGACTACGGCCTGAGTAGTCGGGAATTCTTTCGTTATTTACAGGTCCGGCATGCTTTGGTTTCGGTATTTGCTCCTGGCGAGATTCCGCCTGACTCTTCCCCCCTTGAAGACCGTATCCTTGACGAACATCTTCCTGATAGCACTATCTCCCTGATCTATAAAAAGTTGATTAACAACCGGACTGACTTATTGGCCCGACTTCGGGAACAGTGGGTGGGAGATGGGTTGGAACTGGATGATGAGGATTGGCAGTCGGCCCTCTCCTCCCCGAAGGAGGTGGCTATCCCGGCTCGACTCCGTCTGGTCCAATTGAAGATCCTTCATCGGGTGTACGTGACGGGGCCGCGACTGATGGTGATGGGCTTTTCCTCCGATGGATTGTGTAAGCGTGGATGCGGTTTGCGTGCTACTTTCCTGCATATTCTTTGGGAGTGCCCGATGGTGGCTGCTTATTGGGTGGCTGTGCTTGATCTGATGACTGTGGTGACAGGGATGTCCTTGCGTCCGGAACCTCGTCGCTGTCTTTTGAACGTTTGGGAGCCCACTGACTATTCGGTGGCACAGACTAGATGGGCCACCCTGGGCTACATGATTGCGAAGCGAGATATTGCGCAACTCTGGGGGGCCTCCAGGCCCCCTGCCCTCTCGCAATGGGAGGATAACATGGATTGGTCCATGTTCCGTGAGAAAACCGTCTATGTGGCCAGGGGCAGACCCAGGGCATGGGTGAAGGTGTGGGGTCAATGGAATGAATACCGTGGCGACATTTGTACTCCTCCCCTTGTGGACACTATTGAGATTACCCTGTCTCCTTAGGCTAGCGTTCTCGGAATCTTCATATAGGGACTGAGCTGGTGTTTCCGGCTCTCCCCCCCCTTCTTCCTGATCTCTACGCCCCTCCCCCCCCCCTCCCCTCCGAACTCCTTAGTGCTTAGAATTTTGCTACTGCACTTCCGTTGCTGTCCCCCCCTTGCGTCCCTTGGGCTGACCTTCAGTGATACACTCTCGCCTTTTTGTATGTTTGTTCTTTTATAAACATAAAACCTGTTTTTTGCTCTGTATATAATGTGGAGTATTGCATTGTTGGTTAACTGTCACCTCTGCGGGCATAAATGATCTGTGTCTACTCCTTTTTAGCGGCTGGCCCGTGTGGTTGTAGGCCCATCCTTGTACCTTCTTGCTTGCTCAAATAAAGGTTTTTGAAAAATAAAAAAAAAAAAAAAAAAATAAATATCTGACCATTTCCGTATTGTTCCCTTGGTTAATCAAGGTGAGAGATTACCACAGTAGCGAAAGGGTGTTTCAGCATTTCTACTGGTTATGCCCTGTTTTAAGATCTTCTGTTGCAAGGCCCAAATATTTATAGTTCAGCGTTTTGTACCTTATCTTTTGGGGTCTCTGGGGTTTTTAGCATCGTATGTAAGGTCAGAAATATCATACTTCATCAATAAATGTAATAAGCCGTCCAGTGCCTATATGATTTGCAGAGCTAAGTTTATATTGCGCTGAGCAAGAGTTAGAAACAATGCAAAATCATCTACATAACAGTTTTATTTTTGGGACTTCAGGCAGAGGTATTAATATATGGCTACTCTAACCAACGTGCTGCACCAACAGCACAACTAAAAAAGCAAACAATTAGGGGGACAGGGGTCAGCCCTGCCACATGCTAATTTCAAGAAATATTTCTCTTGCTAGGCAATTATTAATAATCAGCTGAGTAGTGGTTCACTGGTAGAGTGCACAAACTGACTTCGTGAGCTAATGGTATTTGATATTTACCCAACATTTGGAATAAAAGTTTTTAGCTAATGAGGTCAAAGTCCTTGTCGGCTTCCAGTAAAATGGTGGATGCCGGTATAAATTAAGTTGTGACTATATCAATTAATTCAGCTATGAATTGGGTAGTTGCTTACAGGCTGAGGCTGCTAATAAAACCAGTTAGGTCTGTTGATATGAGGAGAGTCGCAACACTTTGTAATCGCTTGACTGAGATCTTCGTATATTGGTTCTAATCTAAATCCAATAATGTAATTGATATATAAAACCTGGACTCCGTCAGTGGTTTCCTTTGTTAGAGTAAGTTAATCGAACCCCCTCTACAAAAGCCTTCCGAAACCTTACTGTCGTGACCCGACAGTGTGGGCAATGGACAGTGGGGCATTAGGACCCTGTGGGGCCTCAGGCAGAGTGACCCAGTCACCGGACACCAGATCCGGTGACGGGGACAGGAAGGGGACACACAATGGCTAGGAGGCAGATGGGGACGGACGTGCTGACCAACAGCTGACCAGATGATAACCCGCTGTAATATGCAATGTAAATAAAGGAGTATAAGAAGAAACTGTGTCCCGTGTATGATGTATCCCCCGGCGCACAGACAGAACATGACAACTGGCGACGAAGGGTGGGATGAAAAAAACCCCAAGCGTGTCTGGAGGCTTGAGTGCGCTGCGGAAAACACCCACCGAGTGCCCACCTCGGCGGCGGAATAGCGTTAAACAAAGCGCCTACCGAGTGCCCACCTCGGCGGCGGAAGCGTGTGGCCAAAGAAAACGCCTACCGAGTGCCCACCTCGGCGGCAGAAGCGTGTGGCCAAAGAAAACGCCTACCGAGTGCCCACCTCGGCGGCAGAAGTGAAGGAAATTGCCCTACCTTGATGGGTGACTCAAGCGGTGGACCACGACTCCGGTGAGTGAAATCGCCGCCTAACTGGCCCCCCCCCGCCGAAGAAACGAGCAGAAACGACCGAAATCTCGCTGAAAACGAGATTCCCGGCGGCCATCTTGAAGTCAGGCAATATTGACCAATCCCCTGCGAGGGATCATCGGTGGCCATTTTGAAGTCAGGCAAAGAGCCTGAAACAGCAAGTAAGCACTGACAAGCAACAAACAAGCATTGGCAAGCAACAAACAAACATTGGCAAATACAACGGCTGTAACAAAAAAGCATTGGCAAATGCAACAGAAGAAAAAAAAAGCATTGGCAAATGCAACAGATAGACAATAATGGAGCGGCCGTTTTAGGGCCAAATAACGTCGAAAAAGAAGGAAATGAGAAAGGAAAGACGACGAGAAGTAGTAATAAATAAAACAAAAAGCCGGAAATAAGGAGAATAAAGGGGCATATTAAGGACAAGAAAGGACAAAGACGACCAAAGGGACATTTTGAAGGGGACATTCAAGGAAAGGCCATAGGAAAAAGGAGAGCAGCCATTTCAAAGCCAGGCAAAGGGCAAAGAAGAAGAAGAACATAAGACAAGGTGAATAAAGGAGAACGCGAGCAAGAAGAAAAGACGGGAAGAAAAAGAAGATAAAGAAGAATAAAGGATAAATAACGAGAAAAAAAAAGCGCACAAGTGGAAAAAGAGCAATAAGGCAAAGGAAGATGATGGTGCAATAAGAAAAGAGATTACGAGAGAATAACAAAATGACAAATAGAGAAAGAGAAAGAAAGAAAGAATATATACACATATAAGAAAAAAGAACAAGAGAGTGGAAGAAGTCGGAGAAGGCTAATTAAAAGACAGAAAAGAGACACAACAATATAAAGAAAGAAACAAAAGGAGAGAAAGTAGAACAACAAAGAGAAATAAAAGGACAAAGATCGCACAAGGACGAAGAAAGAGCAAAGGAGAAGTTACAAGGCAATAAAGAAAAGAAGAAAGAGGAGTAAAATAACGAGGAAAGAAGGGACCAAAGAAACAGGAAAGAGAAAAGGAGAACATAAAAGAAAAAGAGAGAAAAAGGAGACACAAAGACAACAAAAAAGGGACAGAGACACAAAGACAACAAAAAAAGGGACACAAAAGAGACACAAGAGAAAAGACAAGGAGAGCCTAGAAAAGGCTAAAAGAAAAGGAGAATAACAAATGAAGAAGGAGAAAAAAAGGACACAAAAGGGACACAAGAGAAAAGGACAAGGAGAGCCTAGAAAAGGCTAAAAGGACAAGGAGAATAACAGAAGAAGAAGAAGAAAAAAAGGACACAAAAGGGACACAAGAGAAAAGGACAAGGAGAGCCCAGAAAAGGCTAAAAGAAAAGGAGAATAACAGAAGAAGAAGAAGACAAAAGGGACACAAGAGAAAAGGACAAGGAGAGCCTAGAAAAGGCTAAAAGGACAAGGAGAGCCCAGAAAAGGCTAAAAGGACAAGGAGAATAACGAAAGAAGAAGAAGGAAAAAGACACAAAAGGGACACAAGAGAAAAGGACAAGGAGAGCCTAGAAAAGGCCAAAAGGACAAGGAGAGCCTAGAAAAAGGGGTAAAAAGGAGCAACACGGAAAGACATACCGCAGGAGAAAGAGCAGCAAAGAAAAAAAAAAAGAAGAAGAAAGGACAAAGACATGCAATGAGCAGAGCTAACAAGCGCCACCAAGGAAACAAAGGCAAGAGGCACCTCAGGGCCAGGACCAAAGGTGTTGAGACAGAATGAATATAGAGACAAGACAACAAGTTCTCCAAAGAGTCACTGGCGGTGACGAAAGTGAAAGGATAGATGATAACGGCTGCCGACGAACAACAACGAATAACAAGAAATAGATAGCATTTCAAGGACAAAGAAGGCAGAGGAAGAAGAAATGGCAGCGACAACGGCAGCCACATGGACGGTGGAAGATAGAGGACAAGGAAGCGATGGAGACATTAGATTCATGAAGAAATGTAGAATGACAAGTACTCTCTCTCTCTCTCTCTCTCTCTCTCTCTCTCTCTCCCTCTCTCTCTCTCTCGTTCGTTCACCCCTTCCATATAATTGTGAATGAGGACTATGGTAAATGTGTCACGAACTTTTGTTTGCAACAAGGGGGGAGGTGTCGTGACCCGACAGTGTGGGCAATGGACAGTGGGGCATTAGGACCCTGTGGGGCCTCAGGCAGAGTGACCCAGTCACCGGACACCAGATCCGGTGACGGGGACAGGAAGGGGACACACAATGGCTAGGAGGCAGATGGGGACGGACGTGCTGACCAACAGCTGACCAGATGATAACCCGCTGTAATATGCAATGTAAATAAAGGAGTATAAGAAGAAACTGTGTCCCGTGTATGATGTATCCCCCGGCGCACAGACAGAACATGACACTTACCACCCCCCAAAAGACTAATAAATAAAGCAGTCAAAGGCCCTGACGAAGAGGACAAAGAGGTTTTTTTAAATTCATGCCCAATGCCATCTTCCCCAGGAGCCTTCCGACTGGGGAGTTGTCCTATTGCATTCTGTACCTCTTTTTCCGAAATAGGATTATTTAAAATAATCGCTGCTTCAGATGTCAGAAAGAGTAGTTCCAATTATGAGAATTGTCAAATTGTTGTTCCAGAACAACATCTTTCTCCCTTACATTCTATTCCTGATACAAAGTGGAATTAAATGTTATAAATACATGTTTAATTTTACCAATCTCCTCCATGATCAGATTACTGCAGGATTCATAATATCTGGTTCAGATTTTTCTTTTCCTTGGTTTTAACACTCACGTCAGAATGTGGGATCGATATGGATCACAGCCATAGATGTCTCTCAACAGCGCTCTTTAGACATGCTAATCATCCAATTTAACACCATCTCATGTTCTTTCGGAAACAGTTACAGACATTAGTGCACCAAGCCTTGGATAAAAGGGTTCCCTCACACCAAAAGTTTTTTCTTTCACTTAGTTCTTGCCATCCCAGATGAGCATCTGAATGTACCAGGATTTACCAGTTTAAGATGGCAGTTTTGTCCGGGACAGGCAATACTACTGTATCTGATGGAGGTGGGGAAGTTTCCACACATATTCAGGTACTATCTTGACATTTCTGTATTTTCCTCCCACTAGGCAGTTATGAAAGACGTGGGGTTCTGTTCTTTTAATGCAGTAAATTATGTCTTGCGCTTCAAGATAGTGTGTCTCCTACTTGTTCAGGTGATAACTAACTAATTGACTTAAAGTGAAACTAAGGCCTCAATATGAGTGATCAGTTTAATTGCGGCGTGTGGTATCTCCAGTTACTACACATATGGTAGTCAAGAACTTTTTGATAACTACTAGCAGGTCAAACTTGCTGATATTTGTAGGGAGAATGTTCTGTGTTAACTAGTACATGCAGAATGTGGTGTGGTAACAAATAAAATCCATGTTATACCTCAAAAACTCATAATTGGTTAGAATGTATCACATCTGATAAATTTCGACTTAGCTGAGTCAGATGTTATCAGGTCAGTTAAGTATCACACCAATCACGGGGCCCCTTGTAAGAAGAGCCTATAACTTAGTTCGTAATGTTTTCACTTAGGGCCTAATTATGAGTACGGCGGCCCTGGGACTGCCATACCCGTGGATGGTGGTTTGACTGCTGCCATCACATAGGGCCACCTGTCTGATTACGATAGTGGCAGTGGGACCGCCACAAGACCGCTGCACTGCCAGGATCCAGGATCCCCTAGTGGTGAGGAAAGCTGGTGGGAATTGCAGCAATGCCGATGCCGGCTACGCCAAGCATATTACGGTCTCCCTTTCCACCAAGCATTTAATGGCGGGGACCCCACCATGAAATGCTTGGTGGAACAGCATGGAAAGGGGTCCTCAAGCAAATCTGCCCATGGGGGTTCATGATGTGTCCTCCAATTCCTGCACTGTTGTGTATCCACTGTGTGGCATGGACGACATGGTGCATGCTACACAGTCCACCCGACGTGCACAAGGTGCTGTACTAAGGTGGCATGTCTTGCAGGATCTGTCTATGGGGCGCAACATGCCGCTGCAGTAACATGCCACCACCACACCGCAAGCCCTGGATTACTGTTGTAATCAGGCAGGCAGAAATATCGATGGCTTTATGGTCTTCCTCTGACCTCCACGGCGGTGGTCCAGCGGGAAGACCTCTAAAGTCGTAATCAGGCCTTAAGTCTTGGAAAATGGTTGTCAACCATGAAACCTGTTTATACGGCAAAATAGTTTGTAGTTCTGCAGTATGTTGTTAGCATAAAATACATTCTATTTAATAAGTGTACCATATGACACCTGAATACAAATTATGGTTTGACAACTGCTACACCTATGGCTGTCTAAGGGGTGACCGAAGATGTTTGGAGTGTAGGATGTGAGGTCTTATGCAAGTTCAAGTTTGTTTCAGAGCATTTGCCATCTCTGTTGTCTGATAGTTTTACTCATGGTAAGTCTGTGTTTCTATGATATTAGCTTTTATATTAGTATATATTATTGACATGTTTGATCTGGTATAACATTTTGTAATGATCAAATCCACAAGTGATCATGTAGTTTAAAGATGGTTTATTTCAGGATAGATACAAGATGATACGTAGATAGGAACAAGACCACAGGGAGACCCTACCAGGAGCAGCCTGCATCGGGCTCCGCCCAGCCAACTGTGGCTATTTGACTCCCAACATTCTGTGAAGTGACATCACATGAGGATTCCACAGAGAGGGAAGGCATAACATGGGAGTCAAGATACAACACATTTCTAGCTTGCCATACTGGGTCTAAGGAAGATGAAGAGTAGAGTGGACATCTGGTTCGTTTGTTAGCTGCTGAATTTTTTGCTGGCTCTCATGAGAGGAAAACTCGCCTTCCAGACCCAGCATTAATTATAATGTCAATATTTAACATGAGAATGTGCATCAAATTCAACTCATGCTTTATTGTGTGAATATTACACTCCCTGCACGTGATATTCTTCTATTCACCTACGGGGCTGTGTTATTGAACGGGCACAGAGGGCACAACAGGGGTGTGCACCTGTTTCTTTCACTCAGGGGAACTGGTATTGCAGAAAAAACTGCAGTCACTTGAGCAGTCCTTCTGCAATACAGAGCACACCAGGTAAACTGTAGCACTGGTGCAATCCCACAAGGACAGTCCTTGATCTCTACGCATATCAAAGAACTGCACTGGCTGCCGGTGGATAAAAGAATCAAGTTTAAGGCCTTAACCCTAGCATTCTGGTCAATCCATGGCAATTGTTCCAGTTACCTGAAACAATGGCCACGCCCTTATAAGCAGAATCATTCACTGAGGTCCAATTCACAAAACCTGCTTTGCACCCCACGATTTAGGAAAGCTCGGCTAGGTGGCAGATCTTTTATGGCTGGTGTGTCCAAACTTTGGAACTTTCTGCCTAACTACATGCAACATATTGATTCTGAACCACTCTTCAAGAAAGGTGCAAAAACATGGCTCTTAAGTCTTGAATAATGTTGTGGAGCTTGCTGTTTGTGTCATTTATGTGGGCCGCCTGTTGCTATAGCGCTGGGACACCTCTGATGGAGGTAGCTGTTCATGCTTTATAAGTGTCAGTATTATTATTTGCATGGGGTAAGGCTCAATGAAAGTCACAGAACATGTCTCTGTGCTAATGCCATACTACAGACAGGGGCGCAGTGGCAAAGAAGCTGTCAAGGAGTGTACTGATTTGATGTGACATATGAGGTGGTGCACAGTCATTGCCTACCCCCTGAGATCACGCCTGAAATCAGGGAAAGGGGGTTCCGTGGACCCAGGCATTCGCCTGCAGGGGATCTCGACCCCCTTTAAAAGGCAGGCCTCACTGCTGCCTGCAAAGGAAAGATGGATCAGTGCTTCAAACAGCTGGTTCACCTTTCCCATATGTACTGCCACCAATGCAGGCACAGGTTCATGTCTGCCCTGGGGGCAGCACAATAACTGTGATAGATTGTACTGACCAGGTCTGCACCGGTGCACCCATTTAAAAGTGTGCTGTGGTACAGACCAGGGCAGTGCTCCAGATTCAAAATGCGGCTCCTGGTGAGTTTATTTCATCCAGTCGCTCATGTCTGTGAAGTAGGGTGTTTAAATGTTTACATATAGTAGTAGCCTTTGATACTACTGGGCAATTAGAAACCCTCCCCCACCCATGGCAGAAGCATGTGTTGGTGATTTTAAGACAGTGAAAATGAATCAGCGTATTGTTTTCATTCCCTTCGACTGGCTCTGGCCTGTACGTGGATATGACATTGAATATGACAATTTGCATAATGCCATGCAAACAAGATTCCCAGGGTTTAATATTTTGCATGTTTGTAGCTGATATAGCACCTGAATATGTAAGTAGCATTTGCAAAAGAGAAGAATAGACGTGGCATATTGTACTTCTCCAGTTCGTATTCTTTGCCTAATGCTTGTTTTCTAAACCACAATGTGTAAGTCTGTGTTTCTATCCTGTCACTATCACTTTGATGTGATAACATTGCACTGCTGGTTCTACTAAGGGATCCTTCAGACCAATGAATCCATGGAATTGTACAGTGTAAGTGAGATGCTGCCGAAGAATATTAGTTCTTAGTCTGCACTGGTTTTGAGTAGGGACTGTGTAAAATATACCATGGTTGTGTATCAGTCCTACGTTTGTTAAATGTAATTTGGTGGCGTGTAACTCGTATCGAAATTCTGGCTAAGTTTAGAAATGTGCCTCTGCGCCTTAGGCCATTTGGACTAGCCAGTGCCAAACGATACTTGTCAAACTAGAACAGTCTCTTAAAACAGGGAATAGACTTTATGTTTTTTACTTATTTCAAATATTGAACACTGATAGAGATCCAGCCAGGCTAATCGTGCCTAAAATGACTTTTTTGGCAGCAAGAACAAAAAAAAAAGTTGCTGTGCATTGTAATTCATGTTTTGAGAAGATCTTTTTTCTGTCATTTCTTTCTTTTTTTAGAGACAGTTTGCTTGCTCTTCTGGGCAACCAGAGGTGTTTGTATATACCTGTTTCTTTCATTTGGTGAATCTTTTGATTTACAGTTTTTTTCCTGTTTTCATAAAATGTATTTCAGATATGTGATGCTTCAGTAAAGGATGGGTTAGTAGAAGGGTGTTTGACATAGAGGGGTCGATTCCGATTCGGGAAACGAATCCGTACGACGATTCGTATTCATAGCCGTTTCCGTACGAATCATACAGATCCGTCCGAATCGCATAGTACGATCCGTAGGTAAAAAATACGTCCGAATCGTTTCGAACCGTACGAAACACGAGGTGAAATCCATACGACATAGACCCTCACAGTGAACCGTACGAATCGTAAACATGCCGTAGGACCCGACAAGTACGATCTGGACCGGGGATTGAGTACGTGATTCGTACGGAAAACATCGCGTACAAGCAATTCGTATGGAGAGCCACACATTCACATACGCATCGTACCCCTAAACTCAAGGGGTGTACGCGATTTTGCTCGACTGCGGCACAGTGTGCAGCGGTGGCGGTAAGCGACGCATCACCCTATACAAGAACGGCCCTCCCCCCCTTTTGTGCCGCCAGACGGGCAGAGGCATCAGCCTGGGGCGGGGCGCTAATCGAGGCCCCGGCTCGGAGGCCTACCCGGAGCTAGAGACAGACACCGGAGTGGCGGCCGTATAGCAGGGACGCTGCTGCATGATCTCGGCTCCCCCTGCGGCTGCTGTGTGAGTGGCGGAAGCCACATAACGGCCGCACACAAGCCGGTCCACCGCTCCTGCCTTCCTGAGGCACGGTGAGTCACCGGGAACAAGCAGCACCCGTGGCCCAGGCTTTTGGGCCTGGCGGTGATACCCCTGGTAAAAGATATGAAATCGGGCATGTTTCAGTAAATTGGCCTAGAGACCAGCTACGTATTGACTTTGTTTAGCACCCCAATTCTTTGAACCTTGGATGCCGGGGGCTTGATTGTGCCTGAGCTGTGTGATTTTCTGGACGTTGGGGCAGACTCAGTAGTCATGGAGGGGGCCTGCTTGATCCCTCGACTCCCACTCCTTTAGCTCTACACGGCTGAATTGTTGCAGGACAAGTTGTTTTGCCCCCAGTGCCTGGCATAGGCAGATTTGATTGGCTTGGTGGACCTTGAATGGGGTACAGACCCTGTGGACCCGGCTGAGGGCTGATGCTTGGGCTGCAATAACTGTGTGAATCGCTGGATTGTGTGGGTGGAATCCTTGGACGCTGATTACCCTGGATGGGCATTGATTGCTCTCATAATAGTTCCCCTACGTTCTGAGGAATTCTTTACAGCACCAGCAGCACTTTCCCAAGCGGAGTGGCGAGGCGAGAACCGGGACCGCACGAAGATTTTCTGATTTAGTGCGTGGGGGAAGGGGGCTGGCACTATCAATTCAATTCATCCCCCCAGTGAGTTTCCCTCGACGACCCTGAGAATGGCGACGGGTGGCAGGGGTTCCAGGAATAGTGCTCAGAGACAATTGTGGAGATAAAAGCGACTCACCGGGATCGGACAAGGGTGGATCGGAGGTGACACCACCATCTGAACCGGAACCAACGCTACACAATGTTTTGGCGGCCATAGGTGGAATGCGCACCTCAATGGACTCAGTCATGGTAGAGGTTTCATTGCTCAGAGCTGACTTCAAACAAATGAACGAGAAAGTGAAAGAGGTTAAAATAGCGATGACAGCCCTATGGGATGACACCTCGGAGTTTCAATGTCAAATGTCAGAAATGGAGAAAAGACAGGCCAGAATGGCGCAGCAGCTGGAGGATTATGAAGGGAGAGCCCGCCAGAATAACATCCGAATCCTGGGCGTTCCGGAAAAAACGGAGCGACCGGCTGCGGACCTCTATGTGGAGGACCTAATTACAAAACACTTAAAACCTAAGGCGCTCTCCAGTTATTTTTCTATAGAGCGGGCACATAGGGTGCCAGGCGGAAGACTCAAACCTGGAGCTCCACCGCGGCCACTGATCGCCAGTGTTTTTAACTATCGGGACAGGGACAGTATCTTCCAAGCCTCCAGATCAGGACCCCCGATAAAAATTGACAACTATGAGGTATCATTCTTCCCCGACTTTACGGCCAGAGTCCAGGCGCAGAGGAGGAGTTTCCAAGCAGTTAAGCAGGAACTGCGCAGCAGAGACATTATGTACGCAATGCTCTTCCTGGCAAAATTAAGAGTGGAATGGGATGGTAAACCATGGTTCTTTGAATCGCCGGACGCGGCCTGGGACTGGATGGAGGGCTGGACCTCTGTCGGAGGCCGGAGGGGTGATCGTCGAGGCAGAGCAGGACGGAGGAACGGTGACAGCCAAGACATGACGGCGACGGAGGCCGCGACGGAACCCAGTGGCCTAGATGAACAAGAATGATGCAGCTTCCTGGTCGGCTAGAGGGCCTGCCATCTCGGACATACGCAAGTAGAGGGTGAGGGTGAGGGAGGGGAAGAACCTGTCAATACACGAACTTACAGAGGTATTATGTTCTGTAGTGCTATTGGGTTATAATGTGCTTTATTTTCCGACTGATTAGACATGTTATGATGCTTATTAGGGTTGTATCTCAGATTTACGGCTGTGGTTTCCTGTCGACATTATAAACTGCCAGTGGATGGGGGGCTCAGTTCCCCTCTGCGTTGCTAGCATGGTTGGGAGGGATAGAGACACTCTGCCATATTGGGGCGTGGGTAGTTATACATCCACAGGCAGGGGAGTAGGGAGGGGGTAGACGGGGGGGGGGCGGGAGTTACTAAGGGTTGGCGGGAAGGTTGTTCAATTTTTTCCTATGGAAACGAAGAGATCATGCGTATTGTGGGGTGGAAATGTGGGGGGTTGTTGAGTTCTGTTCAAAGTTTAAGTTCTGGGCTACGACTAGTTGCTATGATCGACAGGGTGTGTACTGGTGAGAATGGTTTACAAAACTGTCCTAACGATGATGGAAGAAACGGATTTGATGTGCAATGCTGCTGGTACTAGCGTCCCCTCCCTGACCCCAGTGTCTCCTATGACTCTAATTACTTGGAATTTGCATGGGTTGGGAGATAAAATTAAACGAGGATTGGTATTACAGAATGTATGCCGCACAGCACCAGCTGTGGCACTGCTCCAAGAAACACATCTAGTGGGTTCAACATGTAAGGCTATGGACCGATGGGGATACAAAATGGTAGCGCATTCAGAGTTTACAACGGGCTCCAGAGGGGTTGGCATACTAGTACAGAAAAGATTCCCCCCTAATTATACATCAGGTCTGGGGGGATGCGCGTGGACGATTTGCTGCTATAACATGTCAGTGGGAAGGAAAGTGATTCAATATTGTCTCAGTGTACATTCCCCCTGCCCTCCACTCAGTGACCCTTCCCGCCCTCAGGACATTTTTACTGAACTTGCCGGAGGGTGAACTCATCGTGGGGGGAGACTTCAATTCAGTAGTGAATGGAGCAATAGACCGCCACCCCTGCAGAACGGTAGGGACGGGTAACTCCCGAATGACATTGTTTTTAGATGCACTGGGCCTTATAGACGGATGGAGATACAAACACCCTGGGGAGCGTGGATATACTTTCCAATCGGGAGTACAAAATAGTCTCTCCCGTATTGATTATTTTTTTATCTCCGCAGACAGCCTCTCTCATTTGACTTAGAAAGAGATACGACCCTGGGGCATTTACGATCATTCACCGGTCTTTCTGGCCTATACCTCACACATTACAGTTTGAAAATGAATTTTTCCAATTTCCCCTGGCTATTTACAGATCCCTAAAATTCAAAAGGATATTATTGCAGTCACAAAGCACTATTTCCAAGATAATTTGGACTCTGTACAGTCCCCGGGTTTTCTATGGGAGGCCTACAAGACCGTGCTGAGAGGACAAGCTATTGCCTCAATAACAGGCCACAGGCGGGCAGCGAGGGGCGACCTAGAGGCAATTGAGGCTGAATTGGCCGTGCTTCAGACGCAACATGAGGCTGACCCCACTGCAGAGACAGCCCAAAATGTACGCCTCAAACAATGCGAGCTCACTGAACACCAAGGGGAACAAGTCAAGCTGCGGCTTCAAATCACAAGACACACTATTTACGAAATGTGAGATAAGGCGGGCAAGCTTCTAGCCTGGTTGGATAAGAAAGAAAGGGCACAGAGGACGATTGCACAACTACATATCCCGACTGACGCAAAAGTCACGACGCCAGTAGACATTATTGACACCCTAGCTGACTATTACGAACAAGTCTATACATCTAACTCGCAAATGACAACGGAGGAGGCACAGACCTACATTAAAGACATAAAAATGCCGTTCTTATCAGAAGAGGAGGCCTTACTTCTAGAATCCGACTTCGCAAAAGATGAGGTTCTAGCTGCAGTTCACTCTCTGCAGTCGGGTAAGGCTATGGGGCCTAACGGGATCCCTATTGAACTCTACAAGCGCGTCTCTGATCTAGCAGTCCCGTATCTTCACGCAATGTTTCTGGACAGTCTGAGTAAGGGGGAACTGCCAAAGGATCAGTAAATAGCTACCATAATTGCAGCACCCAAACCTGGCAAACCCCCGGACGAATGTACATCATACCGCCCAATATCCGTACTTAACGCGGAAGCCAAGATCTTGGCAAAAATGATTGCCAACTGACTAACTCCACATCTTGAAACACTGATACACCCGGACAAACCTGGGTTCATGCCCAACAGAAGCACTGCTCTTAATTTGCGGCAGGTCCACGCCGTGATGGCACAAATACCGAGTCTCCCAGAGCCTGCACTTATTCTGTCCTTAGATGCTCAAATGGCATTTGATATGGTGGAATGGCCCTATTTATTTGCGGTCCTCCGACATCTTGGCTTTGGACCCAAATTTTGTGCGTGGGTGGAGCTACTTTATACTAAACCATTGGCGCATGTGGTGGCCAACGGCCATATTTCCAGGAACTTTCCGCTGGGCCGCGGCACGCGC
Source organism: Lissotriton helveticus (assembly GCF_964261635.1). Classification (NCBI taxonomy): domain Eukaryota; kingdom Metazoa; phylum Chordata; class Amphibia; order Caudata; family Salamandridae; genus Lissotriton; species Lissotriton helveticus. The sequence continues at coordinate 855,701,268 of NC_136071.1, read as the reverse complement.
CAGGGTTGCCCGTTGTCACCCTTGCTCTTTGCGTTAATTTTAGAACCATTGGCAGCTTGGATCCGATGGGATCCCATCATTAGGGGACTAAGCTGGACTGCGACATGGGAGGACCGCATATCGCTGTATGCGGATGATATCCTTCTATATCTGACCTTACCCAGGCGCTCAATCATAGTGCTCCTTAACATCTGTGAAATTTTTGGGCGGGTTTCCGGGTATAATATCAACTGGTCCAAGTCTGTCTTGTTTGTCCTCAGGGGCCCTCCGCCGCAGCTTCCGGCGGATTGCCTATTGAAAATTAGAGAAGAACCCTTTAAGTATTTAGGGATTTGGGTAACACCTAATCAAGATGCCTTCTTCCGCCATAATCTGGAACCCCCTCTTGAACGCTTTCGTACTGATGTCAAACATTGGCGTACCCTGCCCCTGACCCTTCTGGGTAGAGCGGCTTTATATAAAATGATGACACTGCCTCGACTGCTGTATGTCCTCGAAAATACCCCATTTCTTGTCCCCCAAAATATTTTAAGTCAACTGATGCACTAGTTTCGGGCCTTCTATAGGGTAGTAAACCGGCACGTATATCTCGACATAAATTGGTTAAGAGCTGGTATGATGGTGGGGTTGCCCTCCCAGATAATCAGTTATATTATTGGGCGGCTCAGTTGAAGATCATAAATCAGTGGCTGCATGCCCCCTAGGTGGAGCCAGCGTTTAAGGCAGATAGGTATGACCTTGGCAAGGCTGGGGTGCTAGCTGCACTCTATGATAAAAGGGGCACCTCAGCCCTGAATGGCCCAACGGCGCACACAGTTAATCTATGGTATGTGGCTCAAGCCCGTCTTACATGTAAAGACACTGTTACTCAAATGACGCCGTCCCGTCGCCTGGGCAAGGTATGCAATAGTAAAGGATTTGGGGCATGGGATTTGATCGGGATTTCTACGATGGGAAACCTCTGGAAACGAGGTGCCATTTTGACATTTGAGCAGCTTAGGACACAATACGACTTAGCGCCTACGAAGCTTTAGATACCTGCAAATACGTCACGCCCTGGGATCACTTATCCTGCCCGGTGCCGAAATACCTGAATCCACCCCACTAGAGGACAGGCTCCTAACAGAACACATGCCCACAAAAGCGACCTTGTTCGTATATCGTAAGCTAATTAATACGATACCGGACCCGACCTTGAAACTAAAAGACACCTGAACCAATGAGGTAGGAGAGTTGGATGAGTCAGATTGGCAGACTGCGCTCTCATCCCCCCGAGAAGTAGCTATATAGTCTAGACTAAGGCTTGTACAACTGAAAATATTACACCGTGTGCACTACACTAAGGTCACCCTGCACGCGATTGGGAGAGCACCGCACAAATACTGTCTACGAGGGTGTGGGGAGGAAGGGACGTTCTTCCACACTATTTGGGATTGCCCCCACGTGGCCACGTATTGGGCCAAGGTCATGAGGACTATGTCCCAAGTGGTGAAGGAATCGGTAGTCCCGGAACCCAGATGTTATCTATTGAACATCTGGGAACCAAATGATCGAACTCACTCCACACAGGACTGGATGACATTAGGTATAATGTATGCTAAAAGGAACATAGCCAAGTCCTGGGGATCCCCAGTGATGCCAGCGGTCAAGGATTGGTGTTGCGATCTCGACTTTGCAATGATGGCAGAGAGGAAAGTATACCTGAACCGGAAATGTCAACGAAAATGGGTCAGGCTATGGGGTGCGTGGAATGAATAAAGGGGTTATTTATGCGAACCGCCGATGTTAGTTAGCGAGGATGACTCTGAGTGAGGGAGGAGTGGGCATGGGGACCTTATGCACTGTACCGGTTAAACTTCATTGTCGCAATTGTACATGTACCTGTCATGTGTATTTCCAAATTGAATATTCCACTTGCCATTCACTACGTGTGCATTGTATGACTACTTTATGCCCTATGTTTGATCACTAAAGTAATAAATATTGTTTTACAAAAAAAAAAAGCGATCTAAGGGACAGAAGTGTTTGGAATCCACAAGTACAGACTTGGAATATTTAAGTACCATGAAGCCTGTCCACCGTCTATCTAAGAGATTTCTGAACTAATACATCACTCTAGCTAGTTTACCCAATGCAGTAATATATTCGGTAGCTCTAAGATTACGAGTGGGGTCGAGCCAGGTCTCATTATTGCATGTGGATGAGTTAAAGCTACGGAATGGTGAAGGGACTTGTAATTGTGGGTTAGGAATGCACTGGTCTTCTGATTATTTTTTATTTGATTGTGTATATTTTTTTATCTCTGCTCCGTTGTTTTATAAACCTGTTTTTCAGACATATTGGATTTCGTTAGGTGCCGAGGCAATAAGATTTGTATTTGAAATGAAAGTTTTGGATGTAACCTGCTTTGGTGGGTAGTTTGTTTTTGGCTTTAAAGAAGAGTTTGGGATTTAAAGTTTAAAGTTTATGTATTGTAATGCTAAATTATAGTGTAATAAACCACTGGCTTGAGTACACTTAATTTTACCACTCCTACTCCTACTTAAGTAAGAAAAGATGGGCTTGATTTTCACAACATTTGCTCTGGCTTACGTCAGTTATAATATAGACTTAATGGTGTTGTTTCTGGCTCATGTCTGTTCTGGCTTGAGACAGTGTTAAAACAGCCTGGTGCCATGGAAAACATTGGTTATTAGAGGCCATGTTTCCTAGCTAAATGTATCTTTAACATACAAAGGGAAAAGCTTTTGCAAATTAAGCCCAGAATGCAAAAGACCATGAGGCAGTAACTTCCACTGTGGTTAGAAAGGCATCAAGCACATTCTTCTTCAAACCTATGAGTCTGACTAGTCCCTTGCCCATACGGAATTATATAGCACCTCTAACCAAATGGCGTTGTTTCCTAGCAAGCAGATGTACTTAAAAATTGTATAGAGACTGTTTTCAATTTCTAATGCACATCACTGGAAAAATGGCTTTGAATTATTGTAATCTAACAATATAGTTTAAACGCAAAACGATTTTTTTTTTTAAAAAGGACAAAAGATGAAAACTTATTGGCCCACCAGCCCCTGCCATGAAGTGTATTTCTTTTTGGGTGGAAGTGTACATGTTATCAGGGTAAATGCCATCCCTCAAAGTTCAAGAGTGCCAAATGCTGGTGTTTGCTAACCCATGAACCTACACAGTATACCCATTAACTCACACAGAGAAATATGAATGATAGTTTAACCATATGGGTCACTACAACTGGTGAAGGATATTCGGTTGCTGCTCATTTCAAGTCTTGTCACAATGGAATCTGCACTCAAAATTCACGGTCACATTTTGGAAATCGAAATCTACTTTGGAGACAATAGAGTCCACAAGTATGGTCATGTTATCCACTTTGAAGCCTTTTGGACACAAAGCAGACGAAGCACTGAGTTACGTTTTACAAGAGTAAGGGAAATTGTCAAAGTTCTTTATGTCCTCTGATGAAAGATGCCCATTGTTGCTTGGCTTCATTATTTGTTATTCGATGTATTTACTGATATATGATAAGTTGAAGGCTGTTCTTTCTTCAAAATATGTTTATTTTTCTTAGGGCTCTGGTTATTGTACGTTTTGGGACCGATATTAACTGTATTACATGGGACAGACTCCTTAATCAATTGAACACTGCCAGTTACTAATAGCTTGGACTCCTGAATGAAAATAGGATATGGTACCTTCAAATGCACTTTGAATTCAAGTGGTGTAAATACCTGTATTTATATGGTACAAAAACAGAAATGTTATTATACAGGAGCATGAATAAGGTGAAACATTTTGATATCATATCATTGTTAGGTGTATTTCAGGTAGTGGTGCAAATTAATCTCTGGGGTGCATTTATTTTCTAATAAATTAAAGGTTTAGTTGCCTGTGATGTAGAATTGTATATTTATATACTTTATTAATATCTTTCCGAAATGTTGGATTTTTTAGACTGTTGTATTTAATGGGAAACACCTGTACATCAATGCCACGTGCCTATTTAAGCATGTCAGCAGACAAACCCCACCGACCTCAATGAAACCTTGACATTGTCGGAGTGCCCCCATATGTTTTACACTTTATCTCGGAATTTTAGATCTTTTGCACTTTGATTAATGAAGAGAAAATAAGATATTTTTGTACCTTTATTTTGCCTCCAATCTATGATCATTGGGACAGCAAGAATTCATGAGTGTTCTCAGCTTGTTTTTTTACTGACCTGAGACTTTGCATATAGAACTATACCTTTCTGGCAGGAGGTGGTCTCACTAGTGAGTGGTGCAAGATGAAGAAAATGTACCGTTATGCGATTACAGACAGGACAAAAAGTTGAAACATTACTCTGACACTCATCGAGGATGTTGAAATTCCAACCTGAAGGAAGGCGAATGGGTTCTGGATAAGCAAACACAGAGGAAGAAGCCATAGCCCAGTTTTTTAGCTGAACTCTTTTTGGTTGACTGCACGAAAAGGACCAATGATCATTGCATAGGCACTCTGAAGGCAAGTGACCTGCAACATATTAATCTTCAAGAAATATCACACCAAGTGCACTCATTCGAAGACACAATCCCAGCGGAGAGCGTTATGAGAGGATGACTACAGGGTGGAAAGAATTGCAGAAAGAAGATCTTGAGAAAACTAGAACGACTTATAGAAGGAATATAGAGAATATCAGAGACTCTTAAAATGTCGGGGGAGATATAATGTTGGATCTAGCCAGGGACAGTGACAGGGGGAATTTGGGCCCTGGAGAAGGACACTGGTCAGCAGACATTGAACTCAACTTCCTGTGAGCAAGTGGTAAGAAGAGGAAGTGGGGGGGGGCACCTGGCAGTTCAGAGACAGGGATAGTATTGAAGTGCATGGGTTGAGATAAACTCCTCCAGCAGTAGAAGAACACATGTTTTAAGGCAGGATTAAACAAATAATAGATATTAGTATCGAATAAGTACCTGCGTCTTTGGCTCCATTCCTTGATGCACGATCTAACAAATAGTATTTAGGAAACCATGGAACGCTTTCCTCTCATGCACACTTTCAAGACATCAACAATGCTGAGCAATCCATGACACTCCTCACCCAAGGCCTTAATAGCCCACCCTCTTGATTTGTCCAAAGGAAAGACACCTTGAGATGCTAAACTTGTGTGCAGTCCTCTAGGTCCATTATTGCAGTCTGACATTCAAGACTTGTGTAGTCTCTTGTCATTTCTTAGGCACAATTTGGGGGTGAACAAGTAGCCCTTGACAGCAGCAAAGCTCACGTTAATTGTTTCCTAGCATCCATTCTAGAAGGACAAACAGCAAACCATCCCGCCATAACTAGCCCTTTTAGAATCTCTCACGTTGGAAGAGAGTGAACAGGGCGAGTGGTTGCAGGAACCTGAGGCCACTGCCCTAAGGAAAGTCATTGTAAACGAATACACCTCCTTAATTTAGTGCATATGGAAATGCCACAATAGAAGTGACCAGCACTGGTCTGCCCTGGCACAGGGCATCAGTGCTACTACTGCAGCTGACCTGCGTGAGGTCAGGGGCGGCCTTAGGCATGTGCAAGCTGTGCACCTGCACAGGGCCACCAAACCCCAGGGGCCACCACGCTAATATATATCCTTAATATAATAATCCTCTGAGGATGGATACATATTTGTGTGGTGGCCCCTGGCAGGGATTTGGCCAGGGATTTGGCGGCCTCCACCTCTGTTCCACTTCCAAACACCCTGACACCCCCCCCCCCCCCTCTTCACTGGCCTCCGCGCTCCGCCCAGAAACCCTCTTCCGGGGGGGCCCTACCTACGCTCCCAGCCCAGGGCCGCCATGAGCCTAGAGCCGCCCCTGGTGAGGTGAAACATTCCAGTCACAAATGAGCGTCCCCCCGCCTGTTCCCGCCTGCATCGCGACGGTCCCCTTTTGTAAAACAGCCGCTTTTACAACCACAAAGCCCTGACAAATCCCCATTCTCTGCGAGACACTGGTAAAACCCGCGCACATGTGATCTTTTTCGCACTAATCCGCAAATCGGAAAAAAACGAAATCCAAGTTCCCTGCCAAAAATGCTTCATGCATTGCAAATACACGCTTCCGATTCTAATTCCGTCGAAACGGTTTAACCAGTCAGCCCTAGTTGGAAGAATATGCTAATATGTAATTAGGCTGCACTCACAGCGTGCCATATGGTACACTGGAAACATAAAACACCCTCCCCTATTATTTGGGAAGGGGCGGTTGAAACAGAGAGGCCCTTGGGAAAAAGTCGATACTCTTTCCACTCGCGCACTTTATATTCAAGCTTTGTTAGCATTAGGGCCGGTCATGTTTGATGAGGTAAACGCCGCGGCGCTCTGATTTTCACACCGTGCCTCAAGCCTTGGCCAGGGAGAAAGAGATTTCAGTCGCATGGACTCGGTAGTGAGGCTCACCTTCAGCGGTTCAGAAGCATGCAAAAAAAAAAAAGATGAATATAAATGAAAACACAAGAGTAAGCAAAATGTTTACCAGTAACTTATATTTTTTTCACCCATGTTAAGGTGACTTTCAAATAAAAAATAAATAAAAAAGAAGGAAAAAAGTGGCTTAAAGGGCACTTGCCATGACAAAAACAAGGCCCCAATTTCGTTGACGAAATTGCAGCAGTGCATTACGGCAAAAAAGACATTTTTCGATACTACAAGAAATGCAGAGGTAGAGACTCTGCCCTATTTTGATGGCCCATTCAATCTGTGGGTAAAATAGCTTTATTACAGAAATAAACTGGGTAGTAAATGCATTATAGGGCAGTGTCATCCTTCTGACATGTAAGTTCCTGACTGTGTTTGTTTCAAACTGCATACTTTTCGTTATCTTTTTATGAAGGCCTGATTCCGAGATGGCAGGTGGCTACAGGAGAATTTTCAGGGGTCAAATATGTCATTTCTGGCCAGTGTCTTCAAGTCAGTTACCCCTATCACGAATGTATGCGCCTGGAATGAAGTAAAACATGCTAGTACCAGAATTACCAGGTTCAATTCTACACACAGGTCCCAATTCCTGGCCTTTTTCCAATCACATTTGATTTTGAATAGTGTATTCAAGCCAGTAAAGATTGGAATCGGGGGAGATGGTATCATCAGGGCCTAAGTGAACTAAAACTTTTATTTTGGTCAAGAGTAGCCTAGCTTGAAAAGGAATGTGAGGTCCTTGGCAGAGCAGACGTATGGCACTAACCCTTAATTGGTACCTAATTTACCTTCTGTGCCTTGATACATGTGGGCTTGAAGAAGAGTGGTGCAGTCAGGTAAAATTTTTGCTAAATACTGCATGCTCTCTAGACAAGGTCCTTCCTGGTCCCTTGTGCTTCACTGAAGTGCTGCTACATCATTGCAGCCTCGCACAAGATCCACACGCTCTTCTACTGGCCCATCACTGCTGAAAATACCTCCACCAGTGCTTCATTTACCACAGAAACAGCACACCACCCACAACCAGACTGGTACAATTTTTTGCTATTTTTTAATTTTCAAAGCCTAATTGCACAAGTCATTACATAACAAATCGATGAAAATATTTTCTCTGATTTGTGATATTCATATAATGCACTCAATCGTTTTATTTTGGTGCAGCCACAGTTCGTTTTAGTAAGAGATCGATATTTTTTTCATAAAACAACAATGTGCACATCTATATCGCTGGCATGCTATTTATGGGAGCTAATGGTACAAAAGTGCACATATGCACCGATTTTTTTGCCCCACAATGACGTTGCTACTTCTATAAATAAATTTTGCACGTAATTGTGAGAGACTTCGCAACATATTAGGCAGCGCATATTCAAACTATGTTGATGCGGGTTATGTTAAACTGGTGCAGTATTCTGTCAATTGAATTACCTTTGTAAACGTGAAGCACTTTGTCAGAAAATAAATCGCTTTGTGAAGAAAATCGTTCCAGAAAAAAAACTAATTTGTTCTAAAAACAGAATGACTCCTGAAAAAAAATATAGGAATTTGATAATATAAATCCAACTGGAAAATCTCCTCTCATTCACTGTGTGATGAGTCAACCGATGTTTTAGATATTCAACACAATTTGCAATTTACGAAGAAAAAACTGAAATATTCTGCATGGCCACCACCTGTGCAAAGGCAGCTTGTGTCCAGTGTATATTGTTAATACAAATCTGCATTTCTTACTCTAGAAAGGCTTTGTTCAGCTCCTTGTCTCTGGGGCTACAGCTTGCAAAAACCTATGGTGCCAGTAGAGACTATTAGTGACCAATATAGGCCTGCAGTCACCTCTAACTAACCACAGCACTTCACTAATGGAAAATGTATGCACTACTGAGCTTTGAGTAGGAAAACTCTTAAGTATCAATTGCTGTCTCATCTAACTTTAGATGAGACATTGAAAGAAAATATAACTTTGGCATTCAAAATAAGAAGGGGAGGAGGGAAGATAAGAAAGATTCACCTCATTCCAGTGTTCTGCTTTATACCCTTAATCAACTCTTCGTGCTATGTCATGAAACTTGGTTAACATCTCGGGATGAGTATTGAATACTGGTGTGAGTGCAAGAATCTATTATTAGCATTGTACTGCAGCAGCTATGAAAAGTCTACAGACCAGGAAAGAGCATGCAATATGTCTCCATGAATGAATTAGACTCAATTATTGCATACAAATATGATATCTGCTCAGACTTTAAATGCATGTGTTTACTGTATGCATAATTCAAGCTCTCCCAACAAAAACTTGAAAAGGATCAATACTACTATGAATGCTGGCAATCCCAGCAATACAATACCTCCTTCACAACAAATTTGCAAATTGTGAGAAACTCATAGACTTTTGGGTGGATATGAAAGGCAAGATCCATTTGAGCACAAATATGTGTTTTTATTCAGTCTCCTCATGACACTGATAGTGGTGCAACAGTTGGTATGCGAAGAGCCAAATTAATAGAGAAAGAGAGAATTTAGAAGTCAACTGAGCACCAAACGTAGAGGATTAGACAGTGGCAACAAGAAATCTATTCTCTGCAGAAAGAATGGAGGTGCTTCAGTACCCTACAACAAAAGTATGACACTTTACAAATAAGAAAATACAGTACAATACAATACTACGCAAGGTCATTCAATTCCAGAGGGTACGAAGATCTTTAAAAATCCCTCTGAAACTCATGCCTGGATCTTTTTGATGACTAGAGAAATTTCTGTTCTTGTGGAGATAGGTACCATCCATTCTTTGTAATTGTGTCATGGTCATTGTTAATTCCATCTTCTGTTAGTGATGCATATTGTTTGTGTAGATCGTTTCACTGGTGAATTAACGTCAAGATCAAATTCATAGATATTTTTGAGCCCGGTGTGGTGAATAGTTGTGGAAAAAAACAGAGCAAACATAATTTTCACATCATGAATCAAAGAATAAAGACTGGTGTACTTTTACATTTGTGAAATGCACTTACCAATGCAGAAACTCCACCATTTTGGTAGAATGACACCAATGACACCACACTCAGAGTTAAACGCAGGATATGGGCATTCCTAGGTGTGGTATTCTACTGAAGAAGGTGAAGGCCCAATAACTCTTAAGTTTGAGGATATTCATATTTGCCTTGCAGCTAGTTCCCACACTTGCATAGCATATACATTTTCTCCTGTGAAAAGCAAAAGTAGGTTCCTTTAGAGTTAGAAATGGGCCCCTAGGGATGCTGCTTCTCCACTAGGAAAATATTTCCTCGTGTAAAAAGATACATTCACTATATTTGTGGATTAATTATGCATGAAGAAGGGACTACTATTTAGAAATTCTGCATGCATATATTTTCTACTTTGTAGTACCGACATAAAGGTATACACTTTGAAAATGTCTTCAAGTATTTCATTAATTTATTGCCAATCCCGAAAAAGGTTGAACATCTGCTCCAAATATGGGACTAATTCTGTGACAACTGATTTCTGATTTGGTAATTTGAACAATATGAATTAAGGCCACTGTCTTGCTGTGAATATATTCCATGCCCATCCAATTCCCTTAATATTAGTTTTAATGTCATATTTTCAAGCTTTTCTTCTTTAACCTTTTATAACTCACAGGTTTTCATTGGTGAATAGTTCGTTTTTTTAAATTAGATTACTTTGCCTCTATCAGTTGTTGTTTATTGGTTTTTGGATTCATCCAACTATTGTTGCTTTTTGTTTGACCCTTGTTCAAACATTATAAATAAGAGTAAGTATTTGCCTGCATTTGAAGTGGTTTTAATATATACATTTACATTAACCAGGCTCAAATTCAAAACTTGAAGATAGATTGATGTTCTGTGCGCACCCTTCTTACAGTGATCTATTATCATGAACTTTTGGGACTTAAACTCCTCATAATTTATTAGAAGGAAGCAAAATCCCTTCCAGTGCAGAAAATGTAATTTATAGAAAAGAAGCATTGGCTGAGTATGTCCCAGGAAGTGTAATTATGAAAAGCAATTAAATTGCATAGAGTGTGGTGAAAAGGTGGAAAATATGTTTCTGGTTTTGCAGAAAATAAAATTCTTTATTTGTCACACATTTTTTTATTCTCAACTTTCATCATGTACAGCTTGCTAGTCAGTATTTCATTTCAATTCTAAGAGAATTAAAAATATATATTAACCTCTTCAGTTGTGTAACGGGAGAGAATATGACAGGGTCTGATTGTGGTAGAGACCTTTATAGATTACATTTGTGGAACATGCAAAAGTTCAAAACTCTTCTAAACTGCTTGAGGTGAGGCTCAATGGATCAGTGTATGAGAAAGGGTTTCCAGAGTGTGAGCTTTGAAAGGACCCTACAGCAAATCGATTGAATTTGGTAGGAAAATCACAAGCCAGACCGATCTCAGACACAGGAAGAAAAGCAAACCTTGGCTGAGGTAACCATGGGCTAACTCATGACAGGATGTCTGGGACAGCTAGTATGATGGTCCATTGGCATGGGCTGTATTGCCAAGAAGATGTAGGTAGAGTGCCCAAGACCAAGAATTTGGTTGGATGCATGTTTTTAGGATCAACATAGAATATGGTAGCTTTGGTAGTCCTGTCTAGATTTCACTGACAATAATAAACCAAGGTTCACATAGTATGCTGATGGTCCTCGACTATTGTGCTGCCTCCAACATTAGAAGACCATTCGTTATTGTAGTTTAATGATTCTTCATAGAATGCAGTCAAAATTCATAGAAGAGAACCTTATAGCTTCACCCGCCGAGCCATGTGTGGAGTCCGATAAGGCACCCCTTTATCTCCCTCCCTCTCTCTCCAATATTTTGTATTTGGATCAAGCCTCTCATTGAAAACTTCACAGATCCGAGATCTCCCACCTCTTTGTGGATTGCATACATATCTACAAGCATGTCAGAGGATACAAAGAACTGTTCTCAAATGTATCATAATTCCACAAAACAATAAAGACATATATGGACCAAAGCAGCCTGGCCGAATGGATCCAAAAACAGATACCCTGGTTCTAGGCCAACTCCACATAATTCAGCAAATGCATTTAATTTAACCTCCTCCACTTTCTTTATAGTTATGGCCCAAACCAACGCAAGTGCAGGAACCTAGATGTAATATGAAATGAAGACCTCATTCCCAACGACTCAAATAGGAGCAATAGACAATTTATATTCACCCAAATTAAGCTGCTCATAAACCCTGCCCCCTTCAACCTACAGAAAAATACCCCATGGTAGTCGCTGCAGCGGTCCAGGTCAACCCACACTTCAACTATGGCAAAGCAGTGTATACTGACCTACCAGCATGACAGAGAAAAAGACTGCAAAGATTACTATATTTACTTTTTTACCTCATCTTCAGGCTATACAACATCAGTGATTCATAACGCAATACATACAGGTTCACTGTGTCCCTTTATGGCAAAAATAAAGACTCATCTTTTCAGGCCCGTCCTGTAATATTCCTAGGGGGATAAGGGCCATTAACTGGATTTCACTATATTGCTTCATGGGCTAAATTATGATGTTGTGCTCATACTCTCAAATCATGACATACTACGGTCAGTATAACCCATACCTCATGAAAAATAATAATACAATCATACGTGTGCTTCATGCACCCAAGTCTCATATGTAATGCTGTTGGCTTCTTCGGAAAGTGTCCAGAACCAGTTAAGTCACGTGGTGCATGATATAAAAAGCAAATAAACTTTGGAATGTATATATAAAAGTCTATGCAAGTATTCCTAATTATGGACCAGTGCAATGTTGTGAATAAGAAAAGGTTGTGTGACTTAACAACTCTTGCAATTACAATGCTCAATACCCTATACCCCTATCTACCCCTAAACTCTAAAAACACTCTTACCACCCAATATCCTTACCCACCCCAAAAACACCCCTACCATCCCATACTCCTACCCATCCCAAAACCCTAAAAACACCCTTACCACCTAATACCCTTACCTATCTCTAAACCCTAAAAACACCCATACCATCCTGTGCCTCTACCCATCCCCAACCCATCCTCTACCCGTGTATATATATATATATATATATATATATATATATATATATATATATATATATATATATATATATATATATATATATATATATATATATATATATATATATATATATATATATATATATATAAATCTAAGCTCCAAGGTTGCCCCTAAGTAGGAATCACTCGATACGCCGTTCATATGTGTCACACCTTTAATGGTACGAGTGGAAGGCAGGTACAGAATGCATTTAGCAGTTCAGAGCGTCTATAGTGCCTGACGCGTTTCGAAGTAAAAAACCTTCTTCCTCAGAGGCTAAGATACTGTGAAAGTGTGTATGCTGTGGGCTCTAATTAATACACAAACGACACGCCCTGGATGGGCCGCTCCCAGAGAGCGAGTGATGCTGGGTCTTGTAGTCCACAACAATGTCCGCCATAAGAGTGCTGCCAATTGCAAGTCCCTGGATGGGCCACCGTGCTTGCCCTCCTCTCTCAATCCACCGTGACGTTTCCAAAGGAGAGCCGGCAGTTGACGGCTCCCCTGGTCCCCACTTCTCAATGGGGTGGTGCATTCCCGACGGCTGGGCTGCCGCCAAAATCTCCAAGCTGCAAGGTTACCCCTAAGTAGGAATCACTCGAAACGCCGTTCATAGGTGTTACACCTTTAATGGTACGAGTGGAAGGCAGGTACAGAATGCATTTAGCAGTTGAGAGCGTCTATAGTGCCTGACGCATTTCGAAGTAATAAACCTTCTTCCTCAGAGGCTAAGACGCTGTGAAAGTGTGCGTGCTGTGGGCTCTAATTAATACACAAACGACCCGCCCTGGATGGGCCGCTCCCAGAGAGCGAGTGATGCTGGGTCTTGTAGTCCACAACAATGTCCGTGGTCTTCACTGCTGGTTAGAACTCTGAATCATACTATAGCTGTTTAATGAATCTTTTTACTCACATTGTTCACATGCAGAGGCTATTGATTGCACTTGCCTGCTTTGCTTTTTAAAATACGATGTTGGGTTTTTAAAAAGAATATTTTATTACTATTTGCTAATTGCTGCTAAAAGTTGCTTCTTTTGCACATTTACCTTGTGGAGCTTTGAGGCTTCCCCGCTCCGCCACGGCTTTGCCGATTGTTGTGGAGGGAAGACCTCATTAAATTCCACTTCCGGGCGCCTTCTTCCACCCAGGTCAGCGTTCTAGTGGCCAGGCGTGCCTATTTAGAGGCGTGCTGGCCGGGGCGCGTGGCGGTCTTCACTGCTGGTTAGAACTCTGAATCATACTATAGCTGTTTAATGAATCTTTTTGCTCACATTGTGCACATGCAGCGGCTATTGATTGCACTTGCCTGCTTTGACTCTTTTTAAAATACGATGTTGGGTTTTTAAAAAGAATATTTTATTACTATTTCCTAATTGCTGCTAAAACTTGCTTCTTTTGCACATTTACCTTGTGGAGCTTTGAGGCTTCCCCGGTCCGCCACGGCTTTGCCGATTGTTGCAGAGGGAAGACCTCATTAAATTCCACTTCCGGGCTCCTTCTTCCACCCAGGTCAGCGTTCTAGTGGCCAGGCGTGCCTATTTAGAGCCACGCTGGCCCAGACGCGCAGCGGACGCGCGCAGCCGACGCACACAGCGGGCGCGCCGAAGGCGCCAAGCTTGTCTGCGCCCGTCCGCACCTGGCGCGTGCCCAGGGCCGGTCATGCTGCCTGTCCCGATCTGGCTGGTAAGGGATGATGTCCTTATAATCGCTCAGCACTCTTATCTCTTGATCCGGGTATCCACTCAGGTCAGCAACGCTGTGACTCTCTCTTTGACCCTGCCTGGCGGTGTCCTGGCTGCAACTTTCACTTTGATACCACCCTGACCAGGGCGCACACTGTATTGTATAAGGAACCTGCCGTGCTGGCTGCCCTCATTAACGCACGGTCATTGGTTAAGCATGCTGCGAATATCTTTGAGCTAATTTTAGACAATAATCTTGATGTTTTGTTCATCACGGAAACCTGGCTCAAGGAGTCATGTGAACCGGTTGTCAAACTCGCTGTCCCACGAGGGTACCACATTGCACGTGCGGATCGTAAAACTGGTAGGGGAGGCACTGCTGTAGTGTTCAGGGAATCCTGGGCCTTTGTATGTGAATCCTCTGCCGATGTGCTAGAGGGTGAGGCTCTTGATTTTTCCTTTACCATAATGCCTCATTTTACGCTGGGGGGCATATTGATCTATCGCCCCCAGGTCAGATGGGGGCCTTCCTAAAGTCCCTGGGCGACACTATGGCCGTACGGGTTTTGCGTTTTCCCAAATTCCTCCTTTTGGGTGACTCTAACATTCATTTAGATTCCCCCGTGGCCCCCGAATCTATCGCCCTACTGGACCTTCTGGGTTTGACTCAGCTGACCCAGTGGGTCTCCAAGCCCATGCACATTAGGGGCCACCTGATTGATCTGGTGTGCTCCAACTTTGAACTACATGTCAAGGAACCTTTGCCGGTGACCTGGTCTGATCATGCTCTAATCATTTTCTCTTGGGACATGGATAAACCTTCCCAGCGGCCCTCTTTGCTACAAGGTCCTACTGCAAACGCAGGCAGCTCCTGCTGTTGACCTGGATGATGCGGTTAACCAGTTTAACACCTGGGTCAGTAGGGGAGTCGAATTTTCATCCAAACCCCTGTCTAGCATGGTTCATAGAGCGATGCCCTCTCAACCCTGGTACTCCCTTGCGTTAAAGGAATTGAAACTGGGCTGCAAGAAGTTGGAACGCCACTGGAGGGTTACTTACTGTCCATTGGCTAAATCCGAATTACGTTCGGCTCAGAGAATTTATTACTCATCTGTTAGAAAAGCCAAAAGTGAGTATTATGCGGCCAGAATAATGAAAGCAAATAACAACAGTAAATACATTTTTACCATTGTTCAAATCTTCATGTCGCCCCGAGCAGAGCATAAGTCCATTCCTGCTTCCCTGGGGTGGTGGAAGAGTTGTCGGCTTTCTTCATTAATAAAATTCAACTTATCCAAGACAGCTTGGCCGCGCCATTAACTACCCTGCAGCCGCTCCTAGCAGCCAACATCCTTTCCCCTCATAACCAGATATTCTCTCAGTTTGCCTTAGTGGCGTCGTCAGAAATTCTTACCATCCTTAAATCTCTTAAATCAGGCTCCCCTTTGGATCCCTGCCCGGCCAGAGTACTTGCCGGGGTGCCCGATGTTGTATACATGGAAGTAACGTCCATTGTTAATCAGTCACTTCAGTCGGCGAGACTGCCAAAACAATGGAAACAAGCTAAGCTTCTTCCGCTTTTAAAAAAAACAACAGCGGACCCTCTGATACCTGCCAATTACCGCCCCATATCCCTACTCCCAGCACTAGCCAAAGTCTGTGAGAAGGTGGCCTTCCACCAACTGGAGGCCTTTGTGGAAACTTACGGAGCTTTGCATCCGGCACAGTCTGGCTTTAGATCATCTTATAGCATGGAGACGGCTCTAGCGGAGATGACGGAGGCAATTAGGGAGTGCCTGGATGGGGGCGGCAGAGCGGCTCTGATTTTACTGGACCTCTCTGCCGCCTTCGACACGGTACCCCACCAGCTTCTCCTCTACCGTCTGTCTGCCATCAGCCTCTCTGGGGCAGTGTGGACCTGGGTGGAATCCTTTCTGAACACCCGCTCCCAGCAGGTTTAGATGCCTTCATTTTCATCCTCGGCCAGGGAGGTCCTGACTGGAGTCCCCCAGGGCTCTACCCTGAGCCCGCTCCATTTTAACATCTATTTGACTCCACTGATCTCCTTGGCCGAAAAGCTGGGTGCCAAAATTATGGCCTATGCCGATGACACCCAGCTTCTGTTTACCTGGAACGGCCCTGTTCTATGTACGAAAATGGCACAAAGCTGCCTATCTGCCGTGTTCACCTGGCTGGCACAGGCCAAACTTAAATGTAATGAGGGGAAATCCGAGATCCTACTATATGGCCAGTTTCCTTCTTCTTTTACTGAAACCTTGTGGCCCTCTGATTTCCCCCGCCCACTCTCCGAGGGTGGTCCGGCTAAGAACCTGGGAATCTGGTTTGGGGAGGATCTTAGGTTCTCGGAGCACATCAAAAGACTGACGGGTGTCTGCTTCGGAACTCTTAAATCCTTAAGCAGATTTTTCCCTCTACTTCCTCAACCAGCCAAGGAAATGGTGGCTCGGGCGCTCATCTTGTCCCGCCTGGATTATGCGAATGCGCTCTTTCTTGGCATACCTGGATTTCTGGTCAATAAATTGCAATTAATCCAAAACGCGCCAGCCAGACTCCTATTTAACATCTCTAAGCGATCAAGTATCAGATCACATCTGCGTGATCTTCACTGGCTGCCCGTGGCCCAGCGGGTGCAGTTCAAGGCCCTCAGTCTAACCCACAGAGCGTTGCATGACTCAGGTTCCTCCTACATAAGAACAAGGGTGGCTTTTTATACACCCAGGAGGTCTTTACGATCGGCTTCCCATAGACTGATGACCACCCCCCACTTTCGTCGCTCTAGGATGGGCGGCCAGTCTCTTTCAGTCAAAGTAGCCTCTTTATGGAATGCCCTTCCTGTCATGCTGCGCCACACCCAGGATTTTCAGCGATTCAAGAAGCTTCTCAAAACTCACTTTTTCAACCAGGCCTACTAATTCTTGTTGTAGCCTCCGGCTGTTACCACTTCGCGCCAGGATACTCATGAGTAATTGTGCGCGTAATAAATTTCCATATAACATAACATAACTTAAGACTGCTGCCAATTTCAAGCCCCTGGATGGGCCTCCGTGCTGGCCTTCCTCTCTCAATCCACCGCGACGTTTCCAAAGGAGAGCCGGCAGTTGACGGCTCCCCTGGCACCCACTTCTCAATGGGGTGGTGCATTCCCGACGGCTGGGCTGCCGCCAAAATCTCCAAGCTCCAAGGTTGCCCCTAAGTAGCAATCACTCGAAACGCCGTTCATAGGTGTCATACCTCCAATGGTACGAGTGGAAGGCAGGTACATAATGCATTTAGCAGTTCAGAGCGTCTATAGTGCCTGACGCATTTCGAAGTAATAAACCTTCTTCCTCAGAGGCTAAGACGCTGTGAAAGTGTGCGTGTTGTGGGCTCTAATTAATACACAAACGACCCGCCCTGGATGGGCCGCTCCCAGGGCGGGTCGTTTGTGTATTAATTAGAGCCCACAGCATGCACACTTTCACAGCGAATCCCTCTTTACGGGCAACCTTGGAGCTTGGGGAGATATATATATTTTTTTTTTTTTTTTTTTTACAGTAGGTAGCTATAGTTAGGATGTAGTTTCCATAAGAAGAGCTTTATTTGTTTTGTCAATGACTTTGGTGGTGTTTGATGAATCCAAACAACACCAAATCCAAATTTCAAAACTAGTTTTTTTTTAACAAACTTTATTAAGAAACCGTAGCA
The DNA here is from genome assembly GCF_964261635.1 of Lissotriton helveticus. Taxonomy (NCBI): domain Eukaryota; kingdom Metazoa; phylum Chordata; class Amphibia; order Caudata; family Salamandridae; genus Lissotriton; species Lissotriton helveticus. The sequence continues at coordinate 855,683,346 of NC_136071.1, read as the reverse complement.
GTTTGACAGCATAAAGTTATCGCAATACGGTCATTTTCTTTTTTTGATCCACGTTATGGACATATGTAAATAATACAGAGTGGAAAACCATTATATAGTGGTACAGATATTGTAGTTTCAGAGGATCTGCAATCATTTAAAAGTGCAAACAACATTTTTAAGTATCATGCTGCATTATCATTCGAACATTTACACTATAACACAGAGTGTTACTTTTAAAACTGAAATCAACAATCCCAACTATACTCTCCCACCCTAACCCACCATTCCCAAGCTCCTGGTCTGAAGTATGGTAATGCCATTAGCATCTAAGGGAAATCTAGACAGTATGTACCTAAGGGAATTATATGTCGCTAAAGTGACTGAGTGGGGAGGGGTCTGGGGTTCAGGGGCTTCTAAATACGTGGTCAAGGGGTAGTGACTATGTTGTCGGGGTACCATGTAAGGGCAGGGGGTCAAGAAGTTCCAACTCTAGTAGCATGACATCCCAGTCCATCGAGATGGGTCGTTTCCGGAGACCCTTCTCCTCCTCCTTCCTCAGGGCTACACTCTCAACTTTCCCCCACTGTATCATGTCATCTTGCCAGCTAGACAACGTTGGGCACCTGGGGGACTTCCATCTAATAGTGAGAGCTCTGATTGCCAGGACTAAGGCCAGGTCTGCAAATTTCAATTGTACCTTCAGTTTACTTGAACGTCTACGAAGACCCATGAGACAGTCTAGAACGTTATCCGTAATGGGAATGTGTGTGATCTCCTCCAGACAACCCCGCACACTAACCCAGTAGTCCCAAATGCGAGGGCATGACCATAGCATATGTAGGAAGTCAGCCTCATCTCCCTTACAACGAGGACAATAATGGAGAGCCTCAGGAAACAAATGTAAAAACTAGTTTGACACTCAATTCAGCTGCAGTCCTGAAAGTTTTGGGGTGGTCTGTCAAGCGGGCCGAGAAAAAGGGGGGTCTCAAAACGCATTTTCCCCATGTTAATTTCCATAGGATCTTTAGAACTGCTGAACGGAATTACACCAATTTTGGCAGGCAGGTAGATGTTAGTTCAGGAAAGTGGTTCAGAGAAGTGCCTTTTTGTAATTTGGTGGAAATCCGTTCAGTAGTTTCATAGTTAGTTAAAGGTTTGTCAGCTATACAACTGGGAACGCAAAGCGTTCACAACCCCTCCCGATCTCGAGCTGATTGGCTGCCAACTCTTCAAACCAAGAAGTGCTGCCAGCCACGATGGATTTGGGCCCAGATCTTTTGACTGGGGTGAATGTGTGACATTGATCCACATTCTGTCCATCATTGTTGTTTTTGCAGTAACCGCTCTAAGTGTACTGGGGATGCTCAGACGTGAGTCCCAGGCACTCCACACCACTGGAAGCAAGCTAGCCGGGCTGATGAGAGGTGTTACCTCGAAACCGGGCCGGTCCTCGGATGCTTGTTTCCGTTCTGGGAAGGACATGGCTTTTGTAGTTCGGACTGGACTGTTCCCATGGGGCACAGGGTCAGCGCTGATTTGCATATTGCCATTGTCTAACCCAGGGTGGTGTGGAGTGGAAAAACGATGGATTTGGGCCCAGATCTTTTGACTGGGGTGAATGTGTGACATTGATCCACATTCTGTCCATCATTGTTGTTTTTGCAGTAACCGCTCTAAGTGTACTGGGGATGCTCAGACGTGAGTCCCAGGCACTCCACACCACTGGAAGCAAGCTAGCCGGGCTGATGAGAGGTGTTACCTCGAAACCGGGCCGGTCCTCGGATGCTTGTTTCCGTTCTGGGAAGGACATGGCTTTTGTAGTTCGGACTGGACTGTTCCCATGGGGCACAGGGTCAGCGCTGATTTGCATATTGCCATTGTCTAACCCAGGGTGGTGTGGAGTGGAAAAACGATGGATTTGGGCCCAGATCTTTTGACTGGGGTGAATGTGTGACATTGATCCACATTCTGTCCATCATTGTTGTTTTTGCAGTAACCGCTCTAAGTGTACTGGGGATGCTCAGACGTGAGTCCCAGGCACTCCACACCACTGGAAGCAAGCTAGCCGGGCTGATGAGAGGTGTTACCTCGAAACCGGGCCGGTCCTCGGATGCTTGTTTCCGTTCTGGGAAGGACATGGCTTTTGTAGTTCGGACTGGACTGTTCCCATGGGGCACAGGGTCAGCGCTGATTTGCATATTGCCATTGTCTAACCCAGGGTGGTGTGGAGTGGAAAAACGATGGATTTGGGCCCAGATCTTTTGACTGGGGTGAATGTGTGACATTGATCCACATTCTGTCCATCATTGTTGTTTTTGCAGTAACCGCTCTAAGTGTACTGGGGATGCTCAGACGTGAGTCCCAGGCACTCCACACCACTGGAAGCAAGCTAGCCGGGCTGATGAGAGGTGTTACCTCGAAACCGGGCCGGTCCTCGGATGCTTGTTTCCGTTCTGGGAAGGACATGGCTTTTGTAGTTCGGACTGGACTGTTCCCATGGGGCACAGGGTCAGCGCTGATTTGCATATTGCCATTGTCTAACCCAGGGTGGTGTGGAGTGGAAAAACAATGGATTTGGGCCCAGATCTTTTGACTGGGGTGAATGTGTGACATTGATCCACATTCTGTCCATCATTGTTGTTTTTGCAGTAACCGCTCTAAGTGTACTGGGGATGATCAGACGTGAGTCCCAGGCACTCCACACCACTGGAAGGAAGCTAGCCGGGCTGATGAGAGGTGTTACCTCGAAACCGGGCCGGTCCTCGGATGCTTGTTTCCGTTCTGGGAAGGACATGGCTTTTGTAGTTCGGACTGGACTGTTCCCATGGGGCACAGGGTCAGCGCTGATTTGCATATTGCCATTGTCTAACCCAGGGTGGTGTGGAGTGGAAAAACGATGGATTTGGGCCCAGATCTTTTGACTGGGGTGAATGTGTGACATTGATCCACATTCTGTCCATCATTGTTGTTTTTGCAGTAACCGCTCTAAGTGTACTGGGGATGCTCAGACGTGAGTCCCAGGCACTCCACACCACTGGAAGCAAGCTAGCCGGGCTGATGAGAGGTGTTACCTCGAAACCGGGCCGGTCCTCGGATGCTTGTTTCCGTTCTGGGAAGGACATGGCTTTTGTAGTTCGGACTGGACTGTTCCCATGGGGCACAGGGTCAGCGCTGATTTGCATATTGCCATTGTCTAACCCAGGGTGGTGTGGAGTGGAAAAACGATGGATTTGGGCCCAGATCTTTTGACTGGGGTGAATGTGTGACATTGATCCACATTCTGTCCATCATTGTTGTTTTTGCAGTAACCGCTCTAAGTGTACTGGGGATGCTCAGACGTGAGTCCCAGGCACTCCACACCACTGGAAGCAAGCTAGCCGGGCTGATGAGAGGTGTTACCTCGAAACCGGGCCGGTCCTCGGATGCTTGTTTCCGTTCTGGGAAGGACATGGCTTTTGTAGTTCGGACTGGACTGTTCCCATGGGGCACAGGGTCAGCGCTGATTTGCATATTGCCATTGTCTAACCCAGGGTGGTGTGGAGTGGAAAAACGATGGATTTGGGCCCAGATCTTTTGACTGGGGTGAATGTGTGACATTGATCCACATTCTGTCCATCATTGTTGTTTTTGCAGTAACCGCTCTAAGTGTACTGGGGATGCTCAGACGTGAGTCCCAGGCACTCCACACCACTGGAAGCAAGCTAGCCGGGCTGATGAGAGGTGTTACCTCGAAACCGGGCCGGTCCTCGGATGCTTGTTTCCGTTCTGGGAAGGACATGGCTTTTGTAGTTCGGACTGGACTGTTCCCATGGGGCACAGGGTCAGCGCTGATTTGCATATTGCCATTGTCTAACCCAGGGTGGTGTGGAGTGGAAAAACGATGGATTTGGGCCCAGATCTTTTGACTGGGGTGAATGTGTGACATTGATCCACATTCTGTCCATCATTGTTGTTTTTGCAGTAACCGCTCTAAGTGTACTGGGGATGCTCAGACGTGAGTCCCAGGCACTCCACACCACTGGAAGCAAGCTAGCCGGGCTGATGAGAGGTGTTACCTCGAAACCGGGCCGGTCCTCGGATGCTTGTTTCCGTTCTGGGAAGGACATGGCTTTTGTAGTTCGGACTGGACTGTTCCCATGGGGCACAGGGTCAGCGCTGATTTGCATATTGCCATTGTCTAACCCAGGGTGGTGTGGAGTGGAAAAACGATGGATTTGGGCCCAGATCTTTTGACTGGGGTGAATGTGTGACATTGATCCACATTCTGTCCATCATTGTTGTTTTTGCAGTAACCGCTCTAAGTGTACTGGGGATGCTCAGACGTGAGTCCCAGGCACTCCACACCACTGGAAGCAAGCTAGCCGGGCTGATGAGAGGTGTTACCTCGAAACCGGGCCGGTCCTCGGATGCTTGTTTCCGTTCTGGGAAGGACATGGCTTTTGTAGTTCGGACTGGACTGTTCCCATGGGGCACAGGGTCAGCGCTGATTTGCATATTGCCATTGTCTAACCCAGGGTGGTGTGGAGTGGAAAAACGATGGATTTGGGCCCAGATCTTTTGACTGGGGTGAATGTGTGACATTGATCCACATTCTGTCCATCATTGTTGTTTTTGCAGTAACCGCTCTAAGTGTACTGGGGATGCTCAGACGTGAGTCCCAGGCACTCCACACCACTGGAAGCAAGCTAGCCGGGCTGATGAGAGGTGTTACCTCGAAACCGGGCCGGTCCTCGGATGCTTGTTTCCGTTCTGGGAAGGACATGGCTTTTGTAGTTCGGACTGGACTGTTCCCATGGGGCACAGGGTCAGCGCTGATTTGCATATTGCCATTGTCTAACCCAGGGTGGTGTGGAGTGGAAAAACGATGGATTTGGGCCCAGATCTTTTGACTGGGGTGAATGTGTGACATTGATCCACATTCTGTCCATCATTGTTGTTTTTGCAGTAACCGCTCTAAGTGTACTGGGGATGCTCAGACGTGAGTCCCAGGCACTCCACACCACTGGAAGCAAGCTAGCCGGGCTGATGAGAGGTGTTACCTCGAAACCGGGCCGGTCCTCGGATGCTTGTTTCCGTTCTGGGAAGGACATGGCTTTTGTAGTTCGGACTGGACTGTTCCCATGGGGCACAGGGTCAGCGCTGATTTGCATATTGCCATTGTCTAACCCAGGGTGGTGTGGAGTGGAAAAACGATGGATTTGGGCCCAGATCTTTTGACTGGGGTGAATGTGTGACATTGATCCACATTCTGTCCATCATTGTTGTTTTTGCAGTAACCGCTCTAAGTGTACTGGGGATGCTCAGACGTGAGTCCCAGGCACTCCACACCACTGGAAGCAAGCTAGCCGGGCTGATGAGAGGTGTTACCTCGAAACCGGGCCGGTCCTCGGATGCTTGTTTCCGTTCTGGGAAGGACATGGCTTTTGTAGTTCGGACTGGACTGTTCCCATGGGGCACAGGGTCAGCGCTGATTTGCATATTGCCATTGTCTAACCCAGGGTGGTGTGGAGTGGAAAAACGATGGATTTGGGCCCAGATCTTTTGACTGGGGTGAATGTGTGACATTGATCCACATTCTGTCCATCATTGTTGTTTTTGCAGTAACCGCTCTAAGTGTACTGGGGATGCTCAGACGTGAGTCCCAGGCACTCCACACCACTGGAAGCAAGCTAGCCGGGCTGATGAGAGGTGTTACCTCGAAACCGGGCCGGTCCTCGGATGCTTGTTTCCGTTCTGGGAAGGACATGGCTTTTGTAGTTCGGACTGGACTGTTCCCATGGGGCACAGGGTCAGCGCTGATTTGCATATTGCCATTGTCTAACCCAGGGTGGTGTGGAGTGGAAAAACGATGGATTTGGGCCCAGATCTTTTGACTGGGGTGAATGTGTGACATTGATCCACATTCTGTCCATCATTGTTGTTTTTGCAGTAACCGCTCTAAGTGTACTGGGGATGCTCAGACGTGAGTCCCAGGCACTCCACACCACTGGAAGCAAGCTAGCCGGGCTGATGAGAGGTGTTACCTCGAAACCGGGCCGGTCCTCGGATGCTTGTTTCCGTTCTGGGAAGGACATGGCTTTTGTAGTTCGGACTGGACTGTTCCCATGGGGCACAGGGTCAGCGCTGATTTGCATATTGCCATTGTCTAACCCAGGGTGGTGTGGAGTGGAAAAACGATGGATTTGGGCCCAGATCTTTTGACTGGGGTGAATGTGTGACATTGATCCACATTCTGTCCATCATTGTTGTTTTTGCAGTAACCGCTCTAAGTGTACTGGGGATGCTCAGACGTGAGTCCCAGGCACTCCACACCACTGGAAGCAAGCTAGCCGGGCTGATGAGAGGTGTTACCTCGAAACCGGGCCGGTCCTCGGATGCTTGTTTCCGTTCTGGGAAGGACATGGCTTTTGTAGTTCGGACTGGACTGTTCCCATGGGGCACAGGGTCAGCGCTGATTTGCATATTGCCATTGTCTAACCCAGGGTGGTGTGGAGTGGAAAAACGATGGATTTGGGCCCAGATCTTTTGACTGGGGTGAATGTGTGACATTGATCCACATTCTGTCCATCATTGTTGTTTTTGCAGTAACCGCTCTAAGTGTACTGGGGATGCTCAGACGTGAGTCCCAGGCACTCCACACCACTGGAAGCAAGCTAGCCGGGCTGATGAGAGGTGTTACCTCGAAACCGGGCTGGTCCTCGGATGCTTGTTTCCGTTCTGGGAAGGACATGGCTTTTGTAGTTCGGACTGGACTGTTCCCATGGGGCACAGGGTCAGCGCTGATTTGCATATTGCCATTGTCTAACCCAGGGTGGTGTGGAGTGGAAAAACGATGGATTTGGGCCCAGATCTTTTGACTGGGGTGAATGTGTGACATTGATCCACATTCTGTCCATCATTGTTGTTTTTGCAGTAACCGCTCTAAGTGTACTGGGGATGCTCAGACGTGAGTCCCAGGCACTCCACACCACTGGAAGCAAGCTAGCCGGGCTGATGAGAGGTGTTACCTCGAAACCGGGCCGGTCCTCGGATGCTTGTTTCCGTTCTGGGAAGGACATGGCTTTTGTAGTTCGGACTGGACTGTTCCCATGGGGCACAGGGTCAGCGCTGATTTGCATATTGCCATTGTCTAACCCAGGGTGGTGTGGAGTGGAAAAACGATGGATTTGGGCCCAGATCTTTTGACTGGGGTGAATGTGTGACATTGATCCACATTCTGTCCATCATTGTTGTTTTTGCAGTAACCGCTCTAAGTGTACTGGGGATGCTCAGACGTGAGTCCCAGGCACTCCACACCACTGGAAGCAAGCTAGCCGGGCTGATGAGAGGTGTTACCTCGAAACCGGGCCGGTCCTCGGATGCTTGTTTCCGTTCTGGGAAGGACATGGCTTTTGTAGTTCGGACTGGACTGTTCCCATGGGGCACAGGGTCAGCGCTGATTTGCATATTGCCATTGTCTAACCCAGGGTGGTGTGGAGTGGAAAAACGATGGATTTGGGCCCAGATCTTTTGACTGGGGTGAATGTGTGACATTGATCCACATTCTGTCCATCATTGTTGTTTTTGCAGTAACCGCTCTAAGTGTACTGGGGATGCTCAGACGTGAGTCCCAGGCACTCCACACCACTGGAAGCAAGCTAGCCGGGCTGATGAGAGGTGTTACCTCGAAACCGGGCCGGTCCTCGGATGCTTGTTTCCGTTCTGGGAAGGACATGGCTTTTGTAGTTCGGACTGGACTGTTCCCATGGGGCACAGGGTCAGCGCTGATTTGCATATTGCCATTGTCTAACCCAGGGTGGTGTGGAGTGGAAAAACGATGGATTTGGGCCCAGATCTTTTGACTGGGGTGAATGTGTGACATTGATCCACATTCTGTCCATCATTGTTGTTTTTGCAGTAACCGCTCTAAGTGTACTGGGGATGCTCAGACGTGAGTCCCAGGCACTCCACACCACTGGAAGCAAGCTAGCCGGGCTGATGAGAGGTGTTACCTCGAAACCGGGCCGGTCCTCGGATGCTTGTTTCCGTTCTGGGAAGGACATGGCTTTTGTAGTTCGGACTGGACTGTTCCCATGGGGCACAGGGTCAGCGCTGATTTGCATATTGCCATTGTCTAACCCAGGGTGGTGTGGAGTGGAAAAACGATGGATTTGGGCCCAGATCTTTTGACTGGGGTGAATGTGTGACATTGATCCACATTCTGTCCATCATTGTTGTTTTTGCAGTAACCGCTCTAAGTGTACTGGGGATGCTCAGACGTGAGTCCCAGGCACTCCACACCACTGGAAGCAAGCTAGCCGGGCTGATGAGAGGTGTTACCTCGAAACCGGGCCGGTCCTCGGATGCTTGTTTCCGTTCTGGGAAGGACATGGCTTTTGTAGTTCGGACTGGACTGTTCCCATGGGGCACAGGGTCAGCGCTGATTTGCATATTGCCATTGTCTAACCCAGGGTGGTGTGGAGTGGAAAAACGATGGATTTGGGCCCAGATCTTTTGACTGGGGTGAATGTGTGACATTGATCCACATTCTGTCCATCATTGTTGTTTTTGCAGTAACCGCTCTAAGTGTACTGGGGATGCTCAGACGTGAGTCCCAGGCACTCCACACCACTGGAAGCAAGCTAGCCGGGCTGATGAGAGGTGTTACCTCGAAACCGGGCCGGTCCTCGGATGCTTGTTTCCGTTCTGGGAAGGACATGGCTTTTGTAGTTCGGACTGGACTGTTCCCATGGGGCACAGGGTCAGCGCTGATTTGCATATTGCCATTGTCTAACCCAGGGTGGTGTGGAGTGGAAAAACGATGGATTTGGGCCCAGATCTTTTGACTGGGGTGAATGTGTGACATTGATCCACATTCTGTCCATCATTGTTGTTTTTGCAGTAACCGCTCTAAGTGTACTGGGGATGCTCAGACGTGAGTCCCAGGCACTCCACACCACTGGAAGCAAGCTAGCCGGGCTGATGAGAGGTGTTACCTCGAAACCGGGCCGGTCCTCGGATGCTTGTTTCCGTTCTGGGAAGGACATGGCTTTTGTAGTTCGGACTGGACTGTTCCCATGGGGCACAGGGTCAGCGCTGATTTGCATATTGCCATTGTCTAACCCAGGGTGGTGTGGAGTGGAAAAACGATGGATTTGGGCCCAGATCTTTTGACTGGGGTGAATGTGTGACATTGATCCACATTCTGTCCATCATTGTTGTTTTTGCAGTAACCGCTCTAAGTGTACTGGGGATGCTCAGACGTGAGTCCCAGGCACTCCACACCACTGGAAGCAAGCTAGCCGGGCTGATGAGAGGTGTTACCTCGAAACCGGGCCGGTCCTCGGATGCTTGTTTCCGTTCTGGGAAGGACATGGCTTTTGTAGTTCGGACTGGACTGTTCCCATGGGGCACAGGGTCAGCGCTGATTTGCATATTGCCATTGTCTAACCCAGGGTGGTGTGGAGTGGAAAAACGATGGATTTGGGCCCAGATCTTTTGAATGGGGTGAATGTGTGACATTGATCCACATTCTGTCCATCATTGTTGTTTTTGCAGTAACCGCTCTAAGTGTACTGGGGATGCTCAGACGTGAGTCCCAGGCACTCCACACCACTGGAAGCAAGCTAGCCGGGCTGATGAGAGGTGTTACCTCGAAACCGGGCCGGTCCTCGGATGCTTGTTTCCGTTCTGGGAAGGACATGGCTTTTGTAGTTCGGACTGGACTGTTCCCATGGGGCACAGGGTCAGCGCTGATTTGCATATTGCCATTGTCTAACCCAGGGTGGTGTGGAGTGGAAAAACGATGGATTTGGGCCCAGATCTTTTGACTGGGGTGAATGTGTGACATTGATCCACATTCTGTCCATCATTGTTGTTTTTGCAGTAACCGCTCTAAGTGTACTGGGGATGCTCAGACGTGAGTCCCAGGCACTCCACACCACTGGAAGCAAGCTAGCCGGGCTGATGAGAGGTGTTACCTCGAAACCGGGCCGGTCCTCGGATGCTTGTTTCCGTTCTGGGAAGGACATGGCTTTTGTAGTTCGGACTGGACTGTTCCCATGGGGCACAGGGTCAGCGCTGATTTGCATATTGCCATTGTCTAACCCACGGTGGTGTGGAGTGGAAAAACGATGGATTTGGGCCCAGATCTTTTGACTGGGGTGAATGTGTGACATTGATCCACATTCTGTCCATCATTGTTGTTTTTGCAGTAACCGCTCTAAGTGTACTGGGGATGCTCAGACGTGAGTCCCAGGCACTCCACACCACTGGAAGCAAGCTAGCCGGGCTGATGAGAGGTGTTACCTCGAAACCGGGCCGGTCCTCGGATGCTTGTTTCCGTTCTGGGAAGGACATGGCTTTTGTAGTTCGGACTGGACTGTTCCCATGGGGCACAGGGTCAGCGCTGATTTGCATATTGCCATTGTCTAACCCAGGGTGGTGTGGAGTGGAAAAACGATGGATTTGGGCCCAGATCTTTTGACTGGGGTGAATGTGTGACATTGATCCACATTCTGTCCATCATTGTTGTTTTTGCAGTAACCGCTCTAAGTGTACTGGGGATGCTCAGACGTGAGTCCCAGGCACTCCACACCACTGGAAGCAAGCTAGCCGGGCTGATGAGAGGTGTTACCTCGAAACTGGGCCGGTCCTCGGATGCTTGTTTCCGTTCTGGGAAGGACATGGCTTTTGTAGTTCGGACTGGACTGTTCCCATGGGGCACAGGGTCAGCGCTGATTTGCATATTGCCATTGTCTAACCCAGGGTGGTGTGGAGTGGAAAAACGATGGATTTGGGCCCAGATCTTTTGACTGGGGTGAATGTGTGACATTGATCCACATTCTGTCCATCATTGTTGTTTTTGCAGTAACCGCTCTAAGTGTACTGGGGATGCTCAGACGTGAGTCCCAGGCACTCCACACCACTGGAAGCAAGCTAGCCGGGCTGATGAGAGGTGTTACCTCGAAACCGGGCCGGTCCTCGGATGCTTGTTTCCGTTCTGGGAAGGACATGGCTTTTGTAGTTCGGACTGGACTGTTCCCATGGGGCACAGGGTCAGCGCTGATTTGCATATTGCCATTGTCTAACCCAGGGTGGTGTGGAGTGGAAAAACGATGGATTTGGGCCCAGATCTTTTGACTGGGGTGAATGTGTGACATTGATCCACATTCTGTCCATCATTGTTGTTTTTGCAGTAACCGCTCTAAGTGTACTGGGGATGCTCAGACGTGAGTCCCAGGCACTCCACACCACTGGAAGCAAGCTAGCCGGGCTGATGAGAGGTGTTACCTCGAAACCGGGCCGGTCCTCGGATGCTTGTTTCCGTTCTGGGAAGGACATGGCTTTTGTAGTTCGGACTGGACTGTTCCCATGGGGCACAGGGTCAGCGCTGATTTGCATATTGCCATTGTCTAACCCAGGGTGGTGTGGAGTGGAAAAACGATGGATTTGGGCCCAGATCTTTTGACTGGGGTGAATGTGTGACATTGATCCACATTCTGTCCATCATTGTTGTTTTTGCAGTAACCGCTCTAAGTGTACTGGGGATGCTCAGACGTGAGTCCCAGGCACTCCACACCACTGGAAGCAAGCTAGCCGGGCTGATGAGAGGTGTTACCTCGAAACCGGGCCGGTCCTCGGATGCTTGTTTCCGTTCTGGGAAGGACATGGCTTTTGTAGTTCGGACTGGACTGTTCCCATGGGGCACAGGGTCAGCGCTGATTTGCATATTGCCATTGTCTAACCCAGGGTGGTGTGGAGTGGAAAAACGATGGATTTGGGCCCAGATCTTTTGACTGGGGTGAATGTGTGACATTGATCCACATTCTGTCCATCATTGTTGTTTTTGCAGTAACCGCTCTAAGTGTACTGGGGATGCTCAGACGTGAGTCCCAGGCACTCCACACCACTGGAAGCAAGCTAGCCGGGCTGATGAGAGGTGTTACCTCGAAACCGGGCCGGTCCTCGGATGCTTGTTTCCGTTCTGGGAAGGACATGGCTTTTGTAGTTCGGACTGGACTGTTCCCATGGGGCACAGGGTCAGCGCTGATTTGCATATTGCCATTGTCTAACCCAGGGTGGTGTGGAGTGGAAAAACGATGGATTTGGGCCCAGATCTTTTGACTGGGGTGAATGTGTGACATTGATCCACATTCTGTCCATCATTGTTGTTTTTGCAGCGCCAGCCATCTTGTGACTCACAGATACAAAATGCAAAAAATAGAAAAGGGGGCTGGGTAGAAACACCCTGACTGCTTACGCCTCTTCCCTGGGGCTGCTTTGTGATTAAAATGCATGGGAGGCCTTGATGGCCTCCCCCGCTGCCCCGGGGATCACCAGCTCCCCTTTATTTTTTTCCATGGGGGTGCCTCTCGAACCCCCCGCCCCAGGGACCGCCACCTCCCTGGGAATTAATGTTTACAAAATGTGGGGGGCCCGCATGGATACCCCACAGCCCAGTGGGCCACCACTTCCTAGGGCTCTAATTGTAATTGATGCTGAGGGGCCAAGCGGACCCCCCGCAGCCCCAGGGAGCATCACCTCCTGGGGACGTTAATGAAAAGTAATGTGGAGGGCGTGCTGGCATACAAGAGGTTGTATGGGAGTGTGTGAGTGGGGTTGTGAGTTGATCTGTGGATTATTTCATCAGTGATGTAATCAGTGATGTTATTTGATATGTCATCAGTGATGCCACAGACCTTGTCATGAGTGATTTAATATGTTAGGTCATAAGCAGTGCATTGCTGGGGCATAAGCTATAGTTACCTCAGGTAACTATAGCTGCTGAATTTCACTGGTTTTGTACGAGTGAAATCTGAGCCTAACTATAACGTCCCTGTAACTGTGTTTTTTCAGTGAAAGTTCTATATCCTAACTATAATGACCCTGTAACCTTTGGTTTTTCAAGTGAGTTTCTAAGGTTTTTTCAATTCTATTACCTAACTATAACGTCCCTGTAACTTTTGGTTTTTAAAGTGAATGTATATATATATATATATATATATATATATATATATATATATATATATATATATATATATATATATATATATATATATATATATATATATATATATATATATATATATATATATATATATATATATATATATATATATATATATATATATATATATATATAACGAAGGTGTACTGCTGAAACACGTTTGTACCATCTCTCTTTGGTGCCAATAAATCCGATCCGGATTTAAACCCCCGCGAGTGAAGGTTATTATTCTTTGGAAGCTTTGTATATATATATGTATATATATTTATTTAAGTGAAAATATATATATACACACACACACACACACACACTGACCTTATATATACTTACCTTATAAAGGCAAGGACAGGCATTGAGTGGTAATGGATGTGTGGTAAAGGCATTACATTGTAATGCTGCATTGTAAAGGCTGTTTCCCTCAGAATTAGGAGTTAGATAATCCCTGACAGAAGGTGCAGATGGTAAAAGACCATTCAGAAATCATGTTGATTCGAGGCACCATCAGTACATCAACACAAAAGGTGCTCAACACGTTGCAGAGTTTTAGACTGGCACTGCAAGGAACCCAAAGCAGGCAGAATGTGGAAGATATGGCAAGATCAAACAGCTGGAGCCGGGAATTCTCTCTTTGATACTTTGAAACAAAATCAATGTATGTTTATCCAGGGTTGAATGTGGAGAAGATATAATATGTTGATTGACACCTCCAGCACTACTACTACTGGTAGTAACTGATTTTGTAGCTCCTGATAATATGAACATGGGAGAACATGTAGCTATGCAGAGGGTCAGTGGTAAGGATGATTCAGGCAGTACCCCACATAAGAGTTTGGGGATTGGGGATGCCAGGGTAAATATATTTTTTTCTGGTGAGTGTGGTCAGCCAAGACTGAAACACAATCTCAGAGGAAATTCCTCTATGCCCAAAGCCTTGTTAAGACCCTTAGAAGAATTATGTGGCGCACAGTGTTGAAAGTGACCGAGAGGTCCAGTAGGTACATGAAAGGCTCTTTTTTGGAGTAGTGAGCAGCTTCTGCATGGTGTACAAAAGTGTGCTTCTAAACACAGGCTAAAGTCTGATTGATATCTGGTCAGGAGGTCATTGAACTGGGTATCATAGAAGAGTTAAAAGTGGCCACTCGGTCGGTTGCATTTATTTTGTAATTCAACGATGTCTCTGGGTCATGTTTTGCATTTTGAGTGAAGGGAGGATTATGGTTTGTTTGAGGTAAGGATGACTTAGTTTATGAGTTATGTCAAGAGTGTCTTTATTTCATGAAGTCCCATCTTGTCCATCTTTGAATTGAAGTTTCCATGGCTGAGGATCATGTTTTGAGTGATTTTAGCACCTCAATATCTTCAAACTCAATGGCAATGAAAAACTGGTTTAGTTGGTTGGTTTAGATAGAGAAAGATTTTAGTTATTGCTATGCTGGCACAGAGTTTTGATTTTGTATTGGAATAGCATTTGAGATGGTTGTACTGCCAAGAGTTTTGGTTAATTCTGTTTTAAGCGTTAAATGAGGTGCTGCTGGACCGTTAGTATGCAGATTATTGCAAGAAAGGGGAATCGTTTACAAAGTCACCAGGTTGGCTTTTCTGTGGTTTTTGATCATTGCAGGGAAAAGTTTCAAAGCTAGAGTGATAGATGATGGTAGAAAATCAGTTTCCACTTTGAGGTGCATGATGGGATGGTCAGACCTAGAGAAATTTGGTGACCCGATGTTCACAGACACACAAGGTACAGTCTATGGCCAGAGGATAAGTTTGCCTTTTGCATGTGTGATTTGAAGGGGTTCTTGTCAAAGTATTGAGGTCATCCAATATGCCAGATCAACTAGACAGAGAACATAGTAGCTGTGACAGTCACTCATTCCTGAGTGGAAAGAGGCATCTTACTTTAGCAAAATCACCACAAAGGTGATTGATGGACTTGGCAAGGATTTATTTTATTTTTTATTTATTTATCGAGTTTTATATAGGTAGAGTTGACTTGACGGTATCACAGCGCTTTACAGAGTTTGCACAGCATTATTTGCAAGGAATACATAAGGAAAATAGTAGGCATACAGAGCAAAATATATAATAAATGGATGATATAGTTCATAGTTATAGAAGGTAGGTTGTTTCAGAAATTGAAGGAAAAGATGCATAGTTTTTCTAGTGATCTTCAGGCTCTTTGATGGTTGGGGAGGTATTTCAGCAAGGCAGGTCGATCTATTCATATTAGTCAATGTTTTACCGTGACACTGGAGAATATCAAGGCTACTCCAGCACCAGTGTGTGTGGTTCTGTTGCTGCTTAGAAGACTGTGAAAAGAGGTTTGAGAGAACGGGTCACAGAATCAGGACTTATTAAGAATTAGAAAGTGGTGGAACCGGTCAGTAATGATGTTGCGCATGTTGCCATTTTAAAGGCTGTTTTGGTAACGGGGGCCTCAATAAAGATGGATTTGGGCAAAAGAGCAGTGGTGTAGTCATCTTTGTTTGGCCAATTTGAGAAGGTAGCCTGGTTGCCAACAACTTGATGCGCCAGAGCAGAAAGAAACCGTTTAGGAAGACCAAATATCATTGAGATGTTCTGGCTCATCCCAAGAGAGATTTTGTCTGTGCTCACGAGATTGAGATCCATCTCTCATGGAACAGGGACTGAAGGGAATCAATAGTGGAAGTTTCCCTTGCACTCATTGAGCAAGTAGTGTATTGTCCTTGGGTATTCCATGGGCATCGACAGTGTAAGTCGCCCTCGCACAGACACACATACATTTACACACCACACCTACACAAACACATACACAAACCAGCTACTGCATGGATATCAACAGTGCAGCCTTCCTTACCACAATCAGAACTTGCACAGCTTATCTTTCACAGACTGGGTGCAGCACAAGGAACAGGACCTCACCTAACAAGTGCAATACACAAAGAGCATGGAGTCCATGAAATTGAGCTGATCCCAAGTGAGTCCTTCCACATATCCATAAAGGCCGGTTTTGAAAGCCCAGGACCACTGATGATGCTTTTTTTTAGTTTTCCCAGATGTTCAGTGTTACTTGCAGCTGGCACACAGGTGTTTTGAGAGAGAAAGAGGGCGATAGAGAGGCAGTAAATGACAGAGATCAAAGGAAGAGAAGGAGAGAGCGAGTGAATGGGTGGTGAGAAAGATATAGAGTGAGGAGTGGTGGTGGGGCTGGTTTGAACATGTTTGTCACAGTTCCTTTTGGTTCCCCAGTTCAACCCTGGTAGCTGTCCACAGAACGGTAAGTAGCAGGTGTTGCGCCTACCCTTATGGATTCCATGCAGGTGAGACAATGAACCTAGTTCACTCTTAAAGTCAGCCCAGCATGTTTTTCTCTACGGTGCTCTTTATCAGATCTCCACAAACGTATGTTTAATTACTTTACCCAATACCCTTTCTGGCACGAGAATGAACCGTGAGGTATTTTTGACCTGCATTACCACATACTGTCAGCCTATGCCCATGCCAGCATTCATGCTATCCCTGTGATTATAAAATACAATGCTACCCAAACAATACAGCATGAATGACATAGTCTAGGGATGCACATATTTTAATACCAAACACTGCAGGCTGTGGCTGGAACACAGACCCCTCAGGTGAAGGGTGCAAGACAGTGTCCACCAGGGCCAACTTTGAGTTTGCAGGAGAGGGCATCAAGGCTGGCTGTGGCAATTGACCTACACGAATTCACATAGACACTCCTCTGCAGAGCCACAAGGACAGGCCTGTGCCCGCTTGGGAAGTGCAGGAGTTCTGGAGCCGTTGGAGGGGTGGGGGCGGAGGGGGGGCTCCAGAGATGCATTTGTTCCATGGACAGTATTTTGTTGAAAAGGAGGGGGGGCAACAAATAATTAATAACTAATGCCATCTAGTGGCAACAAATACCTTTTTTCATTATTTCTGTAAGTAACCAGAGTACTTGTCCCCTTGTTAATTGTCTTTGTGCTACTCATGTAGGCAATGAAGAAACAGGAGAAGCAGGCACTGTGCAGGTTCCATTGCTCAAGCATGCGGACCAATATGCTGGAAATACTCAAATTTGAACCTAAGGAAGCACCATTTTCTGGATTGTCCCAAAATAAAAAGTAGAGCACCTACTTGAACGCAAGAGGAGGAGTACGTGAATTACTTGGCAAGACCCACTGACAGGAAAACGATTATTCTTTTCACATACTCAAGCAGTGCACACCATTTCCTTTGCTTAGACACTTACTTTTCCTTCACAATTCTACAATTATCTCTGACACTAAAAATTCAAGATGTTTTGCACAAGGGAAACCGACCAATACAGCTCATTAATAGTAATTTATTTTTGCCTGCGTTCACGCTACCAATCACTTGCGCTAAAGGATTCGTGTGGCTGATGTCGAGGCACTTCACAGCTCAACATAACTTGCTAACTGGAAGAAATATAAACTCCATCTTGCTGCCAGGTGCCATGGTGCAGAATGGCACTCCCAGTCCATTCAAGTGAAAAATTGTTCACTTTCATGCCTAAACAGGGCTGCTAATGAGCCTAAAGCATCCCATTCTGTTACACATTTAAATTTTGCATGTAAAAATAGCCTAATTCACAAATGTATCATAACAAAGGAAAATGGAAAGAATATTAATGTAGTTGTGGTCTCTTTAATTAATTACCATCTATCTACTCTGTCTTTTGTGTTTTATGTTGTTATTTGGCAAAGCAACCCTCTAGAGTGAATCTGCTGACAGGGAGACAATTTTTCATAGCATGTCACCATTTACAAATTTAGAAACTTGTGTATTGCATCTTTACAACCAATACACGTTATACTATCATGCAATTATTAATTGATTTACTCTTTTCAGAAATGTATGTTTTGTTCTCCGTGTTGGTCGTATTTGCCTTTTTGTTTGTTTTTTAACCAATGAATTTAACAGGAAATAACATTATGACTGCAAGTTACATTTTGCCAAGATTCGTGTGTGGTTTTATGACAACACATAACCACATAAATAGAGGGTACTTCTTTATTGCAATATGGAATACAAATTTTGGTTTGAAAAGTGAATTCCTTAATGCACTGGAAATTACCAACGATGTTATTTATTACAGCTTCCCTTATTAATAATCGTGAGCATTATTAATAGTGAATGGCAAGTTCCCACCAGACAAAGTGCGTCAGTTAGTGGAGGCATTTAGTACATCCATGCCGCTGATCGAAAGCCCTGTGTCCTGTTTTGCATTATCCAACGTGCAATACATTTGGATACTCGTCTTTTAAAATAGTGCCTATAACCTTTGCTAATCTAGCTAGTTGTTTGCGCGTATTTGCAATCATTGTTTGCTAAGGCGCTGTTGCTTTTAGTTCCTTTAAACATTGTTTAAAAAACCGAATGCGAATCTTTACCATCTTTTCTAATTTTAAACCAAATCCGAAATAGTGCTGAGTGCAAAGTGATACGAGTGAGCCCAACACTCGTTCGGGGGGGTTGTCATCTTTCTTTTCTGCCTTTGTTATATCCCATCCCTTGTTTCTGTCTTTTTATTCCTCTCTCTGCCTATCCATTCTTCCTCTCATCCATCCTTCCCTCCATCCTTCCTTGTCTTTTTCATCATCCATCTCTAAAGCCATTCTTTTTCCGTCCTTTCTTCTGTCTCTTATACATTCTGCCACCATCCATCCTTCACTTTATCATCTATCAACCATAACATTCATGCATCTACCCATCCACCCATCCACCTCACATTCCTTCCTTACATCCAGTACATCTTATCTCTCCACACATTCCATCGTTTTTCATTCTCGTGTTTCATTTGTTCCCTCACCCCTGTTGGCCACTCATCTCCTTCATACCATTCTCTTCTAGTGGCTTTTATGGGGTTCTGTTTGGAGACCTGAGCCTCAATTAAAGTCAAAGGAGCAGTAAACATAATTTTAAATTCTTTACATGGCACCGATTTCTCCAGTGACACCCACCCCCTCTGAAGCTTCTAAAGTGTGTGGGGATGGGGGCTCATGACCCTTCGGGCATATCAGCAAGGGCTTTATCTCTGCTTTTTTGGATTTAAAAGCCAGAAAAGCGGAGATAAAACCATCGCTCTATCAGCAAGAGGGTGCTAACATGCATATTCTCATGTTAGCACCCTTTTGTACTACGCCTAACTTTGCATCTCTAATGAGATGCAAAGTGGGCGTTCCTGACATACACTACATGTCATGACATCAATAGCGTGGCTTCGCGCTATCAGCAAGGATGCCCTAGCATTTTAGCAGACATTAGTTTTTGGAGAAAACTGCTGTTTTCTCCAAAAACTAACGTCTGCTAAATTCTTGACTTAGCCACCTCTAGCATAGGGGGTGGATTCTGCTGATACGACCACAGGGTCGTATCAGCAAGGTTATCGCCGTTTTGCAGGGAACATACCAGGAAAATCAGCGATGCTCCCCGCAAAACGGCAATATCCCCCGCTATCGTAGGAATTTTTATTGCCTTGGAGATACCCGTTGCTAATAACACGATATCTCCTCGATTAAAAACCTGCGATAGCGGGCGTTAGGGAAAGAAGCGCTAAGCACGCTTTGCGATAGGTATCGCAAAGCATTGCTGATATGCCCCTTCAGCACCTAACTATTCCCCGGTTCCAACAAATCATTACTTCCGTGACCTAAATTTTACTTCCAGTGAAGTCAGTAACCACGACACGGTTCACCGTTTCATTTCAAAACATCTTCCACCCTTGTGAATGTCGCTTGTATTACAACTTTTATTATGGTGAATTTAACACCACCACACCAGAAATCGCTTGCCATATTCACAAAACGGCAGCATTTCTCAAATATTTTGCAAAGTCATATTCCGACGAGGTATTTCTAAACTCACAAGGAATTATTCACAAATGCCCCATTTCTTAGGAGACAAATTGCGCCCTTGAACAAAAGTTTACCAAGAAACGAAAATGGAATAATGTACAACCACTTGGAATTGTGTATCCATAGGTATGGACACATGGACTCCTCCTAAGATTTGAGCACATAGACCAGAGGAATCTATAATAGATCGAAGAAGGTCAGATCCATGTCATATTTTCATGATATCTACAAGGCTATATTTACATACAAATAATCTATCAAACACCTGTTTACAAGTAAATCAGTCACTTGTATATCATAATTTGCTACTTTGAGTTATAGAAAAGTAATTGTACAGAAAGTGTCTGGTTCCAAGGCAAGTTCTATAATCATAGACAGACTTTTTTTTAAAGAATAACTCTCACAATGACTGATAAATATCCCATTAGGTCAGTGCTTTTGAAAGGCTAGCAAGACTGGTGAAGACTCAGTTTCACTTCACAAGCAGGTATTGCACATAATTCTAATGTAATTGAATCAGAAAACATTTATTTTTTACCACGTCACATATGTGTGTGCGTTTTCAATGATATACCAAAGGTAACTTTTAATTGAGACTCAGACTGTTGCTAATGACTTTCTGCTTTCATAGAAGAATAGTTTTGTTCTGTTGTGAGTCCAACAGAAAATAAATTCTCACCTCCAACCCCTCCCGCCCTACAAACCAGTCCTAAAAACTCACTAAATTGTCTGGTAGCCATATAGGTTGTCCCATGAACAACCAGTCTTGATATTTCCATCAATGCCACATATCCATGGGCACACAGGGCTTACTCAGCAAGTCTTCAAATCTGCAGAGAAAATGAAAGCTGTGCAAGTAATTATCACACATTTCAAATTTTGAATCTGATATGTTTGAATGTTAGTCAAGCTGCAAACCACCGAGAGTTCAGGTAAATTGATTTTGTGAAGATTCAGTTAGCCAACACCGAAGATTGAGGAGAAAAATAAGTATTGAGCATCTCCCCCTCTTTGTAGGCAGGCCCGGACAGGCCGTTGCGGGCACCGGGCAATCCCCCAGTGCGCCGCAAGGGTGGGGGCCTGTTTGGGGCCTCTGGGCGCTGTTTTTGTTACAGGGCCGTTTTTGCAGTGTTTATTTATTTATTTATTTATTTATTCAAAGTTTTGTATAGCGCGAACAAGATCCTTACAGATATCAGAGCGCTTCACAAAGACAGGGTAGGGGCAGTAGGAATGAACAGAGAAAATGGGAGCAATATAATAGTCATTAACATGGTAGGATAATAATAACATACATAAAACATGTCAGTATACAATCAGGTAAACAAGTAATATCAGATGGCACAAGTCATTGTTCCCACTACAGAGGAGTTCAGGTACACCATGGGTGTGTGGATGGCTTATATCAATGTTTTAGTATAGAGAGAACTGAGTGGGGGCATCGGGAGAGTGAATCAGTAAACCAACGTGTATCATATATTGGTCGGTAGTAAGAGAGTAGCGTAGTGGTGTCCCCATCACGTAGAAGTATAGTGCCAAAGGACCAGGTGAACAGTGATGCAAAGCAATGCAGAGTCTCTGATCCAGCACCTATAAGGTTCAGGAGATCTTGGCCAGAAGGATGGTTTTCACCTCTTTCTTGAAGAGTGCAGTGGAGGAGATAAGCCTAGTTTCAGGAGGGAGCGCATTCCAGATCCTGGGTGCCATTCCTGAGAAGGAGTGCTTGTATGTTTTCTCTTTCCGGAATCTACGAGGTTTCAGGAGTAGATTTTTTGTACTTCTATTGGATCTGCAAAAACGGCCCTGTAACTAAATCGGCCGAAAACCGGCCCTGGCAAAGAGCGTGGTCGCCTCCCAACACCCCGGGTGGGGGTAGTGGAGGGGCCGGCCGAGCACTTTGCCAGGGCCGGTTTTGGTTCCCAGTCCGGCCCTGTTTGTAGGCGAAATATGAAACACACATTCACACAGGCTATAAGTGAGCGTGTGCCTGTTTCAGGCCAGCAATCTGGCTTAATTTGATCACTATCTCATTGGCTTCATCTGTACTATATTTATGATTCGTATTGCCTTACCAATGCCTTTTTATTATTTAATTATTGTCTTTCTAGTAGCCCACTATCACCTGTCAAACTCCTCCAATAGACTTCAGCCAAAGTAATTCAAAGGACCTAAACAAATAGGGCCATATTCTCAATAAAGTGTCAGAGAGTACCGTTAGCCTGCTGGGCTTAACACCTTACTCCACCAGTTTGGAAACGCGAGGCTGCACCCTTTTCTCAAGGACATGGTGCAGCTCGCGTTTCCCCTTGCGATGGTGCTAAGTTTCACAACTTAGCGCCAACGCAGGCACCCTTGCACCAGAGTGCAAGGTTGTCTGTGTGCAGTGGAGAATTGGTTATGTGTAGGAAGATGCCCCTTCCTGCACATAAACAAACCGAAAATGCCAGTTTGTAACATACATGTGTGCTGCTTCGTGCAGCACACATCTAAGTTACAAAATGGCATTTTAAAAAAAGGTTTGTTTATGTACAGGAATGGAGACCTTCCTGTACATTTCCATTTTAGATGTGTGCCGCAAAAGGCAGCACACATGGAAAATGCAAAAACGAGGAGAAATAAAGCATTTCTCCTCGTTTCGCCAACTTAAGACCAGATTTTTCCTGGCCTTAAGTTTGGGGCTACCTCCTTTTTACACTACCCTTGAGAATAGGGGGTAACGTCAAACTCAATGGGTGTTGCAGTGGAACACCCACCGCAAAACCCACTGCACGCCCCTTTCATGCTAAAAACAGCGTGAAGGGGGCCCTATTCACAAGGCAGCATTAAGCCACTTAACTAAGCCCCTATCCCTACAACAAAGTCACTGAAAGTGACTTTGTTGTGGCGATAGGGGCTTGAGAATTTGCACCATAGTGTTTTGCAATGTTACCTTAGGATATAGATCAGAGATGCTAAGGATTCTCTATACCACTTCAGGGAAGCATAATGTTCTTGCATGGACAGATGTCTGCTGCTGCAACCAATTAGAGGGCCCACCCACATCCCCCACCTCTGAGGAGGAACTGGTATAGTTCCATCAGTTTACATGATACTTATAAACTAAACATTTTCCATAAATTCCATATTGACAAGTGTATAAGAAAGGATGCAAGACTATCATAGTTTGGAGGCTTTTTTTGTCTAGCTAGCAAACACCTTGCCTGGTTGAAGTGCCTTAAGAACTTAAGGGGACACTTATTTTGGTGCACACACTTTAATGTGCAAAGACTGTGCTGCTGTCATAGTACTTACTGTAAAGTATGCCAATGGCTTTCTATTTAAAAGGAATAATGTAGCATGTTCAACAGCTATTGAACAATGTCACATGTGAACATTCATTATTCAATCTTTTCTTTTTGTTTTAGCAAACAAATCCCATTAGATTTGGATGTAGGACGTATTGGCGAACATTTGGGGTTACCTGGACTAGTATGAAAACAAGCCACACTCTAACTGTCTTGCTTGTTTGCAGAGAGTCTTCAATCCAGGGTGGTGTTTTTTACAGCATGCACTGTGAACAAAAGAAGCGTTTTTAATCAGCTTATGCAGATCTGGAACACGTTGTAATATCGTATATCGAGAAACATCACAGCATGCAATTACATCGGTGAAGTTCTTTCTACTCTGGCAAAGCTCGGAAGGGGGAGGGCTCTTTTGTATTATGAATGGGCCAAAATGTTCCTGTTAACATTACTTCAAATCCACAATGTAAGTAGTGCTTCGGTTTGAAGATGTTGAATTTCTCTGCAGTAGAAAGTGAAAAACAATTTCGGAGTTGTACTTGAGACTTTAATTGAGTGATAGACCGCTTAGTCTATTGTGAAGCATTGGCTTGGACATTAACTGGAAAAAACATATCAAACTAAGGTGGGGCCTTGTGAGTGGTTTGTAAGGTGGGGTGTTGTGAAGAAACAATATGAACCACATCATTTGGGAGACTCATAAACAAGATACATTAAAACTCCAAATGGGAGTGTAAGCAATAACCAAAGGCAAAAATTGATTAATGTATTATAGAATAGATGTGAATACTCATGGTTAATTGCAGTGTGCAGGAAATACTGTGCACAAAGTTTTCTGAATGAGGCCATACGTGACCCATGATTTTCATTTCAGCTAAGAGTTAAACAAGAGAGATTGTTTCATTGACTGTCTGTTATGCTATGGCTTTTTTCTATTTTGATTATATATTCCAATGTCTAGTATTGGTCTAACCTCATTTCTTCATCAAAGCACATTCTCATTTATTTTGACTTCTCATGTAAATGCTCTTTCAATTTCTGGGTCTAGAGCATCCTTGTTCATAATCAACCAATATTTTTGATACTTTATTTTATTTCTGTCACCTACCCTAGGTGATCAAGAACCATGTTATTCTATTTGAATTTGAATTTCCAAAACTGAATACTTATGCTGTGCAAAATGCCTTGCATTAGTGAATTGCCATTTTATGTTATTATATACACTCCGTGTTACTTACACCATATTTTATCTGGTCTTGTCGTTTACCCCACATAGTATAGTCTGCATAGGATTAAGTGTATGGTGCTCATCATGTGATGAGTATTTAATGTAGGGAACTCCTGATTGGGATTACTTTGCTACATTTGAATGGAAAACAATATTTGTGCAGTTGAGGTAAGGCTATATACGTTTATTCTTTTGTTATACAAACCACTGAACTACAATAAGTGGCATTTATTTAATTTTTATCGATACATTTTTTAACGTCTTAAAGCTTTTGTAGCCCACAATAAGGCTATCTTTAAATAATGAATGAACTACATTGTGCATATTAGTTAATTGCCATTGTTTTGCACAAGTTTCTCTATTTTGTAGGAAGTGGTTTAATAAGCCCAAATGCATGTAATAATTACATTTGACATATGAATTTTAGGTTTCAACAATTATTTATGGTACATCTCATGAGCTTTCCACACCGGCATTTGAAGTACCTATTATGAATAATCCATATATTGAAAACGTTATGTAAATTCTTGTTCAAAATATTTGCCCTTTCTGGAGATTATTCTCTAGATTCGAAGTAGGTAAGTGTAAGATTATGATTCAGTTAACTTCTTCCGGTGAAAACAAGTGTGATGAAATAATGTATTTCTGTCTGGGAAGGGAAAGGGAAACATCTTCCTTTATTTGCAAAGGAAATATTTCATTCAAATAAGGGAACTCCCATATTGGAATGTGCACTCCAAGTATCTTGTCTGAGAACTAGGAGTGTGTTTAATTTGTGATTTGTTTTGCAAAACGTGCAATTTTCAAAGAAACATTTGCAATATGCAAAATATATTTCACCATTATCTTGAGAAACTGTCCTTCACAAGACTACATCTTACTTAGAAACTCATGTGAGATACCAATAGCAGACTGATTAAAGTAGAAAATATGTCTCAGGCAGACATTTTCTACACAAACCATTTTCCCACTGTAAAAAATGACACAATTTTGCATCATGCGAAATGGCAAATATTTTACA
This sequence comes from Lissotriton helveticus, assembly GCF_964261635.1. Lineage (NCBI taxonomy): Eukaryota > Metazoa > Chordata > Amphibia > Caudata > Salamandridae > Lissotriton > Lissotriton helveticus. Next base: position 855,657,986 of record NC_136071.1, on the reverse strand, counting down.
CTTTTCACATAATGCAAAATTTGAGAATTACACACGGTTATGTTGCTTCAACAAAAAAATTGCAGAGTCCTACAATCAGACTGCAACACAGAACTGCATGGCCAATGCAAATGAAAACACAATTAGTTAAAATTGTTCGTTTTGCAACAATTGATGAAATAGGCAGCTTTCATAATACAGCCTGATCATATTCTAGATGAAGGCCAACCAAATAGGTCAAGATGTAATTTTAAAAGTCCTGTTTTTACTAAATGTAAAAATCTTGTACTTACTGTTATTTCCATAGTGTCTTTTCCTGAGCTAAATTCTAGTTCATTAATTGCATGCCAGCTGCATTTCTAAATGCACATTATATGAGTATCATTTGCATAAAATACTTATGATACATTGCAATAGACTGGCATGATGCATTTTAATTATTCATATGGTTAACCTTGTGCTACTTGTCAAGGTTGTAGGAACGCAGGCATCATCATTACAGTTCTTCATTAACGTAATACGAATGAACAGCCGTATGCTGTTTCAGAAAGTGTTATCCCTGGCATTACACACTAACTCTCAGCAGATCTCACAATTGCTGAGACAACACCATGCAAGTGAGTGATTATCTCTTTATGATTGCATTTGGAATTGGTCTGGTGCTAGGAAATTCAACACAAGTAATGTCACACTTTTCATAGGTAGTGTAGTCTGGGTTCACAACAACATGGGTACATCTAAGTATCACAGACTAGGGCGCATTACCTGCAAAGATCTAAGAAATGTCAGTGATTGACAAAATACCAAGAAACACATTTTGAAATTCCAATTTCCCAGTTCATACACTGTAAAGTTGTCTGCAAGTGAGCAATCCACAGGTTCAGGGTTAGAGGAAATGAGCAACCGTTCACATTTCCATCTTTTTTCCAGAGTGGAATATTCATTTCAACTACATTCCCAGAAAATGTGCGAGTGTTTGGTGAACTGTTTCCTCCTGAATGCACACTCTCTACGGTTTGTATGTCAGAATATCATTAACAGACTAGCGCCTTACATAAATAATGTTGCTACAATATTTTTGTAAACAATATTTAGGACACAATATCTATGTCAAACTATATTCTGCCACCATTTTGGTGCCATGACGTCCCTACAACCTTTTTGCACAACTAGGCTTCAGGCTGAAGATATGGAAGCTGGGCCTCACGCCCTCTCAGAGTATTCATTGGTGTTCGTGCCAGCAGCCCCCAGCCACAGGTTACTAATTAACCATGGCCTTTGTAATCTAACCCACGAACACTGGTGAATACTCTGAGAGCGCGTGAGGCCCAGCTTCCATATCTACCGCCTGAAGTGATCTTGCTGACTTTTATTGGTGCCTCCCATTTACCCTCACCTCAGTCCTGATGAAGACCCCACTCCCAAGACGCAAAATTTCCTGTTCTTTACAGGGGTCAAAACGTTGACAGTGTTTTGTTGTATTGTCAAACAGGGATGATAGAGATTTGATATCTGCATGAATTATGTTATGATTTGTCATATATGTGTTGGCCAGTCGTCTGGCAAGTTAGTTGTAAATATTAATTGCTGATGTATATATGCACACTACCTTCCCTTTTCACATCACTATCACAAATCCCTCCCATGCACTTGCCACCCCACCTTTGTGCACCTGTTTTTAAAAAAGAAATTGTTTAAATGTGAAATACGTTGTGCCTTATAATTTGATTAACTCCAGTTTTGTGATGTAATAAAATCACAACCATTTTGGGTACAATTTAATGGTGATGTCTGATTGTTGATTAGATAACAAGGATCTTTTCCTTATTCATATGTGGTTTGACTGTTCTCCACAGTGACACTAACTTTTGTACAACATTTGACCCGAGTTCAGTGGCCTATCAGGTTACCCCATTGCTATATAACTTTTTATGGTATAGGTAAGGCATCGCTCTAGCTGGGTGCACTATACCACTGGTGAGGGTACCGTTGCATGAGCACTGTACCCCTACAGTGTCTGAGTCCATTCTTAGACATTGTAAGTGCAGTAAAGCCTTAAAGAGTATATGGTCTGGGAGTTTGTCATTACGAACTCCACAGCACCATAATGGCTTTACTGAATTCTGGAAAGTTTGGTAGCAAACTTCTCAGCATAATAAACCTACACTAATGCCAGTGTGGGATGTATTATACAATGCACTCAGAGGGCATCTTAGATATGCCCCCAGAAAAAGGACCAGCCTCTGGTGGGTTCCCTGACTGGTAAACACCAGCCTGCCACGGCAAGACATGTTGCTGGACCCCTGGGTTGGTAACCTTCGCTCCCTGGGCCGAGAAACAAAGCCTTTCCTGGGTGGAGGTGTTTACACCTCCCCAGGACAGGAGGAGCCATCTGTGGAAGGGGAGCTTCAAAGGTCTTGCTGCCTTTGTAACACGGCCAGCCTCTCCTGCTATCAGAAGCAGGCCCCCTTCCTGTCTCACCCCCTTTTCAACGGGAAGACAGGCAGGACAAAATAGAGCAGCTCAGAAGGTGTACCGACCTCTGCCAACCCCACCCCTCAGGGTTGTGGGTGAGGTAAAGCCCACTCTTCAGTGCCCGCCATCTTGCAGATGGCAGGCACTCATCCAATCAGGTTTAGAGATTGTGCCTTAAAGGAAAACGGAATGCATTTAACAAAGAAAAATGAAACTTTTCACTTGCATGTTTTTTTAAGAGCAGGCAGTGGTCCCTGGGACCATTGCCTGCTCTTAAAAATATTTTCTCATACACTCACAAAGGGGAAGGGTCCCCTGGGGAGCCCTTCCTGGTTGCGATTGGTTTACCACCTGCTTGAAGTAGGTGGTAAACTGCAAGTGTTTTGCAGCCACAAATGCGGTCGCAAAACAATTGTACATGGCATGGTGACTCGCTATTAGGAAGGGACGCCCCTTCCTAATAGCCAGAGTCGCAAATGCTATTTTGGGAGTCATTGACTCGCAAAATAGCATTGTACATGACATTACCCTTTTTTGCAGTCGCAATCGGGAGGATCTCCCGTTTGCGGACGCAAAAAAAAGTCATATATCTGGGCCGTAGAGACCATGAGGAGCTTGACATCACCACTTATCTCCACCTGGAATGCAGAGAATTAAGGTCACTATGTAAACTTTAAAACATTTCCACGGGGTCTCATTCCTCCAAACAAAAGCTCCAGGAGCTGTTGGCAGGGTATGCTAAGGACCAACCCTCGGAGCAAGGTGAAGACCTCTCAGATGGGGTGGAAGAAGGAGGAGGGGATGAGGATAACTTCCAACCCACCTCACTTCCTAGGGACGACAGGGTCCTTGTGACCTTGACTCCAAGAATACTGCTCACAGCACCTATATCCCACACTGGTGGGTCAGGTATTTCTGAGCCAACCTTTTATTTACGTTGGCTCAGACCAGACTCCTGGCTCTAGAAAAAGAAAAAGCATAAATGGGCCCAGCTCCCATCAATGGTGGCAGCAACCTAGTAAATAGGGCCAAAGATCAATCTTATGATCCCAAAATCCCCAAAGGGATTGTCCCTACATTTTGAGGATGGTGATGATATCACCAAATGGTTCACAGTCTTTGAGAGGGCTTGTAAAGCCAGAAAAGTGAGGAGAAATCACTGGGGGGGGGGAGCACTCCTCTGGGAACTGTTCTATGGTAAGTGCAGAGACAGACTTCTGACCCTCAGTGGTGCCCAAGCAGAGTCCTATGAACTCATGAAGAGCACCCTGGTTGAGGTATTTGAACTTACTACTGAGGAGTATATAATTAAATTCAGGGGGCTCAGAAAACCCAGTCAGCCCTGGGTGGAATTTGTAGATTACTCAATGAAAACACTAGGTGGCTGGTTGACTGTAAGTAAAGTGCATGATTATGATGGCTTTTACAATTTGTTCATGAAAGAACACATATTAAGTAATTGCATTGATGAAAAGCTGCAACAGTATCTGGTAGACCAAGGTCCAAGTTCTCCCCAAGAATTGGCAAAGAAGGCGGACCACTGGGACAAGACAAGGGTGACAAGTACGACCACTGGGGATGTGCAAAAGAAAGGGGTTACAAAACCTTCCCAGAAAAAAAACAGTGACCATCCTAAAGATTAAAGTAAGGATTCCTAGGTAGTCCCCAAAACCTATCCAGGAGAGTGGGCCCAAAGACACCTCACAACTTAAAACTGAGTACCAAGACAAGAATTGGGATACCAACAAGGAATGGTGTCACAACTGTCAAACGACAGAACACCACACCAAGGCCCCTAGCTGTCCTAAAAACCAAGCCCCTAGTGTAGCCCCAGAGGTTGCCAGTGTAGCTTTGGAGGGTGGTTCCTCAGATGAGGAAGTTCTCCTAGCTTTCAACTGGAAGATGGGCCCAAAATGTGAGTTGGAGGTTCCAGAGGGGAGTAGACACTCTCACCACCTACTGGTGAATGGAATCCCAGCCACTGCCCTGAGAGATACCTGTGCTAGGCACACTGTGGTGCATGACAGATTGGCACTCTCAAACCAGTAGGTCCCAGGAGAAACAAAAAGAGTAGGGGCTATCCCAGGGGAGGTCACTGTAAGGCCTGTGGCTGTAGGACCCCTAGAAACTGCTGGGTCCCTTAGTTGGAGAAAGGTGGTAGTCAATAAAGACCTCCCACTTGATTGTCTCCTTGGGAATGACCACCCAGAGGTTGGTCTGAGCCAAAGAGAAGTACTGGTCCAGAGCCAGACCTCATCCAAGGAACCTGGGGGGTGGGGAACTGCAGCTAGTACAGATAGGCTCCCCTAAAAAAAGAAGAGACAGTTTAGGGTAGGTGGACAACTGGCTACAGACCTCGAGACCCATAAAACAACCCCTAAATACAGTATTTAGGTGGCAGCCATGAGACAAGAACCAACAAGAAGAAGGACCGAACAGCCACGCTGAGAGACGAAGAGATGGACACAAACTTTTTTTTTTTTTTAAGAGAGTTTTATATAGCGCGAACTTGACCCGAAGGTATCAGGTATCAGAGTGCTTTACACAAGCACCAGTTGCTTTAAAAGAGGAGACATTGAATTTTGTTAGGCAAGGGAGATTAAGTGATTTGCCCAGAACCACAGAATGTTGCGCGTCCTTGCCGAGACTTGAACCCGGTTCCCCAGATTTGATGTCGTCCGCCCTTGGCGTTAGGCCAACTCCTCTCACCAACTGACTTGGCCCCAGCTCTACCGGCCCATCCCGACCTCGGGCTCATCCAGCAAAACCCTGGTGTGTCCTGCAGCCAGCAGCCCTCAAGAACCCAGAGAACCTGCTCTGCCTACGCAATCCAAAGACTTTGTATCCCGTGAGCATCGGATTTGCTCAAAGACCAACCAACTCTGAGGGACTCCCGCATGAGTCCCCCACTCAGCACCCTGAGCCCGAACCCAAGTGGTCCAACACCCAAAGGAGGTACCCCCAGCTATCTTAGACTGGGTTAAGGTGACACCTGAACACCCACAAGCTTCTAACCAAAGTCTGCAGCCATTATCTGGGAGGTCCCCTCCTACCGCAACCAAAGGCGACACCCCAACCATCTCTCTGACCGAATCGGTTAAAAGAACCTAACTACGATCGATCGACTGACTCCGTCTGCGAGTACTTGCACTCCCAAGGTTGCAACTCCCGGAGACCCCATTCACTGAGCCAGTCGCTGACCGCCTTCCAGGAATCCCTGATCGAATCTACTGCTTGGACCAAGACCGAAAGTCTCCACTGAGAAACCCTGGGATTACGACGACTGCATTGTACACCTGTGCCACTGGCGGTGTAAATCACCAACCAGGTTGCCTGCTCGTTCCCAGTCCCCAAACCAACGACATTGCTTAGCCCGTTGGCTAATGAGTGGTCCCTGCACTCTGCACACAGCCGCCTCTGTGCCGCTGGCAGTGCGAACCGAGTGTCCATCTGACCGAATCCTACTCATGGACTGTAAACCCATTTTTGTTTTATCTCGTGAGTAACCCTGCAAAAATGTAATTGTATTACAAATCGCATTAACTTCCTTCCCTTCTCTTAGGAAATGTACCAGCGTTGTATCCAGGGTGTTGAACTTGGCCCTTTTTGCAGGGTCATCCCTGAACTTTTTGCCTTCCTCCTAGTATTTTATCTGACTGGTGAAGGTGGTTTTAGGACTCTGGGCACTTATCACTGCTGTCCAGTGTAAAGTGCATGTGCTCTCTATGGTAAAACATGGTAAGATTGGTCTACACCTGTTTGGCTAATTTAATTTACCTGTCAGTCCCTTGTAAAGCGGTATCCCAGATACCCAGGGCCAGTAAATTAAATGCTGCTGGTAGGCTTGCAGCGCTGATTGCACCACCCACCAAAGTAGCCTTTCAAACCTGTCTCAGGCCTCTGCCATTGCAGGGCCTGTGCACCCAGTTTACTGCCGCTGTGACTCACCTTTTACTACATATCAGTCATCTCTGAGGTAGGCCCTAGCTAGATCTATGGGAAGGGTATATTGGAGGTAAAAGGTAGGCTGTGTGGCATGTCCTGGTAGTGACACACAGCCATTTTGGTTTTCTCACTACTGTGAGGCTGTCCTCTCATGGGAATGCATTGGGGATTCCCTGATAAGTGTTTCAATGGTAATTACTGATCTGAAAGGAGTAGCGGGATCATGTTTTGTATCTTTGGAATAGTGGTAATAAATACTGTGTGATGGTGTGCGCAAATTTATTATCACTATTTTAGAAATGCCACTTTTGGAAGTGTAAACAACAACACAAATGCCAGTGCTGGACTCCAATTAATACCTTTTATGCAAAACAGTGGTACGAATAAAACATACCAGTTCGCTATCACTTACGTCACTAGTTTATTTTAGTCATTTATAGTCACAAGTTCAAATAATTTTCATTCTTTTTCAAAGACAGTATTTTGTGCATATATACATTATATACAAATACATGCAATTTTTACAATTACACACAGATTCTTTACAAATTTACAAAATAACATCACATCCACAAAAACCTTTCTCACTTCAAGCATTCAGCCTACATTCACATTCATACACTCTAAACCTCTTGAAGTATAGCCCTTTGTCAACAGAAGTGCTTCATCATGTAGAATCTTAAATCCTATTTGTCTAGTCATAGAATTAGTATAGTGAAGACAACATCAGTCGGGATTAATCCTATATTTTCGTAACATAGTTATTTAACTCTTAAATAGTGACAAAGAGCCAGAAGTGGTCGACGCGTTTCAAATCCCCTATTGTGGGATTCTCCTCAGGACCAAAAGGTTTCTATAAAGACAAAAATGAACAAATAACCCAAATTAGAAATCCTGTTCTATGAATAGTGTATTCAACAACATAGCTGGCCACCAGCTCGAATCCGCCTACCTTTTCAATCCTGTGAATTGGTTTCTCGCGTAAGGAGTGTAGTGGTTTTATCCAAATATTCTGTAATTACAAACACAATGACAACACACACTTATTACATACACTACGCCACTCTGTTTGTCCATAGCCTAGTGCGGGTTGTGAAGATACTTATTGTACTAACCTGATCAACCAACAGGAGCAACAACAAAACCCTCAGCCTTTTTTAGCCAGAGGCCAACAACGATCAAGGGGCCGGTCACGCCGGAGATACCAACCATGGGAAATGAGAACCAGACGTCAATACTACAGATGTTAACCCCGTCGTCTCTTTTCAATTTATCAAACCGGGTGTTATCCCTTTTGGAAACAGCAGTCTTGGAAAATGGTCTTTCTTTCATCCCTGTAAAACCAACTGATTTCGTTAAAATGAAATTGGAAGCGATTGAATTTTGCCGGAAAATACGCTTAAAAACATTCTTTAAAGACATACCAGAACTAAATACTACTGAAGTAATGGGCCTTCGAAAAAAATCGTGATTTTGTCCGCCGGCCTGAAAAACTCCTAAAGAGGTAATAACTTTCGAAAGAGCAATATTATCAGGGATTACTGCCTTGGAAAAGAAAAAACATTTTGTCAAGTTTAACTTAACAAAAAATGAGAAAGACGCTATCTTCACCTTAAAAAATGACAGGTCACTGATAATCAAAGAAGCGGACAAAGGAGGGGCAGTGGTCCTCTGGGACATCAATAAGTACAAGAACGAAGTCAGGCGTCAGCTGGAAGATCCAACCTGCTATAAAAAGATCAGCCATAATCCAATAAGAGAGTTAAAAAATGAGCTTTTTAATATCCTCAAAGAAGGCCATGAGGCAGGGATCCTTGGACCAAAGGAATTTGACTTCCTTCAGAATAACAACCCAAGGACACCGGTCTTTTATGTCCTACCGAAGATGCATAAAGACCCAAATGAACCTCCGGGCCGCCCTATAATATCTGGGTGTGATTCCTTGACAGAACCCGTTGCTAAGTATATTGACTATTTTTTAAAACCATTCATTGAAAAAGTTCCAGCACACCTCAAGGACACGGCAGCCTTTATCAATAAAATAACATCTATTGAATTCAATGAGACTAACCAATTAATGGTGACTATGGACGTTGTGTCTTTGTACACGAAGATACCTCAAGAACAGGCACTAGAAACATTGACATTTTTTCTAGACCAAAGGGAACAACCAACTAGAGTTCCAACGGATTTCATTATGAAACTTGCTAAATTCGCTCTGCAGAAGAATTATTTTCAATTTGACACCGAATTCTTCTATCAGATCAAAGGGGTAGCCATGGGCTGCCCCTTTGCACCGGAGTTAGCTATACTGTTCATGGGTCTATATGAGAACAGATTCATACACAATGATAATCCATTTGCTGAACACATCCCAAAATACATGAGGTATATTATCGATGTATTTTTTATTTGGTCTGGATCACAGGAAAGGTTAAACAAATTTGTGACATGGCTTAACATGAGGGCAATGGACATCAAGTTCAGCCACACTGCATCGAACAAAAGTATCACCTTCTTGGATGTCCAAGTGTATGCGACTGAAGGGTCTTTGGGCACAACGTTGTTTCGTAAACCAACGGATAGAAATAAAGCCTTACATTACACAAGTCACCACCCTAGGAGCCTTAAAAGGAACTTGCCATTTGGGCAGTTCTTAAGAATACGATGAAACTGTTCTAGTAAGGAGGAATATTTTATTCATGCGAATGGCCTAATGGAAAGACTTTTGGAAAGAGGCTACCCTAAAAAGCTCCTAAAACATTCACTAAGAAGGGCATGGGGGGTTCCGAGAGAAATATTACTACAGAAGAAAGTTAGACAAGATCAAAAAAGGATTGTTTGCGTGACCACTTTTGGCCCTAACACACACCAACTACGGAAGATAGTTATGCAAAATTGGCATCTGGTTAAAGATCTGCATTGTGACCTACGGGAACCACCACTTTTTGCATATAAAAAAGAGAGAAGTGTGGCAAACTACATTGTAAGGGCAGCATTGCCTCTTGAACCGAAAATGACACTATGAGGAATGATGAGTTTGCCTCCAGTAGTTGGACACCATAAGTGTGGGAATTGCACTTGCTGCGATACAACAGAGGAAGGGACAGTGTTTTCCTTTGATAGAATTCATTGGAAGCATGAAACATTCACGAATTGCCAATCGAGGAATATAATCTACGGGATTTTGTGCCCATGCCCGAAATTATACATTGGCAAAACAACGCAGGAAGCTAGGCAGAGAATCACTCAACACAAGTCAAGGATACGGAGGCAAGTACCCAATGCACCATTAGTCCAACATTGGCAGTTACATCAACACAAAGAAAATGAGTTACGATGGACCATAATTTAGAAAATTGAACAGGATCCATGAGGAGGCGATGTAGAGGCCAGACTGGCACAACGAGAAGCGTTGTTAATAATGAAATATAACACAGCTATGACTGGGCTAAATGAGATCTCAGAAATCTTTAAGGGGACTCCCGGCTAGATGCAATAAGCACTTTGTCTTCCGGACAATCAGCAACTGCTTATGCGGCTCCACCATGGTGTTTGACACGATTGAAGAAATTGAAACAGGTAGCCTATCATATTTATGTCACTAAATATACCACAAAGCACCCTGGTCACCCAATGACGCCAGGTTTAATTCATATGTTAATAAATGCTTGGCTTGTTGATCGGTCGATAGGGGCCAAGGTAATGCACTTATGGCACCCTTCGAGTAGTAAATGTTCCCTGTAACCAATAAAGTTCAAAGATTTCAAAAGATTTCTACCCCTTTAAGAAAATCGCGGTCATGTGAGCGTGATCTGAAGTAGAAAGAGAGGACGGCTGACCTACACACAATTTTGCGGGAGAGAATGAGTCGAGACACCGTCTGATACGTAAGCCGGCTTGTAACATCTAAATATTCCTTCTGGAATCAGAAGCTGACTCGACTGGCAAAAACGAAAAAATGGTTGTTACTCGTTTTCCCACAGGAATCAGCATGATGAACAAGTTACCGTCCCCCCGCGGAAAGACGCACCGGCATAAACATCAAGCCCCGGCAGAGGCCGACAAAGTAAAAATCGGGTAAGCCGCCGATAATCGGGTTAACTTCAATTTGGTTTGGCAACACTTAAAAATATATGGCAACCAAGTAGTGTTTCTATGCCTTGTTTTAGGAACCTCCTGTGCAGTCATATCGTTGATCAGGTTAGTACAATAAGTATCTTCACAACCCGCACTAGGCTATGGACAAACAGAGTGGCGTAGTGTATGTAATAAGTGTGTGTTGTCATTGTGTTTGTAATTACAGAATATTTGGATAAAACCACTACACTCCTTACACGAGAAACCAATTCACAGGATTGAAAAGGTAGGCGGATTCGAGCTGGTGGCCAGCTATGTTGTTGAATACACTATTCATAGAACAGGATTTCTAATTTGGGTTATTTGTTCATTTTTGTCTTTATAGAAACCTTTTGGTCCTGAGGAGAATCCTACAATAGGGGATTCGGAACGCGTCGACCACTTCTGGCTCTTTGTCACTATTTAAGAGTTAAAAACCTATGTTAGGAAAATATAGGATTAATCCTGACTGATTTTGTCTTCACTATACTAATTCTATGACTAGACAAATAGGATTTAAGATTCTATATGATGAAGCACTTCTGTTGACAAAGGGCTATACTTCAAGAGGTTTAGAGTGTATGAATGTGAATGTAAGCTGAATGCTTGAAGTGAGAAAGGTTTTTGTGGATGTGATGTTATTTTGTAAATTTGTTAAGAATCTGTGTGTAATTGTAAAAATTGTATGTATTTGTATATAATGTATATATGCACAAAATACTGTCTTTGAAAAAGAATGAAAAATATTTGAACTAGTGACTATAAATGACTAAAATAAACTAGTGACGTAAGTGATAGCGAACTGGTATGTTTTATTCGTACCACTGTTTTGCAGAAAAGGTATTAATTGGAGTCCAGCACTGGCATTTGTGTTGTTGTTTACGTTTATTTGACTTAGCCTTGCTGGTTAAGAGTCTAGACACTGTGTTGTTGCTCACTTTTAGAAGTGGGCATTTCTGTGTGCTATGTGTCTTTGGGCCACATGCATCAAAGTCAGGATTTGCAAATCCTAAATAGCGAATTTTAAGAAATCGCTATTTAGGATTTACAAATCCCTATGCATGTAGCAATCGCAAAAAAAATGTGATTCCTACAAATTCCTTATTGCGCATAGCAATTAAGGAATTGCTTCCCATTCTTTCCTATAGGCCTAGAGGCCCAGAGGAATGAATGGGAATTGCATGCACAATTTGCCAGTACCAAATAGGTACTCGCATATTGCAAATGCAATTTCAAGGGTGCAAGGGTGCCAAAAGGACACCCTGTTAAACCCCTGGCATTGAGATGTTACCACATGTTGCTCACATACATGCCCCAAGGGCATATGTGTGTGTAACATGAAACTGTGAAAAATGCACTTAAGTGCATTTTTCAAAGTTTTTGCAAATTACCATCAAGTTCAAATTGATGGTAATTTGCAATTCCTAATTGCGAATTTGCAATTTGGAATTGCATCATGCATAGCATTTAGGGAATCGAAATTTGCGATTCTCTAAATGCATTTGCAATTTAAGTAATCACAAATTTTGTGATTACTTAAATTGCAAATTTGCATTAGCATTGATGCATCCCAAATGCAAAAATACTGGTCACAAAGGGGCAGATTCTGCTAATCTACCCGTTTGTGATCGGTATTTTCATTGATGCATGTGCCCCTTTGTGCCTGCCTGATGTGTATTGCATGTCTAGCTCTGGAGTGAAAGGGGCTGGTGAGGTGCAGTGGCTCCAGAGGGGCTGGGTGAGTCAGCACTAGGCTAAATAGGCAGATCTGCATTTGGAGTAGTGGGAGGAGTAGCCCCTGACCCTGAATAGGTCTGTGCCTGCCTTGTACAATGCTGGCTCTTCCTCCCTGTGGTGTGTCTGGGGCCAGAGACTAACTTAACAATGAGGGTGTGTGAGCACTGTAAAGAAATGCTTGACTACCCCCAGAACTGGTTTGGACTAGGTCCAGTGCCCTGTGCCAGGAGGAAGAACAAAGACAAATGAGGTATAAATATTGGGGCTGTGACCCCATGTAAAGTGTGCTGCTTGGTGCGACTTGGAACTGGTAACCAGCAGGCTGCTGGGCTGCCAGGAGGAACCGCCGCCTGGGACCAGGCTGTTACCTACTGGGGATGGGCTGGAGGGACTGCCCCTCTGCTTAGGGTCCCTGCATGCTGGTCTGACCGTGTCCAGCACTGTGTACTTTTGGGATCCAGTATGTGGTGAGCACTGGAAATTCGCCCCTGCTGCCCGTCTTTTTATTTGGGAGAAAAGAGCTTGCAGAGCATTCTGCTTGCTGAACAAAAGTGCAAGGTGAGGGTTCTCACTTGTGTTGGACCAAGTGCCCTGAGCAGCTTGCGAAAAGCTGCACCATCTGTACCATACGTTGTGGAAAGTTTGCTCTGTAAATGGTGAAAGGGAGCGGCTGCGCCGGGATCCAGTGAATCGCCCAAAAACCAGAAGTCAGGCGAGGAGAGCCTGACTTAGGGTGTGGCAGGGCAGAGGAAGCCAGGCGGAGGTGCAGCCTGGTTGTGGGCGGGTCTCCTGTGTTTGCGAGGAGAACCCTGCGTGCTGTCTGAACCAGCCGTAGATCGAGACCAGCAGTCAGATGAAGGACCAGTGCCTCGAGGGCTCCCCTTGGCAGACTTGGTGCCTTTTTGACTCGTACGAGGCTGTCTCCCACTGAGGAGACCAGAGAAAAGCCCCGGTGACTGGGGCTTGGGAGGCATCCTATTGGTGCCTATTTTGTTACACAGCTGCACCGCCAGATCGCGGGCAGCTGCAATGGGAGGCACATAGTTATGGAGGACAAGGGTGGGTTATACCCCCCTCCCAACCTGTGAGGGTTTTGCCCAAAAGTAAGAGCTGCATCGGCAGCCAGGAGAGCCCTGATGTTTGGGACAAAGGGACATCTGTGACAGCCCCAGGCAAGCCCCAGAGGAAGGCCAGTCGGCCTGGGGTTCATACAGTGTTTTGGTGAGGCGTGAGGCCCTAACATGAGTTGTGCTAATGATTTGGTGCACAGTTGTGAATTAGGAGGAATGCATAATGTGGTTAATGCATAATGTGGTGATGTTCATGCCTAAGGCTTTGCACTAGGTGTAGTTATGATTATGCCTAGGAGGGGCATGATGTGTTATAGGTCTGATGCACTGCCAAGGATATTTTATGTCTTATGCATTCATGCTAAGTGTACTTTTACCAGTAGTTACTGGTTGTTTTATTACTTACCTGTTCTAATGGTAATGACAGTGGCCCGATTGGCCCTGTAATGTATATAATCCCCTGTGAAGTTATACCTAGTGCCAGATGGCACAGTGTACATTTGTGATTATAATCCGATGTGTTTTATGGATAATACAAAGGCTATTTTTTTTTATAAACTTTTTTTTTTTATACAGTTCAATAACATTACTACTGACAAATGGGAAAAGAAGTCATCAGTACAAGGTGTATGATCAACATTAGGCATGGAGGTACAGCAATGGTTGATGGATTTCGCAGCAGAGGAATTCAAGAGAAAGCGGACATGTATATCAACAGTGACAATCCGATTAATACATAGGTCCATTCTACTAAAGGTCAATATGCGAACAGAGGGCGAAAAAGCGATCCTTATAAGCCAGAGCCAGACCTCGCATGAGATAGTGCAAGGGCTCCCTGCTCTACATCCAACTCGAGCTTGTAGTACTTCAACCACGGGGACCAAATTTTCCTGAATTTACGCAGGCAGTCCCTTGCTTTATAAACCACCTTTTCCGCAGCCATGTATAAATCCATATTGGATTTCCATTCTGTGACTGTAGGAAGGGGTTGTGCACCCCAGTACTTGGCTATGTCCCGTCTAACCACCACCAACCCCAGATTAACCAGTAAGAGCCCGTATCGTGGAAGGTCAACATCAGTGGGAAGGCCTAATAGAGGAAATTTCACATTCATCTCAATTGTTGCCCCAAGTATTTTATTTAGTTCGCCCACTATCTTGTGCCAGTAGGGCCGGATGTGATCGCATTCCCAAAGGGTGTGAATGTATGTGCCATGCGCCACACAGCATCTAAGGCATGTAGGGTCTTCCACCCTCCCCATCTTGTACAATCTTTCCCTATCATATTAGACCATGTGAAGGATCTTGTATTGGATAAGACGCAGTCTTAATTTGATCGCCACCTCACGTGGATGCATGAGGGCCGCTTCCCAGTCGATATCCTCAAGGGCTCCCGTGGTAAGTTCCCACTTCGCGCGAAGTTGGCCGAGATTTAAGGAACGAGAAGGAGGCCAGGGAGTCTCGTTCCAGGAGGTCTCCTATTTTGGAACAAGCAATGAGGTCCCATTGCTTGAAACCCCTCAGCTTCCTGATCTTATGCATATGGGCTCCCTCCCATAATGGGGTCTCCCATGTAGGTTTCCCCTCCCATCGCATCGCTTTCTCAGCAGTTTTCCAGGCCTCTATTATCCGTTGAGTAGCGGGAAGGAGTTGTGCCGTTCCAGCACCCCCATATAAATAGCGTATGTGGGAGCGCTCATGTAATTGAAGCCGCCCCAGCCTATATGCTGGATGATCCCCCGGTGCATGAATCCACTCATTAATGACGATCAGGTGGGCCGCCCTGTCGTAGGCTCTAATATCTGGCATGGCTAACCCCCCATTGTACGGATTACATTGCAGGGTCCGCAGTGCTATCCGAGGATGAGCGCCATCCCAGAGGAGGAGGCACAACTCACTTTCAATAGAAGAAAAAATTGCATCAGGTAATTTATGATAAGTGTTCTGAAGAACATAGAGAAGTTGTGGGAGGGTAACCATTTTGTACATTTGTACATGGCGGCTCTGCCCATGACTGTGAAAGGCAGTTTCCTCCAGCGCTTCCCAACGGCCTAAAAATTCTGCAACACCCGACGTATATTGCGTTCCACATGAAGGACGGGGTCAGTAGTAATATAAAGGCCCAATTACGGAAAGCCCTCCTCAGCCAGCCGCAGGCAGCTGGGATAAGTGTAAGTTGCGGGGCTGCCACTTACTGTATAGAGGGTGGACTTAGTCCAGTTAATCTAGTAGCCAGCGTAGCTGCCATATACTTCAAAGATGTGGAGAAGACGGGGGAGCGTTTCAGGGGGCCGCCTGACATAAAGCAGAATATCGTCTGCAAACAACGATATGCGTTTTTCCTCCATCGAATCGGGAGCACTGAGGAAACCACTTAGTTCAGGTCAGGCGCGAACCAGACACACTAGGGGTTCCAATATGAGGGCAAACAGTAGAGGAGAGAGGGGGCAGCCTTGTCTGGTGCCGCGTTGTATCGGCCAGCTGGCAGAAAGAGTGCCATTGACCCGCACTTGCGCCTCAGGCATGTTATACAATAACGCCAGCTACCCTAGAAAAACCGGGCTGAAGCCCATTGCCTCCAGAGTATGCCTCATGAAGGGCCAGTGGATCGTGTCCAACGCTTTCTTCGCATCAAGCAAGATAAGCAAATGGGGAGTGTCATGACCCCGAACTGTGTCCATCCAGGTAGCTAGGCTGCGCAAATTAAGATGGGTAGCACGCTTAGGCATGAAGCCAGATTGGTCTTGGTGCACCAGCAAAAGAATCACGCCTAGGAGGCGATGTGCAAGGATTTTGGCCAGGATTTTGGTTTCAATATTAAGGAGAGATATGGTGGTTTCTCATCTTTATGTATGACCACCACTGTGGCTAGACAAAGGTCTTGAGGGAGACAGGTTTGCTCTTTTGATTCAACGAACATCTTTAGGAGATGGGGAACCAGCAATGCAGTCTTTAGTTTAAAAAAATTCACTTGGCAGGCCATTAGGACCGGGAGTGTTGCCTGTTTTCTGATGACCTATGGCCTCGGTCACCTCCGCCAGCGTCAGGACGCCTTCTAGGCTATCTCACTCATCGGATATAAGGGTGAGCAAGTCAATACTCTGAAGGTATTGGCGTATCTGGGAGTCTTCCACGTGAATGCAGGCTCCATAAAGTGTCTTGTAATAGCGCTCAAAAGCCCCCACGATATCCTCCGGAGCGGTATAAATAATCCCTTGGTCCTTTATCGACACTACCCACCGAGACTCCTTCCGCCCCAGCCACGCCAGCAGTTACCCCGCCGGATCTCCCATCTCGTAAAGGCGATGTTGGGTTGCTAATTGGCATGTTTTCACCTCATCCGTCGCAGCGCTAAGTATTCACGCCTGGCTATTTAGAGCTGGCGCAGGTCCTCTTCCGTCATTGTGGCCTGACTTGTCCCTTCCAAGTCCAAGAGGGCCTGTTCTAGTTCTTCAAGCTCTTGAATCGCACGTTTCTTCTTGTGGGTTAGTGTATTTTGCGCCCTATCACGCAATACTGCCTTATAGGCCTCCCATAAAGTAATGGCAGACAGGACAGAACCTACATTTTCAGTGAAATATAGCTGGGAATCAACGCGTAGCTCTTCAGCTACTTTCTCATCCCGTAGCTCCCACGCATTAAGCCTCCATTGCGGAAGCCTTCGACCACCTCCACAAAGGCTATTTTTGATATAACCTTGTATGGCGTTTCTTTTGTGGTGTGCCTAGTGTGTTGCTGCTGTTTGAGTGTGTTGTGCAAAAGCTTTACACATTGCCTCTGGGATAAGCCTGACTGCTTGTGCCAAGCTTCCAAGGAGGTGAGCAGGGGTTATCTTCAGCGTGTAACTCCCTTGCCCGACTAGACTGGTGGTTTCTGCCTGACTTAGGCGCGTGCCCTAGTCAACCAGAAATCCCATTTCTAACACATGGATTCCTCGTTGAGTAAGAAAAGTAACTATAAAGTAATTCCAACTGTTTTATGAATAAGTGACTTCCCTGTAACCAATCCGATTGCATTCAACTCCATTCAAACTGTATTTAACTGCATTACTCTTGAAAAATACTATTACACTTACCTGTACCATGCCTGGCTTGGTTCTAGAAAATAAAATACACCAAAATAATATTTTGAAACAAAAAAAATCATCTAAGTTCAGTGTTTGAGTGTGTGACACCATTTCTTGCCTGAGTGTACAATAAATGCTTAGCACTACCCTCTGATAAAGCCTTACTGCTTGCCTAACACTACCACAAATAGAGAGTAAGGCGTTATCTACTTTGATCTCTGCCTACCTTTGGCGACCCACTGAACTCTGTTCACATTATACCTTACTTTGGTATAGTATATACAGAGCCAGCCACTTACACCTCTGCCATTGCGATTCAACTAGTTCACCATCTGGCACCTCACTTGATGTGCTGTCCTCATCTCTGTGTCTCAGTTTTAGAATTTGGATTGGTGTTTGGTTTGGTAGTTATTGTTGAAGTGAGACATAGTCTGGTAATTTGGTGACCTGTCCTTTTAGCCATGCACATGGTCCTTTGCTTGGTGGTTTCTTGAAGTGGTCTCAAGACGGCAGGGGCAAATTGTTAATCTCTGCACTTGACAACTTGTAAATATGGTCTCCTCTTTGGTTCTTCTTCACTTATACTTATAGGCCTATAACTTTTCCTTTTGTTTGCAATCTCTTTGTCTGACACACCTTTTTCTCCAGTTTCCAATATAGTATAGGGCTGTGCATCTCACCCAAACAACAAGACAGCAGGATATTTTCTGTATATGTATGTATGTATGTATGTACATATGTATATGTGGCATGATTCGATATGTTG
This sequence comes from Lissotriton helveticus, assembly GCF_964261635.1. NCBI lineage: Eukaryota > Metazoa > Chordata > Amphibia > Caudata > Salamandridae > Lissotriton > Lissotriton helveticus. The sequence continues at coordinate 855,639,830 of NC_136071.1, read as the reverse complement.
AAAAGACAATGTTGAGAGCTTGCTGCATTAGGTAGTGGTCTAAAGCTGCTTGCTGCATTGTTTTCTTCAAAGACAAGATCAACAGCTTTAGCATTCAATTTGCTTGCTGCCACAGAGGTGTAACTTGCTGGTGTCAAAAATCCATGTTTGTAGCACTGTTCTTAAACGTTTTGCTATTGTTAGTGTGGTCTTTGTCCATTTTAAGATTTATCGAACGCCTCATGCTCTAAATATTGAATTAAAATGTGATTATCTCTGATTTCAAAGGACCAAAGAAGTCTTTTGCCACCTCATCCCAGACACTGTCTGGCAGGAATAGCATGTGTAATGATGTAGGTTGATCTCAGTGACTGATCACCTTGCAACAAATACAGTCATGCAGAATGATTTTCAACTTGAGATTGAGACCAGAAAACCAGGCTCGTTCTATATAGAACTTGGTAGCTCCGATCCCTTAATTCCCTTTATGTATCAGAATAGTGACCTGTAATCTGACAGCTTCTGGAACAAGACTTCTTCATCCTCTTAGCCTCAGGCCATATAGGGAGAGTTACTCGTGGCCATGCTTGAAGACCACTGGTTCTTAGGTGCCCACACCCAGAATATGGACATGAGTGTAATGTATGTGCCATCAATATTAAGCATTTAAGCATTTAAGGTGTGGGTCTCTTCCATGATAGTGGGGATTTCAAGTGATTTTTCTGGAATTAGCTCAAGAAACTGTGATGGAGTTGCAGTTTGTTCCATTACGAAGATGATGCATTGTTCTGCTGGTGATAAATTCATCCTCTTCATTTAATATAAGTGTCCAGATCTGTAGTCCATCAGGTTATGCTATTGTCTGTACCTACGAATAATAGTGTAGCAGTATCCTCCAATTTGAGTGCTCCATCGTTCTATGTGGGGTACCATTTTTGTTTTTGAGTTAGCAAGTATGGTGAGCAATGCCAGATGATCTATGACAATGGTGAAGTTACTTGCCACAGTAATAGTGTTTACATGCCCAGACTACATACTCTCTTTCTCAGGTTGCAAACATGCTTTCTAGATTTTTGTGGTTACTTAAAAAACTGTCATTCGTGTGCTACCATAGAAACATGCTCCCTTGCTTTGTGATGTCACAGACCCTGTACAGGCATAGTATTTTATGTTTTAGGCACAGTAACTAGTCCTGCCTAGGAGGAATCGTAGATCACATACATCTTTACGGGTGAGACTACTTTTTATTTCTGCAGTCTTGGCCAGGTGCATGCCATTGTCCAAGAATTTTAGTTTTGCCTTGTAGATTGCACGTTTCCCTCAATTTTAGTGTAAGGATGAGATCGTGAACCACCTAATATGCCCTTTTCAGGTGTGTGCCATGATGTCCATGTGAGATTCCACAGATAAAATGATATTGCTGTGAAGAAAATAATTTACGATTAGTCTGCCCTACTAACTGCCTCTTTGATTACATGACAGTGATGAGTCATGAATGTCATGACGCATTATGAACTCTTATACAGTTCCAGCTGATGGTACCCTTTGTTGAAATAAAGTTCAGAAAAAAACCTTTCTTCATTGATGTATGGTACCATATCATCTCTATGCAAACTTAGGTATTGTTACTGCTCAGTGGCCATATTGAGCTGTCTCATTTCAACGCATAGTCAGACCAGTGGTGACACATGTGACGTCAGACCTCACATTATACTTCTATTAAAGCTGCAGGTAAGATGTTATGTATTTCTTGATCTACCACTTACCCCATGGGCAAATCTACTTTCCAGCAATGCTAGGAAACTGGTCTGTCAGATTTGTTACATGGAATTGCACTTTGTAGTCTTTGATCTTCTCAGATCCTCTAAACATCCTGGGGAGCTCTAATAGATGTGAAAGCTTGTCATTTGCCATATACAAAAGGCTAGGAGTGTCATCTTTGTGGTGCAAGCACTAAGCAGACACTCTGTCAGCAACGGACCATCCATGACATTTAGATTATCCTTGACGCAGTTTTGCCCCTAAATGTCAGTGTCATACCAAAGTGTCCTAAGCATTTAAGTGGTTTTACTTTTATCACCATTGATGTGTAGGTCCACATATCAGTAAGGGTAATCTTTGTGCCATTCTTGTGATTCTGCTACACATAAGTAATTGAAGGATGCTCCACTGTTTTACAAGAATGTTTCTGGGCAGATTGTCATCATCATCATCTTGTCCAGTTACTGGGACATATTCAGGGCCGGACTGGGAACCAAAACCGGCCCTGGCAAAGTGCTCGGCGGGGGCCGGCCGCGCTCTTTGCCAGGGCTGCAAAAACGGCCCTGTAACAAAAACGGCCCCCAGGAGCCCCCAACCGGCCCCCACCCATGCGGCCGACCGGGGGATTGCCCGGTGCCCGCAACGGCCAGTCCGGACCTGGACATATTCTTGCTCTTCTTGTTTAACATTATGAATAAGTGTTTAAAACTCCAATGTGAGGTTGATGCCTCTAAGATGGGGTTAATAGACCTGCACAGTCTGCTTGATCTGGCTTTCCTGTTCTTGTCTGCTCAGGCAACTTCGACAAGATGACCTTTCTTTTGCATTAGTGTAAGGTCTAACGGCTACTGCTCGCAGTCTGCTTGAAAAAGCTTTCTCTTCCACATCACCTGCATTCCTGCCCCGTGGTCGGCATGGGCAATTACGCAGGTATAACTGCCTTCACCAATAGGAGTTCCTTTCTTTTTATCAATGTTTTCCCTCCTGTTTTTATCTGGACTGAATTGTTGCATCTCTTTCTTGTTATACTTTTTGGGTATATGGTCATTGACTGCTAATTCCTGTTGTACATGACCTCTTTTTCCCAACTCCATTGTCTTTGTTTGGGTCCATCTGATTGTTGATTTAGGACATATCTATCTATGGTGATGCTCTCACAAAAGAGATTGAGGTGCAAGAATTCAGATTGACACCCTCCAATGATGTGGAGCCTCATGGTCTCCTGTTCAGAGAATTTGTGGAATTAAAAGTGTTGTACTAGTTGCTGTAGCCACATGATACAAGCATTGGAAATGCAATAGGTCTCGCATTAGAAAAGTTGGAGTTATTGGTCTTGTAAATGACATATTTTATTTATTTGTTGGTTTTTAAAATTGCTAAATTGATGGCTTTGTCATTTACAATGCCAATAGTTATAACTTTCGCGAATGTGACACCTATAGCATTTGGAATGCAACATGTTTTGTATTTACGTGACTTAGATGGCAGCTCTGGTCGTTAGGCCACATCTCTAGAGAGCAGGAGAGTGCAGCAGGGGAGAGAAGCACAGCAATGCAATAGGTCTCGCATTAGGAAAGTTTGAGCTATTGGTATTGTAAAGGACACATTTTTTATTTATGTGCTTGTTTTGAAAATAGCGAAATTAATAGCTTTGTTATTTACAATGCCAATAGTTTTATCTTTCGCAAATGTGACACCTATTGTAACACAATATGTGTTGTGAGGGTGAGTGAGGGTGAGGGGTTGAGGGTGAGGGGTTGAGGGTGAGTGAGGGTGAGGGTGAGTGAGGGTGAGGGGTTGAGGGTGAGGGGGTGAGTGAGGGTGAGGGTGAGTGAGGGTGAGGGGTTGAGGGTGAGTGAGGGTGAGGGGTTGAGGGTGAGTGAGGGTGAGGGTGAGTGAGGGTGAGGGGTTGAGGGTGAGTGAGGGTGAGGGTGAGTGAGGGTGAGGGTGAGTGAGGGTGAGGGTGAGGGGTTGAGGGTGAGGGTGAGGGGTTGAGGGTGAGTGAGGGTGAGGGTGAGTGAGGGTGAGTGAGGGTGAGGGTGAGTGAGGGTGAGGGGTTGAGGGTGAGTGAGGGTGAGGGTGAGTGAGGGTGAGGGTGAGTGAGGGTGAGGGTGAGGGGTTGAGGGTGAGGGTGAGGGGTTGAGGGTGAGTGAGGGTGAGGGTGAGTGAGGGTGAGTGAGGGTGAGGGTGAGGGGTTGAGGGTGAGTGAGGGTGAGGGTGAGTGAGGGTGAGTGAGGGTGAGGGTGAGGGTGAGTGAGGGTGGTGGTGAGTGAGGGTGAGGGTGAGGGGTTGAGGGTGAGTGAGGGTGAGGGTGAGTGAGGGGTTGAGGGTGAGGGGTTGAGGGTGAGTGAGGGTGAGGGGTTGAGGGTGAGTGAGGGTGAGGGGTTGAGGGTGAGTGAGGGTGAGGGTGAGTGAGGGTGAGGGTGAGTGAGGGTGAGGGGTTGAGGGTGAGTGAGGGTGAGGGTGAGTGAGGGTGAGTGAGGGTGAGGGTGAGTGAGGGTGAGGGTGAGGGGTTGAGGGTGAGTGAGGGTGAGGGTGAGTGAGGGTGAGTGAGGGTGAGGGGTTGAGGGTGAGTGAGGGTGAGGGTGAGGGGTTGAGGGTGAGTGAGGGTGAGGGTGAGTGAGGGTGAGGGGTTGAGGGTGAGTGAGGGTGAGGGTGAGTGAGGGTGAGGGGTTGAGGGTGAGTGAGGGTGAGGGTGAGTGAGGGTGAGGGTGAGTGAGGGTGAGGGGTTGAGGGTGAGTGAGGGTGAGTGAGAGTGAGGGTGAGTGAGGGGTTGAGGGTGAGGGGTTGAGGGTGAGTGAGGGTGAGGGTGAGGGGTTGAGGGTGAGTGAGGGTGAGGGGTTGAGGGTGAGTGAGGGTGAGGGGTTGAGGGTGAGTGAGAGTGAGGGGTTGAGGGTGAGGGGGTGAGTGAGGGTGAGGGTGAGTGAGGGTGAGGGAGGGTGAGGGGTTGAGGGTGAGTGAGGGTGAGTGAGGGTGAGGGTGAGTGAGGGTGAGGGTGAGTGAGGGTGAGTGAGGGTGAGTGAGGGTGAGTGAGGGTGAGGGTGAGTGAGGGTGAGTGAGGGTGAGGGTGAGTGAGGGTGAGGGTGAGTGAGGGTGAGGGTGAGTGAGGGTGAGTGAGGGTGAGGGTGAGTGAGTGAGGGTGAGTGAGGGTGAGGGGTTGAGGGTGAGTGAGTGAGGGTGAGTGAGGGTGAGGGTGAGTGAGGGTGAGGGGTTGAGGGTGAGTGAGGGTGAGGGGTTGAGGGTGAGTGAGGGTGAGGGTGAGGGTTTGAGGGTGAGTGAGGGTGAGGGGTTGAGGGTGAGTGAGGGTGAGAGTGAGTGAGGGTGAGAGTGAGTGAGGGTGAGGGGTTGAGGGTGAGTGAGGGTGAGGGTGAGTGAGGGTGAGTGAGGGTGAGGGTGAGGGTGAGTGAGGGTGAGTGAGGGTGAGGGGTTGAGGGTGAGGGGTTGAGGGTGAGGGGTTGAGGGTGAGGGGTTGAGGGTGAGTGAGGGGTTGAGGGTGAGTGAGGGTGAGTGAGGGTGAGTTAGGGTGAGGGGTTGAGGGTGAGTGAGGGTGAGGGTGAGTGAGGGTGAGGGTGCGTGAGGGTGAGTGAGGGGGTGAGGGGTTGAGGGTGAGTGAGGGTGAGGGTGAGGGGTTGAGGGTGAGTGAGGTTGAGGGTGAGTGAGGGTGAGTGGGGGTGAGGGTGAGTGAGGGTGAGGGGTTGAGGGTGAGTGAGGGTGAGGGTGAGTGAGGGTGAGTGAGGGTGAGGGTGAGGGTGAGTGAGGGTGAGGGTGAGTGAGGGTGAGGGTGAGTGAGGGTGAGTGAGGGTGAGGGTGAGTGAGGGTGAGTGAGGGTGAGGGTGAGTGAGGGTGAGGGTGAGTGAGGGTGAGTGAGGGTGAGGGTGAGTGAGGGTGAGTGAGGGTGAGGGTGAGTGAGGGTGAGGGGTTGAGGGTGAGTGAGGGTGAGGGTGAGGGGTTGAGGGTGAGTGAGGGTGAGGGGTTGAGGGTGGGTGAGGGTGAGGGGTTGAGGGTGAGTGAGGGTGAGGGTGAGTGAGGGTGAGGGTGAGTGAGGGTGAGGGGTTGAGGGTGAGTGAGGGTGAGGGTGAGTGAGGGTGAGGGGTTGAGGGAGGGTGAGGGTGAGGGTGAGTGAGGGTGAGGGTGAGGGGTTGAGGGTGAGGGGTTGAGGGTGAGTGAGAGTGAGGGTGAGTGAGGGGTTGAGGTTGAGGGTGAGTGAGGGTGAGGGTGAGGGGTTGAGGGTGAGTGAGGGTGAGGGTGAGGGGTTGAGGGTGAGTGAGGGTGAGTGAGGGTGAGGGAGGGTGAGGGTGAGGGTGAGTGAGGGTGAGGGTGAGTGAGGGTGAGTGAGGGTGAGTGAGGGTGAGGGTGAGTGAGGGTGAGTGAGGGTGAGGGTGAGTGAGGGTGAGTAAGGGTGAGGGGTTGAGGGTGAGTAAGGGTGAGGGTGAGGGTGAATGAGGGTGAGTGAGGGTGAGGGTGAGTGAGGGTGAGGGTGAGTGAGGGTGAGGGTGAGGGGTTGAGGGTGAGTGAGGGTGAGGGTGAGTGAGGGTGAGTGAGGGTGAGGGGTTGAGGGTGAGTGAGGGTGAGTGAGAGTGAGGGTGAGTGAGGGGTTGAGGGTGAGGGGTTGAGGGTGAGTGAGGGTGAGGGTGAGGGGTTGAGGGTGAGTGAGGGTGAGGGGTTGAGGGTGAGTGAGGGTGAGGGTGAGTGAGGGTGAGGGTGAGTGAGGGTGAGGGGTTGAGGGTGAGTGAGGGTGAGGGTGAGTGAGGGTGAGGGTGAGTGAGGGTGAGTGAGGGTGAGGGTGAGTGAGGGTGAGTGAGGGTGAGGGTGAGTGAGGGTGAGGGGTTGAGGGTGAGTGAGGGTGAGGGTGAGTGAGGGTGAGGGGTTGAGGGTGAGTGAGGGTGAGGGTGAGTGAGGGTGAGGGTGAGTGAGGGTGAGTGAGGGTGAGTGAGGGTGAGGGTGAGTGAGGGTGAGGGTGAGGGTGAGTGAGGGTGAGGGTGAGTGAGGGTGAGGGGTTGAGTGAGGGTGAGGGTGAGTGAGGGTGAGGGGTTGAGGGTGAGTGAAGGTGAGGGGTTGAGGGTGAGTGAGGGTGAGGGTGAGTGAGGGTGAGGGGTTGAGGGTGAGTGAGGGGTTGAGGGTGAGTGAGGGTGAGGGTGAGGGTGAGGGTGAGGGTGAGGGTGAGGGTGAGTGAGGGTGAGTGAGGGTGAGGGGTGAGGGTGAGTGAGTGTGAGGGTGAGTGAGGGTGAGGGGTTGAGGGAGGGTGAGGGTGAGGGTGAGTGAGGGTGAGGGGTTGAGGGTGAGTGAGGGTGAGGGTGAGTGAGGGTGAGGGTGAGGGGTTGAGGGTGAGTGAGGGTGAGTGAGAGTGAGGGTGAGTGAGGGGTTGAGGGTGAGGGGTTGAGGGTGAGTGAGGGTGAGGGTGAGGGGTTGAGGGTAAGTGAGGGTGAGTGAGGGTGAGGGGTTGAGGGAGGGTGAGGGTGAGTGAGGGTGAGGGTGAGGGGTTGAGGGTGAGTGAGGGTGAGGGTGAGTGAGGGTGAGGGGTTGAGGGTGAGGGTGAGGGTGAGTGAGGGTGAGTGAGGGTGAGGGTGAGTGAGGGTGAGGGTGAGTGAGGGTGAGTGAGGGTGAGTGAGGGTGAGTGAGGGTGAGTAAGGGTGAGGGGTTGAGTAAGGGTGAGGGGTTGAGGGTGAGTGAGGGGTTGAGGGTGGGTGAGGGTGAGTGAGGGTGAGGGTGAGTGAGGGTGAATGAGGGTGAGTGAGGGTGAGGGTGAGTGAGGGTGAGGGTGAATGAGGGTGAGTGAGGGTGAGGGTGAGGGGTTGAGGGTGAGTGAGGGTGAGGGTGAGTGAGGGTGAGGGTGAGTGAGGGTGAGTGAGGGTGAGGGGTTGAGGGTGAGTGAGGGTGAGGGTGGGTGAGGGTGAGGGTGAGTGAGGGTGAGGGTGAGGGTGAGGGTGAGGGTGAGTGAGAGTGAGGGTGAGTGAGGGTGAGTGTGATGGGAGATGTATATGGGCATATAACGAGAAAGCGAAAGTGAAAGAACAGGTGATGTGGAGGACTCAGAGGTAATCAGAACGGGGCCGAACGCAGAGGAGATGGCTTCGAGCTCCAGTACACCACCCTGGCAGCAGGTGTAAGGTGGCTGAAGCAGACAATGCGCATCTTGACGACGGAGAAATCCCATTTCAAAAAGCATCCTGGGCCCTGCATTATAGCTTTGGGCTTTGCTGACAATCACTGATCAGGAAGTCCTTTACTAACTGGTAACGACCTCTGCTACTGGACGCAGCCTGTGGTGGGCACATTGCTTGTACTGCAGAAAAAGACAGAGTTTAAGCAGCACGTGAGAAGATACCTCTGGCTGCAGGTGGGAGCAAAGTACAGGCCCTGCACCCTCCTCAGTCTGCATGCATGCACGGAGCTTGAATTGCCGTGGCTCTGAGATTTTGGTGGCTTACTGCAAAGTTGCCAGGTTTTGCATGTATGTGCACTGAACACCAGGTTTGTAGAACTGAGCTTTGATTTAACAAACGAGTGTCTTCTGGGAGTTGTAGTTTTCGTGTGCCAATATGTAAAAAAAAATAGGCTAATCTCCATGCCCGATAACTATCTGTAGTAGAAAATATCAGGAGTAAGAGAGATGGTGATCGGCACAAATGAACGGCTGGTAACCTTATTTGCAGCACAGAACCGTTTGCAACCAAAAAGATTGGCTTTCTGGATAAGAAAGTAAGGTTAGCAATAGGCAAAGAAAAGAGACTGCTAGAGGCACACACAAAAGCCAGCTGCTGCTGTGTGTAGGACCACCGGTGAGCCCAGCCTGCCTTGAGCATGTAAACACACTCCATTCAGCGTCATCAGAGTGCAAAGTTCCCAGAGAAACAAGAAAGGAAACAAGACGGAGGGCATTGCTGTGGGGAGGGGGGGGGAGGAGAAATGCACACGGCGGGCAGGGGAGGGGGCGGAGCGGGGAGAGCGGCATGAGGGTGTGAAGCAGCCGGGGCCTTTGAAGTGAAGCTGAGCTTCACTTCAAAAGGTGTGGGAGGAATGCGGCTGAGGGAACAGACGGCGATTTGGTGATGTGCACGCGCATTTTAGGTCAATGCGCTTGCGCATTGACCTAAAAGCCACGGGCACAGCAGCAAATCGCCACAGTTAGGTAAGCTTTGTTTAAAGCCCTATAGTCTCGCTTCTCTCAATGCGCATGCGCATTGATAGGTCACGAGACCTAAAAAATGAATCATGGTTCCCCTTTACCTGAGAATGCCACACTGAATGTGTTTCTCGCATAGTCTACATTTCTTTGCAGGAGTTTTGCTTTTGAAGCTGTTCTCAGTGCCTGACAACTTTGTTTTGTCCTTAGCCACTCAGATGATTCGGTAAGTGTCTTTCTCTGCCAGTTCATTGTCAGCAGGATTTGTGTTACATCTTTTTCACCTAAACTATCTACGACGTTGTCCGATTTGTCTAGACTCACTCCCTTTGGAACCTATACTACTTCACAGGTAGAAACTACTGTTCAGGATTGTGCATCTATGATGTCTATCCTTTTTTTTTGTCCATTCCGTCTTCTGTTTTGTTGCTCGCCAACTCGGCGATGCAGCAAGTGCAAGGTAAATAGTTGTATTCATTTATTTACTTACTCACTTCTTGCCGTTGTATGTCTGACTCCACTGCCCCCCCCCCCACCCTGCCCCGCCCTGCCTCACCACTCCGCAGCACTCCCTCTGTGAGCCGCCACTGCCAATAGCCCTCGCAGGGTAGCACCATATCCAAAATGCACCAGACACTTCAGTCTACTGCTGTATTCAAGGCCCATCCCTCCATCTCTTGTAGGACTTCCAAGAGAAGATGTTTAGAGTTGTGCGCGTATTGGGGAAGGGGTCATGAAGATCACAGAGGGGCACAGAGGAACTCCCCCTCTTTCTCTCACTGCTGAGGATCATCAATACAGTACTACAGCACAGATGTGATAATCATATGGCAGTTTTTTTTTTTTTACTTTTATTCAGCTTTAGATTTGAAACATCTTATTGGCAGAGTGACAGTTCCTAAAATGACCATAACCCGTACAAAGAATGGTTGTTCTTTCATTGACCAAACAATTCATAGAGTAATGCGTCAGTTCTTATCCTTACAGCCTTTTTATTTACTCTAAAGTAATCCACTACAACAGCCAGCCTGGAGAACATGGTAGTTTTCAGCAGCAAAAAGAACAATCTGCAATTAATAATTTGCCTTTTAACTACGACAAATTTACGCTGGTATTTACTGGTACATTATCGGAACATTATGTAACAAATCGCTCTCCAATAACTGTTTCCCTAAGAAGTTTATTGCACTTTTGGGAGGGTAAGCTGCTGTGGTTCGCACATAATGCTTTTGAAGGAATTAATTTCTTAGAAATGTTTAGTATTCTTGCAGGAGCTTAGGAAACATTAAAAATGTAAGAGCAAAAAATAATAGAAAGTGAAATAGTATGCTGTCTTTATTTCTTCGAACTGCCTGGAGGTGTTGAATCCGGTCGACTAATATGGGTCATTTTATTTTATTTTAATAATTATGGTAATAATGGTATGTTCTAAGGGCTCTTAGAAGTATACCTTATGTTAAAAAATGTGACCGCTGGCTAATGCAAGAAACTCATCTCACATGCTAAACAATTATCTTCCTCGATCTTTATCATTTCTGATACCTGTCTTTTTTCACCTTTGCAGGTTCGTCAGATGCCAGGGATCTCCAGGGCGTTCTTCTCAGGGACACTAATCTTCTCTGATGAGAGATGAATGTAAATGTCTTCATCCTTTAGAGTCCAGCATCCAAGGCGGATGACAGCATGACCACCGACCTGACTGGGGGACCTCAACAAAACGCTGACATTTATTTCGGGTTCATTAAAAGCGGGTTTCCTTGTGCTTTGAAAACGAGTGAGTGAAACACAGTAATTAGTGCTCGTTACCTCTGGAGGGGCAGCAAGGGGTCACAACTACTGCTTTGTGGCAACATTTCAGCAGAGAAATAAATGATGTATCTGAGAGACTGAAGCACAGTTCTTAAAGGACAGACAGATCGTATTATTTAAGATACAAATAAAGGCTAATTTTATGCAGAGTTCATTCTCCAGCTTATGTGGTGTAGGAAGCAGGGCACTACTATGACCCCGCGGACACCTTGTGCTCAGGCAACTCCTCCTCTTCCTGTTCTACCTCCAGCCCACAGGATGTGGTGTCCAGACACAACATCCTGTGGGATGGAGGTAGAACAGGAAGAGGGGTAGACAGGGGTGCAGATTAGCTCTCCCAGAAGCAGGCTACAGGGATGGATGCTAGGGATATGTGTAATAAAGAAATCACCACCCCAGATGATGGCTACGAGTAGTCTTTGCGGCCAGGACAAGGACAAGAGTGTAGGTCATGAATGCTTTGAATGGAAGGGATGATGGTAGAAGATACACCACCAGAATACTCACCAGGCTCAGGAAAGTAAAAGTAAAGCAAACATAAGCTCACGTAGAAGTAGCCAAAAACAGTATAGAGCAGCTCCATAGGTTCTCTTGCAGCACTGCACCGTCTTAGGTCAAAGGAAGAAGCCAGGAAATTACAAATTTTACTTTACCTAGATCCATTCTATGGCGATAAACATTCCCAGTCAGAAAAAAGAAAAGAGGAATGCTAGTACCCCTACTCCACACCCTCCTATTAGGAGTACTTAACCAGTACTTACCCAGCATTCTTCCTGTTCTTTTTTCTGTTTGCCGACAGAATGGTATGGGGTGCTGGGTGCTGCTCCTGCTGGATCGGAGTGCCGGTCTTCTGTGGAGTCCCGGTCTGACTGCTGGGCTGGTCTGGATGGTTTTTTACGTGTGCCTACAGGCCTGCTGGGCTTGCCGTGAGGCACAGATGTTACCGGCTCGCCCTTTGCAACTGGTGTTCTGCCTCTCCTGGGTGGTTCCGGGTTGCGGGGGCGCGTCTTACTGGTGGCTGGGCCAGATGGAAGACGCACTGCGGCGGCTGGTTGGCAGCACAGGGCTGTGCTGGATGTGCCCCTGGAGTGCCTGGCTGCTGGTGTGGATGATTGGCTGATGCCCAGGCGGGATGGCATTTGATACGCAGCTGGGCTGGCTGGTGGGGGCTTTGTTGTGGTAGACGATGCAGTCAAGAGTCTGCCAGCCCCGGGGGTGAGTACCATTTAGCAGTTTTCCTTCTTCCTTCCTTTTTATGGTTTGCTCCTTTAGTCCTTACTCATGTTTCACCATGTGCTTGGTCTTGGCGATATGGGCATAGTTTGTTGGTGTTCCTACCGCCTTCCTGCTTGGATTCCCCACGGATAGAGCTGCACCTTGTGCCACTGGTGTCTCCAGTCCCTCCTCTTCCAGGGTTTGTGTCCCTTCTCCGGAGGCTCTGTGTTTGTGGTTGTCATTTAAGGCTGGGGTACCTTGGGTTTGTTTGGGGGTTCTTGCCTTGTGTTCTTCAGCAACCTGCTTGTGTTTGAGGGCTAATTTTCATGCCCTGGCCGGCATTACAGCAGAGTGTGGGTGTCGGCCAGTTGGGTGCTGGTTGTCCTGTCTCTTGGAGGAGGGGCTTGGTTGGTGGCCTCTGTGTGATGGCACTGGCAGGGTTAAAGGCATGGTGCTCTTCCCAGGCGTTTAATTGCCCTACTGTGGTTGTGTCGGTATGGATATGGAGTGTGTGCTAAGCATGTGCCTCTTCCAGACTCTGTTCACGTAGTGGAGTCATGCAGTCTCGTTCTTGCTTGGGTGGACTTCCTGTCTGATTTGTGGGGATTTGTCTTTCGCCTCTGTTTTCTGTGGCCTCTTTATCTTGTGGCTGTACTTGTCTCCTGACTTCAGTGCTTCAGTGCTTCTTGGGTTCAGTGGGCTGGCCTCCAGGGGGGAGTCCGGTCCCTGCATTTGGAGGCCCTGGTGCCTTGGGGGTCGCCTTTTGGGTGTCGGCCCATGGGCTGTTTGGCTATCTCTCCTCTTCTTGGTGTCTTGCGAAGGAGTGGATGCTATGGCCCCCCTTAGGGTCCGGCGTTCTGTTCTGGGGATTGCTAGGTTCCGGGCTAGCCTCCCGGTCCTTACCGATGGGCATTTCATCAGTGTCTGACTTCTCCAGGGTTGACAGGGCATGGTGGCGGCATCCCTGCACAGGACTGTTTGTTTCTGTCCTGGCTGCCCGGCCTCTTTTTGCGGTGTGTAGCAGCTGTGACCTTGGTTGTGGCTGGTTCCGATGGGCGTTCTTTCTGCCCTCGGATGGAGTGGTTCTGTGGTGTGACTGTTTGGTTCCCTGTGTCACTCTTTCTGGGTCTGTGGGGGTGCCGTGTTGGTGGCCTCCTTGCTCCCATTCTGGGGGTGGTTGTGTCCGGCCTTTTGGTGCTGGTTCTTGTACTGCTGCCTTTTAGGCTACGCTGGTGCCTTCAATGCCAGGTCCTTGATTCCTGGGGCGGTTGATGATGACCCTGCTTATTGGTTGGGGGATGCTGGCTGTTCTGCTTCAAGTGGGTCTCTGGTTTTCCTTTTTCTGTCCTTGGGTCTCTGGCCTGGGTGTAGCGTGCTGTTGCTTGCTCTACTGGGCTGCTTCAGCCTTCCTGTCTTGGTGCCTGGCTTTCTGGTGGCTGGGTAGGGTGTTCCACCTCTTGTCTCTGCAGGCTGGTCTGTGTTTCAGTCTGCTGGCTTGTCAGGTGCCTCTGCGGCCATCAGCAGTGTTGTGTCTTGGCCACCCCGCTTGTCTGGTGTGCTTTCTGGCTCCTCCCTAGTCCTTGTAGTTGTGACACAGGGCTTTTATTTTCCTGCCAGGTTTTGGCCTGGGACTCTGGGGGCTGTGGCTGTCTGCATCTTGGCGTGGTTCCTGGATGTTGTTCTTTGTTCTCTGGGCCGGTTGGTCAGTTGGATGTTCAGTTGCGGGTTTCCTCCAGCCTGGTTTGGGCTGATTGGCCGAGTGTCCCGTTGCCCTTGTCCAGGCCTTTGGGTCTGGCGTGTGCTGTGTCTGGTTGCTTTTTGTGTTTTTCGGTATGTGGCTCGATTTCATTGGGTTTGTCTTTCTCTGGACCTGTTTTGTCTGCCTTGGGTTGCCCCCGCCCCGGGGTTGTGGTAGGGGGTTTTGTCATTGGTGTATGTTGTTGGAGGCAGGGTCTTCCCTGGAGTGCCTGTTTGGTCTTTGGGTTCCCCTGGTCTCATGGGCTTGGGAGTTTGCCTCACTCCACACTTGGTCCTCTCTGGTTTTTAGATCCTGGTCCAGTTTAGTCCGGTTCAGGGTCTTGTGGTGTTCGCCCTTTGGGGGTGTCTTTCCTTGGCTTCGTTGGGGCCCTGCTGTTGGCCTCTTTTCCTGGTGGAGTGTTGTGCTTCACTGGGTTCTGGCCTATGCTCTCCTGTCTTTTCCAATCTGGATGCAGTGTGGGTTTCTGTCTAAATGTTCCTCCTGGTTGGTCTCCTGGCTGCTGGAGTTCTTGTGCTCATTGGCGGGACTGCTTCCTTCTGGCCTTGTGGGGGTTGGGCGGGTGGCTGTGGCTTCGTTGAGCAGGGCTCCAGTTGTTGAATCACGGTTTTCCCTGCATTCTTTGTGCCTCGGTCTTGGCCTGTTGGCCTTTCCCTACGCCACAGCTCAGACTCCTTCTCCCAGTCTGGGTGCTTTGGCAGTCATCCTCTGTCAGTGCTGGTGGTTGGTGCTGGACGTTCTTGCCATGGGGCCTGGTCCTCCACTAAGGTTTTCGGTGGCAGTGGTGTCCTCTGAGCTCTCTGGTGGCTGGGTCCGGCAGGTTGGTGGGGGCTTTCTCTTTGGTCGGTGCTTCCTCCCTTTCTTGTTTGGTGTTTTTTTTCCTCCTTGTGTGCTTGTTCCCTGGTTTTCTGTCTGGGGTTCAGGTGCGGTGTCTGGAGTTTGGCTGTGTGGTCCAATCCTTGGCTGGTTCCCTGGGCATGTGCCTTGGCCCCAGTGGCGGGCCATTCCTACCTTTCTTTGGGATGGTCTGCTGTGGGTCTCCCTGGTATTAGTGGGGTTGGTCCCTTCTTGGCCCTGTTGCTCTTCTTTTCCTGTTTTGGGCACATGGATTTTAGGTATTCCCCTGTTTCCCCTCAGCTCTCTTCTGGGTTTGGTTGTGTGAGCTTTCGGCATTGTTGGGCGTTCCTTCAGTTTTCTGCTTTGGAATGCTCAGTTTTGCTACTGTGTCTCTAGGATGGCTAATGGGGCACGGGGCGTTGGCGGCTGTGTGGCCCTGTGGGAGCCCTTTCAGGCTTTTTGTACCCTGTGGGGTGCTTGGTCTGTTTTGGTCCTCCTTGTGCCTGTGGTTCTGGTGGTGTGGTGTGCTTCGACCACCATTTCCCTTCTGGGGATTGACCTTTGGACTTGGGGTCTCTGTGGTGTGCCTCCTTTCCGGCCTTGGTTTTGGTTGTTCTTGCCTTGTCACCTTCGTGGTGGTTTTCTGCACTGGCTCCCTTCCGCTCAGAGGTTTTGGGGGTTGGAGGCTCTGAGGGCCAGGTTGCCCTGCTTGTATTTTTTATGTGGTTGGATGCCTCCTTTGTGCCTATGGTGGCTTCTCCTTTCTGTTTGCCTCTTGGGCTGGTGTTTCGGCTGTGCTGTTGGGTCCTGGTTCTTCTGGGCCTTGGTTGTGTCCCTGTTGGTCTGTCCCTGGCTTGGCTGGTGTGTCTGGCCACTTTGGGTCTTTTTCGATCTGTGACCTCCTCGCTGTCCTGTTGATGGCTGTCACTGCTACTTCCTTGGCGGGGGCTCCTCCTCCGGTGTTGGTTCAAAGGCGTTCTCGGAGTGATTTGGCTGCCTTCTGGGTTTTTTGCATCTTGACCAGTAGCTGTTGTCAACATTTTTGCGGACTTTATTAGCAGGTATGTAAAGAACAGAGGAGGTGTAGCTTACACGGCGCACAATCGTTTACGAACAAATTCATATCAATTGTGTCCTATATATCTCACGTAAAGGTCTCATTGTCATTTTTAAACCAAACTTTCTTTCTAATTTCTGAATTGCAATACACATGCACAATCAAATTAGTAATTGCTAAAGCATATAATTTAACTATTAATTAATAAGTGACTATTGCTTTTGGAAATACCAAAATAACAGCAGACACAAAACAAATAACAGATACAGTGCATAAAACAGAAACCATTAACCATTTTCCCTAACACTTTATTCTCTTGGTGGATTAGGAAAGGTACAACACTGATCACATAATAAGAATTTTATTACAGGACCAGAGGCTCTATTATGTACATTTTTTATGTTTATTTTAATTTGGCAGCCATATTAAAAGAAAACTACAAGACCCATAATGCTTTTCTTCTGAGCACGAATAGGAAACATACAGAAAAACTCTCCAAAATGGCTAAAGAGAGGCCACCTAACAAGCACTGCCTATTTTCTTTCAGCTGCAGCCTTTCATATAGGCTTTTGTTCACTTTTGCTCCCACGTGCGCATTTATTTGCCCGGGTTTCCTGGTTTCTTTCTTTTGTGGGGAAAACATTCTGGGGCAGGCGTTGAGGGCACACGCTATTTCATTTGTTTCTGGCAAACCTGGCGATTCAGTGTGGAGTCCCTACTGGACCTGCCATTTTCTCTTTTTTTGTTTGCTTGCTAGAGAGCACACGCAACACTTGTGTTTCTGTATTGTTCTGGACCAGAGTTCAGGCCTGCTGTTGGCAGTTTTGATTGAGAAGATAAATATGAATTATTTGGGGTTTTTCTGGTGACCACTTTTTCTCAGTAAATATGAAAGTTCGTTTTTGATGGCCCCAGGGATCTGGGGCTGAATTAAGTGAAGATGAATTAGTTACAAAGGCCCACATGCATCAAGCATTATTGGAGTCGCAAACGGTGCGATTCCTTTAAATCGGCCGTTTGCGATTCCAAAAGTGCTGTTTGGGATGCATCATGCTATTTTAGAACTCGCAACTATTTTTCCGATTTCTAAAATTGCGATAGCATATAAGAAATCGCAATTTTGCGATTTCTTAAATGCTATGCATCATTTCAAAAAAATGTGCGATTTTTCAAATTGGAAGTGCAAATTACCACGAAGTTCACCCTCGTGGTAATTTGCGAAATTGTTTAAAAATGCACAAAAATGCATTTTTTAAACTGTTAAGTTACAGACACACATGTCCTTAGGACATGTGTGTCTGTAACTTATACTGAAAAGTACATTTCATGGGTGCAGGGGGGGGTCATTTGGACCCCCCTCTCCACCCTTGAAATGCATTGATGAATTGCGATTTCAAATTGCGAATTCGCAATTCCCATTTATTCCTATGGGCATTTTGGCCCATAGGAATGAATGGGAATTGCGAATTCGCAATTGAAAATTCGCATTTTTAATGCGATTCGGTAAAAATAGCGATTTTTATCGAATTGCAAAAAAAAACGAAAATATTCATGCATAGGCTTTTGCGATTTCTAAATTGCGAATCGCTATTTTTCGCAATGTAGAAATCGCAAAAGCCGATATTGATGCATGTGGGCCAAAGAATCTGTGTGAATTTTTGGATTCTTCAGCCTGGCAGTCTAGTCCCAAAGTGATTTCCTCATTCTTCAAATCTGTAGCCTCTGATAGGCTCTCCAGTTGTTAAGGCTATTTCACATACCCTGGCCAGGTCTGCTGAGGGAAGCGGTTGTACCTGGAGCATTCGGGTCCATGGTAGCTGTGGTTTGCGACTTCTTCTGGATGTGAACTGTAGTACCAAAGTTGTAAAAAAAATAAAAAAAATCAAAGCACTTGTTGTCATCTGGTATGTTTCATAATCTTAGTGACAATATTGATTGTTGGCTAGGTGCCCATCCTCACACTGATGATTACTTGAGGTCTCGGTCTCGAACCTCCCAACGGGAGAGGAGATGCAAGGAATGTAAACTGGCATTTAATTCAATTTCTGATGGCTTTGATGTTCATATTTATTATGCTGACACAGATACACGTATGTATTATATTAATTATTATGATGCTGACTCACCTAAAAAGCAGACGATGCAGGATGTCGAAAAACCTCCAGCGATGACCATGGATGCTACTGCACAGCCTATGTTTGACACGCTATGTATTTATTTATCACCCCAACTTTTCAGAATAGCCCTGCCTACCCATGTGGAGCATTATATATTTAGTCAAGTCTGGGATCCCCTTTAGGCAGGGCCACTAGAGCCAAGATGAGGGCAGCATATCCATGGTCTCCACTGTCCCATAAGCAGGGCCATTGAAAGTATGTGATTCTGTGGCCACCACTTTTTTTGCATAATTATGGATTTGCCACATACTACGCTGCATAATTTGCAGATTTTTAGGAAAAAAAAAGTTTTTCTATTTCAAATAGATCAAATTGTACTAAAACGTGGCAACATGGGTTCGCCCACATCGGAAGGTCCTTCACAAAGGTTAAGTGGCCATCTTGCAGTTGCCAGTTTCTGTATTGGGTTTTTACACTGGTACTAATGAAGTGAAATCTTTTCCCAGACAGAATTACCATGCGTAAAAATAACAAAATAATGAAGTAATGTTCTAAAAAGAATTGCAGCATTATGCAGCATAATTAGCATTTTCATGTTGCATAATTTAGTCAAACTTGCTGCATTATTTGGTGCTCCCAGCTGCATAATTCCAGTGACCCTGCCCATAAGACTGTGGTTACTCCCATCCTAAATCACAAAATAGTGACATACTTATGTAAGGGAGGATGAGATCCTAGTAGAGGTATTGGTAGAACTTGTTACAGATGTCAAAACAAGCACCTGGACACTTTAGAACCACTCACTAAGATTCTGTGATTAGCACAGTGGACAAAGCAATCAGGCAGTCTTTTGGACCCTGAGAACATTTCCAATTGGGCCCAAAGAGCTTCACGTGAGCAATACCAATTTGGTTCTATCCCTGAAAAGAAGAGAGTGGTTACTGGAAAGGGCTAACACAAAACAAGGGAATTTCGGAGGATCTGATATGGAAGCTGAAGCCAAATGCCTTTCGTTTTGCTATAGCTTTATAAACGAGATAGGTAAATATGTCCAAGTCTTTTCCTCTCTGGACAAAACTCACTCCACCCTGGCATGCATCCTCGACAGATGTGTTTTCTTCAGGGCTGGTGGACCCTTACTCAAAAGTTCCTATATATCAACTGTAAAGGAGGTTCCCTCAGTAAATTTGGTAAGATGAGGCCTACACACTAATTTTCCTGCCCACCAGGCTCCTTCCTGCGCCTTGGTTTTTCAACAAACTATTGAAACCTCTAGCTGCAAAACTCGGGCCTCAGAGTCTTCAAATTTCTGTATATCTGGATGACATGTTGCTCCTCAATCAGGAACAGGGTGTGTTAGTAAGGCAGGTCTAGTCTGCTATACATCTGATTCACAATCTGGGTTTTGTGGTGAACTAGAAGAAGGCAAGTCTTGTCCCTTCTCCACAGGTGGAGTTTCTAGGGTTTCTTGGGGATTTGGAGAGAGAATTGAATGATTAAAGCTTCTGAAGGCAAATTTAGCAGATATCAAGAAGGATTTTTTCTCCAGGTAAGATTTCCCTGCATTTTTGCCAGGTCCCCTCTAGTATCAAGCCATTCTGTTTCTGAAAATCAGGCACTTGCAGAGAGGTCTGTCCTAAGCAGAAGAGATCCCTTTGGACACCGAAGCTCAAGAGTAAATTTCTCGGTGGTTATGCCACATGGAGACCTAGAACAGGTAGACCTTCTTTCCAAATATCTCCAGGTCTGGTATTAGAAACAGATGCAAATCTTTGGGTATGGGTGCCTGAGGTGGATAGCACTTAACAGGTGGAGGATGGTCACAGAGAGTTTCTCTGCATTTACGTTGTTTGGAGTTTCTTGCAGACCCTTTGCAATTAGCATTTGTGTGAAAGACAAAGTAAAAGGGTTGAACCATGTATGCATGGACAACCTAACAGAGGTGTGACACAAAAAGTGTTTGGGAAAGGAAGGACGAAGACCATAGAAGACTTGGTGAAATCTCTATGACAGCGAGGAATCTCTTTGAAGGCAGAATATCTTCTGTTTCCGGGCAGTTGGATAGCAGACTAATATTCGAGCATGCATTTCGTCTATTGTAATTGGCAGTTACATCCACAGGTTTTGCAGAGGCTAACCAGTTCTGAGGCCTCTTTGGAATCACTCGCTTTGCATCCGGATTACCTGCTCAACTACAATGCTATTTCAGTTGGAGGAATATCCACATGGTCTAGCAATTTTATATTTGTTTCAGAGTTTTATTTAGCACACGGGTATCAGAGTGCTTTACATGAGCACCAGTTGCTACAGAAGGACACTTTCATTTTGTTAGGCATGGGGAGATTCATGGCCCGATCAGGATGGTGGGCGAACATACGTCGGCCTGCCACCCTATCAGGGATCAGGACCACCCGACAGGCTGTCCAGCAGTAGGCATTACGATGCAACCGCCACCACGGTGGTCGCAATGCCTATATTTTGCACTGAGGTGGGTGCTGCTGGCTGCAGAACCCGCCGCAATGCAAAAAAGGGACTCTGTACATATCCCTGCACAACGTGGCAGGCACCATGCGGTGCCTGCCACATGGTGGAGGGATATGTGGGGGGTCACCATAGGTGTCGCCCCAGTCCTGTGTCTGGGGGCCAGGGTGTAAGGAGGCCAGTTACGAGCCCCCAATGTCCCTTTCCGCCAGCCTTTTCATGGCAGGTTCACCGCCATGAAAGGGGCGGCCGAAAGAAACATCGTAATGCCTACAGTGGTGCCTGGTATGCACCCCTGTCATTGCAGGCATTACAGACCGTCCGACGGTCTGACGATAGTGTCAGTCTTATTGCCCCTGACAGCCCGCCCGCCATCCTAATGGGGTGGGCGGTATTCTTTACAGTGATGGGGGTGGGACAGCCACCGACGGGTTGTCAGTGGCGGTCCCACCATCATTGTAATCAGGCCCTATGTGATTTGCCCAGAATCACAGGATGTTGAGTGTCCCTGCCTAGATACAAACCTGGTTCCCCACCTTAAAGGTTGATTTCTCTAGCCGTTAGGCCACATCCTCTCCCCAATGGATGCTTTTCTACAAGATTGTTCATGTGTGGTGCTATATACCGTCTTTCCTTTTGTAAGGATTTCCAGGTGACTAGCCCACATCCAGTGGCAGAAAACTCTGGTTGTTTTTGGTAGCACCTATCTGGAAAGCTTAGAAATTCTACCTGTCTAACCTAGAACTGGCAACAGATCCTCCTATGTTCTTACCCTTCTTCTTGTCTCTGTTGGTTAGTTCTAGGGTACATCTTCATTATCTGATTCTAGTGGGAAATCTCGTCATGGTGGTGTGTAGACTCCTGGGGCTTCCTGCAATCTCCCTGGATTTTCAGAAGGAGCGTTAGAACTTATCGCTTGTGATTTCCTAGGCTTAAGCAACAACCAAGAGATGCAAATCAGCTTGGTGAGCTTTGGTGGGCTGGTGCCTGGAGAGGAATATTGAAACTGTTTAGGAATGTCAAATCAATTCTTAATTTTCTATTCTCTCTAGTTACTGAGTGTAAATCCGCTTGCACCATTAATGGCTATCGGTCATCCTTTTCAGAAGGACATAAGAGAGGGTTCCATGTTAAAATATCGATTACAAAAACATAGTTTACAAAAATATAGATGTAAAAATATCGATTACACAAATATCGACTCCCTATACTTAAACAGGTAAGTACAATAATATCGTCTCAAAAATATAGATGTAAAAAATATAGATGTAAAAAATATCGACTTTAAAAAATATTATAACTTAAATTAAATAATTAAATAATATTAATAATATTAACAAAATAAATTACATTACATTTATATTTTAACTATTTATAACAAATAAACTTAATTTAATCATTCTAAACGTAATAAATGTGTACATATACATATATTTCCTTAAATACATTTTTTTATTATCTTTATTTAATTTATAAACTTTAATAATTATATACAAATAAAATAAAAACATATATAAAACATTTTGAATAAAATAACATTTTCTATATTTAATTAACACATACAAGTATTTAAAAATAATAATACATACATTTAATAACAAAATTAAAACATTAGTAGTTAAAACATTTGATAGCGAAGGGGTAAAAATTACTATTCCCACTCCAAAGGGTGCAACAGTAGGGAAAGCGCTGGATAGCGTAGGGGTAAAAATTACTATTTCCACTCCACAGGGTGCAACAGTAGGGAAAGCGTTGGATAGCGTAGGGGTAAAAATTACTATTCCAACTCCAGTGAGTGCAACAGTAGGGAAAGCGTTGGATAGCGTAGGGTTTAAATTACTATTCCCACTCCAAAGGGTGCAACAGTAGGGAAAGCGCTGGATAGCGTAGGGGTAAAAATTACTATTCCCACTCCAGAGGGTGCAACAGTAGGTAAAACGTTGGATAGCGTAGGGGTAAAAATTACTATTCCCACTCCAGAGGGTGCAACAGTAGGGAAAGCATTGGATAGCATAGGGGTAAAAATTACTATTCCCACTCCAAAGGGTGCAACAGTAGGGAAAGCGCTGGATAGCGTAGGGGTAAAAATTACTATTCCCATTCCAGAGGGTGCAACAGTAGGTAAAACGTTGGATAGCGTAGGGGTAAAAATTACTATTCCCACTCCAGAGTGTGCAACAGTAGGGAAAGCTTTGGATAGCGTAGGGGTAAAAATTACTATTCCAACTCCAGTGAGTGCAAAAGTAGGGAAAGCTTTGGATAGCGTAGAGGTAAAAATTACTATTCCCACTCCAAAGGGTGCAACAGTAGGGAAAGGGCTGGATAGCGTAGGGGAAAAATTTACTATTCCCACACCAGAGGGTGAAACAGTAGGGAAAGCGTTGGATAGCGTTGGGGTAAAAATTACTATTCCCACTCCAGAGTGTGCAACAGTAGGGAAAGCGTTGTATAGCGTAGGGGTAAAAATTACTATTCCACCTCCAGTGAGTGCAACAGTAGGGAAAGCGTTGGATAGCGTAGGGGTAAAAATTATTATTCCCACTCCAAAGGGTGCAACAGTAGGGAAAACGTTGGATAGCGTAGGGGTAAAAATTACTATTCCCACTCCAGAGGGCGCAACAGTAGGGAAAGCATTGGATAGCGTAGGGGTAAAAATTACTATTCCCACTCCAAAGGGTGCAACAGTAGGGAAAGCGTTGGATAGCGTAGGGGTAAAAATTACTATTCCCACTCCAAAGGGTGCAACAGTAGGGAAAGCGCTGGATAGCGTAGGGGTAGAAATTACTATTCCCACTCCAGAGGGTGCAACAGTAGGTAAAACATTGGATAGCGTAGGGGTAAAAATTACAATTCCCACTCCAGAGGGTGCAACAGTAGGGAAAGCGTTGGATAGCGTAGGGGTAAAAATAACTATTCCCACTCCAAAGGGTGCAACAGTAGGGAAAGCGTTGGATAGCGTAGGGATAAAAATTACTATTCCTACTCCAGAGTGTGCAACAGTAGGGAAAGCGTTGGATAGCGTAGGGGTAAAAATTACTATTCCAACTCCAGTGAGTGCAACAGTAGGGAAAGCGTTGGATAGCGTAGAGGTAAAAATTACTATTCCCACTCCAAAGGGTGCAACAGTAGGGAAAGCGCTGGAACCCAAAAGAATAAAAAAACAAACTATCACATTTTTTATTAAATTTATTTTCCAATATTAACATAATTAATATATACATTTAAATATATTATTATTAACAAAGATAATAGAGAAAAATTAATTACACATTATTTAACACTATAATATCCACCACACACCTAAAATTAATAACTCAATTACATTTAATATTTACTAATTTATTAATGAAAATTAAAGTATTTTTTTAATTAATTAATTATTTAATTGACAGCTTTCACACCATATACACTTATAAACACCACAACACAAACCTAAAATTAATTACACATTTACAATTAATAATTACTAATTAATTAATGGTAATTAATTTATAAAGTATTTAATAATTAATCAATAACATTTTAATTACTTCACACCATTTACACATATAAACTCCACTACACACACCTAAAAGTAATTAAACAATTAACATAATTAATTAACATAATTAATTAACATAATTATTTAATAATTGCCTAATTGAAATTAATTAACAAATAATGAATAAACAATTATTAATAAATTAACACATTAATTAATCAATTAATTTTATATATTTAAATTACTTCCCACCCTATTCCCCTATAAACCCACAACCCGCTACGGAACTAATAACACAAAATTCAACATAATATACATTAATAACTAATCAAATTCTACAACATATAATAAAATGACAAACAATTCTCATTAAAAACACTAAAATACATGACATTATTAAAAAATCGATATTTTTGTAAACTATATTTTTGTAAACGATATTTATTACAACTATATTATTGTTATCGATATTACTTGCCTGTCTGTCGATATTCTGGTCAAACTATATTTTTGTTATCGATATTTCTTCTATTCGATATTTCTGCAGCGATATTTATGTCAGACGATATTTCTCTGACGATATTCCTGCTCTGCACCATAAGAGAGTATGTAATAAGCTGGCAGATGAGCATGGGTTGGTTTGCGGGTTACTTTAAGGAGTTAGATATTTTAAATGCTGAAAGCCACCTTATTCAACTTTGCCCAATGAAAACACAGTTCGTCAGGTGTTTCTGTTATGGCCAGATGCACTTTCACTAAAGATGTTATCTCTTCAGTTGGTGAGGTTGTTATTTTGTATCTCATTTTGTTGCTGACGCTCTTGTTTATTGAATATTTTCAATAAAAACAGTTTTAAAAAATTGATCTAATTTAGGAGAATGCCTGATGTTATTTATTACTTCAATGCAGTTTTCTCAATCTGTGGTTTATTTTACTATATCAAGACATACAAAGAACCATTCTACACCTGTAGAATGGCCTTCCTTCCTTTCCCTCTTTTCGTCTCTTCCTAGGCTGTGTGTGGACCATTGTATTAAACAATATGTTCATCATGCAGGGGAACTGAAAACGTCCCTACCACAATAATTAGTTTCCTTCCATAAACCCTTTCCCCCAGTTTCTTCTGCCGTCCTTAGTTATTTTATTTTTGTAAAGTGTGCTCTGGTTCTAGACGGGGCAGATATATCCTCTTTTGTTGCCCATTCAGCGAGGGGTTCAATGGCTTCTAAAACGTTTTGAGCAGGAGCCAGGCTAGGACATTCCCAGTTTTGTTGGTTGGTCCAGAATATCTCTATTTAGGACATTTTATGTAAACCTATAAAGCATGCTTCTTTGTTGGTGGTGGAGAGGCTTCGAACATGCACACTAGAGCCTCTGGTCTTGTAACAAAATGTGACCTTCCCTAGCTAATTAGTGAAGAAAAGTCTAGGGAAGTTCTGATTTTATAAAAAATGTGGAGGGTATTATTATCCCACCTCTTGGTTAACGTCCCTTCCATGTATGTGAATATCGTTAGTGAGACATATCAGACATGTATACAGTTCTTACACAGAATATCTGCAGGTTACATTAATCACCACTTATGCTACGGAAATTGGGAAAACATTACATTAAACAGTTACATCTCTGTCGATATTTCTTCGCATATCAAGTTCCACCATAGGCGATACACAGATCTCCCCCCTGTAAGTGTTCCACTTCTGCCATTTTCTATCCCATTTCTTCGGGCACCCCCTGTTTATAAAGACTTCCTTCTCCGCTATCATGCACCTGTCGAGCTCTTTCCATAACACCGACACAGTAGGCGGTACCATTCCCCCATCCCCTAGCCAGTTCCCTTTTTACTAATGTGTAGTCCCAACGTCACCAATTGCTGTTCGATTTCCGTGAGGTCTGTGTCCTCCCATATGTTGAGCACACCAAGTCGGGGCGTCAGGGTCACAGCCTTCCCTAGTGCAGACTGCATATGATTCATGGCCCTCTCCCAAAGGTCCCGCACCAGCGGGCATTCCCACAGTGTGTGATAAAAGGTAGCTCGCTGCCCACAGCCCTTCAAACATAAGTCATCATGCCAAGACCCTATTTTAGCCAGCGTGATCCCCATCAGGTAGGAGCTTTGCAAGATCCTAAGCTGTATTAGTTTGAAACTGAGTGTGATGGCCGCTTCCCTGGGTGACATAAGAGCCAGTCACCAATCCTCCTTGTCAATCGGCCCTAGGTCTTTCTCCCATTTCTCTTTAAGCTTTCCAAATGTATCTGGCAGATTATTACTCAGTTTTTTATAAGTTAGGGCGATCGCCTTAGACTGCAGTGGCCCATCCAGCAAGCGGTCCTCCAGAGGCGACGAGTCCGGTATATCCTCGCAGCTCGGGAAGGTAGCCATCAAGGCGTGCCTAATTTGCAGATATCTGAAAGCCTCCCCTGTAGCCAGTTGGTAGCTCTCCTGGAGAACCTCAAATTTAAGTATTACACTCTTTTTTTACCAGATCCTTTACTGACGAGATACCTATGACATCCCACCTCTCAAATCCTGGTGGATGGCATAGCATGCCCAATTTCTGGGCATACCATAGTGGTGTTGCCTTGGTGAGGACGTCAGCCCATCCCAGCCTCGAATTAGCCAGATGCCAAATTTGCACTGTGTGCGGTGTTGGGCCAATAAGTCTTTTTTTCTTAGTGTGGGAATACAGGTCACCCAGACAGCCCGAACAATCCATCTGGTACCTATCTAGGCTGTAGGCCGGGTCTGTCGGCAGAGCATACATCCAGGAATTTATGACAACCAGCTGAGAAGCCCAGTAATGCAACCTAATGTCCGGCAACGCTATACCCCCGTCGTACCATCCCTTTGTTAGTTTCTGAAGCGCAATCCTAGGGGCCCTGCCATCCCGAAACTGTACATACCTCCCCCTCAACCGCAACAAAGTATGCGTCTGGGATCCTATGTGGGCAATTCTGGAGAATATATCAAAATCGCAGGAGCGCCAACATTTTAAAAAAAGCAGCACGGCCTACCAAAGACAGAGGCAGCGATCGCCAGTGTTTCACATCTGTTCATAATCTAGTCAGTGAGGGTGCCAATTTGCGACTGTAGAAGAGAGCCGGATCTGACATGATAAAGACTCCCAGATACTTAAAGCCTTCTACTGCTACCATTAACGCACAATCTCTCAGGAGACGGGGACTTTGTCCATGTAGCACAAACAACACAGATTTACTCCAGTTAATTGCGTAACCCGAATACTTCCCAAAGTTTGTGAAAATATTGAGGACAGTGTGTATAGACTTATACGGGGATGCAAGGTAGAGCAGTATGTCATCGGCATAGAGGGATATTCTGTCCTCACACTCCAATGACCATCGAAAACCCCGCACCATCACATCACGACGGATCCAAGCCGCGAGAGGCTCCATCATAAGGGAGAACAGCATCGGGGACATCGGACACCCCTGTCTGGTGCCTCTCCGTAGCATGAATTTACGGGAAGTATAGTTAACTCTCACCTGCTCCTGGATGTCAGTATATAGCAACTCCACCCATCTTATAAATTTAGGGCCAAGCCCTACCCTCACGAGAACTTCAAAAAGATATGGTCATTCTATCGAATCGAACGCCATGGAGGCATCCAGGGACACATGTATGTGAATATCATTATTTTTCTTTCTTATTCATTCTGTCCTTGTCTGTGGGACCTGTGCCGAAAACATCCTGAGGTTTTATTAGACCATTCTTCATCCTGTTTTCCAGAGGGAAGCTTATGGCGATATGATGGAATATATGATAGACGAGGTTATTCTTTTTCTGTTGTTTCTCCACTTACACTTTATTAATGGAGTATGAGTTTTGGCATCAAAAAAGGGGCAGTGCTTCTTCGGTAGCTTTTGATAATGCATTATGGAGAGTTTTTCTTTAGGTGTCCTGTTTCTGTTCAGAAGAAAAGCATTATGGGTTGTGTAGTTATTTTAGAATTTTGCTGCTAAATAAAAATAAGCGCTACGCAAACAGAGGGGTGGAACCCTGAAACCAGTCCTAGGATGCTTGATTCCAGTCCAGGGAGGACCTGGCCTGGCAGTTCGGGCTGGACTGTTCCCATTGGGCACAGGGCTAAGACTAATTTGCATATGGCTGGGTTCAAACTGGAATGGCATAGTGGCCAAAAAAACGATGGGGCAGATTTACTACTTCTGGCGCATCTCTGCTTATCAGCAGGGATGCGCCAGAAGAGTTGCGACGCATCTGCCCACCTGTGCGCCACCACTGATGCACCGCATTTACAATGCGGCGCACCGTGGTGCACGAATGAGAAGATGCATGTCGCATCTTGTTGATTTCACTCAGCCACTTTTAGGAGGCGTTCCTGCGCCGGATCCCCCTCACCCCCGCGCTGGAACGCCGACATGTGATGCAGGGCTTTACAACGTGACGCATCTCCCAGATGTGTCACGTTGTAAATAGCCCACAGCATGGCGCTGGCTGTGCGCCACTGCTTCGTCACAAAAGTGACACAACGGCGGTGCAAATCTGGCATAAGGGACTCGTAAATTAGACCTGATGGATTTAGGTCCAGATCTCTGTACTGGGGTGAATGTATGACATTGTTCTGCAGTCTGTCCTTCAATTGTTGTTTTTGCAAATAAAAATAAACAGCAAGAAAAGTCAACCTAATATTTGCATGTGCATCTTTAATAAAATAAGTTCTTTCTTTTACTAATCAGCTAGAAACATCCAAATCATAAACGAAATGCTATGCAACTCCTTTGGCATCCAAGCTTTAACAGTATAATGGCATACTTGTATAATACAAATTTAAACTGGTATATGGTAGTGGATGTTAATGAGTGTTTTTTATCTAAAAGTAACAATGTTCTATGAATTAGTGATTCCCTATAAGCATAGCAATTCCATTTACTCAATCAAATTAGCACCTGTGAGTCTTCTTCATTTAAAATGTGATGCCGACTGATATAGCTCCTTCCCTGTAATTTTCATCAACATGAATCCATTAATTTTATAGGGAAAAAATAAAAGTTTCAAATATTAAGTAAGCAATTTGTGGCAGTGGGGAAGATGTTGTGTGATTGAAGCAAATTCACGGGACTAAAACACAAACTAGGAGTTAGATAAAAGAACTGAGGACCACCTCAGAGATTTTGCATTTGCACAGCCTCTGTGATTAAACGTGGCCAATGTTCAGTGCTTTGAAGCAAGAAATAAGGTACAGAGTTCAAGAAGGTCATTGGCACGGGCTCCCTGAAATCCTGCCTCATAAAAAAGATAGGAATTCCTCCGCAAATCCTTGTGAATGACTGTGAATATTAGATGGGGTTCTGCCAGGGACAGCAGACTTTAAGCCTTGTAGTCAAATTTGCTAAGTGCTGTAATTGAAGTGACAAGAAGATTTTGTACAATGCGAAGGGGACATTGGGGATCATGCAGTGGTCCATGTTGCCAATGTAGGCTTCATTCGATACCTACAGCTGTCATTCACACAGTGGAATCAGTTCCTCGCCTACAGCTCTACTTTCCAAATGCACACCAACTGCTTTACCGTATAATTTTTGTTTGTAATATAATTTTTGTTTGTAACTACTTGAGCATGCACAACCCTCTGTTATATCTGCTTGTGACTAGCAAGCAATGAGGGGACACTATTTTGCAATCCTCTTTTCCATGCAGTTGCCAAGGAATTGCAGTGTTGACATTGTGAGTCACATTGTACTTCAGTACATTACTATGTGACTTATTGCAATTGCAAGGACTGGTAATTTCCGCAGCACAAACTTTGCGATTAAGAAATCTCCTGTACATCTAGCTTCCAGTCTTTACTTCCTTCTTTTGTAATAAGTTAGGCACAGACTTTTGCCCTTACCTTTCCTTGGGACCTCCCTGTCAATATTTTATTGAACAACTGAGTTTCACAATGAGCCATGTGGGACCGTGAGAAGGGAATGAAAAATGGCCGTGTCACTCTCTTCTGTATCAATAAAGGAAGCACATTTCATTGTAAAACATTGAGTGCCGAGCACCACAGTTAGACGCGTTCATAAATAGGCAATTAGGACGGCCCTTTGAAGTGCACAAACCCCCACCAAGCAAACACGAGAATTAAAGGCCAAAGACAAACCAAATAACTTCATTAAGCAGCTTTCATGTATAAATAAGGAAATCAGGGTGAATATTACGTTTTAATGGAATACAGTTTCCTAAAGATTGTATTTGATAAGTTGTACCTTAAAGTTAAAGGGCTTGATTCACAAAGGTACACTTACACTTTTGTGCAAGTTTATTATTGTATGCTATTCACGAAGGCCTTTTACACGTACTATCTTTATGATGCGCAGTCTCCACACATAAACAGCTAGGACAGTCCTATCTTTCGATGTGCGTAGACTCCGCAGTCATTAAGATACTACTTGTAAAATACCTCTGCGAATAGCAAACAATCGTAAACTTAGACAAAAGTGTAAGCCTACCCTTGTGAGTCAGGCCCTGGATCTTCATAAATGATGGTTGAATGCCTGCCTTCAATAATGGCAGCTCTCAGCTTTTCTTTACTCTGTGCAGATATCTCAAGAACAGACATTCCACCCATGAGGAGTGCTTAGGGTTTTGTGGCCCGGATTATGGGGCATATTTACTAGTACGGCGATAAATAAATGAAAATGCGCGCATAGCGCTTCTTTATCGCCATCTATCGCAGGAATTTATCGCTCTGGTAATGTGTTACTAACAACACGTTACACCAGGGCGATAATATTCCAGGGAAATGGGCCAACATCGCTGAAAAACCAGCGATGTTGCACCCAAAACAGAGACAGCCTTGGTGATACGACCCTGTGGTGGTATCACCATAATCCACCTCCCATGTTAGCTATGCCTTAGTCAGGAATTTAACAGACGTAAATTCCTGCGTTTAGACATAGTTAACGGGTTTTAAAATATCGCTACCCCTCGTTGATGATATCACGAAGCTGGGGTAGCGATATTTTCCCATGGTGTTTTGTTAGGCACGCCTCCTTTGCATCTCATTAGAGATGCAAAGCGAGGCGTGAACAAAACGGGAGCTGAATCAAGGAAACACGCGCTAGCGTGTTCTTGCAAATAATGCAATGTAATTATCGCCACTTTTTGACCCAAAACAGACGCTAAAGCGGCGATAATGATATCTTCAGCCCTTTATGATATGCTCCCAAGTTTTTGTTATTGCAGAATATGGGTTGCTTGGTGGTAAGGCGAGACCTTGATGGGCAGTGTGTGGAACCAACTACCTTCCCTCTCTTTAGAAACAGGGTAGGAGCGCAGGCTGTATAATCATCTCGGGATAGTCTGTCAATTGAGCGGTTGTTAACTTGTTAAAATATACAATATCTGGGTGTCTCCACCTCTCTGCAAGATATAAATCACATGGGGCTATTTCTCTGGAAAGTGATTTGTTTGTGTGGGAATTCAAAAATGCTCCTTTCCGAGGTAGTTGTGTTAATGATGAGAGTTGCTGTTCATTAAAAGGCTTTAAACATATTGGAGTGAGAGGTTATGGAGAAGACCAGAGTGGTTCTGGGCTGTGTTGTTGTTTGTGGGTTGCCTGTCATCATTGCAATATTTGAGAGTATGCTGTGATTGTGAGGTACATATTTGTAATTTTACTTGATGGCAGTAGTTGACTACTTATTGTAAGGGATGCATAGAAAGCGGTGAAAGAGGAAATCTTTGTTCAGATAGTAAAATTAAAGGCCATGTTGCAGGGATTCTGCTCTGGAACAGAACTATCCTCGGGACCATAGAACATCGGCATGTAGGGACTGAGTCTCCATACAACCTCGGTACCTATGAGCCCCAGTCTGACTAGCTATGGTACCTCACTATACAATACCTGAATCATGGAGAGACCCTTTCCTGCTCTGTATCTGGTGAGCCGGACCACCTTCACCTCACCTAGCGTACTTATCGTATCTGCTATCTAAAAGTAGAGCCTTCAGGGGTCTGGAGCTATTCTACTATCACACCTGCAACACAAGCTCAACCTCTGATAGCTGCAAATGCCTGTGCCAAGTCCAGGGTTTTTAATCTACCTCTCTCGCTGTTAGTGTGAAGCTATGGTGGTTTCAACCTGTGACTTGCTCAAGCCCAAACATCTATTTCTCCAATCAGGACCGGTGACACCTAGTCATAGTTGGGCCCCAGTCACTCGAGTGCCCCTAACAGTGGAAAATCTTGACTGTTAAAAAAGACGCATTCTGAGATATTGCCTCCTAAAGTTCCCACAAGGGAATTCATAGTGTGTGCTGACCCATAACTGCATGTGTTCCTATGGAAAGAACTGTGAAATTAGTTGGGTTCTTTACTGGATACGACTTGGACTGTGTTCCAACTGAACACAAACTACTATATCACTAGTAGACATTTTGAATGGAAAGGCAAGACTCTTGGCATGCTGGCGTCTTTTTTTTTTTTAACCTGGGTGATGCATGTTTTAGGTTCAGGGATTTTAAAATAATTTTTAGTTGTAAATACCAACATTAAGGATTCAGACCACTGCGATGCAAAGCTGGCACGAAGAGAAAGAAATCGTTAAAGCAAAGGGGTAGAGCTAGCTAGCATAACATCCCAGTGACCTTGCAATTCTGTGTCAGAACTTTATTGATGTAGGTTTTCAGTGTGGTTTTCCTATAGAGAACTGTAGAGAACATCTCTGGTATGAACTTGTGCTCTTTCAGTCCCTTATGCAGGTCAGCACTCACAAATGCTAGTTGCCTCCAGGTGGAGTTAGAATAGGTTTTAGTGCTCCATATAGTGCCGACTTTGTCATGTTACCTGTCTTTCTGATGGCTTGGTGGCATACTGTAGATGTACAGTCGTGTCTTGGTAGTAGGCAACGATTTCAGGTTTCTTGGGAATAGAGACTAAAGCCTGGACTATACTGGTTTCTTGTTACAAGATGCTGAGCAAGTTCTACTTGTAGATTGGTTGCTGTGGCTATTTATAGATGCCCTGGTGGCATTATTGTGGTTTAAGATTGAGAGGAAATATATTTTGTGTGGAGCTGTCAAGAAGAGATAGTGGAAGATCCTTTTGGGTAAATGAAGGCTTTGCAGATTCTCAATATTTTTGTGTGAACGTTTTAGTAGGCTTCCAGTGAGCCACACAGGGATCTTTAAGTAATGTGGAGGTTTCATTACACCATGAGTGGGTAACAGTAACACTTCTTATTTACAGTGCTTAGAACGGGCAGAAGTGCAGTATGAAGTGCTATTTAAAATATGTCATTATTGTTACACACCAAAGCTTTAAAACTTTATGTAAGTTATTTCCCCAACCAAAAAAGGAGAGAGTAGAGGTAGGAGATTATGGGGACTTGTCCTCCGCAAATCTATTCAAATAATAAAAAAAAGGTACCCCCTCAAAGAAGGAGACATAAGGGAAGGAATATAAATCTGCTAGCAGAGAAAAACAGCTCAAAAAAAGAAGAAATTATTTTCTTTTTTATAAAACCCTCACCCACCCGGGTTTCCCCTTGGTGGCACGCTTCATCATTGATTCCATCCCTGCCCTCTGCGGACAGGGGCGTGCTATGACCTACGAATACGCGGGAGCACTGGTTTTGTAAAAATTGGGGGTGTCCTTATACACCTAACCATTAGGGATGAATCAAAAAGGGAGTGGGTACTTTTTTTAAATGAGAATATAGGTTAAAAATTCCAAAATAGTGAGTTAAAAAAACTTTCATTCTACCCCTAAATTGATATGCTAAAATCTGGGGACATAGGGAACCCTCCTAGGCGTGATTACCTAAAGTTTCTCTTGGTGGTCAACTAGTTTCATGCGTAGCCCCAACGCATTTCATCAGGACCTAGAAAGGAGAAATAATGTTCCCACTTCTGGTGCTGTGATAAACACAAGTGATAATAAAAATCTAAATTAAACATACAGTCTGCGATAAATCAAAAATACTTAAAATGCGACCATCATTGGGCCCCATTAGTCCATCGTGGAGTTAAATGGAGGGACACCTTTAGTCAAACCTCTGTCAAGGCTACTCCCTCTCTGCAGACCTAATCTTACTCCTCCGTAGCTCTGATTATGAGCCACAGAGGAGTACGGTCAGTTCTGCAGAGAGGGAGTGGGAACATTATTTCTCCTTTCTATGTCCTGATGAAATGCCTTGGGGCTAGGCATGAAACTAGTTGACCACCAAGGGAAACCTTAGGTGATCATACCTAGGAGGTTTCCCCATGTCCCCAGATTTTAGCATACCAATGTGGTGGTAGAAATAATGTTTTTTTAACTCACTATTTTGGTATTTTTAACCTATTTTCTAATTTTTTTAAAAATACCGACTCCCTTTTTGATTCATCACTAACGGTTAGGTGTATAAGGACACCCCCAATTTTGACAAAACCAGCGCTCCCGCGTATTCGTAGGTCATAGCGCCCCCCTGTCCGTAGAGGGCAGGGATGGACCCAATGATGAAGCATGCCACCATGGGGAAACCCTGGTGGGTGAGGGTTTTATGAAAAAGAAAAGAATTTCTTCTTTTTTTGAGCTGTTTGTCTCTGCAAGTAGATTTATCTTCCTTCCCTTATTTCCCCATCATTGATCCAGGTGACATACTTTGCTTGTGTGGGTCTTCCAACTTCTATGCATTACTCACCCATCTGGAATTTATACTGAGATGCCAGAAACAAATCCCGCATCAAGTTATCACCAGGAATCTAAGGTCAAGGCATATAACTGGATCTTCCAAAATAAGGTTAACTGAAGAAACATACCCATATGACCATTAGATCCCCCTTTTGCTGCAAAATTGTGACAACAGTAGAGAAATCCATTTATAATGTAAAACATTTGTATTATAACCACTCTATTAAACTTTGTTGGAGCTCCTGCATCAGATTATGGCAATAAAGTGAAACGGGAGGATGGAAATAGGAGGGTAGAGCATACCAAACCACTGCTGGTTATAATGCTGCAATGATTCTATTTGGTGCACACTAGTGTCCTCTAAGCAAAGACAGTGCACTTGGCGGTTTTGGCATTGGGCCATGTTGAGTGTGAGGTGGGTTAGAAAATTGTACAGAGGGGCCTGGTTCCGTTGAGAAAAGGCATGGCTCCACTAAGAACTATTAAGTACCAAACATTTTTTTAAACTGGTCAATTTTTAGGTACTTCCTAAACAGCGAGTACTTTGTGGTGTCCTCAGAGACTATGCAATTTTCTGTCTAATCTGTGTAGATTGGCAGTATCATTTGTTAGATGCATTGGCCTCTGATTGATTTTTGGATTGGAGATTACTCTGTCAAGTACTTTAGTAACCATTGATTTAAAATTGAGCCTCTACATTTGCGGAGCTCTGCTGCTATTTTCTGACTGGGTTGAAGTTGTGTTAGCTTGTTAAAATTCTGTTTTGTTTATTTTTCTAGGCTGGACTATTGTTTATAGATCTAGATTTTATAGGTATAAAAGTGTTTAGTTTATTTGTTCTCACCGTATTCAGTCCACCATTTACATTTTGCATATAGTACATTGTCTTTCTTTATTAAGTGTAAATGTATGCATGTATGTATATGGTATTTCTATAGTGTGAGCGTTGCCAATAGAAAGCAGAGTGCTATACATGGGCAAAGACAATCATACTGGCTGTGAGTGATAAAAGAGGTTTCTGGGTTGCGCATGATTAATTTATTGTGATATATTGTTTTTTAAATATGTGAGTATTCAACTGTTTCCTACATTGGAACAGTGTTGGGGCAGTCCTGAAGGATACAGTGATGTCTTTCCAAATCCTGAGTGCGTAGCCTAAACTTACACTTCATAGTGTGCAGTCTAATGGTGTCCATGCTGTGGTTGTGCCAAGAACCACCAGAGATCACAAACTTTTCCCTAATATAACAGAGGCTGCTGAAGGTGATAGTGTTGTAGATAATGGAGCTGGTTTTGAAAATGGTGCAGGACAGCAAAGGGGGGCAATGGAGTTCCAATAGGATTCAGTGATATCAATCAATCAATCAGAGTACTTGTAAAGCGTGCTACTTACCCGTGAGGGTCTCAAGGCGCTGAGGGGAGGAGGTGCCGCTACTGCTTGAAGAGCCAGGTCTTGAGGAGTCTTCTGAAGGCGAGCAGGTCCTGGGTCTGCCTTAGGTGGGTAGGGAGGGTGTTCCAGGTCTTGGCGGGGAGGTAGGAGAAGGATCTGCCACCTGAGGTTGTTTATTGGATGTGGGGGACAGCGGCGAGGGCGAGGCTGGCGGAGCGGAGCTGGCGGGTGGGGGTGTAGAAGCGGAGTCTGCTGTTAAGGTAGGCTGGTCCGGCGTTGTCGAGTGCTTTGTGTG
The DNA here is from genome assembly GCF_964261635.1 of Lissotriton helveticus. Taxonomy (NCBI): domain Eukaryota; kingdom Metazoa; phylum Chordata; class Amphibia; order Caudata; family Salamandridae; genus Lissotriton; species Lissotriton helveticus. Next base: position 855,603,890 of record NC_136071.1, on the reverse strand, counting down.
CGTGGGTGAGGAGCTTGAAGGTGATTCTCTTGTCAACGGGGAGCCAGTGTACGTCTCTCAGGTGGGGGGTGATGTGGCTGTGGTGGGAGACGTTGACGATCAGTCGGGCGGAGGCGTTTTGGATGCGTTGTAGTCGTCTTAGGTTTTTGGCTGGGATTCCTGCGTAGAGTGCATTGCCGTAGTCCAGTCTGCTGCTGACGAGGGCCTGTGTCACTGTTCTTCTTGTTTCAGTCGGGATGCACTTGTAGATCCTGCGGAGCATGCGGAGGGTGTTGTAACAGGAGGAGGAGACGGCGATGACCTGTTTAGACATGAAGAGGCAGGAGTCGAGGATGAATCCCAGGTTGCGTGCATGGTCGGCGGGTGTCGGTGCTGTTCCCAGTGTTGTTGGCCACCAGGAGTCGTCCCAGGCTGAGGAGGTGGGTCAGAGGATGAGTACCTCCGTCTTGTCTGAGTTCAGTTTCAGACGGCTGTTCCTCATCCAGTCGGCGACGGCCTTCATTCACTCGTGGAGTTTGGTTTTGGTAGTGTGCGGGTCCTTGGTGAGGGAGAGGATGAGCTGGGTGTCGACGACGTAGGAGATGATGTTGAGGTAGTGCTGGGGGGCCATGTAGACATTGAACAGCGTCGAGCTCAGGGATGAGCCCTGGGGGACGCCGCAGATGATGTCGGTGGCCTTGGATCGGAAGGGTGGGAGGCGGACGCTCTGGGTTCTGCCTGAGAGGAAGGACGTGGTCCAGTCAAGGTCCTTCTCTTGGATTACGGCTTCTAGGAGGCGTGTCTTTAGAGTGCGATGGCAGACCGTGTCGAAGGCGGCTGACAGGTCCAGGAGGATGAGGGCTGATGTTTCGCCGTTGTCTAGTTGGTGCCTGATGTCGTCTGTGATGGCGATGAGGGCTGTCTCGGTGCTGTGGTTGCATCTGAATCCGGACTGGGACGGGTCTAAGATGTTGCTGTCTTCCAGGTGGCGGGCCAGTTGCATGTTTATGATTTTCTCGATGACCTTCGCTGGGAACCGGAGCAGGGAGATGGGCCAGAATTTCTTGAGGTCCTTGGGGTCCGCCTTGGGCTTCTTGGAGAGGGCGTTGATTTTGGAGTGTTTCAAGCTTTCCGGGAATGTCTCTGTTTCGAAGGAGATGTTGATGACCTTCTGTAGTTGGGGTGCGATGGCAGCGTCTGCTTTGTTGAATACGTGGTGTGGGCACGGGTCTGACAGAGATCCTGAGTGGATGGAGTTCATGACCTTGCGTGTCTCGTCATCGTTGACGTTGGACCAGGAGGTCAGGTGGTTGGCGCTGGTGGTGTTCACAGGGGAGGTGGGGTCTGGCGTAGTCAGGACGGTCATGGTGTTGAAGCTGTCATGGATGTCAGCGATCTTGCGGTGGAAGAAGATGGCTAGTGAGTCGCACAGTTCTTGTGAGGGCGGTATGTCGTTGGCGTTGGTGCTGGGGTTGGAGAGTTCCTTTACGATGCTGAAGAGCTCTTTGCTGTCGTGTGCGTTGTTGTCCAGGCGGTCTTTGAAAGAGGCTCTCTTGGCTAATTTGATGAGGTGGTAATGTCTGCGGATGGTGTCCTTGTGGGCTGCGTGGTTGTCCAGAGTGCGTTCGTGGAGCCATATCTTCTCCAGGTTCCGGCATGCGCGTTTGGAGGCCTGCAGCTCGTCGGTGAACCAGGTTGCTCTCTTGCTGGCGTGGTTGTTGGACGGTTTCTTGAGTGGGGTGAGGGTGTTGGCGCAGTCGTCGATCCACTGTCTGAGGTTGCGGGCTGCAATGTCTGGGTTGGTGGGTTCGGTGGGTGGGTTTTGAGTGAGGGTGGTTATCAGCTGGTCTTCGTTGACTTTGCTCTAGCAGCGTTGGGTGCGGTGGTGCGTGGTTGGTTTGTTGAAGGTGAAATGGATGCAGTGGTGGTCGGTCCAGTGGAGTTCAGTGGAGTGGTTGAAGGCGACGTGGGTGCCTGTGGAGAAGATGGGGTCCTGCGTGTGGCCGCCGGAGTGGGTGGGTGCGATGACGAGTTGTCTGAGGCCGAGGTTGGCGAGGTTGTCAATCAGGGTGGCGGAGTTTGCATTGTTGTTGTTTTCGAGGTGGAAATTCAGGTCCCCGAGGAGGATGTAGTCCGTGGAGGCGAGTAGATAGGTGCTGGCGAGGTCGGAGATGGAGTCGCTGAATTGAGCTCGGGTCCGGGTGGTCTGTAGATGAGTGTTCCTCTGAGGGTGGTGTTGGTGTCGGTGTGGATCCGGAAGTGCAGGAGTTCGGCGGTGTTGAGGGTGTCATCTGCGTGGGTGGCGACCTTGAGGGTGGACTTGTGGACAATGGCTATTCCTCCACCGATTCCGTTGGCGCGATCCCTGCCGGTGATCTTGTAGCCGTCCGGGATGGCTATGGCGATGTCGGGCGCCAAGGAGTCATTCCACCAGATCTCAGTCAGGAAGACCACGTCTGGGGAGGAGGTGTCGAGCAGATCCCAGAGCTCGACGACGTGTTTGCGTGCGGAGCGGCTGTTGCGGAGTATGCAGCTGAGGTGGTTGGGTCCAGTCCTTGGGGGTTTGGTGGTTCTGTCGCAGGTGAAGCTGCAAGTGTGGAAGGAGAAAGGTCTGTGAGTCCGTTTCGGGCCGGCTTGGAAGCAGGTGTAGTTTCGGCCGGCAGTGAGTGCGTGGAGGGTGCTGGCATCGTAGCGGAGTCTGGGTTTGTGGCATTGGTGAGGTTCGCGGGGTCCAGGGGTTCTGGCGCTGGGCGCGGTCCATGATATGGTCATGTTTTGTCAGGCCATCGATAAGGCATGCTGTGGCATGGAGGATACCATTAAGGGGTGCTATTGTGGGGTAAGGGAGGCCATGAAGCAGGACATCACCACCATACAGAACAGGAGTATGAGCGTTTCTGAAGTCACATTCTGGAATAAACAGTTTCACTTTCTTTAGAGGAGAGAGCTGGTACCATGCGATCTTTGCTTTTTTAGCAATGTGTTCTTTGACAGTGAGGTTGGTGTCCAGGGGTGTCTGGATGATATGTAAGCAATGTTTGAGGCATTGGCTGTCTGATGAGGAACAGATTTTAAAGACGAGTTGTATATCATTGGCATATTGGTGAATCTTACTGTTGTTTGCTGTTAGTAGTGCATCAAACTGCTCCATGTAGAGGTTGAGGATGACCGGGGACAGTATGGGAACTGAGGGTTTCCCAGGTGATGGGGATCTTTTGGGGCCTGAAGGTGTCATTAAAACAAACTGGTCCCTGTTGAAAAGGAATGAGGAGAGCCAGGGAAGGACATTACCGGTGATTCCCATTCAAGACTCCAGGATGCGTACGAGTGCCGGATGGTCAACTGTGTCGAAGGTAGCTGAGAGGCTCAACAATATCATGAGAATGGGTCTTCTTCATCAAGATGTGGTCAAGATGTAATTGCCCAGATCTGTAAGGTAGTGGTCTCAGTACTGCAGCAAGATCTGAAACCGCATTGGTAATCATGCAGGAGATGGCTAGCATTTACGCTGGCTTAGAGTTGAAAGCAGACAAACTTTTCGATGGCCTTACTGATTAATGTTAGGTGAGTGATGGACCAATAGTTGGTGAAGTCATAACGGTCTAGTGCAGATTTCTTAAGGAGTAGGAGTACCTATCCTGTCTTCAGAGCTTCTGTGAAGATCCTTTGAGCGAGTGAGGTATTGACAATGGTGAGAAGGGGCAATAGAGTACCGCCAGAGAGCTCTTTGAGGAAGGGCAAGGACAAGACAGAATCTTCATAAGAAGTGTCGTTGAGGGAAGTGAGCATGTTAGAGGGATAGAGTATTGAAGGCAGTCCAACCCAGGATATTACAGGAAGGGGTGGGCATAAGAGGTGCAGCAAGTTTAGTGTTGTACGTATGCTTTTGGATCCTTTGTATTTTTTCACTGAAGGGTAGGTTGACAGCCTTGCACTTTTCTGTCGAGTGAGGAATAGGTGAGTCAGACAAGGATTTGATGCAGTGCTTGAATGACCTGAAAACATTCTGCTTCTTTTGGTGGCTTCATTGGTGGTGCTGGTATAATACTTTGCTTAGTGGATGTGATGAGCTGTCTGCATGTTCTTTGAAGGGGCTTTTAATATCATGTGGTCATGAGGAGTTCTGCTTTTCTTTTCTTTTCTGCCTGCATATGAATCACTTATTAGCAAGGCCCTTAGATCACATGGGTGCTGAAGGCTGGAACTTGCACTTGTGTGTTTTAATTGGGTCATGTAAATGTTTGAGCATTCCTTTGATTATAATTTATTTTATTGGCAATTGTGTTACAACACTGTTGTAATTAATGAAATATATAAATGGCAAATATAAATGGCATTGATCTATTAGGCAAACATTACACTTATCAATGAAAACAGAAGACTGAAGGTCAGGAGCTAGCGGCGTTTAAACTTAGAAATAAAAGACAGACCAGTAAGGTGAGCTTTTATTAAGATGTAAGGTATCAGTAAGATTGCCAGAAGAAAATGTAAATTGTGGATCTATACAAGGAAAACCTATTCATTTTGAAAATGATCATTTCTTTATTACACTTGCTGGCCAAACCAATACATCATCGCAAGGAAAAAAAATATTTATTTGCAAATGAAATTCAAGAGACAAACTGTGCGGCAGATTTGGGCAATTCTCTACTGCTGCTCTAGAATATGTTTAATGTGTTCATTGGGTTGCACCATATTTACATAATTAGTCGGCACACAGCAAGCATAAACATCCGAGAAGAGCAGTCCGTGTACTCGCCCAGCTCCCATCACTCTGAGCGGATGATGAATCGGACTCCATCACCGCAAGATGGATTTTTAATCGTTTGCATATTTAAATCCATTCGAAAATTATTGCAACAGTAGAGGTGCCTTCTGTCGACAGTTGTGGAATGAGACAAATGCTCCTGGTAAGTGCGTCACGTGTAAATAAATCGCTATCCTAAAATATTACCAATGTCCTTTCTGAAGACTTTCTCACAATTAACAGCTCAACGCCATTTTCTTACTGCTGTTGGTGTTTTCGAAAGATCATTTTAACGAGTTTTTTCTTTGCAGAAGGGACGTTGAGGAAACATCTGGAAGCAATTAATACAAGCAAAGCAGCCAGGCCCAGTAGGGATTCACCCGACAGTGCACCAGGAAGCAAGCGCAGTTAGTCTCCTAGTAGCATATTGTATATTTTCAACAGCTATTTAAAGGATTTTGGTACAAGAGGATTGGCTCGTGGAGGATACAGCTGGAAGTTACTCCATCAAAAGGCATAGTATGCAAACCTTCACAATAGAAGTTGTTTAATGAAAGCGCATGTATTCGCCCCTTAAAGAAAATGTATGGAGGCATCCTGGTGTCTTGAATAGTGTCAGAGAAACGGCATGGTTCAGTGGGAAATCACCATATTTAGATACTACATATCTATGTACACCCCCACGCCAATCCTGAGCACTAGCCATGGATCTGTTATGCACATACATATATGCATATGCATTTACTTCTGACATCACAACAATGCTGAAATATGTCTATGGTACCTTGGGTTCCCATTCAGAGCGTTTCTAAATTAGAAGTTCTGGTTGGACTGTCCTGTTTGGGCTATGACCAAAACGGGCTCATTTTAGTTGCCTGATGCTATCTAAAGCAAAACAAATAATGGCTGGAGGGAATCTGTCGTCATCCGTTTTCGGCACTTAGTATTAATTTACTTATTTCCAAACCTCACTTTTTGTGTTCCCTAGTGTTCCCCTACATTTGTGAGTTAGCTTAAGGCCGCATTTGCCCAATACCAAAGAGATCACATTTTCCCCTCCAAGATCATTTCATATCAAATAAAGCTAGCAGCTGAAATATATCTGAGAAGCGATTTGTTTTCTTGTAAAGTAATGCAGCACAATTTGCTGACACACTGTTACCAAACAAGTGCTGGCGATTAACCGAAATCCTCTCATTCTGCTTATAAAGGGGAATATCGAGTAGAGAATAGAGTGATACCTTAATATCATAGCCAAAATATCGGGGACAAAAAGATCTAAAAGTAAGTACATAGAAGGAATTACAGATTTACTATTCTTAATTCCACATCTATGTTCCTTGAAGATGTAAATATCTTCAAAGTACATTGATGTGGAGTTAGGTATAGAAAATCTATCCATACCTACCTGTTTATTCCGGACCCATAATGTCATCCTTCTTTCACCGTTTCAATAGCAATAAAAATGTACTCTATTTAACCAAGTAACATGAATGCATTGGGGCCAATTACAATGGTGGTTGGACCGACCTCCGTCTACTGCTGCGGTCCGAGCGACGCATTACAATGCATGCAGACGGAGGCAGAGGAAGGAGGACCGTCCAATGTTTCCGACGGGCTTCCGTCGTGCATCAGAACTCACCATAATCCCCTTATGACGACAGAGTGAGATTCGGCTCCGTCGTCGGGATTATGATGGCAGTTTCTGACAACCTTTCCATGTCGGCCTTTCCGACATGGAAAGGCTGTCTGAAAGTGTTTTGGGGGCCTGAGCAGGCCCCCTTTCCCCCCATCCCTCTGCAATTGGGCCTGGGGGGCACCTCTGGTGCCCCCCTCAACATCAATATCCCTGCACCTTGTGGCAGGCACCTGTCGGTGCCTGCCACATGGTGCAGGGATGTATGAAACCATACATTTTTCCGCCCACCACACAAGCTTCCACTGAAAAATTGATGTTTCCGACCGTCCTATGGCAGTCGCATCCAAATACTACAGTCGGAACCACCAACCTAAGTTCGGGCGGTTCCCAATCCGCAACAGTGTCGGGCAGACATAAGTCTCCCCAACATCGTAATTAGGCCCATAGTATTCAAGTATAAACACACAATTCAGTTTCTATATGCACTATCTAAATAGTCATCGCATAGTATTATCAAATAACAATAATTCTTTTTATTGTTATTAAAACATAGCTTTTGTTTTAGTTACAAATAAAATGAATGAACATTCCTAAGTTTTGTTGTTTTCTGAAAATCGAATTTTATGCCTCTAAATGTTAGCTTTTAGTTTGGTCTACAGAAGCCAGCTGGTCATTTTTATTAAGTACCCACATTCATAATGTTACATTTGGGTTTATAATGCTTTACATACCACGTGTCACAATAACATCAGGGATGCATCATGATAAAAATTTTTGCCACTAGATGCAAATAATTACCACTTTATGCCAGAGACACCAACCAGATGCCAGGGCTGGCCACTAGAAGCCGTGAATGCCTAGATTATGCCTGAATGGCCACCATATATCAGACATGAACACATAATATCAGCGGGGGCAGCCTTCTACCAAGGAAGTCAGATACCAGGAGTGTCCATTAAATCCCATGTCATCACCACATCAAGGGTAACAAACAACAAGTTGACAGATGTAATGCTAGAATTAACCTCAGCCACCGGTGATCACTTTGTGACTCCATCGTCGTTCACCCACCATGCGGTTCTAGGCAGAGATCAGCCTATCACAATCAGTACTGCTTCTCAAGGGGACAGTCCATCCTGAACTGCAAGGAAAGGCTCCCTCCAGAAGGCCCAAGCAATGCTAGACTAGTGGTAACCTATGTGCTGAGGCCTCCAAGATGTCAGGGTAGGCAGAGAAATGTCAGGGAATGACCATAAGATACAAGGTAAGTCATCGGATACCAGAGGCAGCTCAAGAATCCAGGGTGCTCCCTTCTGCCAGGGTTGCTTTATAAAGGTCCATTATAATTCTTTGATGTCCCATACAACGATAATAAAATCCTATGACACTTAAATACCGCCAGATGTGCAATGTGCTGGGACGTGCAGAAATGTGTTCCATTCTGCTGCTCTAAGCTGTAGTGGGTTTTCCTTTCTGCCATCTCAACACCCACTCTCATCCTGATGCCCAACCATTTTTCCTGTTTTCACCCAGAAATAATACCAACTGAGCAACTATATTAGTGTTCAGAACTGCTCATATAAATTCTTCTGATTAAATTGATTTGCATTTTCTGACATGCTAATGCTCTATGCCAATTTTAGACTTCCTGTAAATGTACATTTAGGAGACACTACACATCTCCCACCTGTGTTCCTTCCTGGACTGGAGGTTCTTTAATTTTGACTCCATCTTACATTTGTCATCAATTTGTGTTGCCTTTACACAGGCTGCTCTATTCATGAAGTGTCTCTGCCCTTTGGACTGCAACGTGTTGAAAACCCCCCTCTGTCCTTGCTTTGAAATCAATCTCAGACACCAGCTGGCCTAACTGCATACAGACATGTCCTGCCATTACTGATTGACCTATAGGTGCTGTAATTAATTTACTTGTGGGTTGGGCAGAAACACGACATAAGGGGGACGTTCTGGTTATATGATGTTTTTTTTTTAATGTTCTCCTATTGGCTAATATTTTGTAGATCTTGTATGTCCATATTAGGTATTTTGCATGCTTGCAGAAGTTAGGACTGGCTGAGTTTGTAACCCTAAGCATATAAAAGGCCTCTGTGTTTTGTACTCTTTAGACTGCCTCATTCAGTTGCCAAGGTTTCTGTGTGACGTAGTCTCACTTAATTAAGTTTAATAAAGATGTCTTTTCATATTTTAGCTTCTGTGCCAAGTTCTTTGTATTAGTGAGACCCCTGAGAATGAAGATTACAGTTCTTCAAATGGCGCGGCCAACGTGGGCTTCATCAGAGAAGTGACTTTCTGATGGAGTGATCTTGTCAGGAGACTGAAATCTACTGAGGAGGACAGGACGTGACTCTACTACTCTGTGCATAGGGATTCTGGAGATTCTTTGTCTTTGCAGCCCAGTATATTTCTGATCTTCCTGATTTTGATCCTCCACGTGATGTCACTCCTGACTGAGAACGTTTTTGGCGTGAGTATTCTAAAAAAGGACCGCTAGGTCATTTAGAGCTTGGCAGTTAGAATTTGGACAACCTTTTGATTGGTAAAAGTAAGGTAGTTTAGTAACGCTTACTGTAGCTTTGGAATTTTGGAATTTGTGTTGGTCAACTTTTGATTTGTATGGATTTGATATGCAAATTGCAATTTGTGTAGACAGCTAATGAGGAGATTTTTCTCTATTTGGTTTTGTTGAACGGTGCACGTACGAAAAGTACATGAAGCACTACTTTGATTATAATATTGTATATTCTGCAATATTTTTGGCATGCCTGTTTCAAAGCTCACATAGAGGAATGTGTTGCTTTATTTGGAAGGTACCATGTTGTGATGTGAAATTAATTAGCCGGCTCTCCTAGAAGGAATACCTAAATAGGTTTAGGTATACAAACATATTTCTTCCTTGGTGATTCTGTATCCCCAGGGAATTAAAATATGGACATAATACATACAAGGATCCTTTGTTCTGTGCAATTTTATGAATGAAGATATGCAGAGCGATTTTTGGTGTTCTGCTAGCCAAAGCTAGTGAATTGAGTGTATTTTCGCTTCTTGGACATACATCAGTCTGTTGGGCTGTTTTTTGGAACAAAATTGAGAAGCGCTTCTTGTAAATAAGACTTACAACTAGTATTTACAAATGGTTTGGTTTAAGTACAGTTCATGGGCTGTCCTTTGTTTCTGTTCTGAGTATTGGTTTGTGGGTTAAATGTGTGTTTAAATGTCTATGTGGTTTTCCCATTAGTACAATTTCTGTAAGTGAATAGCGATGGCACTATTCACGAAATAAATGGCTAAAGCGCGCCGTATTGTGTGTCCTGAGTGTTTGACCCCTTTCTGTTTATGTCTGAAATGAGCTCAATGTCTGTTCGTGTTTTTTTTAATGTTTTCAGTCTATTAAGCAAAATGTCTAAATGCTTAAAAACTAAAATGTAAATTCACATTCACTAGGAATAAAAAAGCCCCCAAAAACGAAATTGGGTGTTTTGCAAAAAATAAATAAACTTACAGCATTTTCCATAGATATATTGTATTAGATATTAACAGGCAAACACATCATCTGAATACATTGGACCTTGCTGTATTGCACACCCATTTTGAAACTTGAAATGTCTAAGTTTTAGTTTTAAATAGATTGCCATCGTGCTCATGTTACAAACATTGAGAGATAAGCTAAATAGACAGGAATATTTACTCAAGCCAGGACTTTGGCCTCATTTGCATGGGTGAAACTTTGCATTTCAGAATGTTGTTTTAAAAAGGTTCCAAAACTAAGGTTCATTATTTTGTATTATAGGAAGACATTTCAATGAAGGGTTTTCCTCTCTTTAAGCATTTCTGTAAGCATATTCTTGGCTCTGTTGCTAAATAATAATTAACCCATGTAATAAAGAAACATTTAAAAAGAAAGAAACAGTAACAGATGCTGAAACAAGATAGGGCAAGTGCAAGGAAACTAAAAAGTTAGCGATGTCTTGAACATTGAGTGGCAATCTCAGATAAAGATCAATCAGGGAAATTGTCTTTGCGAGGTCAGTTTCGGGTGAAGAGGTCAGGTTCTTGCAGTTTATTTCAGAGTAAAACTGGTTAATGTTTACATGACCTGGGGAGGCCAGGCCACCTTGTTTGTCAGGCTATCTTTGCAGGCCTACGTGGCACAGAGCAAAAAAAAAAAAGAAAATGAAGTCAGATTCGAGGAATTACAGAACCTTAATATGTGGAATTATCAAAAATGGTTGGGTTTATTAAAAATAATTATTAATTATGCAAATTAATTATTAAAAATAAGTGCTACAAAATTCTTTTTTACTATTCATGAAGCTTAATACTTATACTGTGACCTCCTAGCATTATAATTTAATTTAAGTTATGTTATACTGCATAATGAGGACATTAGCATATAGAATTTCACTTGGCGCAGGCGAGACAAACTCATTTTTCTAAGGAATTACATGAGATATGTCTAATGTCCAATCTCTGCAATTTGTAAAGAACATTCTGAGGATGATTAATAAGTAATGCAATTGTAGGATCTTTATTTTTAAGTGCCCCAAATATCAAAGTCGAATTTGGGTAAAATTTGGGCATTCTTGCCATTTACAATAGCTTTAAAGTGCTTTAGGTTTCAGTAAATGCATACATTGGGGTATAATACAAATTTGCAGGTTGTTCCCATTTGGGTTTGCTTTTAAATGGCTCAGTGAGCCAATGTGCCTGGTGCAGAGGTTTGAGTTTAATATCAGGGTGGAAGGTTTTAACTTTGGCTGGACCTAACTGAGACCTTAATCCATTTAAGGTTGATGAAATGAGTACCATTGCAAACAAGCATTTTGTTCTAAAAACTTGTATGTGTGTTATTATGTTCTGCGAATTATTCACAGTAACTGTTTTAATAATCTAAGTATAGAAATAAATTGTAGCCCCTAACAGGAGTAATATATATATCATGTGTTTTTAAATAGGGTTGTTTATTGCAGGTTAGAAAGAGTTGGGAAGGTTTTTTGTCTTTTTCAGCCTTAGAGTGAGGAAGTGGGAGAGGGCTGAGGAACCCGCAAGGCAGATTTTGACCTTAAGGTCAGTGAGGTGATAGTTAGGAGTAGGTGTAAACAGATGGAGAAATCATTGCTTGGAAAAGCAGGGCCTCAAAGGGTGTTGGCGCACGGGACACGCAGAGTGTCTGTGAAAGAGTTTTTGGGACGTCACAATTAAGGTGGTTTAGCATGTTTTCAAAAGATGGTCGGTTACAGTTGATATTTTGTGTGTTATGTGCAGTGTCAGCAGTATGTTGAAAAAGATGTTTTTTAATTTTTTATTATGACTTCTTTTGAAAAGAAATGTTCGTGCGTTTTACATATTTTTGCATTTTATCCTTTTATGAATTGTTCCTGCTGGTCCTGTGTGTCAGAAGCGACACAGTAAGTTGTGTTTGACAGCCAAATCTCCACTAACTGGTGATCTGCTGTTAACAGGAGGGTGAGGATTTTAAACCTGACAAATTAAGCAGGCCTGAATATTGGATTTGGGCTGCAGGTTCACAGTGCATAAAGTGCATTCAATGGTGTTGTGTGTTACCGCTTATTTACATATGCTACTGCACTTTGTCTATGCTTTTTGTGCTTGATATACAGCGCGTATATCTGATGGCTTGGCATGTGTGTGTTTTTTTTATTATTTTATGCATGTTTTTGTTTTATGTTGCTGCTTTAGATACTATTACAAGTTCACCTGTGTTGTGAAGGGTTCTACATGATGATGTATATCGCTGCACAACAGTTGGGTGAATTTGCGCTGATACTAAATTTCACAGATATGATTTACAGACAACACTTCACCAGTGTATGTCAAATTTGGCTATATAGTATTGAAGTAAAATAAAAGAGATATACAGGATCAAAGTGTGTCACCTGCTGTTAGTCACGATACTGCCCCCCCCTTAAGGAACAGGCAGCTCTAAATGTATGTATCCTGATTGGACGTAAGGATAAATTTTAGATTTGTGACTCTTGTACATGGTGACCTAATTTCTATATTACATTAGTCAGTTTTGTTCTGCTTCCTAAGTAGTGTATGGCTTTGTACCATAAAGGAAACAAGGTTTCATTTTTCCCTGAAGAAGGAACTGGAACATTAGCTGAGATTACCATATATGGTTTAGCGGCCAGCGGTAGAGCTAACATTTATGAACTATTTTGGATTTTTGCTCACCCAAGTAATTCCTTGTTCTTCCTATAGATTTTTCTTTTGTTACTTCACCCCTGACCGATGTCGCATCGTGCCTAGCTATTGGGGGTTTTAGCTGTGTCCTAGTTCCATTTCTCTTTTCCATATTCCTTTCACCAGTGAGCCCTTTTATTATTTTTTGTATTGTTCAGGTTCACACTTCCAGATTGCAGTAATGTACCAGAGACACCCATATTATGTATAATTCCCTTTTGTATGACCAGACTGGTTTTCAAGAATTTTCTTTAGGCCTACTCTGATGTTTTCCAGTCTGACTGTCAGGGTAGTGATGGACTGGTTAACTGACTCAATACTATAGTAAGATAAGTTTTCCACCTAAATAGGAGACACCTTACGTTTTTTTGAATATGACAAATTCAATGCCTATTCTAATTTGGTTTTTAGTTCCTTTTTTCTGCTGCTTTAATTTTTGGTGGATTAGATGTGTTCTAAATCATGGAAATACCAGGACTCTTTAGTTCTTGTCTTTTGTTTCCACATTTGATCATTAGCCTGTGTATTGTATAGTGCACCTGATGCACAGTTATTAAAAGGGAGGTATATACATGTCCCTGATAATCTGTATCATGTGATTTCTCTTTTGAGGTGTTCTAGATAAGGAATTTAGGAACACCTATATGTAATCATTTAGAGAAAAAAAATGTGTTTGCCCCATTAGAAAATGCCACTATGTGTGAGGACATCTATTCAGATAGAATTCCCATGTAGCTATCTACCCTTAGACGGTAGAGGATATGCTCTCACATGGAAACCATTTGAAGAGGCTAGAGGCACTGTTTTGCCTACTGCCTTTGTCTTTGTATTGCATTTGAGAATGACAGTGTGTTCTAGACCAGAAATGTCTCATGACGTATGGCCACTCCTTTAAAGATTGCAGGCCACCTGCTTGCATTCCCCTTGTTATACAATGAACTGTTTGTGTACTTAATTGAAGGAAACTAACAACTGTGTCACATTTCCTACGTCACTAGGTTCTGCGGGATTAAGTCATAATAACCTGCGGAACTCACCCACAATCCCATCAGTGACAGCTAACAGATGAAAAGTCCCAGCACCCAGACAGCGATCGCCAGCGTGCCATCAATGGTATCTCCAAAGTATTGTGCTTGCTTCATCAGAAGGCGTTGAACATCAGAAAAGAAGGAGGAGCTGGTTTTGCCACAGAACCAGAGTTTCAGTGCAAAAGAGCAAAAGAATTGAGGCTTCAGTTTTCCACTTGTCAAGTGCTGGTAACCTCTGACAGTGTGCAGTCCCTTGAGCCTCTTGGCCTGAGTTTTGGCCACACACCCCCTTTTCTTTGCTCCAACGGAAAGGCAGTGCACCGGAGGATCCAAGATTGGCAAAAGGCACTATATTGTGGTACCAATGATTAAATGAAAGAGCAGCCCGAACATCTTCTGACACTGAATATAGAGTGTTGGAGCCTGAAAGTGTTGCTGAGTGTGACAGTCTGTTGCTCTTTCCCGATTAATAGTACTTGAGTCTGCATGAGATGATCTGTGCCCATGGCTAACGAAGAGCACAATATCTGTAGTGCCTGCAGCAAAGGAAATATTGGTGCACTGCATTGAGACATTGAGACTTTTAAGTGAGCTGTGAGTGTTTGCCAGGAAGGCACTCCAACGGATACTGAGAAGCAGCATTTTTCAGGAAAGGTCTGAATGAAGAGGCCCATGCGGAAGAAAACAACAGAAGCAGATTTGATGGACAATAGAAGCCTGCCAGAGAGGCTTCGACGGACTCTGGGTATTTCCCGTGCGATTGCATAGAATGGGTGTTTGGAGACTGATTCTTATTGTTTTACTGGCATTGTCAATAGTTGCTGAAATAACTAGGAGCCCTGAAAATGTTTGCAAAATAATTTTAGGATTTGCCTGTGTAATGGCAAAAGGAGGGTCTGAGGTTCTTTAATTTTGACTCCATCTTACATTTGTCATCAATTTGTGTTGCCTTTACACAGGCTGCTCTATTCATGAAGTGTCTCTGCCCTTTGGACTGCTATGTGTTGAAAAACCCCCTCTGTCCTTGCTTTGAAATCAATCTCAGACACCAGCTGGCCTAACTGCATACAGACATGTCCTGCCATTACTGATTGACCTATAGGTGCTGTAAGTAATCTACTTGTGGTTTGGGCAGAAACACGACGTAAGGGGGACGTTCTGGTTATATGATGCTTTTTTTTTTAATGTTCTCCTATTTTCTAATATTTTGCAGATCTTGTATGTCCATATTAGGTATTTTGCATGCTTGCAGAAGCTAGGACTGCCCCTTTCTTTTATGCTGAGTTTGTAACCCTAAGCATATAAAAGGCCTCTGTGTTTTGTACTCTTTAGACTGCCTCATTCAGTTGCCAAGGCTTCTGTGTGACGTAGTCTCACTTAATTAAGTTTAATAAAGATGTCTTTTCATATTTCAGCTTCTGTGTCAAGTTCTTTGTATTAGTGAGACCCCTGAGAATGAAGATTACAGTTCTTCAGACTGCCAGGGCAACAATGAACTAGCCTTATAGGTAAATCATACAGATATATTGACAAAGATGCTGTGGCTGCAAATGTGCAGGTCGTTCATTAGGTCTACACTTTCACATTGGGCATCATATGTTTGGTCCCTTTCTCCTCATCTGGCTCTGATTGGCTTCTCCATATTCAAAAGCTTCCAATTGGCTAATCCATGTAGAATAACCCCATACATGCACTTGCTACGGGGACAGACGTCAATTATAGTTTGTAGATGTGGTAAAATTCAATTGCAATACATTTCTATATTTGGTAAATTCATACAATACTTGTAAAACTTGCCTTTTATTGGCACAACTTTGACAAACATATACATTTGTAAATACGGCCAGTACCATTCAGATATTATGATATAAACAAGGATAATAAGTGCCAGTGGGCTTTTATTGTTGCCAACCAGTGGTGGACTCATGGCACTGTGGTTCCAAGTCTATATAGTGAATGGGTCGTGAGGCTGAAGGAAGCAGTCATTGTAAATAGTGCAGTGTTAATCTCAGCCTGATTTTTGCCATACAATGTGCAGCAACATATTGGGATTGAAATGACTTTGTCATATGTTAAAACAACCACATCTAGCAAAGTCACTGTCCTCCCTGAAATATTATTTAAAGGTTATTCAAGGGCCTGAGGAGTGGCTATATGACGGTTTCCCCAAGGAAAAGTAAGATTACAGCTATGTAGCAACCTTGTTGTAGCTTAAACGCTTTGGACCAAATGTAGTACATTTTGACACAACACAAGTTAGCAGACAAATTTGATGCGTCACATTGTGACAAAGGAAGAGAGAAAAACAGCACTATACCTACTGTAGTGTAAGAGAGTGTGCATTCTGTGACGCATAGCTTTTGTACGGGACGTGTAACCTTCCAGAAAGAAAACAATGTTTTGACACTTTTTTAATACGTGTCCCATAGTGTTGTATAGTTCCAGAGCAGAACACATGAAAACATGAAAAAGTTTGGAGTGTTTTAAATACACCTGTCACAAGATGGCATCATTTTTTGTTCAAATCCCTGACTGCAAATGTTAGTAGATAGGGAGTTGCATCAAAACCCTTTGGTGGTTGTGTTGGAATGCCCATGTAGCATCCATAGGACGCACCCTTGAGCAAAGTGGTGCATCGCACTATTCTGAATTACATTAGGTAACTTTCAAATGCAAATCATAATTTCCATTGACAAGTAAATCCCATCACAGCATTTTGTTTTGGGATTGTGTCCCTTTTGTGGCATAAACCTGGTGCAAAGCATTACTAAATTTGCCCCTTAAAGGTAAGGCTAATAGATTGTAGGCCACTTTCATGTTAAAGCATGTGTACTCTGAGGGACCCATACGGGCGCAAAACCATTTGACAAATGTGCAGATGATTTAAAATCCTGTAACATTTTTCCACTATAAATTTAATTTGAGAAAATATATACAAATATGGTCTAACATTCTTAACCATGTACTGAAGCCTTTTAATCGCCTTGCAGAAGTAGCATGGATCAGTAGCATTTTCCCTGTTGAGAGTAGGAAGGTTTCCTCCACCCTGGCACTAGTATCTTCACACATTGCCATTTCCATTAGCAGAAACCAGACACACAACAGAAAAAGTTGTGACTGATGAATGCTTAAATTAGGCTTGACTCACAAATACAAATTCAGGCGTAATCTGCTCACATTTGGTGCTGTTTTTCTCTCTTCATTTGACTTGATAACTTGTGTTGCATCAAAATGTATACTTTTGGCCCAATGTGTTTAAGCTGCAACAAGGTTGCAAAACTGCTCATTTGTGTTTCTTGATTGCTTTGTGTGTGTAATTCTATCTATTTGTGAATATATAAAAAATTCTTAATGGACTTAAAAAAAGAGTACATATGGGGGAATTGTCAGGAACTGACAAAGAATACAATACAACTTTGGGTCACACCCAAAAAATAGTTCAAGTGCTTATGAATTAACTCACTGTACTTATTCCAATAACCGAACCAAGGCAAACTTAGGGCTTAATGTCTCACAAGATTTTAACAATTCAGTGTCTACGGGGAAAACGTTGCTATACATGGACTTACTCTTAAAAGTGTAAATTATGGGGTAAAGTGCATGCACCAATCCAGTATTCACTAGATATGGTGGGGTGGTATATATGGAAAGAAGATTTGGCAAGAAAAATTGTAAAGTTAAAAAATAGTTAATAATAAGAATCTTTCTAAATATAAGAATTAACTTAGTATGCATCAATTACATTATCAGCCTCAGCATGTAGCAATTATTTTTGATTGATGTTTTGCCTTACATTAGAAACAGCACAAAGCAAAACCCAGCTTCATAAAGTGACACCAAATTCAGCATTCGTACTTATTCTAGTAAAACATCGGTGCAGAGCCTACAATATCTCTATTTTATGAGCAAAAGGTTAATCTTAGACCATTGACATTGAGCCCTATAAACCAAGCAGTTAAATAGAAACTCTACTTCAATACCATACATATCCATGCGTACCTTAGTCAATACAGACTTACCAGAGACAAGGACTGTATGCGAATTAGCAAACAATTGAAAGTTTCATACATGCCTGAGAGTACCTCTTTTCTTCTCAAAATGTTTTGAATTGGCAGTGCTGTCCTTGCCAATAGGTAGGCTATGTTTTAAATACTGGCATTACCCCCTGTTCCCTTATGTCCTCGTCCCATTCATAAATACGTGGAGATAACCATCTCCCGACAGAAAAAAGATCAGAAGAATGCTGGGACACTAACCCCGCCCCTCCCACCGGGAGTACATAAGGGGTACTTACCCAGCATTCCACCTGTTCTTTTTTTCTGTCTGTCGACAGACTCTGGATGTGGATGCTGGTGCTACTCCTGCTGGGCTTCAGTGGCTTCTTCTCCTGTTAAACCCCAACCGGCTGCCTGGCTGTGCGGTTGGGGTTTCTGGGTTCTTGCCTCCCGGCCTGCTGGGCTTTCTGGGAGGCTTGGTCTTTGGCCGGCTCTTGTCTTCCCTGCATTTGGATTCCTGACAGCCCTTTGCGGCCGGTGAGCCGGCCTCCCTGGTCCTTCCGGGTTGTTTGCTCGTCTTCCTGTGGCTTGGCCGGTTGGGAGCTGTTTTCCTGCCTTGTGGGGCTGCGTTTGCTGCTTTGCTGGTGGCAGCTTCGTATGGATGGTGGAAGAGGGGGGGCCCTTGTTGCTGTTTGGCGCCCCCCTGGTGAGTACCGCGTAGCGGTTTCATTTTGCCTGCCTTTCCCCTGGGGTGTTAATGTGGGTTACGTTCCATGTTTTCCCCTGCCTGCAGTCACGTTCTGGGCGTGTGACTCGGGGGTTTCTTGTACGGTGTTCTGCCCTCCCTGCGGTGCGCTCTACCTTCGGGTGGGGTGCGTGCTTTTCCCTGCTGAGCCCTGTGCTGTGGCGTTGGTTATTCCTGCTCATGTTTTGCAGGGTCTTGCCTTGCCGTCTGTGTTTCCTGTTTCCGGATGGCTGGCTGGCCTTCTAGTATACGCCTGGTTACGGTACGGTGACTCCTGGAGTTGCGGGGGATTGTGCCCGGGGCCTCATACATACGGAGCTTGCGCTCAAATGCTACTGTATTGCCGTGTGTGTATTTCCACATTGGTCTCCGTGTCTTGCCTTGTTTTTCTGTGAGCAAGATCTGGTGTCTCTCCCGCTGCAGCGTTTGGTGATGTTCTGCATGTTTTGCTGCCTTTACTGTGTTTCCTGTGGTTCGTTTGCAGGAATGGGATGCTGCGGTGCTTGGTGACTTTCCTTCACGTGGTTTACGACACGGTGACACTGGAAGGATTTGTGGTGCTGTGTGAGGGATGACGGACGGTTGGAGAAGTCCCTGCTACACGCCCGGAGTCATGTACATATATGTCTCCTGCTTCAGTGCTGTCCCCTTTTTTCGCTGGACGCTGCGTCTGGTGCTGCCACGGTTGCTCCTTTTTCACTCCCGCTTCTGCTGTTCGCCTCCTTTTGTTTGGGTCTGGTGGCTAGGCGGTGGGCTTCTGCTTTCTGCTGTACGGGCCTCTATTTCCCCTCGTGGGTCTCTTAAATCGGATCCCGCTCGGCCTTTCATCCTTCTGAGGTCATTGGCACTTTGTCTGGAGGGTGTGTCATTGGTTTTGGGTGCCTCTCCGCGTCTGCTGTTCGATGCCTTGTTGGCCGTGTGCTTTCCTGTTGCACGTTCCTCTTTGGGGGCTCCTGGATTGTCGCAGTTTGGTCTCGTCCCCCGCTGCCCTTGGGCTCTGCCTCTGTGCTTTGTTCTGATTTCTGCCCTCCTCTTCTTGACGTGAGGGGCTGTCTCCTTTTTTACCTTATGGGTGTTGGACATCCGCTTGGCTGGTCTTCCTGCCTCCGGTGCTGCTTTTGGGTCGCAGTTTTTCCGGCGGCTTTTTTTATTGGCTCTTCCTTGGGAATCTTGGGTTCTGGTCGTTTCCCTTGGTTTTCCTTGTTTCTGCAGTTTGGGGTGTGCTGTGTTTGTGTTTGTATGCTCCCTGCTGTGTATGACTTGCGTGGTTGCGACCTTGAGCTTGCGCTCGCGCCTTTCCTCCGTGTACCTGGGTTGTGTGTTTCTTATCTGCCCTGGGTTCTGGCTGGGTGGGTTGCGCTTCGGGCGCGGACCCGTTTTTTCCGGTGGTATTTTGCATCTCCCGGGTGGCGTGCTGCTCTCCTTTTCTTTCTGTGTGGCTTGCTTTGGTTTGCCTGCACTTTGTCTGGAGGGGTGTTTTTATTGCCTTGGACGGACTGTGTTTTTGCTTCTTGTCCCTTGGGCTGCTGCGCTTTCAGCATGTTCGGGCTCCTCGGGGGTGGGGCCCTGTAGTTGAGCTCTTTTCGGGTCCTATGTTCTGCCCCCTTGGTGCCTTTTGGCTCGAGCGCGGTGGCTATGGTGTTTCCGTTGTCTTTCGGGCCTGGCTCTCTCTTCTCGGCTCTGGCTTTGCCTTCGTGGCTGCCTTGGGCTGTCTGTTGGAGTGGGGGCCTTGTTGTTGGTGGTGCTTGGTCTCCCCTCCGGGTTTTCTCGGCCTCGCCTGGGCGTGGCCCTTCCCTGTGTCTCTGGGTTGATGCTCTGGGGTCCTGTGCTTCTGGTGGGCTGTGCCTGTGGCTTTCCCTGACTGGGGTGCCGTTGGCTGCAGGGCGGGTTGTTGCCTCTGTCTTCCTGCTGCTGTTCTGCCTCTCTTGGTCCCTTTCCATGTTGCCTTTTCATGTGCTTCTGTGTGGTTCTTGGCTATGTCCCGGACGTGGTTGTTGTGGTCCTGGCTTCCGGGGTTTTTGTGCCTGGCCCCTTTCCTCTCTGGGGTTGGGTTTTCTCCTGTGTGGGGTCTCCCGTTGGTTGAGGATTTGTTCCCTCTTTTTGGGCCCCCGGGCTGCTGGTTCTTGGCAGGCTCTGTGGTTCCTGTTTGGCGTCCTTTCGGAGTCGGTTTCCCTTGCCTGTGTGCTTGGGTTGCTCTGCTCCTTCCTCTCTGTTCCTCCGTGCTGAGTGTTGTTCTGGTCTCCTTGTGGGCTCAGGTCCCTTGGTGGCTTTTGGCTTCCCCTGGGTTGTCTTCTGTTTGGCCCCTTGGCTGTTGGCTGGGCCTTTCCTGAGTGCTTCTGCTGGTCTGGTCTGGTCTCATTGGTGTTGTTGGGTGGTCGTTCTGTGGTGCCTGGTTGGTTTCCACGGGTTCTGTTGGCCTCCGTTGGGTCTCTTTTGGCCTGCGGTGTTCTTCTACGGCTTGGTTAGCTGTGGAGTGGTCTGTTGTCCCTGCCTTTCTGGCTTTGTGGTGCTTCGGCTTTTCCTGTGCTCCTGTGGTTCCGGGGGGCTGTGTTTTGGAGGCTCCTGGTCTGCGGGCTTGCTGTTGCTTCTGCTTTTCCTTCGGCCTTCCTCCCTGTTGGCTCCTTTTCTTGGCTGGTCCGCTGCTCCCTGTTTGGTGCGGCCTGCTCGGGGTTGCCTGGTTGTGCTCTTGCACCTGTCCTGGCCTGTCTGTTGGGACTGGGTTGCGGGTTCCGTTCCCTGGCGGGGGTGGTGCTTTCCGGCCTTTGAGGCTTTTCCCACTCCTGTTTCCCTTCTTCCCTCATCTTGAGTTTGTTTTGAAGCGTTGCTGGGGCTGTTTGCTCTCTGCCCTTTGCTCTGCTGGGGTCTTTGCTTTTTTTGCCTTCCTCCGGGTTGGTTTTGGGGCCTTCGGGTCCTTCTGGTCCTGGGGGTTGCCTTGGCTTCGGCTTTGGCTTCCTGGCTGTGTCCTCGGTTGCTGTTTTTGCCCTGCAGTTTCTCCCTTGCCTGTGCCCTTTTTTGGGTCGTGCCGGGCTGTGGGTTTTTGGTTTGCTTGTGCTTTCCTCCCTGGCTTCTGTTGCTTCTATGAGGTCCTCTGGGGTTGTTGTACCTCGGTGTCTCTGCCCTCTGGAATTTTGCCCCAGCCTTCTGCTTGGGCTGTTTGGGGTCGTTTGTGCCTGGCCTGTCTCTGCTTTGGTTTGGCTATGGTTGTTGCTGGCTTCCTTGGGGTTCCCTTGCTGTCTTCTTGGGTTCTCCGGGTCCTTCGTCCGTCCGGTTGCGCTCCTTCTATGTTGGTAGGGGTGTGCCTTCTTCGGGCTGTTGCTTCCTGCTCCCGTTTCCTCCGGTTTGGCTGGAGTTGTGTTTTGGGATTCCTGGGGTTCCTTCGGTTCCCTTTTCCTCTTTTTTTTCCAGGTCTCTTTGTCCTGGTTGGTTGCCCTTGTTGGTTCTTGCTGCTCGGGTTTCCTGGAGGTGCTGGTTCCCTTTGCTGCCTTGTTACCTCGTCTTCGGGGCCTGGTGGCTTGGCTTCCTGGGGTTTGCTCTTCGTATGGTGCCTGGGTTTTCCCTCTTTCCCTGTCCGTGGGCTCTGTCTTGCCTTCCGGGTTGGGTGCTGGTGGACTTCCCCCGGCTGCTGGCCCTTTTTTCTTGTGGCCTGCTGCTCTTTTGTTCGGTTCCAGGGGTTTTTCCTCTGTTCTCTCTGGGGTCGGGTCATTTTCCTCCCTTCTCTTCGGGTTTGGTCCTGCCCTTGGTGGGCTTCTCGGACCTTTGGTTTCCCGGGGTTGGCTTGGTGGGACTTTGTGTTCCTCTGGCCCGCTTGTCCCCTGCCTGTTTTCTTTCTTTCCGGAGTCTGGTTTTGCCTGGCGTGGAGTCTCTGTGCCTGGGTTTGGCTCCTTTTGCCCCATTCTGGCTTGCTGGATTGCTGGCCTGGTGGCTCTTGGCCTTTCGCTTTGGTTGGCCTCCTCTCTGTTGTTTTCCTCTGGCCTATGTTGGCTTCGGTGTCTGTGCTCTAACCTTCGCTGGTTGGCTGTGGGGTGTTCCTGCAGTGGGCTGGTTGACCTCTGTGGTTGCCGGTCTGGTCGTCTGGCGGTACTCCCATGTTTGTGTTGGGTGTGTGCTGGTCTGGTGGGGGTCCCTCTTGTCGGGGACTCTACCTAGGGTTTCGCCGGTTCTGCCTTTTGCTTCCTGCGGTTGCTGCCTTGGTGTGGTTTCCTGGGTTGGCTTCTGTTTGGTTTGGGAAGACCGGCTTTTTCTGCTTTGGTATTCTCCACGTATTTATGAATGGGACGAGGACATAAGGAAACAGGGGGTAATGCTCTATTACTTACCGGTAATCTTCATTACTCCTGGTCCCGTTGTCCTCGTCCCATTCATACGCCCCGCCCTCCCTCCCGGATGGCCGGCCTTCCTGTTGGGGGCTTGGTTGTTCAGGTGGAATGCTGGGTAAGTACCCCTTATGTACTCCCGGTGGGAGGGGCGGGGTTAGTGTCCCAGCATTCTTCTGATCTTTTTTCTGTCAGGAGATGGTTATCTCCACGTATTTATGAATGGGACGAGGACAACGGGACCAGGAGTAATGAAGATTACCGGTAAGTAATAGAGCATTCTGGAACCTTTCAACAGTGTGTGACTTTTTTACGAGTTTTGAAGTTTTCATCCAGCTAGAAATATTCACAGTCAGAGAATTGATTAATATAAAAGAAAACATTGCAAGTGGGTTACTCAAGATCGCAATTATTCAAGGTGTACACAAGGAAGTATAGGAGATGCTGCAAACCGATGGACAGGTGCTAACAAGAAACTCAAAACATGAAAAATTGGCCAATAATGCATGCAAAATGGACACCAAAACTGGTTGAGTATGTTATTCCAATATTTGCCCCAGTCTTAAACTAAAGATAAATACTTCTGCGATACCAAGTAGTATTGTAAGCGCAGAACATGTTTTGGGCCTAAATATACTGCAGGCCTCTGTATTGCCAAGCTAAAGGTCATGACTGAAAACCCTTGAAGGAATTCGAGACCCTGTTCTAGACACATTCTATTCCACTGATGCTAGCTTATGTGCGCTATTACATGGTGGGTGCCACCTTATGGAAATCAGGTTTATCCCTTCCTTACAAGAGACATCGGAGCATAAAATGTGAGGCTACATTATCTATTAATGGGAACACAAGCCATTTCACTTTCATTTGGGCATATTAGATTTCATAAGCGAGGGCAACCTAAGCTGCTAAGCTTTTTGGCATTTTATCCATGCCACAAGCAATACAGTGGCAAAGAGAGAAAAAATATGAACATTATTCAATTAATCCGAGCAAGTGGTAATTACCATGGGCACAGTCCGTTCCACCATTTTAGAGTTTGCCTTTACAGAGAACAAACACATGTGAATCCATCATTTCCTGCCCCAAAAGGCAGCCTGAACCGTTATTGCACAACACCTCTGAACAGAAACACAAGCAACACCAGATGCTCCTCAGCAATTTTTTGCCCACAATTTTCTTTAGGATCCTTATCATACAGGTAATTACTACCATAGTTCAAAGGTTACTGAGAACAGAGGTGTCCTAAAGGTTTATTATAATTGGAGTTCTTCAGAAAATAGATGCTTTAGGTTGAGCCCGAACAGACTGGTTTTTTATAGGGTTATGAATATTGGCTCAATAAAGTTGTGCAAAGACCAGAAAATGTAATACTCGAATAAGAAATGTTACTGCCAGCTGAAACTCTACAAGGGCCTTGATGTAATGCAGATGTAATTAAAACGTAAAACTTGATAAAGAGCAATTAAAAAAATAATTGGAACTGTTAGCAGAAATTCAGTTACCAAGTCTTGCAAGGGTAAACTATAAACCAGCTTGAAGAACCTTTGGGATAGTAATTGGGTCTGGCCTGCTGTAACATAATTATAACTGAGAAAAATGGTTGAGATGTTCATTTCTATCTATTAAAGCAATTGTGATATCTAATCATAGGAAGATAAACAGAATTAGCAGAGCAGCAATATTAGTAGATGAAACACATTGATATTAGTGGTTTTCTACTTTACTTGATATAAATATTTTCTTTACATCTACATCACACATTATGGAGCATATTCTCAAGGACACATCGCCGATTTAGTGGCACTTTTCCGCCACAAAAGTGGTGATAGATTTATTGCCCTATTCACAAGCCTGCACTAACAGCCGACATCGCCAGTTTACCTCCGATAGCTGCCGCTCAAAACATCGCCAAGGCTGACAGTGACAACAAACGCTAATCATACGCAGAGTAGGCGTTCCCGTCCAAAAACTCACGATAACATCACTTCATGATATTCTCAACGACCAGCCAGTTCGGCGATGCGGGCCAAAAAATGGCAATAAGGCACGTTAGCAGCAGGGACTTAAGCCCTGCTTTTTTCTGGTCTCAAGTAGGACGAAAACCTGCAGTATAAAGAGAGCCCACCCCAGAACTACATCTTAAGACCAAAAGATGCCATGGAGCTACTAATCATGCAGCTCGGAGACCCAAGAGAGAAACAACACCCACCGCCATCACCCCCAGGACCACCCCCCCGGACTACCACCGAGGCAGTCGCTGGAACAAGACAATCTTTCGCTTTCTCGTACTTGTCCATAATAAGAATAATCAGAGTCACTAAATAAGTCCAAAATGCTTATTTTGACTATAGTGATTCATGAAACAGTATGCGTACCACAACCAGCATCAACATGCATAAAGCTAGCATCATCAGCATTGTTACAATACCATAGAATACAAAAGGAGTCGACATGTTATAAAGACTGTGGAAAAGGCAAAATGACTAGGCCTAATCACCCTCCCCTTGGCAGTAAGAAGTTATCTTATACAACAGAAGATCTCTAAGCGTTATTTGCAGACCCCTTACCTGAGAGCCTAAATGCAAAGGTTTTCATCATAGGAACAGCAGAGCTTAGCTCCAAGGAACAGCTTTTTTCAAGTTTTTTTCATAAACATGCAATAACGGTATGTCAAAGCACAATTCTTCCATATTGCAGCTGTTGCTAACATGTTTTGTCTAGGTAATCGGGACTGACCAGAACAGAATAACAAGAGACATTGTTGATAGACCTTGCACATTATGCTCAGACAGACTTGAAGGGAAAGCTGAGAATGTAAAAAAAAGTCTGTAATCATGTACAGGGCAGAAGCAAAGTGTTGCAAAAACAAACCCGAACAGAAGCGTGCGCAAAAGCAGCAGCAAAGGGCAAGCAAACACATGCTAACATAGCAATGTCGACAATGTATCCTAAGGGCCACATAACCCCATATAACACCCTCCCCCTGGAAATTCAGTAGGACATAGACAGAAGAGCAATAAGAGTTCAAAAATCAGGTAGTGTTCAAGATATCAGTGAGGAACTACCAAAAAAAAAGAATACCATATCAGAGAAAAAAATTGAAAGTTTGTAGGAAAAGTTAAAGGCACTTTGAGCTTTTGCAAAAAGAGTCAATAATACAGACAGCGGAGTTGTGGCGACCTAAGCAGTCAATCCATGAAGGGATGTGTGCAAAGAAATGCAATTCCCTCCAATTGTTCATCCCTGTCATTGGGTGAAAAAAGCGATGACATCCAATTAAGTAAGTTGAAGGAACAATCATATTCCTCAGAAGCAGGAGCATCCAAAACTAGAATTGGGAAACTTTTGTGATATTCAATGAAGCTCTGTTGTATGAAAGTCTGCGCAGCCGCACAGATATCCCATGGAGACAAGATTCCAAGTAAAGCTGCATGCGTCATTTGACCATCCACAGAACAAGCCGCGTCATGCTCCTCTAAGGGACTGATCAACCGGCTGAAATCAGGGTTTGGACACCACGTGTTCGATAAGCAAAGATCCATCGCCCAGGAGAAATGACATCTTTTGCAATGAAGCACTGGTTGCACGCAAGTATAATAGGAAAAGCGGAAGGTCAAGTTGTAACTTACGCCAATCGTTGCTAAGGGCAAGCATCCAAAAGCCTCATACAGGCAATTGCGGTACAGTTGTAGCTGGGCCGGCCTGTACAGAGCCACAAAGTGAGCAGCTATTACGAAGCACAAAGAGGAGCAGCAGGATACCAGCTACTAGCGCCAAAATTAAGGGAAACCCTCCAAAAATGCTGGAAAATATGGAATGAGTGAAAACTGGTCTTACCCCAAATATAGTTTGAAAAGGCCTAAACAGGCCAGATCCCACACATTTAAAAAAATGTGCAAGGCCTGTCGTCTCAGATGCATTCATTATTTGGTGAATTTGTTCCCCAAAATAAAGTAGGAGATTAGTGTTAAGAAGCGACTGTATTTCACGCAAGATCCGAGGCACCTGCAATCTGAAGGTTTCTCTGCCGGAAGTGAGGGCCACTACCTGTTGGAACAAAGGGGCTTTGAGCCTGCTCGACTTGTTGAACTCACAGTGAATTATCTGAACTCCCTTGCGGGGCGGGAAAAGGACATTGCTACAGCAAGTTACCTGCTGAGAAAACTGTTACCAAGTATGGGACTCCCACCTCCAGTCAGCATTGCTACTTTCCGGTTGTTAGCGAATTTCAGCTTGGTTTTGCGCTTCACATCATTCCAGCGCTTCTTGGCACTTCACTCCGACTGCATTCACCTTGGCCAAGATGGACTGCCATATTGCATTTTTAGTTGCCAATGAAACAGTGGAGGTGATGAACAGTTGTCGGTGGTGTTCTATCACCTCCGCAATCAGGATCTTGTTTTCCTGCAGACTCAATTGCGGGTTCCTCTTTTTCTTATCCTTGCCCTTCTCCTTTCCCGAGGTCCCTGGCTAGTCCTCCAGGGGGTTTGTGGGGGTTCTGGTTGACCTCTGTAGTTGCTCCAGCTTCCTCCATGGTGCTTCTCAGTAGTTTTTTTGTTTTGTTTGCAGCTTTTATGGTGATTTTTCCCGTCTGAAGTGGGACTAGCAAGCCTGGCGCTTCACCTGTTGCCGGCGTGTTGAGAATAGGCCGTTACCACCGCGTTAGTTTCCCGCGATGGTTATCGCCCGTTCTTGAGAATATCCCCCTATGGATTTAAAGCCAGCCACAACAGGATCTGTATCAAGGGCGCGGTACTCATGACCACAAAAAAGGCAATTTTAATTAATCACTGTAAAATAACAACATTAACATCTGGTCCTTTTCCGGGGGCCAGACACATTAATTCATGTTTCCTTCTCTTTTTCTACCCTGATGATGACCTCAGCAGTAACTATTGAGGTAGAAACATTGTCAACATTAGAACCATCATATTAGGCATTTGTATATAAATTCACAGACTATGCTGAACATTATGAATCTCCAATCCAACTGATATTACTGGACCTATGCAGTTTGTCGATAATGTACATAAACACTTGAAATCTCATCACTGAGCACTTTATCACTTCTTTCTTATTTTGGATGATAATTATACATGTTTTTCATGAGATTACATATGATACTAAACTCACTAAGGCCCAGCTTCCACCCCCACAACCAGGGCAAAAAATTTGGAAATTTATTTGGACCTCTCCTTATCTGTGAAAGACCAAGTGGTAACCACTTCAGGCACCTGCTTTCACTTGCTGCAGCTCCTTTGGAGAGTGTTCCATCTTCTCCCTCTATCTGTTCATAAGACCTTGATCCAAGCTCTGGTAGTCAGTCAACTTGACTACTGTAATGCACTTTTGGGAGCTGCAAACGATGCTGTGTTAAACACGGCAGTTCGGCTGGTTCTTAATATGCCACCTTGCTCGGCATCTCTGCTGTTATTGAGACGTCTCCACTGGCTCCCCATCCGTGACAGAATCAAGTTAAAAATTTGTTGCTTGGTCCATAAAACAATCAATGATAGGGGGCCCAGATATCTGGCGTAAAACCTCATCCACTACCTTCCTAGTAGATCTCTGCGCTCTGGAGAGAAGGCTCTGCTAGCTGTCCTTCGGTTTAATAAACTACGAGCCGGTGGCAAATCTTTTTCCTACCTTGCCCCGCGTTTTTGGAAATTGCTTCCCGACTCATTACGCAAGTGCCCTCATTTTTTCAAGTTCAAGAAACTACTGAAAATTGAACGTTTCAATAACTGAGTTCCCCTCCCTCCTTTGTTCCTTCCGCTGTTAGTGCAGAGATACCCCTCCTAGGGTGATTCCAGCGCTCTACAAATTCTTCATTCATTCACTGAGGCGATCTGATGTTTCTCTACCTCATTAGGTTTTGCAGTAGTCATATGGCTGACGAAAATATGGAAATATCTTACTTGGACTGCATGTAGTCATTTGATTTACTACATATAGAATGTGTTGTTGAATGAGTCCCCTGTGAATCAGTGTTTCTTACAATAAAATGCATTGGGTAGCAAAAATGTATTTTTGTCACTGAGCTTCCGTTTTACTTTGTCCACTCTTTTCTCCTCCAGATTTAAAAAATGTGTACAAGCCCGTATCCAAGCAGAACATGGCTACAGGATAAAATTCTAGGGAGAGCTTGTGGTTGGACATTGACTTCCATATGCTTGTGCTGGAGACTAGTTTTAAGGTTCTTTCTTTTGTCTATTAAGTCCTTCATAGTTCGGGTCAAGCTCAATTAAACAAATGGCCTCCCCTCACAAATATTGGACTAAAAAGGTGCAAGAAGCTTAGATTTGGAAAGGCTCAACTAAGGGGTTGATTACAATGATGTCTGGAAAGGCTCTGAATCAGATTCGGGTCTGCCAAATTGGAAACCATCTTTCCGACCGAATCAGAAAGCTTTCCGAATGACCGATTACGATGATCGGAAAGCGTTCAGACTGTCTGAGTCGGTTCTGGATGGCACTCAGAGGAAACGAGTCGTTTGGAGCCGACTCGTACAGGTCAACGGTCCACATTTCCGACCGAGCGATTACGATGTCAGATTCAGACAGCATTTCCGAATTGGTTGTTTTTACACGGATTGGCTGTCGGTATCGGACTTTGGGGGCTCGTAGCAGGCCCCCCTTCACCTAGAGCCTTCCAATTTGACCCCCCTTTCAGGCCATGCACAGTGTGGCAGGCACCAAGGGGTGCCCACCACAGGGTGCACGATTTTCCCCATCCACCCCTTTCTTCAAAGGGAGCCAGTGTATTTGATCAGAACACAGGCTCTCATTGAAGTCAATGGGAGCCTGACCGAATGGTATCTGGAACCATCGTAATCGGTCGGTTGGACTCCTCGAATCCGATTCGGTCGGAAACCATTCCGAGACTGATTCGGTCGGAATGCTTCCCCCCCCCTTTCAACCCCGTAGTAGAAACACTGGACTCTTCTCATCAAAAAATGTAAACTAATTACATATATTGGGGATCCCCTTTGATATCTTTGTCACTTTCTAGATGAAGAGAGGATGATAATTACCAAGTATGACTCCATGTTGTCACCACAAAACCACAATCAATAGATATTAAGGTGCTTCAATAGTTTATGCTTGCCATGGTTTACAAACTGCTTTTTAATAAAACATTTCCCCTTTTCTGAATGTTTTTTTGTGAAATAACCATTTTGTTGATGTCATCTCTTAAAGCAGGTGTAGGGGAGGTTACATTTACAAACTGAATAAAGTTATTCTGAATACTCATTGCTGCCCAGGGTAGTCCCAGGATTAAAAACACTCTTTGGGCACCATCTATGCTGTAAGCCTCACATGGGATATGAAAATGCAATGTGAATACCAATACAACACAATACAATACAATGCAACGCAGAGTAATGGGGAAAAGCACAAAATAGACTCTTTCTTTACGTGTTTTACTGACACAATTGTAAGTTAGGTGCATATAGAATTGCATCTCTGCTTTCAAATAACACATCCTGATTCACGGAAGGAGGTGTGGTCTAGTGGCCCAGTCACTAATCATGGAACTCTGACATATGGATTAAAACCCTGGCATCAACATTGTCCACCGATTGGAGGATTCTGGGCTAATTACTTTATTTCCCTTTGCGTCAAATTGTACATGTGTGTAAAATAAGCATGTATTTTGCGCATTCTTAAAAATAAATGTGTAAAGCGAAAACAGCTATTGAATTGCACAGTTTCACTAATCCATGTTCTGCTTTCTTTCCCTTGGTATTTTGGTAGATGGGTTCAGACTCCTCCGCATGCGGTTCTACTTAACGCACCATTGGCCATATCACGTAAACAACATGTGTTGGCCTTATCTGTGCTTGTCTTCATTAGAATTAACAGAGCAGCGGTGTAACGCGATATTAAAAAATGTCGCAAACTAATGGAGCATGTGGTGGGTGGTGTGTGATGGGGACATACCGTGCCTTATCACAGATCACCACAACACTCTATTACAGCATACTACTCTGCAATATCGTATTACATTGCTGCTCTCTTAAATTTGCTGCAAGCTCAGATAAGACAGCCTGACTTTGTTTACTTGACATGACCCCTCACGTTTGAAATGATGCAATCAAATGTGCTCTGTAAAGTCCATATGGGTCTGTGTATTTTCATCTATGCGCCACACAGGCAGTCAGCCAATTGGATGATTTCCTACAGTCACAACTGTGAGTTTGGAACAGGGTACAAGATATTATAAAGGGAGTTCTGGAATTACCAATGCAGTGAATATTTAAAAAAAATGCTGATTTTTCTGGGCATCAACAAACATTCTATACTCATTGCAACTTCTAAATTTACATTGACTTAGATTAGAGATAAAAAGTGCAAAGAGTGTTGGAAAGTATCACTAACAGTACAATAAAACACAATAACACTCCCATTGAATGTTATGGAAATAATATATTCACATTGATAATGATTTAAAATCCAAGTAAATTAAAATATAGAAAAACAAACTGTAAGTTAAAATGTTAGCTAGTGCTTAGCCTGCCCTATGCCTGCAGGTTTTCCACTCAGTGACTAGGCCACAAAGGTAAAGATAAAGCTAAGCGGAAAGGCTTATGCTAGGGAAAATATAAATATCACATATTTTCTGCTGAATGCTTGTCATTTTTTTAGAATTCTCAAAAAACACCAACATCTACTCAAATTGGAAGCGTCTGCCTATCTATTTAGTAATTGTTGGTGATTTGGTTTCAAGTATTAAGGATGGGTAATTGACAAAATCCATTCATTTAAATGGCACATTTACAAAATGTACCATAATTTGTTGTGATGTTTAGACAGAAGTGAAACATCAATATTACACCATGTCCAAATCACACCATGAACCGGATAATGAAGAGATTTTCAGTGGTGATATTGAAGTTTGTGACTATATTGTCCTTATCTTGTACATAATTTTGTAGTAGCAGTATTTAAATTGGTAAATGGTAAAAGGGGTTGGTAGTATATACATTTGTTGTGTTGAGGAAGTGAGCAAAAATGAAAAATATATTTTGTAATGCAATTTGGTTGTTAAGATTTGCCTTATTTACAAGGACAAATTGAAACACCACCGACAGCATTTACCACCAATAAATTCAAATACCACTGAAAGAAATCTGTTTATGTGCCTCAGCTAATACCGCCAATAAGTTAAAATACCTATTTACAAACTAGTTACATGGTCCAGAATAGAGCTGCAGTACAGGGCAACTGCATTCACTCCACTGGTGGCATTACTGTAGATATTCCTATTTATGTTACGAAAAATATCAACCAAAGAAAAAACTATCTATTCTTATACATATGTCAAATTACTCATCATTTATTTGTTTATAGCTGTACTTTATTTTGGGAATATGTTGCATAAAACCTCGGTGTAAAAATGTCATCCAATTTTCAGTACTAAATAAGTGGTTTCTCTCTGTGAACATCTTACCAATTCTAGCCTTTCACCTTCTACATTTCAGCCCAGATACTCCCATCATCCACTTTCCCTTCAATGTCGCTTTCAATTTCTGCTTTTTACATTTAATTCAATTTGATGTTGTTTGCCACAGTTTATTTAGTTAACATATTAGTGGTGTGTGTAGTTTTTAACTTGTAGACCTCACACTTGCAATTTTTGTTAATTTTCACCAGCTTCTCAAAACGCAAAGATGGTTAAGATGAAAAAAATGTGGATACAAGGGGGTCTCTGTGCTGCAACAGGAATGTTCCCTTAGCATTGCGGGGCTGCACGTGCAGTGCTTGGAAGCTGCTTACCATTATGTTGAACCACCCACGTGCCTCTCATTTTCATCCTGCCATTTGTCGGCATAGGAAAAAAACACGACAAACACAACAACAACTAAATTAGAGAAAATAATGATAATTCATACAACGTTGTTGTTATCAACAGTATACAAACCTGAATTGGGAAGCTGCCATTTCTGCTTGTGGAAATGTGCCTTGAAGCACAAATGAGGATGCGTGTGCAGATCATGGCTTCCATGTGGTTTTACATTTATTTAGTGGTTTGCAGGCCTCTAGTAGAGTGTTGTATGTATGTGTAGTGAGGTAGATGTGTGCATCGATGACTTTCTGGAAAATATTTCTAACAGTGACCTTTGCTGGCCTTTGTGGTTATTCTGTAATGGCTAGTATGGGGACAAAAGTCTTCGGCTGGGCATGCTTCTTAATTTTAGTGTAACCTAGACCATCAAATGTATGGTATTTATTTATTCATTAATATATACTCATACATACACAGAGGGATGTGATCTAGCTAGACAGATAGGTTGGCTGTATGTTAGAATATTGAATTCAGAAAGATTTTGCTCTAAAAATACTGAAGCAAAAATATCGACAACCAATGCATCATGGAGGCATTACTTAAATATAGATTTACTATTCTTAACTCCACTCCTACATGCCTTGAAGATGCCATCAATATACATATTTGTGGAGCTATGCATAATGAACATAAATCTGCTTTTATATATATATATATATATATATATATATATATATATAATATATATATATATATATATATATATATATATATATATATAATCCCAAAGAAGAATTCAATTGAAACACGCTCTCAGGAAAGAAAAGGAGTATGCCGGTCAAATGAAGTGCTGTTTAATCACAACGCGTTTCACCAAACAAATGGCTTGATCACGTGATTCAATGCTTGTAGTTCATAGGTTAAGTATCATACACAGTGTAATGAACATAAACATAGGACTGCGGCCAAGATCGGCAGACATGACTGGAAAGTCAGGCATAACAAGACCAAATGCGCGCGATCAGTACATACAATGTAAATACAATGTAACACTTAGAACATGACTCAAATAATTGCATATGTAAGCAAGAAAAAACCATAATGTATTAAAGGCTTGGTTAAATGAAAGCTAGGTTAAATAAATAATGTCAAAGCAGGCAGATGAGATAACAGCTCTCATCAAAATAGAATGGACTGTAATCTGTCCTTCCAAGACGCGTGAATCGCGCTGAGTGCCTCATGGCCTCATTGGAATAATCATGTCTAGAAACGCTGCGCATGTCCTGCCAAAATTACGCCTGAAAACAGTGCATCTTAGAATACAGGGCAAGTGCCCAAGTCCTGTGGTGATGCCCTTACTGTACGAAGTCATACAGCTACCCTCAAGTGCCGCTCTCACGTCTAGCAAGCAAACCAGTGCCCCCGTGAACAGGAAACAGGAGAAGGGGAGAGGTCCCGTGATCGTGGAATATAAGTGAAAAAGGGGCCCCTTCTCGTGTGTTTCTGCAAATAAAAAGAAATACAAAACATAATTATATACAATTCTGCTGGACATGCTGAAAGCATAACCCTTAATTAAAAACAACAATCAGGTTAACAGGTACTGATTATACAGAGAGAAGACAATACTCGGAGGAAAAACAACAATGTAATGAAATATAATGCATGCGATGACCGGTCAGAGGCACCAGAGCCCTGGTGTCAAGAGGAGATCTAAACAAGATATCCCACAAAATGGTTATCTCTTGAGATGTACTGATAGATCTTCATTTTCGTTCAGACCTCCCGGGGTTTTGGTTTGGAAATCAATAATGAGTTTGGACTCCCTTTGACGAAGTTTCAAAACTCTATTGCCACCCCTGGGATTCTTGGTGATTTGTTCCAGAATGATATATCTCAGATCCCGTACATTAGAGAAATGAGTTTCTCTAAAATGGCGGGCCACGGGATATTTGGGGTCAAAGTTAGTGATCGCTCTGGTATGTTCCAATATCCTCTTCTTGGCCATGCATGTAGTGCTGCCAATGTACCATTTGTTACAAGTGCAAATAATAGCATATATAACAAATGTGGAGCTACAAGTTAAAAAAGATGTAATCTTTTTCTTGATACCATTGTGAGTGACCTCCTTGCATGACTTACTGTTGGCGCATGCTTTGCAGTGTCCGCAAGGATAGAAGCCATCTATGCCTTCTATGTTGGTAGGAGGATATGCCGTGATGTCACTGTGGACCAGCATATCACGTATATTCTTGCCACGTCTGTACGTGATACTGGGTCTGGTGGGAAGATCTGCTCCTAGAACAATGTCACTTTTGAGAACGTCCCAATTTTTGGTTATAATTCTCTTTATAGCTTTGGCATCTGAGCTGTATGTCAGAATGAGTCTGGTCGTTTGCCCATTCTGGACATCATCATCTGGTTTGTCACTGATGGTCTCGGTTCTGTCTATGCCATTGACCCTCATTTTGGCTTTTTTCAGAACCCATTCAGGGTAACCCCTTTCTCTGAATCTCGTCATCATAATCTTGCTTTCATCCTCGAAACTTTGAGTGGTGTTGCAGTTGCGTTTAGCCCTCAGCAGTTCGCCAAACGGAATGCTCCATTTGAGATTTTCCGGATGACTGCTGAGGGCATGTAGCATGCTGTTCCCTGCGGTGTTCTTGCGAAAGAGTGAGGTGTGAACCTTGTTGTTTTTGATTTCCACTCTGACGTCGAGATACTCTATGGAAGTGGTACTTTTATTGCCACTCAAGACAATGTTCCTGTCATTGTGGTTGAGTCTGTCAACAAAGGCATCAGCCTCCTCCATAGTGCCTCTCCACACAATGAAGAGATCATCTATGTATCTCAACCATACCTTGACCTTGGCAAAATCTGTTTGAAGACTGGTATCATTGCGTATGTCGGATTCCCACTTCCCCAAAAACAGATTCGCTTCCTCAAATACACACGCAAATTGAAATTAAAAAAATGGTTCAAATTGAAAGGGCAATCTAAAGGTAACACAGTCACTGTATCTGATCTACCCAATGTATACAATTTTGACATTAGGGACAGTGAAACCTTGAATACTGTCATGGAATTGGGGATAAGTGACAACGAAGATGAATCACCCATAAGTACCACACAACTTTTATCAGACTTAGACATTCGTACTGATACAGCTGCCAACACTGATTTCAGAACGAGATCCCAATTCATGCCCATTCTTCCGCATGACAGCATAGACACATTCCATGAGTGTGTCAACAAGAGTCTCAATGATCTCAGACACAAGAAACATTGGAAACCAGACAACCAGAACATGACACACAAACAACGTGAAGCCATAAAATCCCTGATGGACGACGAAAATATTGTCATCCGTCCAGCAGACAAGGGGGGTAATGTCGTGGTACTTGACAGAGACATGTACATTAATGAGGCCAACAGACAATTGGCTGACAGTCGTTTCTATGTAACCATTGATACAGTATGTTATCATGAGAGCATTACCATTTTACATGATTCCTTACTGGACTGGAAGGAAAGAGACATTTTATCATGGGAAGAGTATAAATATTTAAAATGTGATTTTCCTGTACTTACCGTGCTGTACTTGTTGCCCAAGGTTCACAAGAACAAAACCAATCCACCAGGAAGACCCATTGTGTCCTCCAGGGGCAGTGCTTCAGAGATGGTATCTAAGTATATTGATCATTTTTTAAGGGAATCTGTGACTAACTTAGCCAGTTATGTCAAAGACACCAAGGATTTTCTCAAGAAAATTGAGGATCTAGTATGGGACACAGACTCCATTTTGATCACACTCGATGTACAGAGTCTGTACACCATAATAGACCACAAGCAAGGCCTTGAGGCATGTGAGGAATTTCTCAAAAACAGACATGTAAGATTCAGAGACCATACTCACATGATTTTAGAAATGATTCAATATTGTCTGGAACATAACATCTTTATGTTCAATGGTGAACTATACAGACAAGTGAGCGGGTCAGCCATGGGATCATGTTTTTCACCCAGCTTTGCGAATCTGTTTTTGGGGAAGTGGGAATCCGACATACGCAATGATACCAGTCTTCAAACAGATTTTGCCAAGGTCAAGGTATGGTTGAGATACATAGATGATCTCTTCATTGTGTGGAGAGGCACTATGGAGGAGGCTGATGCCTTTGTTGACAGACTCAACCACAATGACAGGAACATTGTCTTGAGTGGCAATAAAAGTACCACTTCCATAGAGTATCTCGACGTCAGAGTGGAAATCAAAAACAACAAGGTTCACACCTCACTCTTTCGCAAGAACACCGCAGGGAACAGCATGCTACATGCCCTCAGCAGTCATCCGGAAAATCTCAAATGGAGCATTCCGTTTGGCGAACTGCTGAGGGCTAAACGCAACTGCAACACCACTCAAAGTTTCGAGGATGAAAGCAAGATTATGATGACGAGATTCAGAGAAAGGGGTTACCCTGAATGGGTTCTGAAAAAAGCCAAAATGAGGGTCAATGGCATAGACAGAACCGAGACCATCAGTGACAAACCAGATGATGATGTCCAGAATGGGCAAACGACCAGACTCATTCTGACATACAGCTCAGATGCCAAAGCTATAAAGAGAATTATAACCAAAAATTGGGACGTTCTCAAAAGTGACATTGTTCTAGGAGCAGATCTTCCCACCAGACCCAGTATCACGTACAGACGTGGCAAGAATATACGTGATATGCTGGTCCACAGTGACATCACGGCATATCCTCCTACCAACATAGAAGGCATAGATGGCTTCTATCCTTGCGGACACTGCAAAGCATGCGCCAACAGTAAGTCATGCAAGGAGGTCACTCACAATGGTATCAAGAAAAAGATTACATCTTTTTTAACTTGTAGCTCCACATTTGTTATATATGCTATTATTTGCACTTGTAACAAATGGTACATTGGCAGCACTACATGCATGGCCAAGAAGAGGATATTGGAACATACCAGAGCGATCACTAACTTTGACCCCAAATATCCCGTGGCCCGCCATTTTAGAGAAACTCATTTCTCTAATGTACGGGATCTGAGATATATCATTCTGGAACAAATCACCAAGAATCCCAGGGGTGGCAATAGAGTTTTGAAACTTCGTCAAAGGGAGTCCAAACTCATTATTGATTTCCAAACCAAAACCCCGGGAGGTCTGAACGAAAATGAAGATCTATCAGTACATCTCAAGAGATAACCATTTTGTGGGATATCTTGTTTAGATCTCCTCTTGACACCAGGGCTCTGGTGCCTCTGACCGGTCATCGCATGCATTATATTTCATTACATTGTTGTTTTTCCTCCGAGTATTGTCTTCTCTCTGTATAATCAGTACCTGTTAACCTGATTGTTGTTTTTAATTAAGGGTTATGCTTTCAGCATGTCCAGCAGAATTGTATATAATTATGTTTTGTATTTCTTTTTATTTGCAGAAACACACGAGAAGGGGCCCCTTTTTCACTTATAATCCACGATCACGGGACCTCTCCCCTTCTCCTGTTTCCTGTTCACGGGGGCACTGGTTTGCTTGCTAGACGTGAGAGCGGCACTTGAGGGTAGCTGTATGA
Organism: Lissotriton helveticus; assembly: GCF_964261635.1. Classification (NCBI taxonomy): domain Eukaryota; kingdom Metazoa; phylum Chordata; class Amphibia; order Caudata; family Salamandridae; genus Lissotriton; species Lissotriton helveticus. Next base: position 855,565,827 of record NC_136071.1, on the reverse strand, counting down.
CTTCGTACAGTAAGGGCATCACCACAGGACTTGGGCACTTGCCCTGTATTCTAAGATGCACTGTTTTCAGGCGTAATTTTGGCAGGACATGCGCAGCGTTTCTAGACATGATTATTCCAATGAGGCCATGAGGCACTCAGCGCGATTCACGCGTCTTGGAAGGACGGATTACAGTCCATTCTATTTTGATGAGAGCTGTTATCTCATCTGCCTGCTTTGACATTATTTATTTAACCTAGCTTTCATTTAACCAAGCCTTTAATACATTATGGTTTTTTCTTGCTTACATATGCAATTATTTGAGTCATGTTCTAAGTGTTACATTGTATTTACATTGTATGTACTGATCGCGCGCATTTGGTCTTGTTATGCCTGACTTTCCAGTCATGTCTGCCGATCTTGGCCGCAGTCCTATGTTTATGTTCATTACACTGTGTATGATACTTAACCTATGAACTACAAGCATTGAATCACGTGATCAAGCCATTTGTTTGGTGAAACGCGTTGTGATTAAACAGCACTTCATTTGACCGGCATACTCCTTTTCTTTCCTGAGAGCGTGTTTCAATTGAATTCTTCTTTGGGATTAGAGTGGAAACTACCGGATTTACTCCGCCGGCGTGCACGCCACCTTCCATGGGTCGGAGGGATCCAGAAGGAGTGCTTTATACTGGATATATATATATATATACATATATATATATATAATATATCTTGATGAAACTTTGTTCAGCAATATTTTTTCAACAATATTTTTGTTGCACAATAATTACAATTTGATATGCTCTACCATACCTTCAGCAGACGCTGCTTGTTCCATGTCAATATGAATTTTGAGGTATCTTTTTAAGGTGTGATGTCTTGAATCAGTGTTGCATGGCGAAGCACTTATGCAGATGTGATGTATAGTACTGTTCTCCAGAGCTTTTTGTTGATTGAAAGAGTAATTCTAGAGGCCTGTAATGAGGACACAGTGTAAACCCAAAGCTGAGACCCCTTTCTAAACATAACTGGGAAATGCAGAATAAAAGAAGTACATGTTTTAGTAAACGAAGGTTAAAATGTCGGCTAAGTGCCTGGGGAGTGCAATGCTGTATGTTTTCCAAAATACTATTTTACTTTGGGGATTAAAGGGATAGTGTTAATAAACAGGTGTTGCTGTGTTTTCAGGCTAGATAAAATCAGTAGTTTGGGTGAATGGCATTACCAATAGAATGTGATGTACGTGCGTACTTATTTGTTTCAAAAATACTTTCTATTTTCTCTCGGCATTACATCAAAGTTTGCTAAAATGGCAAAAAAGTGAGATAACGCTGCCACAGGTTGTGCCACGTCTTGCTGCATTTGGTGACATTCTTTTCTACCAGGCATGCCACATAATTAGGTCCACCACTTCCGGGTCATTCCAGTCACGAGATCAACATGTCTTCAGATTGTGTCGGTGTTTGCTTCTGCTCTGCTGTGACTTTCTACTCTAAGCATGGACAGCTGTTAATTCACAGTAATGATACCCTCAAAGTGACACCCTTTCTTTTGACATGAAATTGTGTAGCACTATTATTTTCTACGTTTAATTGTATCATATTTATGCAGAATTTTTGTTAACATCGTGTTTCGCTTGCTTGACAAAAATGGAAGTGTCGTTTTACCACCATATTGTTGACCATGTTTTTGCGTACTCTGCTGGCAGTTCGAGATTTCTCCCTTTTTGACAAAACACTATTTTTGACCTGTGCACGACCTACTTAGTAGAGCTCATGCAATGAACAACCACAAAACCTCTTACCTATGTATATTCTTATGCTTGATTTCTAATGTGAACAGGCACCCTAGCGCGTGAAGCTATTGGTTTATTTTACTTTCTAAATACAGCTCACATTGATTTATAAATCAACAAAAGTAAAAGGACATGCGATTGTGATAGTTCTGATTTCATCTAATTATATGTTTTTGCATGAAACATTTAAATGCAAAGCCCTCTGGGAACTCTCGGAATAAATTATTACCTTTATAATTCTGCAAAGAGCTAAATTACTTGATGAATTATTGAGACGTATGTCGCACCTGTAAGATGCTGCCTAATGAATGACTGTACTTTAATACACTAAGACGAAACTCTTCATATTGACACTAAATATAGAAAACCAAAAAGTGCATTTGTATTGTGCAATGACAGAATTAGCACATCTTTTTCTATTATGTGTTCAGAAGTTATACGTTACAGAAAAAATCTATATTCATGAAATATTTTTTAAATGTATAATGTGTTCTCACCTAAGCCGGAACACTTGCGAACAGCCAGAGGATTGAATATGAGCATCTCAAAAAGTATCCTGATGCCATCACTAATGTCCTCTTCCATGTCACATGTGGGGCCATGCATGATGTCGTCATTATGGATAACAGTTCTGGGTTCAGGATATTTTGCAAATCAGGATTTGCATTTTTTTAGCATTTGTAAGGTTAATGTTATTCAAGCAAAAATGCTACCAATAGAAATGCAGGCAGGCACACTGTGTAGGGCTGTGCAAAAGTTGTATCACACATGCATAGGTTGCCATTGTTAGAGAGTATTTCAGATCACCTACTACAAAAGATTCTTTCTGTGACTTACCCTAAGCCAAGCTTAGCTTTCCCTCACACTTCAACATCTACAGGCAATATAAATCGTCCTTAATAGCAAAATAACATAAATTCGCTCTCTCCCTTTCTCATGTCCTAGTATCAAAAATATATATAGGTGCAACCTTGACGATCAGCACTTTGAGGGTGAGTGTCCACATGCGGGGCTTTTCCTTGCAGGCGAGTTGGAACTTCTGAATGAAAGGGATGCTTAACTCTACTCATGTGCATAATTGTTTTAATGGGGAATATGTAATAGTAAAAGTATTGCAAAGCTTCTGATTTTCATGCTGAAACAGATTCGCACCTAACTTTTCAACTTTAGCAATTTTTCATAGATTTTACAAAAATATTTTGAGGGCTGTGAAGAAATAAATACTTCACAATGTCGTACACCCCTAGGTACTATGCTATAAGTAGAATACATGGAGTCATTGGATATTGTGTACAGTCATAATAAGAGTAATATACCTTTCGTCGGAAGAATGGTGTTCCAAAAAATAGAATAAATCCAAGATAATCCCAGTGCCATGATCTTTCCCTCCAAGAGGAGTCTCCAGAAAGCCAAATAATGCAAACATGTTATATGGCATTCTATATTGTGTTCTCGGTTTTTGGCATAGTGCCTCGGACAGTTTCTAGGTGCTTGTGACCTGATCCAACAATGTGGTAGCTCTGGCAAATAATAGTAATGCAACAGAACACGGAGGAAAGAAAGACATAGGATGATTTTTATGTTCTATTTATCGGTTATTGGAAGGCGACGCAGGCTTGCCATGAGAATAGGAGGTTTCTTCAAAATTGTAAATTGCCAATTTGGGTCTGTTTAATCTTTTTTTTTTAATAATATCTTTATTGGCATTTTTAACATAATCCGAAGGAATACCTTTTAGTCTGATATTGAAACATTTGCATAGAAGGTAAAGAAGCGCAAAACATACAGTTCCAATCTCCATTTCAGGATTATACAATACCAAATTATCAGTTAGCCTGTTCCTTGGATCTGTTTAACTTTGTGACACTTTTGGGGCGACACGGTTTTGTCCTGCCTGAACTAGATAGATGCGGTGGAATTTCTCAAGAAATCTTTAAATATACCCAGGCATTAAAAACATGGTTTGGCCTTTTTTTCCTAGGATCGTGAGGTGTTACTATCACTGAAGTTAGAATATTATACCAGATATATTCTATAATGCACACTTCTCATGAAGGAAAGAGTAGGATTTATATCTCCAAGAAACGGAATGCCAATCAACAACTAGAATAGTCAATATCAGCTCCTCTCTCTTTTACTCCAGCCTGTACTGACTTCCACTGCCACATCACCATGCAATGGCAATTGACTCATACCAGAAATCAACAAACTACTTCTTGTTCACTAACATCATGAAAGGTTCATCATATACAACAAACACTCCTATGTAGTCAGAAGATGGCACAGCAGCATGAAGCAAAAAACATCCTGTGATTCTGGGCAAATCACTTAATCTCCCCGTGCCTAACAAAAATGAATGTGTGTCCTCATGTAACGTAACTGGTGCTATGTAAAGCGCTCTGATACCTGATTCAGTTCGGGTCAAGTTCGCGCTATATAAAACTCTGCAAAAAAAAAAAAGTGCTGTTAATTGACTGCCCTGCAATTAAGTGCCCGAGTCCAAAGGTGATTGAACTTAGAACTAGGGGTGGGCAGAACTTACGGAGTTGCACTCTGCAGAATTCCACAGAGTGACCTAAAAACTCTTTGAGATTCCGCACAGTTCCGCAAGTGGCAGAATTTGGGTGTGTTGCGCTGCTTGCGCTGATCATTAATGCTGGGAGCTTGTCCTGCGCTATAGAATCAGTGTGAATGGCACCACGCGGCACACAAGAGGGCGCTGCTTCTTCCTGCTGGTTGAGTAGATGTTCTACTCAAGCTGCAACTTTCTCAAATCGAGTGCTAGCTTTCTCAAAGTAAGCGGCAGCAAATTGCTGCGGCTGCCCATGTTGAGAAATAACGCCAGGACTTGTGTTAACCCTCGATTTTCTCTACCCCAACTTAACGCTGGCGAGCCACGAGTGAGAAAAACTCTACCATGATGTGGTTGGCCAAGTTTTTACAGAATTACGGGCTCCAGGTGGAACATGGAGTGGGTAAAACTCTGCAAACTCTCCCAGCGGAGCAGAGTTTGCCCCCCACCCCTACTTAGAAGTAGAAGGCAATCATTAGCTGATAACATCTTACACCATATGGGCAATAAAAGCAATAGTACACAATACAGAACAATAAACATATCTTCATTCCCCTGCCACTGACCTCAAATTTAGGCAAAGAACCAGTCATTTGTTACCAGTTACCGAATTCGAAGCATCCTGATTGGCTTAGCTGATCTCAGTATTTCATGCAGGGTGCTTAGAAATCTCAAGTCCATTTAATCAATACAATTAGAGATTAGCCCTGAGTTGTTCTGTTGGATCTCAGTGCACTTTCTGCAATTAAAGTTCAGTCAACTGAAAGTACTTCTGGCTCTTGCAGAGGAATGGTACCAGAATATTGTGATGTGAATATCTTCTAATAATAATATAGGGTCCTAAATATTGTTTACAAAAATAGTGTCCCATTCAAGTTAATAATAGGAAATCTATGCCTAATGAAGCATTGTTTCTGTAAATTATATTTTGAACCCAATATTTATGCCAGGTAATATTTTTGAAATCGATACTCTGAGAAAAATTTCCAGCTGCAGCCAAACCTTTTGAGTGACAGACCCACACCTTGTGGCAACCACATCACTGATGATCGGAAATGGAGCTGGTCACACTGAAACAAAGATTTTGATACATTTTGAGAACAATCTTCTACACCCACACTTCTGGAATAAGTCAATCTTTTCTTTAAGGGTTGAACTATCTTTTTTGTAATTTGTGGCTCTATTGGCTAGTCAGTATGTTATTTATGCATATGTTTCTGTCTTAATCCGAAGATGCTGGATTTTAAATTATGTTGATGATCCTCAGATTTTACTATGTTTTGATGGCCAGGTTTCATCTCAGAATCTATTTCAAAACATGATGTGATTCATCAGTAGTTGCATGAGGAGTAATTTCTTAAAGATGAATGTGGATAAAACTGATATTGCGGTCTTCAATGGGAATTCTTTGCTTTTTGGTCGCATCTTTATTGCCCCATAGAAATTGGTACGCTACTAGCACCCAAGGCAGGTGCTAAAAGTCTAGGAATCTTAGTTGACACACAGCTTTCCCTAAGATCACTAATTAGTCGCGTGGTTTCAGAATGTCTGTTTATTCTATGGATGACCACGGACAACCAATAAATTACAACCTTTTCTTTCTCTTGAAGCCTTAAAGACTGTTCTGCAGCAGTTATTGGTGCTAGGCTATAGTATGCTAAGAGCATTTATCTTGGTCTCCCAAAGGGTGATATTGCTAGACTACAATTGCTCCAGAATGCAGTGGCTAGCCTGGTGTTTAAGGCCCCTCGTAGAACACACCACACCTCTCCTAAAACTACTTCACCGGTTACCGGTGAAAACGCACATTCAATTCAAAATCTGCTGTTAAGCTTTTAAAGCGTGGCGTGGGATGACCCTGGAATTCTTGATCAATTGAGTGTCGAGTCACGCCGCACTGAGAGAACTTTGTTCCCCTACTGCAACTCTACCGGTGCTGCTTGGATTTTGAGACTCAAGGGTTGGAGGCCGTAGGCTTTCGGTGTTAGCTCCTGCTGATTGGCACTCCCTTCCATCAGATATCTGATCCCTTACTGAACTAACAGCTTTTGGGTATGCTTTAAAAACCTGATATTCAAGAAAACATTTGATTCATACTCCTAATGTTTTCCAACTATACTTCTGAGTTATGTTAAAACACCATGATACCCTTGGGGGAGTGTGCATTTTATAAATATAGCTAACATGAGCTTTAACATCCATGGTGGAAAATGTAGTACTGCGCATTAAGATATCCTTGTCACTCCAGATCTTTGACTCTTCCATGGGTCTCACACACTAAAACACTCTGCAACCTGTAGGGCTGTCTGCCTTATGAGAGGACCCAAATAAAAAAATCCTCCACACATAAATATGATGAAGGTCATCTACAGAGAGGTATAGCTTTGTCCAGACACAAAGGAGCATCCAGTATAAGTCAAAACAATACCCTTTCAGGCATAGAGTGGACAAAGCTATACCTCTCTGAGGAGCTCTAAGTAGGGCCAAACACTGTGTCAGGGGATGCTTTTACTCATTTCAGGTTGGCTTGGTTGGTATTTTACCAATTCAAAGCTGTATTATTGTGCCTGGAGTGGTAATTGGCTTTTGTCATTTTAGAGCTCGACATGGACAGCACTGTTATAGTCCTACGCCTAAAGACTTTGCTGTAGAAATGGCAAAAGACTTTGTCCCTTTCTATCTCGACGTGCATGACACTGTGCTAATCCTATGCTTAAAGACTTTGATAGAAAAGCAGACATTTGAGGTGAGCAGATCTAGAGTGTCACTGGTGTTGAGAGTGCTCTATACTTGAGCTGCTTTCCACCTAAACTTGAAAACTACCCAGAGTTCTCTGCTTCTTTTTTGCATCTATATATATATATATATATATATATATATATATATATATATATATATATATATATATATCACCATCCGCCCTCCAAAACTATGAAAGGAAGGAGCCATACGCAGGGATTTAGCAGGTGAGGTTCTTTTTAATGGAAACTGAGGCAGCTGGGCATTATGCATTTCGGTAGTAAAACCTTCTTCAGACACCCTTCACTGCCGCTCCTCATGTCCGTAGTGCCCTGTTGCAATGTTTGTGGCTTAAATTAAATCCATTTGAAAACGGGATCACTGAAATATTATCGACGGACACATTATCGACTTACCAAAATATCGTTGACAAATTATCGACAACAAACATATCGACTTACTATACTTATTACACAAACTACAAAAATATCGAGTAAAAAATATCGAGTACTAACTATATCGAATACATAAATATCGCTTAAAAAAATATCGACTACAATTATATCGTTGGACATGAAATTAGCCCTAACACTACAAAAATATCGACTACAAAAATATAGACTACCACAATATCGTTAAAAAAATAATATTGAGTTCATGTTTGCACACTTTTCTTTCTAAAATACCATCTTTATCATCAATAAAAGTCATTTCTCAGTAAAAAAAACTTTTCACATATAATACCTGTTTCTTACATAAAATTACTATTAATCCACATTTACTATACATTCTATTACATGCATTTTATCATTTTCTATTATTCTTTGCATTTAAATAACATTTTCATTACTTATTTTCACATATAAATATATTTCATTTAAACACGAACCTGCTTTAATGCGGGAACAACCACATACCACCATTCTCACATCAACAAACACTCCAATTAACTTAAAAAAATTCAAACTAGCCTATACTATGCTTCCTTACATCCTACAACCAATCAAATCAAAGCACACATAATACATATACTATAAAAGGGCTACATGCATTCTACCATTTGTTGCTGCTACCTATCTGGAAAGTAGATGCCAACACTTTGAAGATTTTGTTGCAGAATAAACATCTTTAAAGATCCAGCTTACTAGCTAATTAATCAAGTAAGTAACACAGCATTTTAGTAGAAAACTACATTAGAAGTGCACTATTTTCCTTACATCTCCTAACTCTTAGACTTATTTTATTTTCATGTCTTCCTACTTTTCTGATAGAAACTACTCCAACACAATTCCTATTACATGGTCATATTTCTTCATGTGCAAAATCAGATAGTAAGTATATAATAATTCTCTGTTACACACCAACTGCTTTGTTTAAACACTAATTTACAAGAGTATTTATTTTTCATTGACATTATATTTACAGATAGACAGAAATGGTGCTATTTCTACAGCAAAAACGATAAAACTAACCTAATTACACATGTAAGTATAGATGTGTTTGTTATAAAACGGCCAATTTCATTAATGCACATTTTTAAACAACATATCTTGCTTTTTACATCTTCCCTATAGATCATTTGAAAGATCCAAGATCAACTATAGCAAAACACAAAAATACCCTTCAGAAAAATGTAAGTATAATTGTTATTTGCTAAAATGTGGGCACAAAAAACGCTAACTATATTCTTAACACCATGTTATTTATTTTAAATTGCCTCTACAGATATTCAGAAAACATCATACATCTATTCTACATATCATATGAAAACATCCTACACAAAATATACCAATATAGAAGAATCGCCTTGTAAAAAATGTAAGTATATTTATCATTTCTCTAAAACTGCCGAAAATAACACAGTCTATGTTCTTAACAACATCTTATCTATTTTATATTTCCTCTACAGATATTCTGAATACATCATACAGCTATTCTACCTACAACAAAGAAAACGACATATTTAGAAGTTAGTATACGTTTAAATCTGTTAAATTTCCAAACGGTTCAGTATTAAAATTATATTATTTTGCTTTTATTTCTTCTATCTACTCTACAGATCATACCTGTACTAAATTGATGAACTCCAGCAATTACTACTATTCTACTATTTAAACAAGTAAGTATATGTAATGTTTACATCAAATGCACTAGTAGACAAAAATGACAACTGCTTTTGAGTAGGAAATACGTTTGTTATATATAAACATTAACGTTGTTTTTCTATATTTTCATACCAACAGCAAATAAAGACATACATACAAGAACATCATTCAAAAGACATTTCTGCTTCTGTGACTACTACTTTGATTAACTGTAAGTATAAATGCATCACTAATGATGTTAGCACCACATAAGTAAAAAAATGTGTACTGATTTTGTTTCTTTCTACTCTTTCCTAGAACAAGTAAATCAAAATGACTGAAGGTGCAGAATTTGTCATGTCTCAGAAAAATAAATTGCTATTATGCTACATGGGTTATGTGTATAATCAGGAGAGACAAAGTGGTAGAAAGGTTTTTTGGAAGTGTACACAATATTACTCCAACAAATGTTATGGGAGGGCCACTACCGAGGAAACTAATGTGCTATTTACTAGAGAACATAATCATCCCCCAAATGTCACCGAAATTGAAATTAGAGATGCCTTAGAAAGTATTAAAAGTGCTAGCACACAAAGTGACAAACCCACCACCCAAATACTTAAAGAAGAACTGGTAAAAATCCCTAACCATGCTTCAGGGCAACTACCCTCTATTGATTCCCTGAAACGCACAATTGCACGCACCAAACGACTCACTAGCACAACCCAACCCAACCCAACTTGTTTTGAAGAAATTATTATTTCACCCGAAATGGCCATCACACACAATAAAGATAAATTTATTCTTTTTGATAATGAAAGCAGTACAAACAGAATAATTATGTTTGTAACTGCAAGTAATTTACGAAAAATCCAACAGTGTCCCCAATGGATGATGGATGGAACATTTAAACCCTGCCCAAAACCTTTTTACCAACTGTATTCCATCCACGGTTTATACCATCATTCTAACATACCTTTCATTTACTGTTTGCTACCCAACAAACAGCAAACAACCTACACCGAAATTTTAAATGTTCTCAAAACGGAAATCAATAATTATTTTCCCGAAAAAATAATTATTGATTTCGAATTAGCTATGATAAATAGCATTTTGAGAACATTTCCCCACACAGCAATCCAGGGTTGCTATTATCATTTTAATCAGAGTATATGGAGGCATCTCCAAAAATCTACTTTAAGTGTACTATACTCTACAGATAGCACCTTTGCCTATCAAGTTAAAAAGTTAATAGCCCTGGCCTACGTCCCTGTTACAGATGTTGCTGAACATTACAATTTATTAATTGACAGCGCATATTATAAGAGGAATGAGGATAAGCTAACACCATTGCTAGACTATTTTGAAGACACTTGGGTGGGAAGGTTGCACAGATCAGGACATCGACGCCAGCCCAAATTCCAAATCCCTTGGTGGAATGTCTATCTCAGTACTTTAAACCAAGAGGCGAAAACCAACAACAGTGTTGAAGGGTGGCATAATGCTTTCCAAGCAACTACAAACAGAGGCAAACCCACATTCCACAACCTTCTTGAAGCTTTGAAAAAAGAACAAAGCTATCAGGAACTAAGAATGGAACAATCAGTGTCACAAATAGGGCCCAAACTCACTAAACAAACCCAACAAATGTTCCGACTACTTCAAAGTCAAGTCACATTATACCCTACAACTAGAGGTTTAGAATACCTGGCAATAATAGCAAAAAGTCTTCTATAAAAATGTCAAGTAAATATACGAATGTCTTCTTACAATACTAATAAAAATCACATGTCATAAACATATATAATGAATTATAAATAAAACATATTGGTTTGACAAAATTTTAAAAAATATGTAAAAAAATTCGTAACAAATATGCAATGTTTATAATTTTTTATAACATACACATAACATTAGAAATCGACATTTCCCACCCAATCAAAATTGTAAAATAAATATTTACAATTTTTGGAATTGAGAGACGCAATCAAGGAAAAATCAATCCATACAATCCAATCCAATATCTTACAATTCCAATATGGGAAACCCTCAAAAACCCGAAAATAAATTGTAAAACGTAAAAAAACGCTTCAGGAAATCCCGAAAACAGTAGTGTGTACACGTTAGGATTTAAAGTTATATACACACAATTTTTAAAAAACGGTCACGCATATCAAAGTATCAATCCGATTCGAAACCCTCCAAAAAACCAGAAAAATGTTTAAAAAGTGAAAAAACCGCTCCAGGCAAACACGAAAAATAGGAGATAAAAGTCAAAATATAAGCATAATAACTTAAACATTTGTTTCTCCGTTAAAAAACACGCTTCCTTCCATGTAGTTTTCATGCGAGAAACCGAAACCTGTAAAATAACATACATAACGAAAGCCACCCACAAATACCCCCTTCACATTTGTAAATATACTAACAATTAACATTAACCATGTAAGAAGACATTTCCGAACACTTAAAATTAGACTTGAAGGAAAAAAAGCACGACACATCTATAACGCAGACTTTTCACCCAAACGCTACTTAAACTAATAATACATACACCAAAAAACACTACAGAGTTTGATTACACCCTCAAACATGACCACTTACTTATAATTTGTATTAAAAAATAACCTTACCTCTCTCCCCGCGAAGCAACTCCCAACCGCGAGCTTCTCCAGTCCTGAATGGAGCGCAATAACCTTACGCGGTAAAAAAGTAGTCCCCTTAACCCATTTGTGTAAAAGGATAATAGAATAAACAATGTGAAATAAAAAATATATAATACATACACATGTATAATGTAACAAATTAATACACTATACTCATGACAATTTTCCTTTATTAACAAAAAATAATATATTTAATATAAATTAATATATAATATGTATTATATATTAATAATATAAAATAATTATGTAAAACTTTGAATAAAAGATGTAAATATTTAGTTATTCTGTATATTTATATGAATAATTTTGTGTATAATTTTTATAAAACATTATAAATGTTTATGGGAATAATTAATAATGATAAATAATATAACTTATTTATTGTTATTAATATAACAAGTAGAACCATTTAGTATATAAAGAATGGCCTGAAAAAAGTCTCTATTTTATCTGTGAATATATATATTTTTGTTAATAATCAATGAATGTTTATGTTTATTAATTAATAATAATAATAATTATTAAAATAATTATTATTTTTATTAATTAGTAAAAAAAGGTAATATAATTATTTCTAATTATAACAAAATTATATAATTGCTTTACTAATATTTGATAAATACCAGATATTATAATTAAACATATTGTTTCCCTATACAATTATAAACTTTACAACCAAAGCGATTTATATGTTTTATGTAAAAACAACATTGTGTGAAATATACACCAAGAAAATTTATTTTGGTATTTCAATTTATCCTAAGAAATGTAATAATAGTCATGTTACTTGTTAAAAAGAAATATGTATTATATATTTTATTATATTAATATTTAATATTAACATTATTAAATATTAATGTAAGAAATATATAACAAATCATTGTTTAATGTATTTCTATATAAATACTTTAAATTGTAAATGACTGATGGGAATATGTAAAATTTACTGAAAGAATCTAGTAATCCAAATTATTGTTTACATTGACCACATGTATATAAATGTAAAGATGTTATTGTGTGAATAATAAAAGTTTAAAAAAAATGTGATGTTGTATTTGTTTTTGATTTTATTGTAGTACACAATAAAAAAATTAAAAATTGTTTAATAAACTAATTTGAAAACATCTATGTTGCATAATTTTTTATTATTAAAACACAGTAATGAACAAATGTATACAAATGTGCTGCACACTGACCAATTTTATATGTATTGTTACTACTCCAGTCAATCTAAAATCATAGAAGCTGCAGGACACTAGCAAAAATTATTTTACTATTCCTACTACACTCAAGGTAATACCATAAAATGTGGTGGAGACTAACCAATGTATTTTTATTAATCCAACTCCAGTGTTGGTAATATTACTGATGGTGCTGGACACCAACCAATTAATAATTAGAATTCCAACTCCACTCTAGCTACTGTCTGGAAACATGCTAATACATAAATTGTTTTTATCTAAATAAAGTGTACTAATGTAAAGTTATAATAATATCTATTTTCGTGTAATAAATTTAATGTATCACTGTTAAGTTAAACTATACATCAGCACTCTAAAATACCCAAAACTGTCCCAAAACACTAAAAAGACCCCTTGACCCTAAAGGCCAAAACTGACCCAGAACCCTACAAATACCCCTTTATCAACAAACTGAAAACTGACCCTGAACCCTACAAATACCCCTTTACCCACAAACTGAAAACTGACCCTGAACCCTACAAATACCCCTTTACCCACAAACTGAAAACTGACCCTGAACCCTACAAATACCCCTTTACCCACAAACTAAAAACTGACCCAGAACCCTACAAATACTCCTTTACCCACAAACTGAAAACTGACCCTGAACCCTACAAATACCCCTTTACCCACAAACTGAAAACTGACCCTGAACCCTACAAATACTCCTTTCCCAACAAACTGAAAACTGACCCTGAACCCTACAAATACTCCTTTCCCAACAAACTGAAAACTGACCCTGAATTCTACAAATACCCCTTTACCCACAAACTGAAAACTGACCCTGAACCCTACAAATACCCCTACAACCACAAACTGAAAACTGACCCTGAACCCTACAAATACTCCTTTCCCAACAAACTGAAAACTGACCCTGAACCCTACAAATACCCCTACACCCACAAACTGAAAACTGACCCTGAACCCTACAAATACTCCTTTCCCAACAAACTGAAAACTGACCCTGAACCCTACAAATACCCCTTTACCCACAAACTGAAAACTAACCCTGAACACTACAAATACCCCTTTACCCACAAACTGAAAACTGACCCTGAACCCTACAAATAGCCCTTCACCCACAAACTGAAAACTGACCCTGAACCCTACAAATACTCCTTTTCCCACAAACTGAAAACTGACCCTGAACCCTACAAATACCCCTTTACCCACAAACTGAAAACTGACCCTGAACCCTACAAATACCCCTACACCCACAAACTGAAAACTGACCCTGAACCCTACAAATACTCCTTTCCCAACAAACTGAAAACTGACCCTGACCCCTACAAATACCCCTACACCCACAAACTGAAAACTGACCCTGAACGCTACAAATACTCCTTTCCCAACAAACTGAAAACTGACCCTGAACCCTACAAATACCCCTTTACCCACAAACTGAAAACTGACCCTGAACACTACAAATACCCCTTTACCCACAAACTGAAAACTGACCCTGAACCCTACAAATAGCCCTTCACCCACAAACTGAAAACTGACCCTGAACCCTACAAATACTCCTTTTCCCACAAACTGAAAACTGACCCTGAACCCTACAAATACCCCTACACCCACAACCTGAAAACTAACTCTGAACCTCCAAAAAACTCCTTTACCCACAAACTGAAAACTGACCCTGACCCCTACAAATACCCCTTTACCCACAAACTGAAAACTGACCCTGAACTCTACAAATAGCCCTTTACACAAGAACAGAAAACTGACCCTCAACCTCAAAAATACCCATTTACCCACAAACTTAAAAATTTCCCAAATCCCACTAAATACACCTTTACTCACGACTACCAAAATTACCCAGAACCCTAAACAATTAACCTATAACAAAAACTATGAAACTAAGCCAGAACACTATAAATAATAATGAACACAACATTAAACATAAATATATAAAAAAAAAATATATTTTTCAAAAAACTATTATAAAATATATTATCACATTAGCTATAATAATAATTTAGATTAATTAATATTGTTTAATTCAAATTAATTAATTAACATCAACATTAATTAACACATTACATTTAAATGTATACAATTAATGTAATTAAGTCATTATTATAAATTAATTACCAATTAATTTATTTAAATGATATGCAATATATTAATTACATCATTAACTAATTATAATTAATGTGTTAGCAATTAATAAATGTAAATAATATACTAATTCTTAATACAATAAATCACTAATTATTATTAATTAATAACCAATATATCAATGAAAATCCTATACAATTTTTTTAAAAAAATATTAATTATTAATAATCAATTAATCAATTAATCAATGAAATTATATGCTAATTAATCAATTAAACAATTAACTAATTAATATTAATTAATTACCAATTAAAATCTAATTAAAACAATTACCACACATATATTAACTAATTAATTATTATTAAATTACTTCCCACCCTATTCCCCTATAAACCCACAACCCGCTCCTAAACATTTGGTACTATTTATTTATATATTATATATATATTATTTTATAAAATCAATATTTTCTAACATTTTCTCGATATTTTTTACTTTCACTATATTTTGATATTTTGTCTAGTCGATATTTTTAAGTCGATATTTTTGTATTCGATATTTTTGGGTCATTTTTGCAGTCGATATTTTTTTCAACGATATTCCTATAGTCGATATTTTGTTAATGTCGATATTTTTCCGTCGATATTTTGTCCATTCGATATTATGTAGTCGATATAATGTCCAGTTACCTTGAAAACGCCCTCCCAGTCATGTGATCAACCGCCTAGTTGCAGCCAATGTCAAAACTCCAACTCCCAGAAGACTGTGTAACTGGAATGCGTGTTGTGGGAAACCAAAGTCGATTCTTTTTGTTTGTAGGGCGTTTACAAAACAGGGCACACTTGATGAAGCGCTCTTTTGATGCCTGGACCCCCCCGAGTCCCCGCTGAACGTTCCAACCTCCAAAAACGCCATTTCTTTGGGTTATGAGTTGGCGAGATTGCACCAAACTCACCCGTGAAGTCACGGGCTGCCTTTTGCGCAGTGTCCCTTGGCTATAGCGCTGAGTAGGTGAGCTGCCTGGATGCCCATACCTGAGCTTACTCTGTTTTGCCAGGAAAGCAGGCAGCCTCTTGACGGAACGTGGCCTCCTTAACGTGTCTTCTGGCCGGCACGAAATATCACCATCCGCCCTCCAAAACTATGAAAGGAAGGAGCCATATACAGGGATTTAGCAGGTGAGGTTCTTTTTAATGGAAACTGAGGCAGCTGGGCATTATGCATTTCGGTAGTAAAACCTTCTTCAGACACCCTTCACTGCCGCTCCTCATATATATATAGAGAGAGAGAGATTTATATATATATATATATATATATGTGTGTGTGTATATATATGTATGTATGTGTGTGTGTGTGTGAGTGTGTACTACATACATACATATATACATATATTAACTGGATAGATAACAAGGCGAAGGACTGGGTTTTACCTCCATTTGTTAGTTTTTCGATAAATCATTTTTTTTTTTTTTGTTCAAAAATCTTTATTGGAGCAAGCATAGAAAAGTACAAGAATGGGCCTACAACCTCACGGGCTGGCCACTAATAACAAGGCACAACGCATAAAATAGAAATGTACACCCGTGGTCAGGCACAGCTCGAGCACACAGCATTACTCTACATATATCACAGAGCAATTTAAATTTTTTATTTTACAAAAAAAAATAAAAAAAATAACAAACACTAAAAGGCGAATGCACGATAATTAAGGTCAGCCCAAAGAACGGAGGGGACGGTCCACGATCAGGAGAACACACCCAGAGCCCAGAGGCTCCAACCAAGTCGGGAGGGGGGGAGGGGAGCAGCGGGGAGAACCGGAAATATAGAAAAAAAACCCGTATGGAAAGGTTCCGGGAACGCCCGTCTAGGGAGATAGGACAATCTCAGCAGTGCCTACAAGGGGAGGGGTGCAAATATCCCCACGATAATCATTCCACTGGCGCCAAACCTTCGTCCACGCCCTGGGTCTGCCCCTGGCCACATAAACCGTCTTCTCACGAAACATGGACCAGTCCATGTTGTCTTCCCATTTCGAGACCTCAGGGGGCCTGGAAGCGCCCCAGAGTTGCGCAACATCCCGCTTCGCAATCATGTAACCCAGGGTAGCCCATCTGGTCTGGGCCACAGAGTAGTCAGTGGGCTCCCACACATTCAACAGACATCGTCTAGGCTCCGGCCGCAGGGCCACACCCGTCACAGCAGTCATCACCTCAAGCACAGCAGTCCAGTAAGCCGCTACAACCGGGCACTCCCACAGGATATGTAAAAAGGTCGCACTCAAACCACAACCACGCTTACATAGCCCATCCGAAGAAAAGCCCATCGTCACCAGACGCGGACCCGTGACATAAACTCGATGAAGAATCTTAAGTTGAACCAAACGGAGACGGGCAGGAATGGCCACCTCCTTGGGAGAAGAGAGTGCCGACTGCCAATCCTCGTCGTCCAGCTCCAACCCATCGCCAACCCAAGCCTCCCGAAGTCGGACCAATAAGTCCGCCCGATTATTGATCAATTTCTTGTAAATCAGAGAAATAGTACTATCGGGAAGATGCCCATCAAGGACACGGTCCTCGAGGGGAGAAGATTCAGGCAGGGCCTCATCAGGAACCAAGACTGAGGCGAGGGCGTGCCGGACCTGCAGGTAGCGAAAAAATTCCCTACCACTCAAACCATATTCCGCCTGGAGGGCCTGGAACGACTTCACACAACCGTTCGAGCACACATCACCCACCTTACAAATCCCAATCACATCCCAGCGGTCGAAACCCTTGGTAGACCAAAGTCCGCCCAAACGTTCCGAGGCATAAAGCGGCGTCGCCAACGTCAAGCGATCCTCCCACCCCAAACTCACATTCGCAGCTCGCCATACAGTTACTGCGATCTTGGATGGGCCCACAAGATGGCGCCCGGCCGATCGAGAATAAAGCGCTCTAGTAAAGTCCCCACCCGGAAGCTGGAGTCTATCCATCTCGAATGCAGGATTACGACCCGGGGAAAACATCACGTGATTAATGGCAGACAACTGGGAAGCCCAGTAATATCGCTTGATATCGGGGAGCGCCATGCCCCCGTCATACCAAGGGATGGTGAGCTTTGCGAGTGCGATACGCGGACGCCCATCCCATATCAATTGCCGTTGAAGACTCTCAATCTCTTGGAAATAGGTCTTAGGAATAGCGTCATAGGAGTTTTGGAGCGCATAAAGGAATTGCGGCAAGGACATCATTTTAAACAGGGCCGCCCTGCCCAGAGGAGACAAAGGAAGCTTACGCCAACGGGCCACATCCAAGCGCAATCTAAGCAACGGCTGTAGGAGATTACGCTCAAAGCGGAGCGTCGGGTCCAACGTAATAAAAATCCCTAAATACTTGAAACCCGATTGGACCACCTGAATAGGAAGTCTGCTCGGCAAGGGGGGCAGAACACCCGAAAGAACATATACACAGGACTTGGTCCAGTAAATGACAAGGCCCGAGTTGGCTCCAAAGGAAGCAAGAACGTCAAACAGAACAGACAGAGATTTACGCGGGGAGGTGAGATATAAAAGGATATCGTCCGCGTAAAGCGAAACGCGGTCCTCAAAGTCCGGAGACCAGCGGATCCCCTTGAGGGAAGGTTCCCACCGGAGCCAAGCAGCCAATGGTTCCAAGGCGAGAGCAAACAGTAACGGAGACAAGGGGCATCCCTGACGGGTACCCCTACCAAGGGTGAAAGGAGCCGAGACCCTACCATTCACCACTACTTGCGCCAGAGGTTCCGCGTACAGTAACTGGACCCAACCAATAAACTCAGGCCCAAAACCAAATTTCTCAAGAGCCGCCCAAAGATAAGGCCACTCCACCGTGTCGAAGGCCATGGAAGCATCCAACGATGCCAAAATGGCCGGCTCCGTCAGAAGCCCCGCCCTCGCGACCGCGCCGTGAAGACGACGTAGGTTCAGAGCCGTGTTGCGATGCGGGATAAATCCAGATTGATCCGGATGGACCAAGTCACTAATGACCGTCAAGAGACGGGATGCCAGGAGTTTTGCCAATACCTTGGGTTCAACATTTAGCAGGGATATGGGCCTATAGGAGGAACAAAGATCACGTGGTTTACCCTCCTTGGGGATGACAACTATTGTGGCCAGTCTCTGATCATAAGGGAGAATACCCCGTTCCCGGGACTCCAGAAACATGGCGCGAAGATACGGAGCCACCCTATCGGGACGCAACTTGTACAATTCGATTGCCAACCCGTTCGGGCCCAATGCTTTGCCCGAACGGAGAGAACGGATGGCAGTAGCTATCTCGTCAACCGTAAAGGGGGAGTCCAACGCCACACGGTCTAAATCGGAAACAATGGGCAGGGCTATATCACGCAAGAGAAGGCGAGAGTCAACCACATCCCTCACAGACACAGGGGTATACACCACACGGAAGTAATCGGCAAACCGGTCAACTATTCCAATCGGGTCCGTTACACTCACACCACCCGCAGACTGAATCACGGGTACCACACGATTAGCTCTCTCCTTCTTATCCAGCCATGCCAGCAATTTACCCGCTTTGTCACCCACATCATACAAACGTCCCTGTTGCTCCCGAAACATCACTTTGGCGGCATCTGTGACCATGGACTTATAAGCAAATTGTTTCAGACCCAGGGCATGGAGCTTCTCAGGTGTGACACCAGATTCCAAACCCTCCTCCAATGCAGAAATCTCCCCCTCAAGATCAACCACCTCTCTATTCCTCGCTCTCTTAGCCTCAACAATAAGGGAGAGGGCCTGCCCACGAATCACGGTCTTAAAGGCCTCCCATAGGGACACAGCCGAGGAAACCGACCCCTCGTTATCCAGAAAATACGAGTCCAAGGACTTAAGCAAAAGGGTGCGGGTCACGGGGGAGGTAAGGTACCACGGATTAATGGGGGCCACCCGGCCCACTGCCTCCACCCCAACCTCAAAACGAAGCCAGAGCGGAGAGTGGTCAGAGATACCCCTGGGCAGATGCACAATCTCACGCACCGCTGGGGACTGAGCCGCAGGCATCAGGAAATAATCCAGCCGAGACAGACTCCCATGGGCCCCAGAGTGAAAGGTGTACTGAAGCTGCGTAGGATGCAAAAGCCTCCAGCAATCCACCAGGCCAAAGGTATCCAAAAATCCAACCAACCACTGCTGAGCCGCCGGGGTATCCCTAGGGGGGTGGCGATCGTGTAGGCCGGAGACCACCGAATTAAAATCACCAGCCAGAAAGAGAGTACTATCAGGGAGGTCCAACAAGACACGGCCCAAATCTGAAAAGGTAGAAGTCTGCAAGCCGGGGGGCACATAAACAGTTAATAAGGAGAGGGCACGGCCTTCATATCGACCCACAAGAACAGCATACTGCCCCCGGTCATCCTGAATATTATCATCAATAGCCAGGGGGAGGGAAGCCCGGATAAGGATACCCACACCCCTGGAACCCGAGGTAAACCCCGAATGTGCTACGAGGCGATAGCCCCACCTATTCATTGCATGACAAACATTGCCTATCAAATGAGTCTCCTGCAGGAAAACAATGTCAGGGGATAAACGTCGTATACATTTCAACACCACACTTCGTTTGATACGATCTCCCAGACCGTTAACGTTCCACGAAACAAATCTCAACCCGCTACCCCCATCCCACCCGAAAAAGCCCAAACCCCCCACCAATGAGCATGACCATAAAAAGCAGTCCAAATACAGAATAAAGTCGCCTTGAACACAGAACACACACACAACGAACTTCCCAACCCCCCACCCCCCAAGTAACAAGAAAACACCCCCCACCCTGCACCCCTGCAAAAAGCTAAAAAGCCACCCCAACCTGCAGTGTGCCTGTCGCCCTAGAACCCCTATTCTACACAAAGACCCCGGAGGAGGAAAGGCTCCGTCCCACCCGCCCCCCGATCAAACCAATGACGAGAAGAAGATCATACATCAAAACACATGTGAGGTAGAGGAACACAGGCTTACACCCCTGGAGAAGTTATACAAAACAAGGCACCAGTCAAAGATGAAATGTTCAGCTCTCTACACCACCTTCAGCACCGCCCGGGTGGGCTTCGGACTCAGTCTCAGGAGGTCGATGAGGCAGGGAGTCCAGCCAGTCATTCACAGCATCTGGCCGATCAAAGAAGAAAGTTCGATCATTATACTCCACCCGCAGCCTGGTCGGAAAGAGCATTGCGTAACGCATCCCCATGTCTCTAAGACGCTTCTTGGCACCACGAAATCCCATACGCTGCTTCTGGACCTGTTGGGAAAAGTCCGGATAAAAGTTCACCGTGGCATTCTCAAAGGCCACCGGGCCCTTCACCCGCGAGGCCTGCAGGATAGCGTCCCGATCTCTATAGTGGAAAAGCTTTGCAACAATAGGTCCCGGCGGGGCGCCTGGCTTACCCTGGCCCCCCGGAACACGATGTGCGCGCTCCACTGTGAAAAATTTACTAAGGCCAGACGGAGAAAGGTGGTTCTGGATGAGGTCTTCAACCAGGAGATCAACCGAGTGGGGTTCTGGATTCTCCGGCACACCAACCACGCGAACATTACAGCGACGTGCCCTGTTCTCAAAATCCTCCAAGCGCCGGGTCATGAAATCGTTCACCCTACGGAGATTGCCAATCTCCGTCTGAATATCAGAGACGTCCGTCGTGAGGCTGGATGATTTGATATCCAACGACTTCACCTTTTCGTTCGTCTTGGAGAGATCGGCCCGAATCAAATTCACCTCAATTGCCACAGTGTCAAGTTTGTGGGCCAAGGTTTCGTACTGTTGGCCTATGGATTCCCTCATGCCAGAAATGGCGCCCATGATGTCCTGCAAAGAGGGCTCCGTCGACGCATCCACTACGTGGTCGGACGCAATGGGACCGGGCAGGGCAGCTCCGGGGGACCCTTTAGAGTGGGTATAACGATCCATAACATTAGATTGAACCGGCCCCCCGCGCAGAGGTGTCTTCGTCTTGCGCGTCTCTCGGTCCCCTCTGCCCGCCATTTTGAAGATGCATCACTAGTAAAGCCACCAGGGTCGACGGACCGGGCACCAGAAATGGAGGCCCCGGGACCGAAGGACTACAAGAGGGGTATCACCAGGATAGAGGCAGCCCACTCCAGGAACAGTGCAGCCAAGGGCCAGACAACCAACTCGTGTCCCGGCCGCAGCTCTGGCCCGACCCTCTCACCAATGTCCCAGTCTGAGGCAGAAACGAAACCGAAACTTAAGAAGGGGACCCACAAGACCAATCCCCCTGCCGTTGTTGTTCAACTCCAAGACGGCCACCGAACCTCACCCAGTCCCGGGCGCACTTCGAGGGCGGAGCCCAAAAGTTCAATTGAACATAATTCAGGCACCCGATGTCCAAATCAGTTTCTGAAAGGTCCAGGTAGATCAGCCCAACGTCCTCTATATGAATCCTCGCAAAAAATCAGGATTAAAGCAGGATATTAAGCCGGGAGCGGCGGGGGTCCGGGGAGCGCTGTGCTCACGCGGCCATCTCGGATGCCCGCCAAGCTCCTCCTCCGATAAATCATTTTTTGATAATTATTCTTCGAGACAAATGTGCCTCTCTTTAAATGGCCACTTATTCTCTGCATACCGCCCAACCTCATCTGGAAGACCACTGTAGGACACAGTTGAAATTATGTGCCAATGTGCCAATATAACATGGCTTAAAATGCGGCCATGAATCATGCTCTTGTTAATTTATTTCTGTGTTGCTGCTGCAGCATTCATGTTTTATCAATACCGTTAAATCAGAGTCCTGTTTGTTCACCTGCAAACTGCCCACTTCTCACATCAGTGCACTACAATGGCCTTATTCACAAGTCAAATATTGTTTTGTTTCAATTCTCTACTGATCCTCTCTCATCAAATTCCAACGAAAGGTAATGCATGTTTGTGACAGTTATTTTTTGGTTTTTGTATCTGCTGTGCAATAATGTTATGATTAAGCATTTGGCCACAAGAAAGCTACTGTTGACTGCTGTTCATATTATTTCCTCCTTTTTATGTCTTGCCTACCAGAGAGCAAATGCGCTGTCTTTTGAGGGACATTTTGTTATTCTAGAGTGTGCTTATAGCCAGCCCATTGCTTACCATTTATTGGCTTTATTTTCACTCTTATTTGCTTGTTTCTTATTCGCTAGACCATGTGGCCTTTACTTAGTTTTCATGCCTTTGTCCCTCCCGTGGAGTATGAGAGCATACTTGTATCCTTCCACTGCTTGCTTTTCAAGCGCTACTCTTTTCTTTTGGTTTAAGCACTTGTCTCTCTCACGTACTTCTCTCTCTTCCCTTCACCCTACTCTGTGTTCCTCTCTCTCTCGTCCATGTGCTTCTCCCACACTCTCCTGTTTCTCTATTGCCTGTGTGCTTCTCCTCACCAGTTCCATGTTGCTCTGTTTTACCTGTTTGCGCCCGTACCTCCACTCGCCATATTGCTCCCCCAACCTGCACTGTGTGCATTGCTTTCCCCAACTATTGTACCCTGTTTTTCTTCTTCTCTCAACCCCATGTTGCTGCCAACTTATTTTCCATATTCCTCCTCCGCACTCACTTACAAAAAAACGCTATTTGGGATTGAAAATTAAAAAGGAAAAATACATAGCGTCTATGTCATTTTGTACGTGCGTACATGTATGGTGACTGCGCCTTCAGAAGAACGGAGCCATCCTTGTCAAAATGTTTATTTTTTACCATGCTACACAGCATTATGGATGTTGTGCAATATTGCTAAATACCATTGGCAAAGCCAATAAGTCCCAAAGGCAAGGTCTATTGGCTTTGCCAATGCCTGTTTATCCCTGAGACCTGTTGCGCTCTCTTGGTTTACTTCATAGGGCCATACACTCCATGGGCCATGCACACTGCCTCCTTATGTCTCAGCCAAGCTCATTTGTATCTTTTATTTTTGGGGATTGTTCCTCAACATTGATTGGACCTACACCTGGGTCATGTGACATCCTGCCCCTCCCCTGCACTTCTGCTATATTAAGGGTTCCACCAAAAGCTTTCATTACCCCTCTGTAGAAGTACCAGGCGGAGACAGAAACTTGAGTTGATGGCTTTTATTACAGAACATCAATGCGCCCACGATCACGGCGTCCGGCAACTGCAGATCCCCGGCACGACTAGACGTTGCTGAGGAATCTGCAGTTGACGATCCGCCATGGAGCGTGGAACTCAGTTTGAGAAATAACTTGTTTGTTCACGTGGAGACTGCACGCGCCCACTCACAACACCCTCCCATAATCGCCCCCTCTAAAATCCTTTCTTTTGAGCCCCTCCACCTCCCACTCCAATCATCCTTATTGGTACCAACTCACTTTGGTTCCTAGTTGCACCAAGGGGCATCGCTTTCAATAGTGCTGCAGGTGCATTGGCACCTGGACCTAGGGGGGTGAGGGGCTCTCTATATCTCAGTTATAGAATTATTGTCCTACCCATCTAAGACTGGGGACATTTTCCTTACTTGCACGAGGGCCCAAAGAACTCTTGCTACACCGCTGATTGTGCCCTCACTAGTGGAATGCACCATGGCTACTTCTTGGTACAAGCCATGAGACCATAAGCTTTGGGCATGTGTTCACTTTTATTGTGTTGCACCACTACTGCATCCTGTTGGACCTAAAGACCCATGCACTGTGATATCTTTTTATGTCCTTGGGTTGCACCTTCATTACAAACAACCGGGTGTAGCACAGCCACATTCTATGTTTCTTTGATCAGTTTTGTAGAATATATACCGCGTGCAATGCACTCTAATTGTCTTATATGAATGGGCATGAATAACAGTGATGTCAATTGCTTGTGACACAACCAGACCATGCATCTGAACCTCAGACACCACACCAGAACCCTTTCACCTAGGAGAGCCTACAACCACAGGGCCACACCGTCTACAGCCCCCTCTACTGCTCTGCCTTCGAAAGCTGTGGGCTGCTTCAGCGCTCTGATTCCACACCAGAAGCAGCGCGTCCTATATAAATGTTAGACAACATACATATTTCCATGACAAGCCGCTCCACGACATATTGAACTTATATTATCTGGATTGTGCCCTTCTGCACTTTAACTGGGCTCCCTGCAGGATCATCCTATCTGACATAACTCCTGAGGTGATTTAGGACTGATTTTTAACACTGCCCGCACACAGCCTTAATTAACAATAGTTTGATGAATACCACATGCATACCATTAACATACTTGTCCTGACTACTGCATAAAATATACATAGCAAACAGAAATTTACATACAGTAAACATGCCTATACATCCATATGATAAACAGGAGTGGGCATTGAAACGAGACACCTAAAAATAAGACATGTTAAAACCAAATTATCACACCTTAACCCCAATGATAAATTGCACCACAGAAATAGCCCAGTGCAAAATCCAAAGAGGCTGTACTAAAAGGCCGTGTTCAGTTTTGCATAACTTGATAAATGAGGCACATAATTATTTTTTTTTCCTAGGAAAATGAACAGCACCGAAAATCTAACGTTTGGGAAAACCTTTGTCCTGATCGATGCGTCTTAGAGTCTACACCCCGTGGTGGGGAGTAAGGTGAGTTTTTTTATTATTAAAAAGTTGTTTTTCAATATGACACGTGTGATCAAGCTGAAAACACATAATAAACTTAACTTGGACAATTCAAAATGGTTTTGAAAAGGAAGGGAAATTAATATGTAACATATCCTAAGTATACATTAAGCATTTCACTCTAGTTAAAAAA
The DNA here is from genome assembly GCF_964261635.1 of Lissotriton helveticus. Taxonomy (NCBI): domain Eukaryota; kingdom Metazoa; phylum Chordata; class Amphibia; order Caudata; family Salamandridae; genus Lissotriton; species Lissotriton helveticus. Next base: position 855,539,936 of record NC_136071.1, on the reverse strand, counting down.
TGTCCCTATTCATCTACATTCCTGGCACAATCTAATTGTTCCATGTTATGCACACGGATGTGCATTGGATTTATGGTCAACACTGACGTATGCCCATTTTCATCATAGTGCCCACAATTTTTCAATTCCATTTGGAATTCATTTGTGTTTAATGTGTGCATGCTAAAGATCGTTGGGCCATTTGTATGAAATAAAGGCTGCAAAATACTCGTCGTAAATAGCGACCAGTATTTTTTGGAACCAGTGTGGAATTTTCATAAAATACCTATGCACGAATAGGTTTGTTCATAAAATTCCGAACTGTGGTGTGGCACAAACCGAACTGCCTCATCAATAATCACGAGGAAGGCCACAAATTGGAACTCACAATGATTGGCGGCCATCACAGGGATTGTAGCCTGCTGAGGTCAGCAGAGGTCAGCAGACAAAATGTCTGTGTGTATGTGATCATTATAAAAAATATGTATGTGTGTATATATTGTGGCCTCTGCCTTTCCTTTTGGAGGGTTTGTTCTATGTTTGTTACATTGCCAGCCAGCGGCGTGTCACAGAGGCCCCTGCACATCAAGTTGGCCTGGTCAACACTGGCTCCCCTTTTTTTGCCTCGGTGAAAAAAAACTTTGTCCTTGAAGTTTTTGAAATGGACCAGGCTCACCAGTGCAAGCAGGAAGAATCGAAGCGGTGTCGGAGTCACTGAACTCCGCTCTGGGAGAGACGCAGTTGCGGACTTACCCCCGTGGAACGGATGCCTGCAATCACTGGCTGTGCAGTTGGGGACGCAAGAAGTGTGTTTATTTCTTTTGGTCATGGAAGAAACATGCGAGAGGGTTCCACATCGCACTGCTACTCACGCAACCACTTGGCGGCCCGATCCCGGCAGGCTGTTGCTTTCTGGGAGATGCAGTTTCTTCCTACACCCAGAGAACTGCGAAAGGTGAATTTCGTCATCAGTGGGCGGAGCGAACTCTAACTATTTCAGTTGGTGCAGGTGAACTAATTTGGTGGCAATCTACTCTCCTTCCTATCCACACTGGGCGCTGAGGAGGCTACACAGCCGAAATGCATTCGCCCGTTTTTTGCCAAGCCTGAAATAAAGAACCTCCGAGCTGTTCCCCTCTTGTGGCCTCTGCCTTTCCTTTTGGAGGGTTTGTTATTTATATATATATATATATATATATATATATATATATATATATATATATATATATATATATATATATATATATATATATATATATATATATATATATATATCACTGACAAAACCATAGGTTATAGACCATATATAGTTAGGAATTTGCATTTACAAAACCTTGAAAATTCACTGAAAAAACCATAGGTTAGAGACCATATATAGTTAGCTGGACATTTTATTGACATAAAACCAATGAAATTCCATATATAGTTAGTTGCACTAACTATATATCGCGCACCCGCAATCCACTGCTGATGATGTCACATATTACATCATTCATGACATGGTCAGTGACATCACTGATGACATCACTGATGACATCTCAAATGACATCACTAATGACATCACTGATGACATCTCAAATGACATCACTGATGACATTATCTAGTGTCTGTTTGTTTTTGTAAAGTTTAAATATGTTTTACATATTGAAGAATGAGTGGATGTATGGAAGACTGAGTGTGTGTGTGGCTGGCTGGGAGGTGTGTGACTCTGTGCATATCAATGTGTACTTGTATCAGTGATTGTATAAGAGAGTACGTATGTGTTAGTATATGTGTGAAAAGTATGGTGTTCTGTTTAACTGTATAGATGAGGAAATCGAAGTGTGATTGATTCTTCACAGGACTGACTAGGTGTATGAGTGCATATGATAGTGTTGTAATAATGAGTGACTGTATGTATGAGTGATTGTATGGGTGAATGAGTGAATGTGTGTGTAGACGTAGGAATCAGTGAGTGCGTATGTAGTAACTGGTATTGGTGTGTCATGATGTCATCAGTGATGTCATTTGAGATGTCATCAGTGATGTCATTTGAGATGTCATCAGTGATGTCATCAGTGATGTCACTGAAGTATGGTGTTCTGTGTTTAACTGTATAGATGAGGAAATGGAAGTGTGATTGATTCTTTACAGGACTGACTAGGTGTGTGAGTAACTCCATGGATGAGTGGCAGTGTGTGAGTGTCTGCATAGGTGTATGAGTGCATATGATAGTGTTGTAATAATGAGTGACTGTATGTATGAGTGATTGTATGGATGAATGAGTGAATGTGTGTGTAGACGTAGGAATCAGTGAGTGCGTATGTAGTAACTGGTATTGGTGTGTCATGATGTCATCAGTGATGTCATTTGAGATGTCATTTGAGATGTCATCAGTGATGTCATCAGTGATGTCACTGACCATGTCATGAATGATGTAATATGTGACATCATCAGCAGTGGATTGCGGGTGCGCGATATATAGTTAGTGCAACTAACTATATATGGAATTTCATTGGTTTTATGTCAATAAAATGTCCAGCTAACTATATATGGTCTCTAACCTATGGTTTTTTCAGTGAATTTTCAAGGTTTTGTAAATGCAAATTCCTAACTATATATGGTCTATAACCTATGGTTTTTTCAGTGAATTTCATTGGTTTTTTAAAAGCTAATATCTATAGCTGTAAAATATATTCTTTATTACGTGACGTATCACGTAGCCACGTGAGACGCCTCATGACGCGTCGCATAACCGTGACGTATCGGCTCTGCAGCGCAAACAAAACCCGTAACGTAAGTGTGCCGGAGCACGCTTACAGATATATATATTTTTTTTGACCTTAATTAGACAAAATCCACACGTGCACATATCTTGAGGCCTTGCAAAGGCACATCAAACAAACAGTCCCTACAATTTTGCCAAGTTTGCTGGAAATCTATTCCCTTAATTTTTTTTTTACTGTTTCTCTTGGTTTTCCCCTTGTTACGCTTACCGGGACGCTACCCGGTACGCGAACCGGACGCTCCAAAAACACAAGATGGCGGACTCCCGCTACGCTGCCGGTTAGCTGCCCGGTTCGCGTACCGGGAAGCGCCTCTACCGCGAAAAATCGCGGGGGACTTTAATATCCCCCTCATCAATCCTAGGGGGTCAGGAGTGGTCTACCTTGCCCCCTTTCCTTCATTTCCCCCTTCGTTTTTCACCACATCTTGTCTCTCGATCGTACCGAGAGACAAGATGGCGGCCGCTCCGGACTGTTTAGAATGTTGACAGACACCGGAGAGCCAATCAGCTTCGCTTCGCGAAGATCCGTTACGCGTCAGGTACGCGAACCGGGGCGCTAACCGGAGCCCTGTCACAGATATATATATTTTTTTAAACGTTAATTTCTCAAAATCCACTGGAGCACATATATTGAGACATAGCAAAGGCACGTCGGGCAAACCATATCTACAATTTTGCCAAGTTTCATGTAAATCTATTCAGCCGTTCGAGCTAAAAGTGAGTCTAACCGCCCTATGGAAAAATGAATGGGAAAAACGCGTTTTGGGACCCCCCTTTTTTCTCGGCCCCCCCTTGACGAAACCCCCCCAAATTTTCAGGGGCTGCTCAGAAACAAAATGTGCCATTTTCCTGAAAATTTCAGCCAATTCCGTCCACAAACGCCAAAGTTATTAGACATAGAATTTTCAGAAATCCCATAGAGAAAAAATCCTAACTATATATACCCACTGGCTATCGCCAGTAGGTAATATACATATATAAACATATATAATCTGCATATCTATATAAATATAAATGCATGCATACATATACATATATGCATACATATGCATGTTATTTACATGAAAGTTTTAAAAACACTATTAAAAGCAAAGCTAAAAAGCCACTTCATTACAAACAGAATGGCTTTAACTTAAACGAGGGCGAGATCTATTGCATTTTCAATGCTTGTTTACTTTGGTTCTATCAAGAAGGCATTCAGATGTGTCACACATTTGCCATAAATTCTGAATGTTAGCACTCTAGTTGCTCATTAGATCACTGTAGTAAAGCTAGTGCTCACCAGGGAAGTCTGCTGCTAATCATGGTTTGCAGCCATTTTCCCGCATTTTTTATCCCGCAGACTTTCAGTCCGTATACCATTATCCCGCAAGGTCATTGACCTCGCATACCATTATCCCGCATTTTTTCAAAACGCATGTGCATTTATCGCGCATGCCTTTACAAAGAATTACGTTTTAAAGGCATGTATGGTAAATGCATTTGCGTTGTGAAAACCACGATGACGAGAGAGGTAAGTGGGTTTGTGTTAATTTTTTCGTGGGTTAGTGAGTGTGTAGTGTAGTGTAGTGTTGTGTAGTGTAGTGTTGTGTTAGTGTAGTGTAGAGTTGTGGTGGTTGTTTAGTGTAGGGTCATGCTGGGGGTAGTGTTTTAGGGTTTAGGGTTGTGTTGTAGTGTTTGCGTAGTGTAGGGTCATGCTGGGGGTAGTGTTTTAGGGTTTAGGGTTGTGTTGTAGTGTTTGCGTAGTGTAGGGTCATGCTGGGGCTAGTGTTTTAGGGTTTAGGGTAGTGTTGTAGTGTTTGCGTAGTGTAGGGTCATGCTGGGCGTAGTGTTTTAGGGTTTAGGGTAGTGTTGTAGTGTTTGCGTAGTGTAGGGTCATGCTGGGCGTAGTGTTTTAGGGTTTAGGGTAGTGTTATAGTGTTTGCGTAGTGTAGGGTCATGCTGGGGTGTAGTGTTTTAGGGTTTTGGGTAGTGTTGTAGTGTTTGCGTAGTGTAGGGTCATGCTGGGGTGTAGTGTTTTAGGGTTTAGGGTAGTGTTGTAGTGTTTGCGTAGTGTAGGGTCATGCTGGGGGGTAGTGTTTTAGGGTTTTGGGTAGTGTTGTAGTGTTTGCGTAGTGTAGGGTCATGCTGGGGTGTAGTGTTTTAGGGTTTTGGGTAGTGTTGTAGTGTTTGCGTAGTGTAGGGTCATGCTGGGGTGTAGTGTTTTAGGGTTTTGGGTAGTGTTGTAGTGTTTGCGTAGTGTAGGGTCATGCTGGGGGTAGTGTTTTAGGGTTTTGGGTAGTGTTGTAGTGTTTGCGTAGTGTAGGGTCATGCTGGGGGTAGTGTTTTAGGGTTTTGGGTAGTGTTGTAGTGTTTGCGTAGTGTAGGGTCATGCTGGGGGGTAGTGTTTTAGGGTTTTGGATAGTGTTGTAGTGTTTGCGTAGTGTAGGGTCATGCTGGGGGTAGTGTGTTAGGGTTTTGGGTAGTGTTGTAGTGTTTGCGTAGTGTAGGGTCATGCTGGGGGTAGTGTTTTAGGGTTTAGGGTAGTGTTGTAGTGTTTGCGTAGTGTAGGGTCATGCTGGGGGTAGTGTTTTAGGGTTTAGGGTAGTGTTGTAGTGTTTGCGTAGTGTAGGGTCATGCTGGGGGTAGTGTTTTAGGGTTTAGGGTAGTGTTGTAGTGTTTGCGTAGTGTAGGGTCATGCTGGGGGTAGTGTTTTAGGGTTTAGGGTAGTGTTGTAGTGTTTGCGTAGTGTAGGGTCATGCTGGGGGTAGTGTTTTAGGGTTTTGGGTAGTGTTGTAGTGTTTGCGTAGTGTAGGGTCATGCTGGGGTGTAGTGTTTTAGGGTTTTGGGTAGTGTTGTAGTGTTTGCGTAGTGTAGGGTCATGCTGGGGGTAGTGTTTTAGGGTTTAGGGTAGTGTTGTAGTGTTTGCGTAGTGTAGGGTCATGCTGGGGGTAGTGTTTTAGGGTTTAGGGTTGTGTTGTAGTGTTTGCGTAGTGTAGGGTCATGCTGGGGGTAGGGTTTTAGGGTTTAGGGTTGTGTTGTAGTGTTTGTGTAGTGTAGGGTCATGCTGGGGGTAGTGTTTTAGGGTTTAGGGTAGTGTTGTAGTGTTTGCGTAGTGTGGGGTCATGCTGGGGTGTAGTGTTTTAGGGTTTTGGGTAGTGTTGTAGTGTTTGCGTAGTGTAGGGTCATGCTGGGGGTAGTGTTTTAGGGTTTAGGGTAGTGTTGTAGTGTTTGTGTAGTGTAGGGTCATGCTGGGGGTAGTGTTTTAGGGTTTAGGGTAGTGTTGTACTGTTTGTGTAGTGTAGGGTCATGCTGGGGGTAGTGTTTTAGGGTTTAGGGTAGTTTAGTTGTTTAGTGTATGCTAAAGGCATATTCGTTCTAAAAGTTTTCGTTATTTTAATTTGCGGCCTAATAGTACATGCGGGATTTTTTTTGCGGACTGATGGTATGCGGGATTTCGTCATATATTCGCTAATCATACTTTCTATGGCAAAATGAACCCCCTCATTTTGTTCATTTTTAAATTAAATGTTTTAAGAGTTACCACTTTATTCCAATCAAGATGGCTTCAGGTGTGCCATACCTTTGTAATAAGTAGGACTGTTAGCACTCTAGTTGTTCTTTAGAACACTCTGGGACATTCTGTCATTGGGCTATAGTTGGGCTACATCTGGCTGATATTTGGGCTACATTTGTTTTTTTTGTCTCTGGTGGCCATCTTTGGGCTACATTGGGCTACATTGGGCTACATTGGGCTACATTTGGGCTCCAACATATATATAGCCCAATGTAGCCCAATATATATTATTCAAAGTTAATTTTCGTAAAAACCACAGGAGCCTATATCTTGAGACATAGCAAAGGCACATCGGGCTACCAGTCCCTACAATTTTGCCAAGTTTGGTGTAAATCCATTCAGCCGTTCAGGCTAAAAGTGAGGCCAACCGCCCTATGGAAAATTGCATGGGAAAAACACGTTTTGGGACCCCCCTTTTTTCTCGGCCCCCCCTTGACGAAACCCCCCCAAATTTTCAGGGGCTGCTCAGAAACAAAATGTTCCATTTTCCTGAAAATTTCAGCCAATTCTGTCCTCAAACGCCACAGTTATTCGACATAGAATTTTCAAAAATCCCATAGGAAAAAAATCCTAACTATATATACCTACTGGCTATCGCCAGTAGGTAATATATATATATATATATATATATATATATATATATATATATATATATATATATATATATATATATATATACATATATACATGTATATACACATATATACATATACATATATATATATATATATATATACTAGCAGCCCGTCCCGACGTTGTCCGGGTATGAAATAGAATGTGTGTATTTGGCAAGGGCAATTTATTTTAAAATCTCGCTGTAGACAACATTTTTTGTTTCATTAGAATAGGGACAGAGATGGCCCAGCTGCAGCCCTGGTTGATGTTAGCAGGCATGTGTAATTGGTGTAGTGATCCGCCGCCTGAGCCCTGCTACAGCCCTGGTTGATGTTAGCAGGCGCGTGTAATGTCGTTGAATGAGAGAGTTATCAGCCGCAGGTAAATCCATTTAATGAGAGAGTTTAGTGACAGCGAGTAGGAGAGGCTGCAGTAATTGTCCCCGCAGACACGCTCATTTGCGTGTTCCGCCGCTTGAGGCCCAGATGCAGGCCTGTTTGATGTTAGCAGGCGCGTGTTCCCCCACTTGAGGCCCAGCTGCAGCCCTGGTTGATGTTATCAGGCGGGTGTAATTAGTGTACTGATCCGCCGCCTGAGCCCGGCTAGAGCCCTGGTTGATGGTAGCAGGCGCGTGTAATTTCTTTGAATGAGAAAGTTCAGTAACAGCGCGCAGGAGAGGCTGCAGTAACGTTACTTACCAGGCCTCCAGGTGAACGCATTTGTCACGCCCCCAGCACACGGCCACAGCAGACGATCTTCTGATTAATGTACGACCCACATGGCATGAAGGGCGGAATGTAGCACACGCCCCCAGCGTACCCCTTGATGCGGCGCAATTGCGTTCACATGGCATGAAGGCCGGACACACGCCCCCGCGTTTCTCATGCCCTCAGCGTGTCACGCCCCCAGCGTGCCCCTTGATGCTGCGCAGCAACGTAATTGACGCTTCTATGTACGACTCACATGGCATGAAGGGCGGACACACGCCCACAGCATTTGTCACGCCCCCAGCGTTTGTCACGCTCCCAGCACACGCCCACAGCCCACAATGTGATGGCCGTACCACACGCCCCCAGCGTTAGTCAAGCCCCCAGCCCACGCCTACAGCACAACGCAGATACGCCCACAAGGGACAACTTTGCTGGTACGGTTCTTTCACCTTTTAAATCTATAGAGGAGTTGGCCTAACAGCTAAGGCGCTCGACCTCGGACCTGGGGATCTGGGTTCGAGTCTTGGTAACGACGCCAAACATCCTGTGATTCTGGGCAAATCACTTAATCTCCCCGTGCCTAACAAAAATGAATGTGTGTCCTCATGTAACGTAACTGGTGTTATGTAAAGCGCTCTGATACCTGATTCAGTTAGGGTCAAGTTCGCGCTATATAAAACTCTGCAAAAAAAAAAGAAAATATGGTGGCCGTCGGCATAGCCTATGTCCTTCTGCTACAACTGCTCTTTCCAACGCTGTATTGGGTGTTGTGATTGGTGCTGTGGTTACTGAGATCACCCGCCTCAAAGGTTTGGGCTCTCTCTTTATAATATTAGTATGGATATATATATATACATATATATATATATATATATATTCACTGAAAAAACCATAGGTTATAGACCATATATAGTTAGGAATTAGCATTTAGAAAACCTTATTTTACTCACACAAAACCATTGAAATTCCATATATAGTTAGTTGCACTAACTATATATCGCGCACCCGCAATCCACTGCTGATGATGTCACATATTACATCATTCATGACATGGTCAGTGACATCACTGATGACATCACTGATGACATCTCAAATGACATCACTGATGACATCACTGATGACGTCTCATTTGGCATCATTCTTGTGCTAATACGATAAACTTCTTCAGACTCTAATATAACCTTAGATACACTCAGTGTATACAGACACTCACACACTGCCACTCATCCATGGAGTTACTCACACACCCAGTCAGTCATGCAAAGAAACAATCTCACCTCCATTTCTTCAACTATACAGTTATACACACCTTACTTATTGAAACATATACTAACACATATTTACTCTCTTATACAATCCCTGATACAAGTTCACAATGATCGATACAACCACTCACTCAGTGGCTCTCATGCACAGTTATTTATATATGCCAACTCTCACATGTACTGTGTTTGACATATGTACTTACTATGACATGTAGCATTGAGATATCCATTCACTCATCAATACACTCATGCACACAGTCAACTGCCCATGTAGCTGTTTCCACATGCACTCTTGAACTCATACACCTAGTGAATAAACTGCTCACACATCTATGCACAGAGTCACACACCTTCCAGCCACCCCCACACAAACTCAATCTCCCATAGAAATACTTGGGCAACCAATTAATAACACATATAGCCTCTCGTATAGCTAATGATCAACACATGCAGCAGTTTACATCACAACAGACATAATGATGCACAAATTAAGACAGTTTAGTCACTAACCCGTGCATTCAGTAAGACGCATTTAATCACTCACTCATACAGTCAATCACGCACCTACTAAAACCTTCATTCAGACACTTATACATCCACTCATTCTTCAATATGTAAAACATATTTAAACTTTACAGAAACACATAATCACTGGATGTTGTCATCAGTGATGTCATCAGTGATGTCACTGACCATGTCATGAATGATGTAATATGTGACATCATCAGCAGTGGATTGCGGGTGCGCGATATATAGTTAGTGCAACTAACTATATATGGAATTTCAATGGTTTTGTGTGAGTAAAATAAGGTTTTCTAAATGCTAATTCCTAACTATATATGGTCTATAACCTATGGTTTTTTCAGTGAATTTTCAAGGTTTTGTAAATGCTAATTCCTAACTATATATGGTCTATAACCTATGGTTTTTTCTGTGAATTTCATTGTTTTTTTAACAGCTAATATCTGTAGCTGTAAAATGTATTCTTCTTTAAATCCAAAAATATATTTTATATGTTTATGAATAATTTTTTTTTAAAATATTTTTTTTTCTTCGTTCCCGCTTCGCGAATCGGGAAGCTTCCCGTTAGCTGACCTTGATGCCGCGAAATAGACCGCGAGCCGGTAAACGTTTCTTTACCGCAAGTGCCGCGTTAGAAAACAACATCGTGACGCCTCCCGTCCGCATGACGTTCCACGTTGTCGCGTGATACGTCATATGACGTGCTACGTTAGCGAACTGGTACGCGAAGCGAGTGCCAAAGCGCAGGTTTCTGGAAGCAAACCGGGAGGCCCTGCAAAGCGCTTAACGTAAACACAGCAAGTCATGTGACTTGGTAATAACACTTTTCATTGGTTCATTTCACTTTTGGTTTCCTAATGATGTAAGACTAGGTCATATAATCTAAAATGAACACTTTTGATTGGTTGAGAACTCTTGTTTTTCCCAAATGATGAAAATCCCTCCTTCTTTCCTCACTCTGACTTTCATCATTGTGAGAGAAAGACCCTTTGTGATCACTGAGCAATGGCTTCTTTAGTAGCTTCAGCTGGTGCTTCCCCACCACCTCCACCACATCCAAGGAAGAGTGGACCACCTGCTCAAGTTGTAATTCAACAAGAAGAAGAAGAAGAGGAACAGGAGGACGAGCACGAAGAGAGGCAGTTTTTGCCTGAGCAGCCCAAGACGTCTCACCGGAAAGAAAACTTCATTTGGCAATTTTTTAAAATTCCCAAAGGTCAGAAAAAAGTAAATGCAAGATACGTTACTTGCCTTATATGTCAAGATAGACTGTCCAGAGGGACCGACAAAAAATACAGTTTCGGAAACTACACAATGCATCGCCATATGACTAGGTGGCATCCTAACAACTACAGTGCTGCACAGTTTCGGAACGACCTAGATAATCTCCCTATTATGGCCAGAAGATCTGTTGTACCGGAAGTAACGGGACCAGAGGGCAGGGAGATGGTGCCAAATATACAAATGAGATTTGGTGAAGTAAAACACACCTGCGTATTTTGCGATGGATTCATTTCCTACGGAGAAAGAAGCATCACTCTGATCAACAGAGCTATTGACTATCATATGCAAGTTTGTCCGAAACGCCCAAAATAATAAATACTTCTTTTTTTTGTTTTGTTGCTCCTGTTGAGCCCTTTACAATGAATCGTTTTCATTGCCCCCTCCAAGAAAAACCCAAAAAAATATAAAACTGTTCCGAAAAATTCAAAAACATTAAAAAAATGTTCAGAAAAAAAAAAAAAAAGTTCTTTTCAGAACTACCTCCCCGTTATTAAAAAATTGGTACAATATTTGGAACTGTGCCAACCTCTATTTCTCTTAGTTCGCTTCCTAGTTCGCTCGCTGGTACGCGAACTGGAAGCGAACCAAAAACAGTAAGTATAAGGGAAGGAAACACACACTTATGTTAAAAGAAAGACAGCTATAGGGGAGTAAACTAGAGATACTATTACCCATAATCCACTACTGATGATGTCACATATTACATCATTCATGACATGCTCAGTGACATCATCAGCAGAGGATTGCGGGTTTTTTGGCAACATGCCTTATCCACGGTTTAATAACGCTGCCTTTTGCTTTATATAAGTTTTCAAATTGTATGAAATATATACCAATAGGTCTTTATGAACCTTTAGGTAGTGCTTTTGTTCATGAGGTCTGGTCGCTTCCATACACATACAGATGTTTCAAAGATGATCAAGAAGTTTATCTGAATGGAGAGGAATGCACTGAGACGCCAGATCATTCACTAATGTGTAGGCACATACAGTTACACGATTCATGCAACAAACACCGACCAAATATGGCTTGCATGTTGCAAGGCACGCCAGTTCCTGCTATCATCCCCACGTTCAAGTTGTTGGAAAATGGTAGTTATTTGATGCTCAATAATGAAGATTGTTCTGAGTTAATTAAAAGTATTCCTTTTATCGTAACAGTAAGTGAACGGGTTATTTGCTGCAGAAATGTTCTATTTCCTCCCACACATGAACATAGGGAGTTTTCAATCTGGCCACAAATACCAACCTTGGGACACGTTTCAACGGCATGACAAGAATAAGAGCTCTTTTGTCTCAGAGAGAGGTGGCCTTGAGTTCGGCCCGTGAAACTTTCGTACTTCACATAGCGAACACCCGTACACAGGTTTGCCTTTCAATTTCAGCAACATGTTTCCGACTATCTTTAACGCATCCTCCACAAAATCCCTGGCACACTTTTTTAAAGTTGTTACCAGTGGTCTCGTGACTTCATTTGAGAAAATCTTTGGAGTCATCCCTGCTCCCTTTCATTCCATTTTCTCCACTCTGGTTCGTGGATTGCATTTTTACTTGCATTACCAGCGGACGCTCTTGTGCTTTTTTACATTTTTAAATATGGATGTCCCTCCTATGCAACCTCCGACCCTGCAGCTGCTGACACTGTTCCGCAATCGCATGCTAGAATATTATGGCACAATGCCGTTGGCGATATTAAGCACGGCATATGGATTATCTTTTCGGTTCTCCTACTTCACCTGTGTCCAGCCTGTATTTCACTGCCTGACCTGTGATTTCGATTGGGCCATTGATTTGTGTCTCTGCGGACCGGTTTCTCCTGACGTCGACTTTAATCAGCTGATGACTCCTATCATTACTCACGAGTTGATTTGTCCTGGCGAAAGGATTATGGCTGTGGCATTGATGCATGGACTACTTGGTCCCTGGAATTTACTGGCGGCAGCACAGTCTTTCTTGGAACACAGCTTTCTTGAAAACCCACCGAGCTGTCCTCTGATGGTGATAGAGGATCCGGTGCTGGGAGAGCACGTATGTTCTTTTCCGCTTTTAAATTGGATGGCTGAACTGTTTTCGGATGAAGACGGTGACTTCCTGTTGGAGGCTGTTGCAGCTTATTTTGCATACACAGTTATGTCATAGACCTTTTTCATGTTTCATATGCTGAGTACTAGCATTTCATTGACAATTCATTGACTTAATTGTCAAGTTTTTATTATTTACCTTGCCTATTGGCTTAAGACTCGATAAAGTACTTGGCTGTTTTATTTTTCTTTAGCATTGAATTTTCCTAGTTTTTAATGCTTTACCTTGCGGACCGTCCACATATAAACTTGCAATCTGCTCTCATGAGATGGCACTTCTATTATCTTATTCAGTTCGTTTCCGGATCATGAGGAGGTGTCATCTAGGTCCTGGATATCTTTACACCGTGTTAAGTTAGCATGGGCTCATTACCGGTTTAAACGCCATTTTTCCTTTTTTGCAACTTCTGCACACGACATTTAGTTGTTGCTTTAGCTTTCCACCTAGTAGTTCATCGTGGTTTACATGAGAATAATATGTTATTGGTCTACTATCTGCTTTACTTGTTAAACTATATCTGTACAGCGAGTGCTAAAGTTTCAAGAACAACACGATACAGAATTGTTATGAGGTCTGATCTCCACGACTTCATACTCATAACATAAGTGCAACTTCTGCCAATTCTGGGCATGAGGCGGGTTTTATATTGCTTTGCCGAACACACATACACAACAGTTGATGCGGTTCACATGAAGAGAGAGCTGGTGTATGCTGATGTGATTCCTTCAAATCTAAGACACTAAAGTATGGGCACGCCCTAAACCAACACAAAGAGACCTTCTTAGCAAATAATATAATATGTGTATTAGGGAGGGTGAGATATAAGCAGCCGCGGGCCGTGGAGGGAGTTACGGTGAGGCAGGGAGGCGGGGAGGGGGAGAAGCAGGGTGGAGCCCTCTCTACCTTGCCCCTCCCCCTCCCCGCCTCCCTGCCCCACCGTAACTCCCTCCACGGCCCGCGGCTGCTTATAAGTGTTGCTAACTCTTATTCATTTACAGCATGTTAACATACTGTCACCATTCGCTTTTTATGTACTAGTAACTATGCTGGTAATTTTGCTACTGATAATATGTGTACTTGTATTCTCCACCCTGCTTCTCCCCCTCCCCGCCTCCCTGCCTCACCGTAACTCCCTCCACGGCCCGCGGCTGCTTATAAGTGTTGCTAACTCTTATTCATTTACAGCATGTTAACATACTATCACCATTCACTTTTTATGTACTAGTAACTATGCTGGTAATTTTGCTACTGATAATATGTGTACTTTTATTATCTAAGGTACTACGCCTGAGAAGACGGCATTAGTAAATAAACATTTCAAATACACATGTGTTCTTCTTAACTCCATGTTCTGGTTTCTAAGAAATATATAACGACCGACTGTTCATGAGTTCCACGTATCCTGAGGTACTATAAGTTCATATTCTGGATTGTCTAAACATTGAGAGTTTGTTATATCCAATGTGACACTGTACCTAGCTTGCTAAATAGTTTTTGATTACTAACGTGAGTTTTGGGACACCCTAATTCGCCGAGGTTCCAATCCTCTGTCCACAGTTCTGTGTGAGAACAGAAACCCTGCGACAGGGGCACCCCCGACCCTTGCTGGACCTTCATCACACTTGCGATACAACTCCAGCAATGCGCCACCTTTACGGCACAGATACATCACGCATCTGTGCTGTTTTTGCCCCGTGATGCGCCGCATTGTAAATGCAGCACACCATAGGTGACGGAACAGCGGCACAGAATGACTAACACATCCCTGGTGATGCGCCAGTCATCATAAATCTATCCCTATGCTTCTTATCTTGTTAGAGATGAACCGCCATATGTATCATCAAAGTTATTTGCATTTCCTAAATAGCGAACTTTAAGGAATAAATAGCGATTCTTTACCATTCCTAGTTTGCGATGAGCTATTTGCTAATTAGCCGAATGTAGCCCAATGAAGCCCAATGTAGCCCAATGTAGCCCAAAGATGGCCGCCAGACACACAAAAAAACAAATGTAGCCCAAATATCAGCCAGATGTAGCCCAACTATAGCCCAGTGACAGAATGACCAATCAGCTTCGCAAACCTCCGTTACGCGAAGCGGAGCGCTGTTACAGATATATATCTTTTTTTGAACGTTAATTTCTCAAAATCCACTGGAGCACATATATTGAGACCTAGCAAAGGCACATCGGGCTACCAGTCCCTAATATTTTGCCAAGTTTCGTGCAAATCCATTCAGCCGTTCAATTATTATTTTTATTATTTTTTTTTGCCCCGCGGGGCCCTTTTAAAACCTCCACATCAAACCTAGGGGGTCAGCGAGGATCTACTATGCCCCCTTATAGTTATTTCCCCCTTTGTTTTGACCTCCTCTTGTCTCTCGATCCTACCGAGAGACAAGATGGCGGCCGCTACGGACTGTTTGGAATGTTGACAGACGCCGGAGAACCAATCAGCTTCGCTTCACAAAGCTCCGTTGCGCGAAAAGTCCGCGAACCAGAGCGCTAACCGGTCCGCTGTTACAGATATATATCTTTTTTTAAACGTTAATTTCTCCAAATCCACTGGAGCACATATATTGAGACCTACAAAAGGCACATCGGGCTACCAGTCCCTACAATTTTGCCAAGTTTCGTGCAAATCCATTCAGCCGTTCGGGCTAAAAGTGAGGCCAACCGCCCTATGGAAATTAACATGGGAAAAACGCGTTTTGGGACCCCCCTTTTTTCTCGGCCCCCCCTTGACGAACCCCCCCCAAATTTTCAAAGGCTGCTCAGAAACAAAATGTGCCATTTTCCTGACAATTTCAGCCAATTCCGTCCACAAACGGCAAAGTTATTAGACATAGAATTTTCAAAAAACCCATAGAGAAAAAATCCTAACTATATATACCTACTGGCGACCGCCAGTAGGTAATATATATATATATATATATATATATATATATATATATATATTCACTGGGGAAAAAACTTTTAAGTAACATTATAGTTAGGTGGAAATGTAAGTGATAACCTTAATGTTTTGAACTAAAAAAACACAGAAATTCAGCAGTTCTAGGTAGCAGTTCTAACTATAACTTGCGCCCCCGTCAAGCACTACTTATTACCTCACATATGACATAACTCATTTTATTTATTTATTTATTTAATCAGTTTTTACATAGCGCAAACTTTACCCGTAGATGACATGCTCTATGACATCATTTATGACATCACTCATGACATCTCAAATTACTTCACTGATGACATCATCCAATGAGTGTGTTACTATGTTTTACAGTTTACATAGAGACAGGTATCTATCATATTACTTTTCTACCTCATTTTGAACAGCCTATGTCCAGCTAATCAGTATGTGTTTACAAAATGCATGTGCTCCCAATGCACCACAAGTGTGTAGAACTATTAAACATGTAATACATCTTTCTTATGAAGAGTAACTCTGTGTGCAGGTGACAGTTGACTTCGGTTCATTTTGTTCCACACAAGTTTTTTGGTACTGCTGAAAGTGTTCAGCAGGGCAAAGATTCTATGCACTACATACTAAGTATTGTAAGCAGCCTTCAGTTATTAGAAAGAATCATCTCGGCATAACAATATCTGATTAACATAGATGTCTGTATTTAGCAGGTAGTAACCTATGTTCATGTGCTTGTTTTGTTTCAATTGTTTTCACCACAGTATATAGGCTGTAGGTATTATGATTTTTAGCACCGTCGGACCTTGATTATTTTAAGTGAATAGTCACCCTGCTAACTATAACTGGTGAATTTCTGTGTTCTGTTTATTTCAAAATGCAAATGTTATCACTGACATATTCACCTAGCTACAACGTTACTTTAACCTTTGTATCTTTCAGTAAATTTCTATATTTAAAAAAAGAAAATATAGTAGATCCTTTTATCACACCCAACTATAGCGTTATTTTAACATTTGTTTCTTCAATTATTTTCAAGGGTTTTTTAAACATAAAGTAACACTTTTTTTTCTCTGAGTTTTATACAGCGGGAACCTGACTCGAAGGTATTGGGTATCAGAGTGCTTTACATGAGCACTAATTTCATTACATAAGGACACATTCATTTTTTAGGCACAGGGAGATTAAGTGATTTGCCCAGAATCATAGGATGTTGAGCGTCGTGCCGCAACTCAAACCTGGTTCCCCAGATTTGAGGTCCACTGCCCTAGCTGTTAGGCCACATCCTCTACCATACGTAAATGCAAACCCCCTGCGCAGGGCTTTGGCCATGCACAGCAGGGGATTAGGCTGCAAGTCCTGGCCACAGGACAGGCCCTGCAGCCAGCACCCCCCCCCATACAGCCCCACTCTTCTCACGGCCTTCAGCCGTGTGCAGTAGGGGTTTGCCCATAGGTCCTATCCCTGGAGACCCCATCCCCCAGAGTCAATTTTTTACATTAAATGGGGTGGGAGCCACACAGATCTTTTTCCCACGCTGTTAACAGCCCCAGGGACCCCATCCGGAGAGTCACTTATTTAAATAAAGTGAAGGGCCCTCATTCCTAGGGCAATTTTGTCTCGGGGACCCCATCCCCCAGGGCCCTGTGTAGTCCTTCTGGAGTGAGGGGCATGTGGCCCCCTTTCCTGAGCTACTTTTGACCCTGGGGACCCCATCCTCTGGGGCCTGGCACCTTTTGATAAGGGGCATGGTGCAGGCGGCTCCCTTCCCCGGGCTGGTTTTGGCTCCGGGCACCCCATCCCCCGGGGCCTGGCACCAACTTAAAAGTGGAGAGGGCACACACCCCCACCACCTAACAGGCCGATTTCGGGCCCTGGGGACCCCATTCCCCAGGGCCTGACACCTTAAAGATGGGTGCCCATGTGCCCATCAAGGGCACCCAACGTATCCCATGGGGGCTGGCAGGGGGATCCCCAAGGCCCACATGGCCCCAGCCGACTCCCTGCACCCAGCGGGAGATGGCATTGCTCCCAACTAGAGGGAACAGCTAATAAATATTATCCAAAAGAATAATAAGTATGTAGTGTAGTTACTATATTCCCAATAGGCTCTGCGCATTGGAGTAATATAAACAGCAGTGTAGACGTAGGACTGAGGTCATCTAGGTCTCTACTGACTATATTAGACTTAATTAGTTTTGCCAGCTAGCTCAGAGGTCACTAGAAACTTTCTCGAGTAAACAAGGAGGTGTTAATTTCCCTGAATAGACAAGAAGGGATTAGCTTTTGACAACCGCATAAACATGACAACTTTGCTCCCTCAGAATAAAGAGTATATCTCTAGAGTCGTGTGAAAACAACAGTTATTTCACTCAGTCAATCGTGCATACTTAGTTTCACCAGAGTGCAGAGAAATAGAGAGACGGGCGTTTTCAATAAAAGGTGTTATTTATTGAGCAGTCTTCTTTCTCATGCAAGAGAAATGAGTTGCCACAATTGCAATACTTATCATGAAGTAAAGTGCGTACAGTAAAAGTAGTATTATGAAATAATACTGTAAAAGCATGGATATGGTTTCTTAGCCATATGATACTTTAAAATGGATAAAATATATACATACATAAAAACATTGACTAACGTACTCAACTGGTGCTTCTAAGATACGCCTACCCCGGTGTACCTGAACTAAGCCTAATACGTGGGAAGGAGTAAGTAAGTTGCAGTTTAAGTTAAGTTGGTTTTTTGCCAAGAATCTGAATCAAGAATTCTCTTAAGAATTTAGTCAGCTCCGTACCTTGGTAATAGAATGAAGGAGGTCTTGTATTTCGTGTCTCAGGACTCGATCTCCCAGCAACCCGCAAGGGTGACTGGAAACACCGAAGCTGGAATTTCTCGGCTTCCTTCGGCTCTCGCATCAGCTGGGCGTCGGGCAAGTAGATAGCCGCTCTGCTCCAAGCCACTGTGTGTTTGCTTAAGGCAATGTTGGTATATTTATACGTAAGGTTGGACATAAGACGTCACTAAGAACTAACAGTTCTTTCTGGACTCCAGGAGTTCTTGTGCAAATCAAAACAAAAGCAGGTGGATTTCCTGGGCTGCTGGAGGCTTGGTTTGTTTAAAGAACGCGTTGTACTTTCTCGGAGTCTATGGGAGTAGCCTTGCCGTATTTGGACTGCATGGGCTATGACTAGATATGGACATGATTCCTATGCCTTTATAAGGACATGTTTTGTTATAACCATATAAGGGCATGAATCGGGGATATCTTGATTAGGGTCCTAGATAGATTCACAACACCCACTCCACGTATTCATGTCCATCATTACTAAATACTAAGCAATACTAAACATATAACGATGCATGTGTGTTTTCCAAACCACCCCAAAATACATAAATTGCATTTGAAATGGTGTATGGTATATACACGAAAATGAGTATTGGTACTGTACGTTTTTCAAGCAGTGATATCATTCAGAAAATGCATATATAAATATCAGCTGAATGAATTGCGAAAATTACATTTATGAAATGGCTCTGAATACAGAAAAGAAGGTCGAGACCATTTCATCACATATTTACAAAATACTGTACATGTGCTGGAGGCTGAGGTAAAATATTGTCTCTAGTGTCTCTAAAAATAGAAGCTCTGTTCTCTAAGAATAGTTCTACTTTAAGCAGAATACCAGGTGCCAACAAAAAGGTAAATATTTTGGAAGTGGAAAAAAATAATTTCGCTTTCAGGGGAAAAAATAGTTCCAATTGTTTTCAGTACTTTCGTTTATCAAAAAACTGAAGGCCGAATTCAGAGTTCAAGGAACGCTGTGTGCTCGTTTGTTTTAAATGTTATTCTCGTTGTTAGGAGAGAACATCATATCAGACAGGGTTGTGAAAAATTGGTCTACAACATCAGTTGAAAGTTCAACCAAGTTCGAAAATGCTGAAATAGTGCATATGTGAGAATCATTGCCATCATCGATGTCAGGATCAGCAATGCTCACAGAAGGTTGTACCTGTGTGGTGCTGCTTTCATCTCGTACTCCACCGCCACCTAGTCGTAATGGTGAATTCTCAACGAATGCCGTCATCAGAATAGGTAGCCGCTGGGGACAACACGTTGCATGAGTCGTTACCGGACCTAGCAAAGTATCGATATCCATTGGTACTGCTGATGGTAGTGTAAGACAGACGTCCAACACGCATTCTTCTCCGCATAGCAGACATCGAAGCACAGGTAAGATGCAATCTTGCCAGATTGTTCTGAATTAAAGAAACCAAGTTGTATTCAGATCTCTTAGCCGGACTAATCCGAGGACTTTAGTGATTCGGTCTCGGTAGCGTATTGCTAGAATCGTTTCTTCCATCGTAGCTGGAGTTTTGTCTGTGGCTTGGCTTGCCATATCGGAGCAGAAGGATCAAAAATAAAATTCCTGCTACGAGTCCCAAAAGAAGAGGCAGGCCGCCGAATAACGAATGCACAAAATTTGGGGAAATGCCTAGAACTGTTTCGAAGGGTGCTAACAGTCCCGAAAAAATTGTCTTAAATACATGTGCGATGCCACTGGTATCAGACATGTTTAAGATTTGGCTCAACATTTCTACGAAATGCACGGGGCAATTTGTTGATAATAGGGTATGTATCTCTGCCGCTGTCCTTGCAACTTGCAGATCATACGTCTCTTTGGACGAGGCTAAAGGCACAGTTGTCTGTAAAAGAATAGACTTCATTCTGCTTAAAGTATCAATTCGAATAGAAGAGATATTCAAAGAAGGCCATATTGCCGCCTCCATGTCTGGATTGCTGTTTGGATACAATACTTGCATACAGCAAGTGACCATGGAAGTGACGCTCACGAGATAGGCTTTTCCTGGCACCATGCCACAACAGCTGTGGTCACTTATTAGAACGTAGCTGCCGTTGGAAAGCTGTCTGAAAAATGGCTCTATCTGTGTTGCAGGAGTGCCATGCAGGTGACATAAAAAGGTTATTTGATGAACCTTTGCAGGCCCCATGCAAGTTAATACCGTGACACAGAAGTGTACCGCTTAGTGATTTTTTACAAATATTACCACTAAGAAATACCTCTTTTTTCCCTTCACTATAACATTTGTGCGTATAAGGTAAATCCCATGTTGACTTGATGTATCCTTTACCCAACCTTTCATACAGGCATGCTGGTATATATTTTTGGCAATACTTAAACTGGAAAGTTGTTACCGGAATTGTAATTGTTCTGCGTATTATCCATTCAATGACAGGTCTCTCTGACATTGTCAATGGTAATTTCTCAAGTTTTTCAATGCTCAGAATCGTATAGTCTGCACCTTTTTGTGCCAAACTGATTTGTTTATCAGTAAGGTTAAGGATAGAGAATAATGACGTTGTGTTGATTAAACGCCATGGCACGTAGCCTGAACGTAGATTTTGCAACGTCCAGCCTAGCTGTACAATAGAACGTAATTGGGACTGACCATGTTGTAACATTAGCAAGTCCTGCTCTATTATATCAATAGCAGATGATACAATGCTGTCCAGTGAATATATTCTGGAGGACAGAGTCGTTAACCCATTGTCCTCTACAGAAAGCGATTTTTCCAAATTAATACGATCAATTTCTCGAATTTTTTCTGCAGTTTCAATTTACATTACTTTCCAAGCTTCGTTGTAAGCAGCGTATATACCGGCGTATATGAAACGTTTTTTATGCTGTTTGCGTGGTCCCAGTATGAAATCACGCAAGACAGCACCGTCTTTAAGTAAAGTCAAGTGTTGCTTCATTTCAGCCAGTGTGGATTTCTGTAGCCATTCGAGGCATAATTTCCCTACACTGTATGTTGTAACTATCCCTGGATGTTGTCTCTGGGAATATCTTGGGTCTGGCCTGTTCAGTTTTAACCCCTGTATTTTGTTCAGGAATCTATCTTGACAGTTATTTGTGTCTGTGGGCCAGATCAACCATTTTTTCCAATCAGGATTTGTTCTGTTTTGGTGAAAAATATGGGATACGTCTATCTCCACATCCGTAGTGCTATTACTATCAGGTATGGCCTTTGGAATAGACGGTTTGTTTAAGTCTTTTATCTTGGCTAAACCAAGACAGGTTGTTTGTCGAATGGTGTCATTCAGGAATATTATCTGTTCTGGGATCATGCAGGCTCTAAATAATGCTTCTAGACCTTGTACCTGCCAGTCTTTTGTACCCCAGATGGTTTTTGTTTCAATGTTGTTTTTCCAAAATTCAAAACCAAATGTAGACATTTTTTCATAAAATGTTTCAGAATAAATCAATTTAGTATTTGTCAACATTGTTTTCATTCCTGTCTTATCATTTTGAAATAAAACGTTTCTGCATCACTTGTGTTAAACCCTGAGAATTATGGGAATTTCTCAAAAAATGTTTTCGAGCTGCCTTTAGGTGGTGTTGCACAATGTTCCCATTAGTTATAAGTAAAAACATTTCTAGGTTGAGCAGATTTATGCAAATAGTGATGACCATAATGATTATAACAGTACATTTCTTCATAATTTGATGAACCCTGCAAGTAATCATGTTCTGTGAATTTTTCTGACAAATACTAAATCTGACATCATATTATTAATATTTTCAAAGTCCCAATCATCAGAGAAAGTACTTGGTGTCACAAAGTCACTTAAGGAAACCTTGAACTGGTGTGGATATTTCAAGAGCTCAATCGGGCCATAGATTTCATAATCCGTTTTGTCCCATGCTACCCCACCGGGTATTGGATTGGCTGTGATGTTCACTGATGACAGTTCTCTTTTCTCGATGTGTGAGGTTGTGTGAGGCTTTAGGGCCAAGTTGATGTTCTGCTTGCTGTGTCCATTGTACTATATTTTCCATCAATAAATCTACCCAAACATAAAACCATGATGAGCCAAAACAGGAGGAAAAGTACACCTAACACAATCCAAAATTCAATCCATGGAGAAATCAGATATGTTTCTTGGAGTTGATGAAAGAGTTCAGTTACTTTGTCTTTGAAAGTTTTTGTTGCTGGCGTTTCTTCATGTTCACTTGGATCATCAGAAAAGTCATCGAAATTGATGAAGTAGCCAGACGCAGTTCTGTCAATTGTTGGAATTGCTTCCGGATTTTCTTTAGTCTTTGGATCTTTCTTTGGGACATTAGTATAGTCCGATGCTACATCATTGTAGACAGGTGTTTCTTGACGAACTGTTGCAATTTGTGTTTCAAGAGGCACAAGTTCCATGGCTTTGTTGCATAGTTCTTTTTTATTTACTGCAGGTTTATCAAAAGTGATTAGTCTCTCAGTTTGAACCTCTTGGATTGTAGCACGATTTGGTCTTCTGCTACTTCTTGGGAGTCCACTGGGCCTACTACTTATTATTGGCCACATGATTGTGGTTTTACCAGGTCGATGGATACAACTCTGTTCTCCTTTTTACCAGCAAGGGGCGGTAGTACTACTGATCTTGTTCCGCTGACAGCTAGGACAGGTACTGCTTTGCTGTAAGAAGGCCCAAATTCCTTCTTCACCGCGATCTTCTCTCTAAATAGATCCCCAATCTTTGGAATCCAGACAGGTCTTGCTGGGACAGGTGGTTTCTCTTCAGTGGCTGTTGGCTTTAACTTTATATTACTCAGACTTCTTCTTGTTTCATTTAAGTCCTGTAAAACAGCCAAACGGTCTTTGATATCAAAGGCTTTTCTTCTACCACTGAAGTCTGACAATCTAAGTCCTGGATGTGCATTCTAGTGCCGAACAATAGTTCGTATGGAGTGATACCTTTTAGAGAATTTCTTGGCAGATTGTTAAGACTACGTTGGACACTTGTTAAATGTTTGACCCACCCATCACCCGAACCTATTACCCTCGCCGTTATAGATTTCTTTATGTCACGTTTTTTTCTTTCCACTACCGCATTACCCTCAGGATAGAAGGGGGAAGAGTACCGCAATGCAATGCCCATGCTGGTCATGGCCTCTTTGTAAGCTTGAGAGCTAAACGCGGGACCCTGATCAGAATGTAGCATGCCAATTGCATATGTGCCGATAAAGACTCGCAAATCTTTTATAACAGTTCTGGCGTCAGCCGAGCGCTGGGGCCGGCATTTTAAGTGAATCTAGTCTTAATATTTATGGGAACGCATTTCTCCGGTTGGATTTCTGTTTATAGATATCCTGATGCTTTCTAATAAAGGAGTCCTGGCAGTAGTCTGGTCCGGTTCACAACTGCGATCTCTGTTGCAGTCTGGACAATCCTTTGCAAATTTGTAATTTTGCAGGCTCATCCCCGGCCACCAGTATTCTGATTGTAATTCTTTTAGAGATTTCACGATCTCTTGGTGCCTCAGACCCTGTCCCATGTGTGCTTCTTGAATCAAGTAAGCCCTCCGGTTCGTGTATGGAATTACTCTATCCCCCACTCCAGGGATTTGAGCAAAAGGAACGGAGTTTGCATCAATTATGTATGTATTATTGAGTGGATAGTCGAGAGGTAATGCTGCATAGTCGCCTTTTAATGAGGCTTTTACCGCCAGCATGGTTTCTCCATCTATGTGTTTTTTAGAACGCTTTTTTGTGGCTACGGAAGCCGGTTGAACCGCTGCCACTGTGACTCTGTTAGCCAATGAATTCCCTGCAACGTGAACGCCATCACGTTGATGACTCAGTGTATGTATCAAGTGAGTCTTTTGTAGTTCTTTCTGTAAAAGAACTACTTGTTCCCAAAGCTTTTTATGCTTTATTGTGGCACCTATGTCATCTTCGTAACCGTTTTTTATCCATGTCTACATGTCATTATTGTAAGACCTGACGCAGTAATGCGAGGCACACAATATTAATGTGGGGAATTCGCGATCGGCATTTTCAAGCGCCATCTTTAAAGATCTTATTTCAGCTCGCTGAGCTGTACAGTTTCTGAGGGATTCAGTTTTGGTGATTATCGGTCTGAATTTACCTAAGCGTCAGCGACCTTTAACAATAGCGCACGCTGCATTGTAGGATTTTTTATCCACATCGTAGTGTTGTGCAAATCTATCCATGTAGATTACACATGTGTATTGTTCGAGAGGCAGAATTTCGATTGGCAGAGGATATTCTTCTTCATATTCTAGATCTTCTAGTTTTTTCATTTTTGGATCAAAAGCGTGTTTCACGTCTTCTGCAGCAAGAGCATTTTCCCATTGTATCCATTTTAGATCTAATGCCACAGCATTTGGAATGCGTGGTCTTGTCACTGCCTCAATGACTGATACTGCTGTTAAAACAGATAAACTCTTGCCTTGGGCTAGGGCTCTTTCATTTGCTACAGCAGTTTGAACCGCAGTTAGAATTTTTTCAGTAGAACTGAATTTCATTTCAGCTTGTATGTACAAATGTGATTTGTAAGCTATTGGTACCGTTTCTCCCTCATTAGAGGTCAGGTACGTGAATCCGCATCTTCCTGGGATGACTCGGATTACAAGGTTGCGTTCATTTGCGCGTGTTTGCAGTTTTGTTTTAGTTAACATGTCTGTTTGTAATGATCTTAAAATTTCTGAGTGTTTCTGAGTCCAATTAATTGGTTTGAAATCAGGTTTTATTAATTCATAGAGAGGTTTAACCCTCTCTGCATAATTTAGAATGTATGTTCTTCCAAAATTCAGGAAACCTAGTATTGATTGTAAGTTCTTCAGCGTTTTTGGAGCTTGGAGTACAGCACACTTCTCTAAGAAATTGTCTACCAGGCTTTTGCCGTACGAAAGGGGGTGGTGATGGACGGAGCATCTGAATCAATCAAACACTCACACCCAGTCAAAAGATCTGGGTTTAATCCATCACAGTTCTTTAGCCCACTCTGCCACCCCAGTTCAGACATGGCTATATGCAAATCAGTCTGACCCAGTGCCTCATGGGAACAGTCCAGCCCGAACTGCCAAGCCATGCCTTCCCTTGATAATTCATATCCTAAAAACAGGACAGTGAGATGGGCAATTCGTGACTTTTTAAAGTTGAATTTGTACCCTTCAGCTGCGAACCCAAGTATTATGGTGTTCACTCTTTTCAATTGTGTCTCCAGGTCATCATCTGTGAGATAGATGTCATCGACATAAGATAATGCCTCATCATCATATATTTGTAGTAACTCTGTTACCCTTGCTGAGAATAATCCTGGGCTATTCTTGAATCCCTGTGGGAGTCGACAGAATTAAATTTGCGCTCCCATTGTTGAGAAAGCGGTCAAATACCTGCTTTCAGGTGCAATGTTTTGACAAAAGAAACCATTTGAGATATCTAATGTTGTTTTATATTTTTTGCGCACAATGTTATTCATTAGTGCTGCACTGTGTGAGTTTTGTACTGTAAATGTTTTGCAGCAAGAGTTTAGGTGTCTGTAGTCCAAAACTAGACGATATGAATCGTCTGGCTTGGAGACAGGAAACAAAGGATTGTTCATTTGTGAGGTGCATGTTTCAATCATCCCCTGATATTCAAGTTGATCTAAGATCTCCCTGACTTGCTTTTTAGCTTCTTGCTTAACAGGATACTGCCTTTGTGCAGTAGGTTGACTTTTTAACTGGATTTTATGGTGAGGAGAATCCTCATCCCATCCTACATGATTTTTATATAATGCAGGAGCTTGAGCTACTGCCCATTTTCTTGCAAATGTGTATTTTTTATTAATTGGAATTTGATTTGAGAAGGCAGGCATAATCATTTCTTCGCCATGAGGGCACTCCCTGACAAACTGTGGTGGCCAGGCTTTCTCAGCTAACAGGATGTCATAGCCTTTCGAAAGGTTATCCCAAAAGAGACCCTTTATTTTCCTAGTTTTGTCCCCCTCTATACGCGATGTTATTTCATATAATTTATGGGGTTTGCTAACTCTGGTGTCTGCAGTTTCCACTTGAATGTATTCATTTGTGTCCTCTGTCTCCAGAAGATTCATCAGGATCTTGAAAGCTATGGTCACTTCTGCTGCGCTGTCTAGCATTGTCTGGGCCCACTCTCCGTTTTTCAGTTGTGTCCTCAGGATCCTCGGCATATTTTATTTTAATACTGGCGACCTTCTTTTTTGAAAATTGTAATTGTTTACTTTGATGAGCAAGTTCCTTGTCTTTGGACTTGACGTGCTCTTCCTTGTGTTCTGACCGTCCTCTTCTTTCCGATTTCTGTGAGGAAGTCTGAAAAGATCGAGAGGGACGTGTATCAATATCTTGATATCTGTCAGGTTTTCTCAATTTTTCCCTATCTCTAAGGTTGTATCTTTTCTCAGGGGGCTCCCTCTGGGGAGACTTGCCTCCTCTTTCTGGAGATCTAACTCTCCGTTGAGGAGACCTTCCTCTGGACTGAAAACGTTTTTCTCTGGGAGTGGATTGTTTATTACCCTCCCAACTCTTTTTTGGAGTGTTCAGATTATTTTTAATAAATGTTTTTTCAGGATTTTCAGTTAGTTGGGGTTTTACTGGTTTCCCACCCAAACTATCTCTACCTAGTTCTTCATAGGATTTTTCTATGATTCTGGCACGTTCAAAAGGTTGTTCTGCTATATCTGTTTCTTTCAATTTCTGGTGGATCGCCACAGATGCTGCTTCTCCTTTTATGTTGGCTAGTAATATAGCCGAGACTTGCTTAAGATCTTTCAGTAATTTCATACCTAGAGTTAAAGCAGGTTCTGGACCGTATTCATTTTGAATCTGTCTTAGTACGTCTGGTATAACCGCCATGGACGGAACACCAGGTGTTTTTGTGTAAATAGAAGCAAAGACTGTGCCCCAAGTGTCACAGTCCTCCACATGTGGTGCGATCCCCATTGGAAGACAGATAGTCAGAATTCTGTGTTTTTCATGAGGTGTAGTATCAGGAAATACTGCCTCTATCTGAGTGATTTTTTGTGCTAACCAGATTGGAATTTGTTCCCGTTCTGCGGGTATTTTGCCAATGGCTGATTGTATATTCTGTAGTGTGATTTTATTTGTGTTCCCCTGGTTGAGGGGTGTGCTGTGGAATTTTTCTTGCTGGTTGGACTGTTGAAGTCCTCATGACATATTGGACCAATTGTCTATGTATTTTAATTAGTAGCTTTAGCTGAGCTAAAAGTTCCTGGTCTGACATTTTTTCTATGTCAGGATGTGGTGTGTAGCTGGCTAGAACCGGCCATGTGGCTCCTGGTCTACCTAGTGGACCGAGCCTGGTAATGTGATTTTGATGTTTTAGGGCGCCATTAAACCAGAGAAGGTGCTCTTGGTAAGTTAGTGGGATTTCAACGTCCTCGAAAGGGGCGTATTCCTCTGGAGATTCCTCTATTTTGTAATAGTGGTAGTCTTGTGTTACAGCGTTTGCTGCTGGAAAATGTATCCATGAATAGAATACCTCTGTCTGCCGATATTCATGGGCCTCTACCACGAATATGACTGTACCACCTCTTGGTGATAGTCCATTTTCTATAAGTTTAAGAGTTATAGTTCTTCTTACATTAACCGGAATGATTATAACATTCGGGTCTTCATTTTGGAGACTTGTGTCATCCGCTAGGAGTTGAGCTGCTATTCTTGCTCTCTCCCTTTCATCATCACTTTCCGTCATTTTTACTAACAGAAAGCGTTTTGTTGCAAATCAAGTTTCAAGGAAACAAAGATTAGGTGCACAATATTTTGGAACACTTTATCCTTCAACGTTGACTAAACGAAAAATTAATACATACGAATCTCTTCCTACTAAGTTCCGGCGGATATTAACCTTTTTACCCACTCCAGACGTCTTTTGGAGTTTTTAGGGGAAAAGGGGTCTGTGTGAAAAAGCACGACTGAGTTACTCTAATGTCTTGCATTAGATTGTCGCCTTACCAAACGTTGGGCGCCATGTAGTGTAGTTCCTATATTCCCAATAGGCTCTGCGCATTGGAATAATATAAACAGCAGTGTAGACATAGGACTGAGGTCATCTAGGTCTCTACTGACTATATTAGACTTAATTAGTTTTGCCAGCTAGCTCAGAGGTCACTAGAAACTTTCTCGAGTAAACAAGGAGGTGTTAATTTCCCTGAATAGACAAGAAGGGATTAGCTTCTGACAACCGCATAAACATGACAACTTTGCTCCCTCAGAATAAAGAGTATATCTCTAGAGTTGTGTGAAAACAATAGACAGTTATTTCACTCAGTCAATCGTGCATACTTAGTTTCACCAGAGTGCAGAGAAATAGAGAGACGGGCGTTTTCAATAAAAGGTGTCATTTATTGAGCAGTCTTCTTTCTCATGCAAGAGAGGATTCTTTGTGCCATTTTCTCACCTGCTGCTTCCTACGGACCAGAGCCTACGTCTAGCGGAACCCGCTCCGCGGGTCCCGCGTCGTTGGAGGAGGGTTTCCGAGGCCGCCATCTGCTGGGTGTCGGGTGTGTGACAGGGCTGCGAGCTACAACCCGGACTCAATCTCCCAGGAGTCCCGGGTTGTTCAGGCCGAATCCAGCTGGCCCGCTCTCCCTGACTGCCCCGCCCAGCCCAACCGCCTCAAAAGCCGCTGATACCGGCTTGCCTCGGGATTCTTTGTGCCATTTTCTCACCTGCTGCTTCCTACGGACCAGAGCCTACGTCTAGCGGAACCCGCTCCGCGGGTCCCGCGTCGTTGGAGGAGGGTTTCCGAGGCCGCCATCTGCTGGGTGTCGGGTGTGTGACAGGGCTGCGAGCTACAACCCGGACTCAATCTCCCAGGAGTCCCGGGTTGTTCAGGCCGAATCCAGCTGGCCCGCTCTCCCTGACCGCCCCGCCCAGCCCAACCGCCTCAAAAGCCGCTGATACCGGCTTGCCTCGGGATTCTTTGTGCCATTTTCTCACCTGCTGCTTCCTACGGACCAGAGCCTACGTCTAGCGGAACCCGCTCCGCGGGTCCCGCGTCGTTGGAGGAGGGTTTCCGAGGCCGCCATCTGCTGGGTGTCGGGTGTGTGACAGGGCTGCGAGCTACTACCCTGACTCAATCTCCCAGGAGTCCCGGGTTGTTCAGGCCGAATCCAGCTGGCCCGCTCTCCCTGACCGCCCCGCCCAGCCCAACCGCCTCAAAAGCTCACCTATAAGAATTGACATCGCACGCTGCGCGGGAGCGCGCGGGAGCAAGCCCGGGCAAAGGGCGGGCCCTCTGTGGCCCTCAGAGGCCTGAGGAGCCTGGGCTGGGCCCTCCCTCTTGCCTAAATTGCCGTTAACCTTACCAAGGGACAGCACATACTGGACATGCCATCATCACCCCCGAGGGGCCCACGGTAAAGGTGGGGGGTACAACTAAAAATAGGACACTGGATGTGTACTTTGCTCGAACACCAGGCGGTGGGGACAAAGACTCCTCAATGGCCGAGCGCAGGGCCGAACGCCGTTGATTTGGACGAAAACCTGAAAAATAGACCATTAATTGATTTTTCTACTCCCCAAGACAGCGAATCCCTCTCTGTCGGCGAGGGTCCATCATCAGAGGAGGGCGTCCCGCTCCTCCTCAGAAATCTTACTACTCCCCGTAGTTCACCGACAGAGCAACCGCCTATGGCGATTGATTCAATCAGCCTTAGCAGTCACCCCATTGATTTGATCTCCCAAACCTACTCTATTGAGCAAATCAGTCACTATCGGGAAAAGCAAACAAAAAGTTCGTCCCGAAGCAAAGCCTTATGCCCCCCCACCTAACAAGCGAAGAAGAAAAACGAGGGGAGGTCACGGCAAAACAAAAATTTCCCATTCTGACTTCGGAAAAGGCCTAAAGCTACCACCCAAGGATGATCAAATAGCGGACAAAGTGCATATTTCTCCTCTGGCTGGAGTTCTCCATATTCCTGACGCTGTGGAAACTCCAATGATCATCTCAACAAGTGAACTACCACCCTCAACTTCCACTGGCAACTTTGAATTTCTGCTCAGATCTTTGCTTCTCCCTATTAGTGAGTCAATAAAAAAGGTGGAGATAAGGCTCACTATTTTAGAAGCCACACTGACCAGTCTGAAAGCAGCTGTTACCAGTCGGGATAGATCCGTTGACTCTAAACCCTCTTCTACCTCATGTTCTACTTCACAAGTTGTCCAACGTAACCCAGACCCTCCATTGGTGATCATAGATAACTCCCATTTACATCCCCCCACGGCTGACCCGCTTCAGGCCCCAATTACTAAAACTACTAAAACTACCACTAAACCTACTAAATCATCACCTCACTCTACACATGTTTTAGCTCCAACCCTTCCTGTGACAAGTAATTTAACCCAACCGAACCTCCCATTACCAATAGCAAAACCTAGTCTGCCTACAAATAACTCACCAAACAGGGATTCGGGGGGGCAGCCAATGCAATATTCAAAAAGATCAAGACGTAGAACAGTAGACCTACCCCAGGACTCAGCTCCATATACGATCATCTTGACAGGA
This sequence comes from Lissotriton helveticus, assembly GCF_964261635.1. Classification (NCBI taxonomy): domain Eukaryota; kingdom Metazoa; phylum Chordata; class Amphibia; order Caudata; family Salamandridae; genus Lissotriton; species Lissotriton helveticus. The sequence goes on along the minus strand of NC_136071.1, from coordinate 855,508,878 downwards.
GTCCCAGAGCAAGTGGAAGGGGTAAGAGAAAATTACCACGCACTAAAAAACAAAACCATCTACTGGCTGAGGCAGAATAGACCCCTTCCCGCACACATAAACGGAGAAATCCTGTCAGTAAGGCGAGCGGTGTGGGTGGGTTCGAGGCCAAAAGATAAAAAGGGAGATGTTATAATTATTAACTTTAAGGATCATAGGGCGGTCAGAACACTAGGTGATTGGTATGAGCCCATGGGCGGAGATATTATCTCCACCCACTACATTAATTACTTCTATCCACGAGAACTGCTAACCAACCCCAGACAATCCCAAACGAGCAGACACCGCCCGGAGTGGAGAGAAGTACGCCACCAACCTATCCAGAATCACTTTTCTAGTCATCTATTTCAACAATCTTACCCCCATCCACACTGGGGCAATTTGTATAATAATCATCAAACATCATTTCTAGATTTCAACATCCCAACCTTTAACCATTATTCGGCATTTAGCGACTTAGACGGACTGGATTGACTTAACACCAAACTCAAAGTCTGCCCTGGGCTGAAAGAGGGTACTTTATGTGGTGATTTTTCTTCAGAAAACATGGGTCGAACCCACAGCATAGATGATCAACCCCCTCCGACAAAAATTAATCAACCATCTGAGAGGGTTAGGGTCAACTTAACTAGAGGAGATAAGAACACTGTTCGACTTATTCCATCCAGGGAGGAGCACAACGGGGAGGCGTTGGGTAGTCCGCAATATACTATAGAGAGGTCTATAAAAACCACACATAGATCCATGAGAGAACAAAAAATTCATATCATGTTCTGGAACTGTGCTGGCCTTCGTGAAAAAATCCTGTCTGGAAGTCTCTTAGAGTTTGGTAATGATCCTCAAATTATAGCCTTACAGGAGACCTGGCTCACTAAAGAAATGCACCTGAAAGGATATAAAACCTTTTTTTCACCAGGGATTGCAGGAACCCATGGGAGACCTAAAGGCGGGCTGACTACTTATATATCGAACACAATAGTTGGTTTGGTCATTACTCCAATTAGCTTAGAGACCCACTATCAGATTCTGAGACTGTCATTTAATACAAATAGGATTATCCTTTTAGTCAATCTCTATGACAACTTGGCGGAAAATGATAGATTAAAAACACTGGGTGCACTTCGGAAAAAGCTAAGTACTGATATGAAACTTATCCCAGGGGTGGAACCATCGAGCATCATCTGGGGTGGTGATTTTAACCTCCATCCATGCGAAAAATACAATAGTAACATCTGCGGTTTGGGTCACGGAATGGAGGAGCAAACAATCCACTTCTCTCACTCAGTGGTGGGAGATTTCCTAAATGAGTCCATGTCGACTTTGGATCTAACAATACTGAACCAAATAAACCCTTTACTAGGGAAGCTTGACCCTACATATCTTGGTAGGGGTAGCGCAACTACAATCGACTACGTTCTCACCACAGCGACCCTTGAAAGTAAGATTGTGAATTTCGGAGTGAAAACCAATACACTAAGTGATCACTCAGCCTTAATCTTTGATCTAACTCTGGATCAATCTCAGCTATCAGCCTAAATCCTAATGTCTACCCTCTCCCAGAATAATATCCAGCTTACAAGAACAAATGGCTTTACCCTTGGGTGGGGGAAGATCGACCCAAATCTCTTGACAAGTAAGGTAGTAAAGGCAGCACAAATAGACATTCTGAGGTGCTTAGATATGGAGGTACCTAACAATGAAGTCTTATCCCATTTCAATACAATCTTGGGTAAAGTAAATGATTACCTTGCTGTAAAACAGAAAGGGACTAAAGAAAAAAGAAATAGTTGGTTTAATCATGATTGCACAGTAGCCCATAAAAAACTAAAGAAAGCATTATCACAACCGAAAAGAGATAAAGAGAGGGTTAGGAACTTGAGAATAGCCTACAAATTGGCCTGCAAAATGAGAAAAGAAGAGCTGAAAAAGGCGCTATGGGATCAGCTCCATGAAAGCTCATTAAATAAAAACACAAACCAATTTTGGAAAGTTGTCAAAGCACCTTTCCTGATAGACTCAACAGATCAACCAACCCTCGATGTTGCCATTGAGGGACAATCTTGGATAAACCATTTTTCCAGGATTTTCTCCAAACCACCAGTAGCAGACGATGATGGGAAAAATGATAATGTAAACAAGGTTAACTCCTTCCCAATTCCAGTGACAGTCGATCTATCTGAGGTAATAAACGCACTAAACGCTAGTAAGAGTAGAAAAGCTCCAGGCCTGGACGGGGTTCCAGTTGATTTTTTTAAATTTAAATTAGAACTTTGGGCACCAATAATAAAAAGGGTGTTTGATGCAGCAATGGCCTGTGGGTTGCCCATATCTTGGACCCAATCAATTTTGGTCCCAATCTTCAAGAAGGGAAACAGGGAGGAAACAACCTGCTACCGTCCAATCTCCCTCCTGGACTCACTGGGGAAGGCACTGGGCAGAGTGGTTCTCCAGCGTCTGCAGGAGTGGGTGGACGAGACCGGGTCCCTCTCGGACATCCAGTTTGGCTTCCGAGAGGGCCACGGAACAACAGAACAAGCCCTTAATCTGGCTTTATTGATGGGAAAGTATGTTCTAGCAAAGCGCGAGAGGTTCTACATGGTATATGTGGACCTCTCTGCTGCCTTTGATTGCGTCAGCCATGCAAAACTCTGGTCAGTCTTGATAAAAATGGGAATTGATGAGGCCCTAGTGACCTTTCTTAGAGAGCTCTACTCTAACGCTTCGGCGAGAGTTCGATATGGTGTCCGGGGCGAACTGACAGATTCCTTTCCAGTAGAGCGCGGCGTCAGGCAAGGATGCGTCCTGGCCCCCTTTCTCTTCTCCCTCTATACCAACGGCCTTGAGGTAAAGATGTTACGGGGGGGCCAGGACCTGCCCCGTGTCAAAGATCGACTGATCCCTGCGCTCTTATACGCAGACGACGCGGTAATCATAGCACGTACATCCCGCGAGCTACAAAAATCGTTGAATAGCTACGCGAAATTTATGAGTGATCTAGATCTCCTCATCAATATTAAGAAAACTTTTGTTATGACAGCAGGACGCGCAAAAAAAACTGAAAAACCCATTTTTCTAAATAACGTAAAACTAGAAACTACTTCCCAATAACCCTATCTGGGTATTATGATAGACAGGAAGATCAACTGGAGAGCCGCCATAGAAGCGCGCAAACACCAACTTTTGCGCTCTATCGCTGCCCTCGTGAAATTTGCCCAGAAACTAGGGAAGAAACCTCCAGTTGAACTTCTCCAAATATATAGAGCAAAGTGTCACTCAATTGCACTTTATGGGGCGGGCTTATGGGGCCACAAACAAACAAAACCCCTACAGGTTGCAGAGAACACCTTTTTAAGATTTTTACTGTCAGTACCCAAAAGAGTATCTACTTTTGCATCTCACACAGAACTGGGACTACCGCACATTGAGGATTTGGCCAAAATTGAACCTGTACTCCTATGGCGTAGAATATGGGTTTCAACAAAGAATTCTTTAACCAAAGCTATTATTGCAGATTGTATGAAACTTGACCATGTACAAAGGATAGACTGGCTAATGTATGTTAAAAATCTCCTCATTGATCTAGGAATGGCTGACTTTTACTATAATCCTGATACTATAGCCAGAATTCCTAAGAAAGAGCTCAAGGCCAAGGCGTTGAGTCACTTTGATGAACTACGTATTACTGAGGAGATCAAAAAACCATCAGTACAGCATTCTTTGGCAGTCATGACGACCATTGAGATGGAACCATACCTAACCTATGTTGGCTCGCAGTTCGAACGATTCCTGCTAACGAGATTCAGATTGAACATTTTTCACAGGATAGTAGCATTCCCAAATAGAAACAGTTGGGATGAGAGTTTAATCCCCTGTCCTTGTGATGGAATATCTGAACAGTCAACAATACATACGGTTTTGTTTTGTAAATATTACTCTGTCCATCGAACACTTTTCTTAACCCCATTGCTGAAAACTTTTGGACTCCGTAAATGTCGCCCTGCAATGTTGAGGTTACAATTTTTAAGTTCAGAATATATCTGTAAAGCCGTCAGTACCTTCCTAAAATGCATTTTTAAGTCAAGGGTCAATTTTCATAATTACAATAGCTAAATTGCTTTACTTAATTAATTTGAAGTTAAACTGTAATGATTTGGAAATGTTTTCTTTTTTAATAATGTTCGTAAATGAAATGTAATAATACTTTTATGGTAATTCATGGAAAATGAATCCCGAATAAAGATTTTACTTACTTACTCATGCAAGAGAAATGAGTTGCCACAATTGCAATACTTATCATGAAGTAAAGTGCGTACAGTAAAAGTAGTATTATGAAATAATACTGTAAAAGCATTGCTATGGTTTCTTAGCCATATGATACTTTAAAATGGATAAAATATATACATACATAAAAACATTGACTAACGTACTCAACTGGTGCTTCTAAGATACGCCTACCCCGGTGTACCTGACCTAAGCCTAATACGTGGGAAGGAGTAAGTAAGTTGCAGTTTAAGTTAAGTTGTTTTTTTGCCAAGAATCTGAATGAAGAATTCTCTTAAGGATTTAGTCAGCTCCGTACCTTGCTAATAGAATGAAGGAGGTCTTGTATCACGTGTCTCAGGACTCGATCTCCCAGCAACCCGCAAGGGTGACTGGAAACACCGGAGCTGGAATTTCTCGGCAGGAGAAAAGACAGCGTCTCTCTCAGTGCGTCAAATGGGAGGGTCGGCTTCCTTCGGCTCTCGCATCAGCTGGGCGTTGGGCAAGTAGATAGCCGCTCTGCTCCAAACCACCGTGTGTTTGTTTAAGGCAACGTTTAAGGATGCCTCTTAAATACATGCCCATTACAAGCTCTCCTGTGGCCGGAATTGCCTCCTTCGACCCAGACGCCTCTGATGAAGTGGAAACGAATCAAGCGGCCGTCCAGCCGCTAATCAGCACCACCCCATGGGAGAACCACGGGGGTCATGGAGTTTCAATGCGGGCTCTGAAATGAAACGCATCTTTTGGATTTAGCGGTACAGCTTTCCTTGGGGGCTCAGGAGAGCTTGTAATGGGCATGTATTTAAGAGGCATTCATTGATGGACAGTAAGAATGGACTACACATCCCATAAAACCTTACATACAGTCTCATTGGAGCAGCTGAATGACAGTGGATGATTTGGTTATATAATATGGGGGTGTAGCCGGAATTGCCTCTTTCGACCCAGACGCCTCTGATGAAGTGGAAACGAAGGCGGTGGTCGTATATATATAATTTTTTTAGGGAATGTGCCAGTGCATGCTCAGACTTCACTACATCATTTTTTCAGCATCTGCTTGTTTATTGCTACTTTAGAAAGATGGTGAAGTATGGTCTACATACATTACCATTGCTGACTTTCCAATTTATTTAGTAATTTGCAGTTTTATACAGCACAAACAAGACCATCTACGTATCAGAGCACTTTGAAAAGAGTACTGACCCAACACTTTCTCTACTATTGTTCTGCTTGAAGTGGGAATCGTAAATCTAAGCCATCCTAAGTCCAACACTTTTCTTACTGTTGTGCTGTCTGGTGCGGGAATAGTAAATCTAACCCCTCCAAAATGTAACGCTTTCCCTACTGTTGCTTAAACTAGAGTGGGAATAGTAATTTTAATCCCTCCAAAGTCCAATGCTTTCCCTGCTGTGGCATTGACTGGAGTAGGAATAGTAAATCTAATCCCTCCAAAGTCAAACACTTTACCTTCTGCTGTGCTGCTTGGTGTGGAAATAGTACATCTAACCCCTCCAAAGTCCAACATTTCCCTACTGTTGTGCTGTCTGGTGTGGGAATAGTAAATCTAACCCCTCCAAAGTCCTACACTTGCAATACTGTTGCATAAATACTATATCCAATATTCCCAGACTCAAATACTTTGACTAATGTTGGTCAAATATATTGTATACTATTATTTGTTCATTTTTGTAATTTTATATTGTTAGTTTATATTTTTTTAATTTCTATAATATTTTTGTTAAATGTCTTTTTTAAATGATTTTATATTTTATTTATTTGGGTATGTACATAAATGTTTTGCAACTAAATTGTTAAAACATTATGTTTCATTTGTATATAAATATGTATATATTTATATACCTGTATATATATATATATATATATATATATATACCTGTATATATATATATATATATATATATATATATATATATATATGAGGTATGTAAAGTTCCAAGAAGTCCTCGAGCGCAGCAATTAACCCACACAAGCGAACAGGAACCAGCGAGACCCAAAACGTGGTGCAAAGTTATTTTATTTGAATGTTAGACCCAGCACCAGTCCGCCTTGACGCGTTTCGGCTAGAGATAGCCTTGATCACATGACAACGTCACGAGGGCTAGTCACCCATTTAAAGTGCAAGAATGCCATCACATGTTATGGAAATGGAAAACTCACTATTTCCCATAGTGTTTCTTCCACACAAATTAAATTACAGCCTGAATGCTGTAATTTTGCACATTGTAACACATAATAAACCAATTTGATTCTGTACACTGTCTGTAAAATACAGCTAAAACCCAAAATTAATAAGCCACATTACAAGTCAAACTTCGTGTGCATACATTTAAATTTAAATTTAAACGACAAGAGTTTATCAATATTGACTAAAACCTCTAAAATAGCATATAAAAGTTAAAAGCTATAAATATTATCACTTAAACCATGTCCTAATGATGCATATGACTTATGGGTTTATATGGGATTAACCCCACTATAATTTGCGTCAATATATGGGGTAAACAGTACAGTTGATTTATGTGTAAAAATACATCTCTAGTGCAAAATTTATCCAGATGGCATAAAGTGCTACAGTGTAAAGTGCAAAAAGTTAATAAATCAGTGGATTAAAATGTTACATTGAAATTCAGAAGGCGTCCAGGGTACATGTTAAAAATATTATTCCATGTAATGTTACAGTTTAGCAGTAGAAATCATAGCGCAATTCTCAAAGGACAGACAGTACTATAGATATATATATATATGTACATATTTTTTCATAAAAGTCCAAATTCCAATAGGAAAGGTAGGCGGCACACCAATCGCAAAATAATTAGCAATTCACGTAAGGCTAATTATTTTGCGATCACGCTAGACAAATGCATTTGTTTCAGATTCGGGTAAATAATTGTTTTTGAATTTCTCCGTAAGATTTTGCAAATTCTCTTTTAAATATTTTCTTTCAGATCAACTCTTATGATCATGATTACTGTTTACATCATGCACTGTAGTATGTCCTTTATTTCTATGATGACGTATTGAATGGCATGATTCACAGTAGTATGGTAAGTTGACAAAGGCCGTTTTGGCTGAAACACGTTGTTCTTTGATCTTCTAATAAATCACCCTTGGTTTGAATTGGTGTGCTGCCTCCCTTTCCTATTGGAATTTAGACGTTTCTGAAAACAATTTGTGGTTTCTGCCGCCACAGCTGGCACCGACTAGTTATTGGCAGGCATATGGCATTACAGGCAGACAACTGGATTTGCATATATATATATATATATATATATTTAATATATATACATGCTTTTTATAGTAATAAATGTAATTAATCACCTAGATAAATAATGTATGGTAATATATATATTTCGCTTCTCATATCCTTCGTCTTCGTCTAGTACTACCGAGGAAGGCGAATGCCGAAACGCGTCTGGTGCGTTTGAGAGTCTAAAATAAAATCAGAGACTCTCCCCCGTGAGTGCTGTGTCTTTTTTGAAGACGAAGGAGACGAGAAGCGTGATATTGGTGGGAGCACCCCCCGCATGACAGCACCCGTGTGAAAGTGTGTGAGTAGGTGCAGGAGGAGCGACGATAATATATATAGTTATATATATGAAAACACAAGTATATATTTTTATATTGTATTATAGTATATATAGCATTAAATATTAGTATGATCTATTTATTTAGCATTCAATTAAAGCTATATATTTCAATATTTAAGATGTACTACTAAACAAAATCTGTGGATCCAGCCCCAATGGGAAAAAATACACACACTCACAGACCCACTTACACACTCTCTTATTCCCCCACACTACTACTCATGCATTAGCTCACACACCTATACAGCCACTCACAAACTCATTTACTTGCCCACACCAGCATTCACGCAGCTTTGGACATACCCACACAGCCACTCACACAGCCATTCACACACTCACATGCCCACTTACACACTTATACAGCCACTCACAAACCCACTCACAGATCCATACAGGCATTTATACACCCATACACCCATACAGCCATTCACAAACCCACTCATACATCCATACAGCCACTCACACACTCATGCAGCCACTCACATTCACACTCACATACCCATACAACCACTCACACACCCACTCATCCACCCATACATCCACTCACTCACAACTCACACACCCACCCATGCAGCCACTCACACACCGATACAGCTAATCACACACCCGCTAACACACCCATACAGCTTCTCACACACCCACTCACACACCCATGCAACCACTCACACACCCAAACAGCCACTCACACACCCACTCACCTTCCATAAAGCTATTCACACAACAGCTCATACACTCATATAACCACTCACAGACCAACTCATATACCCATACAGCCACTCCCAGTCCCACTCACACACCCAGTCACATACCCATACAGACACTCACACACCTATACAGCCACTCACACACCCACTCACATACCCATACAGCCACTCATGTACTCACTCACATACCCATAAAGGAAATCAGATACCCACTCAAACACCCATACTGCCACTCACATATCTACTGACAGACACACAGTCACTCACTCACACACCCACTCTCACAGGCCACAAACCCACTCACTCACCCACTCACAGATGCACACAGTAACAACCACTGTATGGAATGCGTTGTTGCTTTGCATTGAATGTGTGCTTTTGGTTAGGAATGGATCTACAGATTCACCACCTGCTATAAAGCCGGCAGACCACTTCTTTGCCCGAACATCCATGATGGATACACGTATCCAAGTGAGAAATTAGGAAAAAGGATTTGAAAAGCAAAAGAACCAGTGTTTGGGAAAGGGGTTGGCTCTGAAAAGTGCCTTTGTGATTATGAGGAGTAGATGATTATTACACATAAAACGGGATGACGTTTTTTAAGTTGTTGAGGAATACCCTGTTGCCTCCGTCTGTGAAATGGACTCCATCTTTCAGACATATTCTCTCCATATCAAGGAGTAAGTTGCTATTGTATATAGAGCCCATGTTGTGGTCTCGGAGGAAGGCAGAAACCATTTTGTTGACGTATCCTGGATTTCTCTATTTGTCAACAGAATTCGGTTAACCACTTCCACTGCTGTCTTTGGCAAGTGTTAGGGAACACCAAGGCAGTATGTGGGAAAAGTGTCATTAATTTACCAAAGGTATCTTTCATTAGGATTTCCAGACCTACCTTAGTAATTGTGCCTAAGTCATTGCCACCATACTGTACAATCATGAGGTATGGATGTTGGCAATCCAAAATATTTTCAACCAAAGGCAGCAACTGATGCCATTTTTACTCTCTCTGGTCAAATCAATTAATGTCTACATTAGGTAAACTTTAGTCCATGTCAATGCCACTCTTTCTAGCACTCTCTCTGGACCAAAACACAAAATTATGGGCCGCAATTCAGACTCTGACCATTTTGGAGACAAGCAGGTGTATCATACAGGAAAAGGATGCAGCAGAATGAGGCACTTTAAAAGATGAAAGGCAGTTAAAATGGAGGACAGCACTTAAAATATAAAAGAACAGATTTGATTTGATGGTGGAGATGTGCATGGAACTAAAATTAAGGTAGTGAGTTTAATGAAAAAGTAACTAACTCAGTGATTGGCTTTGGAAAAAAACCAAAGTCATGTTGTTTGGGATATGCTTAGAATTACAGACAGTCAATCACTCCTGCTATAGTTAATGTGAAGGTAGTATGCTGTTGAGAGAAAGTCTTGTGAACCTTTGACCTACTCATAGGCAGAGACTATTGGAATCATGGCTACTACGGAAAACGGGGCTAAAGAGTGTGGGGTAAAGGAACAAAAGACACTGCAGTGTGAAACTGAAAAGCAGACTGGTGTACAAAAATTTCTCAGTAGGGAGTGTATGAAAAGCATCAACAGCAGACTGTTGAATGCTTTTAAGGGCTTTCGTGTGGATCTGCAGAACCGCTATAGATTCACACTGGGGGCCATGTTGAGCCTTGTGGTGGATCACGGGTCGCAAAAAAACAACCAAACTGGTCTTCTTTACAGGAAACATGGAAAGGGCTAAAAAATTGTTACCGTTTAGAAGTGGCATAACAAAATAAAAGTTAACATTAAGTCTGTGATTTGCTATGTACAGGAGTATGAGTTGAAGCACAGAGGGAAGGTCAGCTATTACTGGCATTTTCATACTGAAAGTGGAGGAGGATTTCCATATTTATATATTGCGATTTGCTGTGAAAAACAGATATTAAGATAAAAGTTGGACAACAGCAAAAGGATTTTACATTTATGTTAATTAGGCTGTACTATAAAAAAAGTACTTTTTTAAAAATCTATGAGTGTATATAAGCTGAAAGAAAATGTGTAGCTTCCAAACTCTACAGTAAAAGACATAATAGAAGGGAGGTTAAATGAGAACATTAACAAAAGATACAGTGAGCAGCAATGGAGGAAAAGGAATTGCAACACTGACAATATAGTTATTTTAGTAAGCTAGTATGAATGAATGTGTTTGAAATTCGATGTGGGTGTTTGCCCACGGTATGCAATTTAATAGTATGTGACTTGTACCCACTCACACAGATTGGAAGGCACTGTCTTGCCCAGTTACACTCCCACAAAAGCACTTATGAACCCACCACTTATATAGCCAGACAGTGACTGACACACTCAGTCACACACCCATAAAACCATTCACACACCCATTTACTCACCTATACATCCACTAACATATCATTCACACACCCATATAGCCACTCTCACACCTACTCACACATCTATACAGCCTTTCATGTACTCAACACTCAGCCAGTCAGGTACACACAAACTTACAAACCCATACACCCGTTTATACACCCGGTCACCCACCCATACTGCCACTCACATAACTATTTACAAAATCATGCAGCCACTTTCACACCCAGTCAAACAGTGACAGAGGCACTTACACATCCATTCATATACTCACACCGCACTTATGCATCCGCCACTTACAAACCCACTTGAACACACAGCTACACACTCAAACACACTTACATACCCATACAGTCACTAATACACTCAGTCACGTACCCACACAGCTACTTACAACTCCAGTGACACACCCACAGAGTCACTTATACAAACATTCACATATCTACTCAACCACTCACACACCCAGTCACCCACCCATACAGCCACTCATATACCTTTTTATACACTCATACTGAGACACAATTACACACTGATGTAACCGCTTATGTAGCTACTCACTTTCTTATAGTATCTAATTTAAAAGTATGTAATGTCAAGTTAAATGTATCATATGTTTTCTTTTCAGATATCTACTTGTTTTTAAAGAGGAATGGGAGGTGGAATGGTGAGGTGGAAAAAAAATTAACAGTTAGGCTTTTTGATAGCATCTATAAACTAGACAACAGATGATATTGGTACAACTGGCAAATTGCATTTGCGACAAAGAGTCACCATGTCGTGCAGTTTTGGGGAAACAGCGAGGATGGTAACCATCTGGTTGAGTGGTAAGGTTCCCACAGCTGCTGCTGATGATGATACACCACCTTCCTTCTCTCATCATCCTGTCATATGTCATTGTATGTATGGTTTTCAGATGTTTCCACATAGAGGATGTGCCATGTGAATACTTCTTTCCTGTACCTCTTGACTGTTTTTTGCTACATATGCTGCATTGGTCAATTTCTGCAAGAACTTTCTTTTCTCCTGAAGGGATAGAGAAATATTTCCAAACGTCGAAAGACTTCTCTGAAGACGGTAAGTATTCTTCTTCTTAGTTCTGCTTTTCCTCTATTTTCAGCAGAAGACATCCTGGGACACATGTATGACCGTTTTTAGCAGTCACAAATGGCCAATTAGGTCATTTGCGACCGCTTAAATGGCCTGTAGCATGTATCAACCCAAATATGCAAGTCAGTAACCTATTATCGACTTGCTAAATAGGGGTTGTGAGTCTCTAGTAGGAAGGGGCTTGACAAGGGCGTCCCTTCCCTATAGCGAGTCACAGGGGGATGTACGATTGTTTTGCAACCAGAATGCGGTCTCAAAACAATCGCAGTTTACTGCCTACTTCACGTAGGTGGTAAGCTAGTCGAAAATTGGAAGAGGTCCTCTGGGGACCCCTTTCCCTTTTTGATTGGCCGCAAAAACATTCTTCCAGAGCAGGCTGTGGTCCCAAGGATAACTGCCTACTCTTAAAAAATGAAACAGAAACATTTCATTTTTCTTTTTCTAAATGCAGCCCATTTTCCTTTTAGGAAAATGGGCTGCATTTAAAAAAAAGTTAACTGTTTTATTTAAAAAGCAGTCCCAGACATGGTTGTCTGCTGACCACAGCCGCCCATCATCCCTGTGAGTGCCGGCCATTCCCAATGGGTCGCAAATTGCGATCTGGCTATTTAATATTAATGAGGCAAGTCTCTTGCACCCATTTGGAAATCGTAAACAGTCTCTGAGAAACTGTTGTATGTCAGGTTTTACGACACACTAATTGCGAGTCGCTAAAAATGGTAATTTGAAAGTCGTAAAATCTGCCAGTCGTACATGTATCCACCTGACTTTAAAACTCTGTACTTTTGAAGGAAAGTCAAAAAAAAGGATGGAGCTGGGGTTTTAAGTCTGTCTCCAGAGAGATTTACAACCCAAATTTAAGGTGGGTTTGATACGTGCATGGGTTAAGACTGGCTGTATCCAATGAGAAGTTGAGGTTTAGGTGTGTGCCTGAAATCGCGGAGGATCCATGGTGGCATGATGGCAGATCTGCAGATTTACCAACCTCATAAAATAAATATGTATGTTGTGAAACACAGATAGGCTTCCAAATATTAATGCATGGATATGGCTTCTATGATGTTAATGTTGACATTTGTGAGGTCTGTATATGATATTTGTATATATTTTTTAACATTTTATTCAATCCGTGGATGCAATGCGATTTTGTCATAGGAACTAATAACCATAGAGTACTCGAATGGCCTCCCTTCTCGAATTCGAGGTGGCTACGCGGATCCAGAAATGAATTGAGAAAAAAAGAGAAACACTTGGTGATTGCATTTCTAGAAAGACTACATAAGTTACCTTACCTTAATGTGTTAATTGTTACTTTTAAAATGCATAATAAGAATATATGCGTGAATAAAATGCATTAATAAACTTGTAAAAAGTTATATTACTAAATTGAACTTATACGTGAAATTGAAGTACAATTCATATTTTAAAAAACTTTGAAATTCACAAAAAAATCAAAGGTTACAGGGACATTATTGTTAGATTCAGATTTTACACATGCAAAACCATATAAATTCAGCAGTTATAGTTACCTGAGCTAACTATACCTTACGCCCCAGCAATGCATTGCTTCTGACCCAACATATTACATCACTCATGACAGTGTCAGTGACATCACAGATGACATCTCAAATGACATCACTGATGACATCACTGCTGACCCATCCAGTAAAGTAAACTTCAAAATACTTCCTAAAATACCATTTACATAAAAAAATATAAGAAGAAGGCACTGGTAAGAGAAATACAGCACATAACTCACTGCAAACTTAACAACTACTATACTCACTTATCACCTAAGCGACAGTTCTCAGCAGATAGTCCTGTCTCTTCTGAACCAGTACTCTAAACAATAATGACCAAAGTAAAAAGTCTAGCCCTGTAGGCTAGCCTGTTGCAAACCACAAAATACAACCAGTAGAGAGGTCTTAGCAGACAGACCACTGTCACAAACCACTAGAAAAAATATAAATCATCCTGGAGAAAGGTGTGAGCAGAGAGGTCAGGCTGTTGTAAATGTCTACTACACTGAACACTCTCCCTAGAGAAGGGGCCTTCAAACTGGATGACAGGTCCCCCCAGGGGGGCCTCAAGTGATCCTGGGGCAGGCACCATATTCCGGCAAAAAGAATGCTGATAAGAGTGCTTTGTTTTAAGCTGAGAAAATGAGCAGCAGTAATCTGCTCTGTTATGGGCCACCACTAGCATGTTTTGTCATTGGTATCTTAGCTGGGAATATGTGTCAAAAGGGAAGGGAGTCCAAATATTCTTCACAACCCCCAACCCACTTTTAATAATTACACTGTGGGTACTTGTACGTGTTTTTAAGGCCTGTCTGACCAGAATAGAATGTTTGGCAATCATGCATTTGATCACATTAACAGAACTTAACTGCAATGTTTAAATAAGTCTAGAGATATTTAAACATTGCTAATTGATTAGAGTAATTGTGAAAAATTCTGAGGGGGACTCGATGATTATTTTTTTTGCAGGTCCCAGCATGAAAAAGTTTGAAGACCACTGCCATAGAGGAAGTCTTAGTGAACAGATTCATTTATTGCAATATAATACTAGGGTCGTTCATCACAAAGGAGAGAGGTATAAGGAAACTGGTCAGTATGTCATAAAACAGTAATAGTCTCAGAGTATAGACTCAGCCATCAGTGTGGAGTCAAGTCTCAATGAACAGCTTAGACTGTCGCATAGCACTACCAAACACATACATCAGCAGGGGACATGTGTCAGTGTATAGTCTAGTTAACTGATAAATAGTACATCCACTTTAAAAATGGGAGTATAGATAAGATGAGTATCATTCATTAGTAGTAAAGAAAGAATAGTAATATAACTTATGGAGTTGCTTAGTATATATGTTTAAGTCCCAGAAACTTTTACAAAAGACTTACACTCATTGGATGATGTCATGATTGATGTCATTTGAGATGTCATGAGTGATGTCACTGACCATGTCATGAGTTATGCAGTATGTGAGGTCATAAGCAGTGCAATGTAGGGGCTTAAGTTGTAGTTAGCTCAGGTAACTACAACTGCTGAATTTCTATTGTTTTGTGTGTGTAAAATCTGCGCCTAACTATAACGTCCTTGTAACCTTTGTTTTTTCTGTGAAAACAAAACAACGGTTAAAGTAACATGATAGATGAGAGTTTTAGTGACAATGGAGAGCTTTAAATATACAAAACTGCTGAAACTCACCAGTTATAGTTAGCTCAGGTGACTATAACATGTGCCCTAACGTAACTTTGACTCTCGCACCCACCATACACAGTTTTCTTATCAATAATTTAATTGCATATGTTGCAGTGATATTATCAATGATGTCATAGCAAATGTTATGAGTGAAGGAGCCTCAGAGCACAGCAGCCAACTTCCCTGTTTGCACTATCGCTGGTACAGCAGGAGCCGGCAATGCTCCTACCCAGCATGAGCATTTTTTACTTTGCTCCCAAGGGGAGACAGTATTTTTCCTCCCCAAGAGCACGCACAGGTGGAAATGTTATGTTCTCCCAGCAAGAGGGAGCAGCTGGGTGTTCCCACCTGAAGGGAGAAGATTACATTTCACTGTCTGCGCCCACAGGCAGGGAAACAGATGGTGTTCCAGGAATTGGAGAGCCCAGGATACCATAGCTGAGCTGGTCCCAGGGATGGGGGTCTTCGGGACCATAAAATCCTGCTAAGATGGGGTCCCTCTGCATCTAGTTATTTACGGTCCTGGGGGATGGGACCCCTGGGGCCTCTTCAGGCATGGGGAGGGGGGCTACATGGCCCCTCCCCTTTATTAAATGTAAAGCCATTGGGAATGGGGTCCCCAGGCCTTTTTAGGCTCGTGGAAGGGAGCCACATGCACCCCTTTCCTTAATTTGTTTTATGGCCCCTGAAGATGAGGTCCCCTAGGCCATTTTGGGTATGGGGAGGGGTCACATGCCCTCTCCCCTTTATTTGTGACATGGCATCAGAAATGGGGTCCCCAGAGCCATTTTAGGATTGGGGCAGGGGCTGTGCAGCCCCCCCCCTTTAATAAGGTATCTGCCCTGGTTGATGGGGTCCCTATGGCTTCTTAGAGGCTTATCAAGATGGGCCACATGCCCCCCTCACCCTAACATATACGCTACCCCCCCCCCAGGTCCTGACCTGCCACAGGGATTATGACATGGAAGCAGGCGGGAGCCCGCACATTGTTTTTTTTATTTGCAACACATTTGTAGTTCCTGAGTCTTGAAATGGCTGCTGCCACATCCTTCTTCATGTGTTGGCAGCCAATCAGTTCTCAGCTTGAGAACTGTTGGGTCTGCGGATCCTCCGCAATGTGATTCATACAAAGTTTCTGATAATTAATTGCTTAAAAACGACGGAGGTGGGGCTTGTAGCCGACAATGATGGTCGCAGCCTAACGAGGCTCCCGACCCCCTGCCCACTAATCCGTTCTTTTATCCTGTTGAGGCACTGGGATCCCCTCCGAACTACGGGCGATTCCAGAGGAAGCTCCTGTGCCTGCTCCGGTCGTGGCGGAGGACTCCTACAATCGCTGGAAAGGGGACGCATTGGCAGCGGAGCTCCGGTCTGCAGACCCACAAAATGGCGGCGATCCCGGGACCTGAGTTGCACCCTTGATTGATCAACCAGCCCACTCATTCCTGAGGCCTCCCAGCGAGAGTTGCTCCGGCGCCTGAAGCTGACCGGAGGAGCGAGCGGCTGCCGCTGGGACCCTTGGCCCGGAGCCGTGCTTGCCGCCACTCCGCGGCCCCGGCGAGGCCCCTCCCCCTGTCCAGAGAGGAACAAATCGACTCCCCGGCTCCGGAGGCCTGCAGCATCCGGGAGTACACAGAGTCGGGCTGCGCTGCTCTCCCCGCCTCCCCCTGCTCACCTGAGCGCATCGAGCTGCGGGGACCGCCGGCTGCGAGTGGCGGCCCCGCCTGCGGCGACGCTGTGTGCTGTGTGGCCTGTGTGTCCGGCCGCTGGAACTGCAGACACCGCTGCTCCACCCCACCCGACTACCTGCTGGCTCGGGACCCGGATCTTCGACGGCCCGGAGCGGCCGAGAGTGGAGGGAGCCGCGGGTGCACTTTGGGTCGGCCCGGAGGTGGGACCCACTGACGCAGCACTCTGGGGCCGAGACTGGAGGAGACGGATGACCGGGGGGGCCGCTGGCCCTCTGTGGATGCTTGGCGGGCCGGAAGCACCGGAGCCACTGGCGCAACAACCACGCCTGACGACTGTGGACTCTGGTGCGGAGACCAGGCACTGAGAGGCGGAACCTCGCTGGGTGGAGAGGGGACGCCCACCTGCTGTCCTTGGTTCGGCCCTGCCGAGAAAGCCACATTTCAGGAGCGCCGAGGGCCCCGAGGCACGCGCCTGCTCATTAGCCGCCGTTGGGGGAGCGCGGCCCGCCCCGGCGGGGCCCGTGGAGATCCGGCGCTGGTGAGTGCAACATTGGGAGTACCCTCCTGGACCTAGCCCCCCGACTGGAGCGCAGCGCCTGCTAAGTGGTGGAATCGAACGAGGCTACCCCAAAAGACTTACTAAAAAGGCTCGTAAGAGAGCATGGTTTAACCCACGAGAGATGCTACTCCAATCCAATGAACGTACGAATAACAATGATCAAAAACTCATTTGCGTTACAACTTTTTCCACGAAGAGCAATGAGATTAAAAAAGTGGTCAACAGCCATTGGCCAATGATATCGAATGACCTGGGTTGCCAAGATCTACCTCTACACTCCTTCAGGAAAGGCAAGAATATACGTGACCATGTGGTATGCTCACTGTTGGGTACCACCCCCAATCCGACCATCACGTCCCTCTGGAACCTCCCTCCAATCTTGGGACATTTCAAGTGTGGCAATTGCAAGGCCTGCCCATCAACTATCCAAACCAAGGAGTTCACCTTCAAGCACCACCGTGTGAAACTCAAATCACACACGAATTGCAACACGGAGGATGTAATATATTGCATCATTTGTCCATGCAATTTGATATACGTGGCCAAACACAACAGCGCATGAAATTGCGCTTCTTACAACATTGCAGTAGAATACGATGTGCGGTGGAAGGGGCTCCCCTTGTGGAACACTGTCTCAAAAACAATCATGTACCAGAAAGCCTGAGATGGGTTATTTTGGAACAGGTGAAATTGGGACCCAGGGGTGGTAATATTGCTCCAATACTAAACCTGAGAGAACTAAAATGGATGCACATCTTTGATTCAGTACGAAATGGCCTGAACGAATCTGATAGCAGTTTCGCGCAATTAGCGATCCTATGAGTAGCCTGTTAATACCCCTTGAACATTGCCCCTCATTTGTATTTATCTAATCGCAATTGCATTTTACCACCCTGCGTGGTAGGTACATGCACGCATCTGGCATGTTTTCATTCACTGTTATTCATCTTTCCATGATTTGTACCATATCCATGCATGTTTGTGGTCTGTGCCTCCAGCATACATAGCGGGTATGCTCAGGCACTCATGTGTAATTGTAAATAGATATATTCATATGGTATCAGCTTCCGTATGCATACACTCTGAGAGCGACCAAGTGATTTTCACCCTGCTAATTTCTCTTGAATAGTATCATATGCCTTTTCCAAAGTGGTATCATATGTACAAATGAAAGCTGAGTGGTTTTCAACGCCGTGGGGCAGGTGCAGACACACCGATGTAAAAATGTACAATTATATGTGAGAAGCCCCGTGTCTGGGATAAATTCATGTACACTATTTGATGAGCGCCCCTCTCTCTAGAAGCCTCCTGCTAGCCCGGGCTTTTTTAACCTTTTTTCAACCTTTTTCATTAATTAATTTTTTCATTATTTTGCTCATTCCTTTTCAAGTCTTTTTGCTCGTAATCAGTACTGGTTGATATACTCTGCGACCGAGTCATCGCGGATTTTTTCTTAGCGTCCTTCATTGCCTAGCAACTACACAGTCCGTTCACTGTGTCTGCACTCGACGTTATAAACGTAACCACGCCCCCTCGCAGCCACTTCCTGGTTACGCGAGTCGTTTGCAGTGAGTGCCTCGAGACCACGCCAGGGTTTTGACCGATCAGGTAAACGAACCCCTCTAACCTGAGCCCTTTATTATGAAATTAAATTTGGAATTTTTCCAATCTGTGTGACTGCCCACTGAGGCCACGCTCTCATTCATTTTTTCTAGCAACGCCGAATAAGTTTGGATACACGAGTCCTTCGCAATTGACTGCCTAGAGACCACGCCTGTAATTTATATTGACAAGGTAAACTAACGCCTCCACCTTGGGTATTTCAATACTTAATGCCAATTGCACTAATCTCTGTGAATGCCTACTGAGGCCACCGGTCTCTTACAGAGTTTTTATACTTATTGTCTCTAGTGATGCGGATTAACCCTATTTGACATCGCACGTGACGATTTACAAGGGACTGAAGGTACGATCCCCCCCCCCCCCCGCCCGTTGTAGCATACAATGCCTTGATTGAATCTTCTTGTAATGCCTGGTAATAAATCCTGGGGTTCGCCCCTTTTTTCGTTTAGAATACTTGGCGGTGGTAACGACCTATGGTGAAGGCCACTGCTTCGCACCTCCCCTTCTTAAGGTAATAGCTTTTGTAATTTTGATAGTCCTCCTAAGATCACTGTATTTTTAATGTATTGCCCTGCGGACCACACACGCAGAGGTATTCGGGGAATCACCACCCTATTAAGTATCTTTATTTTATTTTCTCTTCACCCTAGGAGGTCTGCCCACCTCTCCAATGTCCTGATGAAGACCCGCCTGTAAGGGCCATTCAACCTACCGCTCAGGGTCGAAACGTAGACGTTTTTTCATGATATGTACTCCTTTGGTTATATATGAATCATACAGCCCTATATAGGAGATACTGTTTTTCTGACTTTGGATTGTGATACGCTCCTCTGTACGTGGCTCCAAAATTAGGAGACCGGTGTATATATATATGTTAAGGAACCTTTATTCAATGATGTACAATTGAGTATTGAAGTATTTTGTCACTATTTTCACTTTTATCCCTCACCTCACTTCCTACCCCCTTTTCTATGTGGGCACGCAAATGCTTATGAATTGCAAATGAATTTTTCGCTATTTGCTTGAACCATTTATTGATTCTTTGGGTTACATTGTGAAATAAATTCAACGTAACCACTGACTTATATGTTGAAATTTTCCTTTTTGAATAATATCATCAACGTATGAATAAGTGTCTGGCTGTCTGGGACCCCTCTTCCTTCATAATAAGTGGTGGACATAGGCGCACACGCTTTGGGCGCTGCCTTGCCCCCTGCAGACGTCGACTTGGGCGCTAACCACTGGTGGGGGAGCGGCGGGAGTGTCGTTCCCTCGCAACCTTGAAGATTGCACCGGCGGGAGAGCTGCTCCATGGTGTGAAACAAGAAGAAGGGGGGCTGGTTTGACTGGGTGCAGCGTTAGATAAGTGGCCCTGACCGAGTACTGTCCGTTAATCCTGGACCCGCCGACCTGCCGGCCCCCACTGACTGTGAGCTGCTTTCCTTACTGGGGTGGGGGCCAACCTTCACCACCGGCGCTGTGTGGCCCTGGCCCGGGAGCAATAAAACAACATGGGAAAGCCCAAAGGCCCGAAGGGAGAGGGGGGCACTGGCTCGGAGGCTCCTGTTGACACGTTACCGACCCCACCGGACCTCCAGCAGATGCAGGACCGGATCTTAGAAGCCATCACCGCCACAAAAGACGCCCTACACCAGGACATAGCGCAGGTGGCCTCGAGCCTTGGACTACTGCGCGCAGATCATGGGAAATTGTCGGACAGGGTCAAGACTGCAGAAATCACCCTGAAAGAACTGGTACCCGCGCAAAAATCCGTGGAAGGCCGTCTAACAGAAGCTCTGGACCGGATACAAACCCTCGAGCGGCGGGCGGAGGACGCAGAAAATCGCAGTAGGCGCAACAACGTACGCCTTGTGGGCCTTCCGGAAAAGAAAGAGGGTCCTGACATTGTGGACTACCTGACCACTTGGTTACAGGCGGAGGTGGCGCCTGAGGGCCTTTCTCCTTTCTTCACCATTGAAAGAGCGCACCGGGTACCAGCTACACCGCCCAGTCCGGGACAATCGCCCCGGCCAGTGGTAATCAAACTACTGCATTACAAGGACAGGGACTGGTTGCTGCAGAGAGCGAGGACAGCGGGTCCCTTCCAAGTAGACAATAGAAGAGTGACGCTGTTCCCGGATTATACCTTCGAGACCCAGAAGCTACGGGCCTCTTTCCTCTCCATCAAAAAAGAACTGAGAACAGAGGGCCTGCAGTACTCACTACTCTTTCCGGCCAGGTTGAGGGTGGTAGTGGACGAGAAATCCCTGTTCTTTCCTACCTCAGCGGATGCATGGGCCTGGTGGGACACGTACAAAGCTGGAACAGACGGAGCACGCATGGGAGAGGAGGAGGAACGGCTGAGGCAGCCGCAGCGAAGATCTCGAAGGGTGCGAGGCCGCAGACGCAGGACTGGAAGACCGACGGTCTCGCAGACGAAGAGTGAACGGAAGGCTGCACTACAAGCAGTAATTGAAGTGTCAGGTGCTGTGTTGACACTATCGGAGTGGGCCTCGGGCTCAGAGGCTCGGGCAACGGGCTCTGAAACTGAACTATCGGAATTTAGCAGCACGAAAGGCCCGGAGGTCACGCCGCAAACTTCGGGGGAGATTGTCGAAGGCTAGGGGTGCTCTGCCCGCCCGGTGCTTCCCTTGATTGCTGGATCTTGGCTGACCTAATGACCGGAGCAGGCTGAACTTGGACGATAATGGTGTGAGTAACGTTCTTTGGAGGGCGGGGGGAGGGGACCGAGGATCAAAACTCCCGTAGCCACCCCACGCCTCTTAGGGCCCATAAGGCCTCCGTAGTGCAGACTGCGGCTTAGCTGGGGAAGGGGGCACATTTGCCCGCACACGGTTTGGATGGGAGCGACTATTGTACAGTTAGGTCCTGTTCTGGGGGAGGGTGGGGAGCCCGAGGCAGTTGGGGTAGCCAGAGGCGCAGTTGCGGGAGGGAGGAGGGGGATTGTTGTTGTGGGGTGGAGGGATTGTGTCATCATGAGTGATCGGGGATATGGATATGGAACACTGTACCACGCTACATGGGATAATGACTAATGCGGGAGTGATAAAATGTGTGTCCTGGAATGTGAGGGGGCTGCACACCATGACCAGATGCCACAAGATTCATGCCTATCTAGTTCGCAGGGGGGTTCACATAGCCCTACTGCAGGAGACACACTTAACGAAACAAGAGGGAATAGCACTGCAGCGTAGATGGAGGGGGCACTTGTTTCATACCACATATTCGGCCTTCGCTAGGGGGGCCTTGATTTGGATAAGAGCGGGTATACCGTTCCAAGTCACCCGGCAGGTGGGAGATTCGTAGCGGTGGAAGGCACCCTTAGAGGGCGACACATAGTGCTTTGCAGTGCGTATGCACCCAACGTAGACCAGGCTGCATATTATGCGCGGCTCTCTGGGGAACTGGCTAGTTATCTCGCAGGCCCGTGCTGTTGGGGGGAGACCTTAATTCAGTGGTAGACGTTGACCTAGATAGATCGCATCCTCCATTACACTCGTCAACCCGTACGCAGACTAGCGAAATGTAGATCTGACTTGCAGGGACAATGGGGAATGATTGATGCTTGGCGCGCGCAACACCCACTCGAGCGGGACTACTCGTTCCACTCCGGCCTCCATGACCTCCACGTCCGTATAGACGCCTTCTTGTGCTCGCCGCTGGTGCTCCCCGCAGTAACCCACACTGAATATCTAGCGCGAACGATTTCGGACCATAACCCACTGTTACTATCGCTTGACTGGATGGTTGGAATCTCTAAGGTCCCGACTTGGCAGCTCCGACCGGATACACTGGATGACCCCCCGTTCCGCGAGGCGTTGAGAGACAGAATTGAGCAGTATTTAGCGGAAAATGAGGGGTCCACCAACTCCAGAGCCACGGAATGGGATGCCCTTAAGGTGGTAATCCGCGGGCATTGTATCGGAAAGTTCGCGGGGGCCCGTAAAACATTGCTAGATGACTTGGACAGGGCGGAGCGTAAACTGCGCGAGATCGAGCGGGCGCGCCCAGACCGACCTGACCTCCAGGGAGATCTCTGTGCGGCAAGGGAGGCAGTGGCAGTGGAGCTAGAACGCCTCCGCAGTTACGATTATAAGTCGTATTTGGTGAAATCGCATACCGAGGGGGACAAAGCTGGGACCCTGCTGGCTTGGCTTGCCGACCCCACCAGGCGCAGCCACCCGATTCTGGCCGTTTCAGGGGAGTAGGGCAACATGTGTACCACGCAATCGACGATCCTGAACAGCTTCAGGGCCTATTATGAACAACTGTATAGAAGCGACCTCGGTGACAAGGAGAGGGATACAGCTGCTTTCCTGGAAGACTTGCAGCTACCGCGGCTCGACCGGGACCAAGCGAAAGCCTTGGGAGGCCCGATAGATTTAACGGAAATCAGAGGAGCGGTAAAGCGGATGGCCCGAAATAAGACCCCGGGCCTAGACGGCTTACCGATTGAGTTCTATGGGCGATACCTCGATCAACTAGGCCCGCGGCTCCAGATTATCTATGCTGAGGCTAAGCGGCAGGGACGACTGCCATGTTCAATGCGTGAAGCTTTAATGACCCCCTTGTTAAAACCGCGGAGAGAGAGCACTAACACTGCGTCCTACCGGCCCCTGTCGATGCTGACCACCGACTACAAGATCCTGAGCACGGTGCTAGCGACTAGGTTATTACAGCACATGCAGACATTGGTCCATAATGATCAATCCGGGTTCATTCCCAAGCGAAATACAAGCCACAATATAAGGCGACTGACCCGCCTGTTGAGCAGCCCACCACCAGAAGCAAGAGCCCCCTTAGTACTGGCAGTGGATATAGAGAAGGCTTTTGACAGCCTGGAATGGGAGTATCTCTACAAGGTGCTGCGAAGCTTTGGGCTCGGAGAGGGCTATATACGTTGGACTAAGGTGTTATACGCTGAGGCGAAGGCAAGAGTGAGAGTGGGCACCCTGGTGTCGGACCAATTCGAAGTGCTTCGTGGCACCAGACAGGGCTGCGCGCTATCTCCGCTACTATTTGCCTTGGCGGTGGAACCTTTGGCGGCGATGGCTAGGAGGGGCACCTACTATGAGGGCCTGACCCACAATGGAGCCCGCCATTTTATCTCGCTATATGCGGATGACCTCCTCCTCTTCTTGGAAGACGGTGATGAGGCGCTGTTGGGGGCTAAAAAACTCCTTGCGCGCTTTGGGGAAATCTCTGGCCTGAGGGTTAACTGCGCCAAGACCTGTCTGTTCCCCCTACGTAGGCATGAGATCCAGCCCTCCCTCCGGCCCTTACTTAGATGGGAGCCTAGCTGCTTGGAATACTTAGGGGTGCACATTTACCACGAAGAGACAGACCTGCTAGGAGGGAACGTTGAACGCTGTGTCCGGGCCTTAAAGTGCAATATGACTTTCTGGGCCACTCTCCCGCTGTCAATGGCGGGCCGCATATCGCTGCTTAAGATGATAGCATTGCCCCGATTGCTATATTATTTCAGAACCTTGCCTGTTTGGGTCCCAGACGTGTTTTTTCGGCAGCTGCGCTCAATGATTATTTCCTTTTTATGGGGCACGGGCAGGCGAAGAGTGGCACTGTCCACGCTGATCCGCCCGAAAGACGAGGGCGGCCTGGCTGTCCCAGATTTTGAGCTTTACTACTTATCTGCCCAGCTTCAAACCCTGACGCAGGAAATTGCGAGAGCGTACCGCGGCCCAGAACAAGACCGAGACAGCGGCATCCCCCGACATGTGCTTGCCTTCATTGCCCTGCGACAGAGATTGCGGCTCAGAGACTTATCCCTGGAGGAGAGAACTCTCCGCCTGTGCTGGAATCGCTCGGCGAGGCACGCGTGGATTAAATGCCCATATGCACCCGAGATCCCTCTCGGCATGGTGACGGCGCTCCCACACGGGGGAGACTGGTCACACCTGCAGGGCTGGGAAGAGGCGGGGCTGCAGATGATCGGAGACTTGTACAAAGATGGAGCATTGGTCCCATATCAGACGCTGCAGGAACGTTTTGACCTCCCACGAGGTGACTACTTATTGCATGAGGCAGTGGTGCGGGCCATACAAGGACACTGGGGTATGGGGCTCGCGGAGCCGCCGACAGCCCAGGCCTGCCAGTACACTATGATGTCGGCAGGCGTCTATAAGGCGGTTACGTGCTTATACTCGAGAATGCTGAGGGAAACGCTGCAGCCGCTGACTACTCTGAAGGCCAAATGGGAATCGGATCTACAGGTGGAGATCCCGGACACCACATGGATGCAACTGGTGGGTCGGGCCAGGAAGAGCACGAGAAACGCTCGTTTCCAGCTCATCCATTTTTATATTCTCCACAGAGCCTACCTTACCCCGGGCAACATTTGGAAATATTTTGGGGCAGAGGAAGCCGCTTGCCCACGCTGCAATGCATTAGGGGCAGATCTGACCCACATGCTCAGAGAGTGCCCCCACCTGCACGACTACTGGAGGGACATCGGTGACACCTTGAATGAAGTTGCAGACAGGGACCTTCAATATACCTCAGCTGTCAGCATTCTCCACTGGTTTCCGCACACACCCAAAAATAGGATGTCGAGCAGGTTCATCGATATGGGCCTCTTATTGGCCAAACGCGAATTGACAAGGGGGTGGAAATCGAAAACGTGCCCGACACACCGAAGGGTGGCTTGCTGAGTTTTTGAAATGGGCATCAAGTGAGAGCACACTTAGATATCAATTGGCGCACAGGAGAGCTGACGAGCGGGCCCTGGAGGCGGCGATGGAGTGGGAACTCTTGGTGCAGGTGCTACGGGATAGCGCACTGGACGAAGAGGAAGATGAGCGGGACATGACGCTTGGGGCAACTAATGGCCAGGAGATTCCGGCACCACCTCCAATCACACACACACAATAGATGACTAGGACCCTCTGATTGCAGTCATACAGACCCAATTCTTGACCGGGAACGATTGATGACACGTTGGGGGGAGGGTGGGACGAGGGGGAGGGGGGAGGGTTTCCCTTACCAGCAGAGTAGTTGGGACGTTCAGTTATAGACCCTACAGGGAGGGTGGGGATTAGACCTACAAAACTGAAAAGCAGACAATGGAACCCCCACATGCGCTGTACAAAATCCGCCGATTGGGAGGATTGCATCGTTTTGTGACCATGCCGCCCGACCTCCGGGTTGTGGGCTAAACGGCTGTGTATACCTGTTGGGGACCTCGAACCGAGAGGGGGGTTTCACACTGATGATACCTAAGTGATTGACGTATTATATGTATGGATCTGCAATAAAAATTGTTTACAAAAAAAAATGTAATTGCTTCAAAACTACAGAACGGATTTACACCAAATCACAAAATGCACTCTTTGTGCCCCAAGAACTAGCTTTCTGCCAAATTTTATGCTAAATCCGTTCAGCAGTTAGATCTGTGTTTAAAGCTCCTATGGAAAAATTAATGGAGAAAACGTGTCTTGAGACCGCCCCTTTTTCTCGACTCCCATGAAGATTTGTCAAATGGTGCCAAAGTGTGTGTGTGTGTGTGTGTGTATGTGTGTGTGTGTGTGTGTATATATATATATATATATATATATATATATATATATATATCTTCAATTAAATCCTCTTTGGACGCGCATTCAAGGAAACAGCCACATACACATACATAAACATAGTTTTATCGTTCTTTAGTATTTATTTGACAAACAGAAACAGACACGTATCGATCTTGCAATCTTGTTCTCTTAACCCTTTTTTTTCTCCATTACGTCTTTTTATACCACGTCACACTCGACGTTACTTGACAAACATAAACAAAATACTTAACAAATGGAAAGCTCCTTTCCTTACTCAATTCAAATTGTGTAACTTTATCAAATTAACATTACACAATATAAAAACCGCTTCACTAGTTTCATAAGCAACTTTGCTACAATTAACATTTGCGCTTCGTATTGCATTCCAAACTTAAATTTGTATGAGTTGACACAATCAGTTGACATTTCTATTGTCCATAGTGGATGTACTCAAATTGTTTACATGTGCTTCTTCTCACTCACGGGTATAGTATCAATTTCTGGAATAACTGTGTTCCACTAAGAGTGGGGGTCTAAAGGTGTTTCCACATGGGGATCACCTTTTACTCTTCCAAAAGGTTCTGCCAGCATGATTTGCATGTAGGCCTTCCTTAAATCTGTAATGAAAATGAGCCCCAAGGCCCCTAAGGTCACAGCTGGATCCCTATCTCCTGCGGGAGCAGGCATTGCTCTGACAGACCCAGGGCTGCTGGAAGTCAGCTCTCTATCTGTAAGAGCATATGTTTTCATATATTTCCCTACATGTATATTTGTGTGCAGGGAAGCAGAAGAAAACTTAGCATTCTGCAAGCTGGAGCTGTTTGACAGCAGAAATCGTACTTATATTTGCTTTTGCTTAGTAGGAGCCGTCAGCTGCCACCCAGCAAAAGCAAACAGCTACCTCCCAAGGTTGGGCACCTAGGGAGGTAGCAGGACCCTGCCCTGGGGGTGGCGGTCCCCAGGGCCATGAATGGCTCCACATGGAAGGTAGCCCTGTGGAGGTGGTTGTCTCCGGAGATCCGCGACAGACTCCCTACATTAATTTATTTCAACCCCAGAATGCAGGGTGGCCGCATGGTTCTTGTTATTTTTAATAAATTGCCCCGGGCAGTCCCTGGGGCTGTGGGGGGGGGGGGCCCGTGCACCCCCGCATTCATTTTATGATTAGCCTCAGGGACATAGTGGTACCCGGGGCTGTGGAGGATGCCGTACGGGTTCCCTGCATTCATTTTATCATTAGCTCCGGGGGATTGGCAGTCCCTAGGTCTGTGGGGGGGTGTCAGGTCCCCTGCATTACTCATATATGTTTAGCCCTGGAGAAATGGCATTCTTAGGGGTTGTGTGTCAATGTGCCGGTCCCCAGGTCTCGAGGGTTGCTGCTCAGGCACCCACGCATACATTGAAATTACTGCTCCGGGGAGGGGGTGGTCCCTGGGGTTTTTAAAAGTCAGAAGCGGGGGGTCCCGTATGCCCCCTCCAATTTTTATGTTATGCCCCCGGGACCTGGCATATCCGGAGGTCATTTAAAAGCAAGCGCAGGAGCCCATGCTTGTTTCTATGTATTTTATCCCCGTGACTTGTCGAATATCGCGGTTATGCTGCATATTTTTTTCAAACTGCTTTATAGCCGTGGTACCCCTTTTAATTCTTTTTTACATTTTTTTGTTGTTTTACGTGTTGCCAGCCAATCAGAGCCCTGCATTACCCTGCACAAGCTTGTTATTTTTCGCGAAATCGTCACAGCCACAGATATCACTAACTGTATTTTGTTAAATTTCTCAAAAACTACTGAACTGATTCAAACCTAATAACAAAAAGCACAATCTGTCTAACAGAATCTACCTTTCTGCCAAATTTTCTATAATTCCATTCAGCAGTTCTGGCTGTAAACGTGTTCAAAGGTCCTACAGGAATTAACATTAGAAAACACACTTTTTTGACACCCCTTTTTGTCAGTCCCCTCTTGAGAGATCACCCTGAAACTTTCCATGCACAACAAGAATCACCAGCACACTTTTTTTTTTATTTGGTGAAGATTTGTCATCAGTGCCAAAGTTATAGGCAAGCCAAACAATATTTCCTATGGAGACGTGGTCCTTACTATATCTACCTACCTACTATATATAAAATTACATCTACTCATTTATTTTTACAAATGTAATAGTAAATGTCTTTTTTTTTTTTAGCTTTTACCTGCCCAGACCACATTTAAAAAAAATGATTTCAAAGTCCAAAGGGAACAGTTAATCTGGTTTAGGGAAATTTGAATGGCAGGAGTATTTCAAACTAAATAAATCTAAATAATTAAATGATATCCTTTTCTGTCTATTGCATATATATTGAATTGAGCCCAAAAGATAAATCACATAAAATAACATTCATTGTCGATTTTTTAGGGCTTTCCCAAAATATGTCTACTTATTTCCTCTTGAAATGTAGAACATATACAAAGATTTTAATAACGATGTGTATACCTCAGTTGTGCTATGTTTCCTTTTATGACCAATGTCAGCAGGTGAGATAGCTCAGCAGGCTGAATTGTATTTAGAGACATTCAGGGAAAAGATTTGAATTCTTTCAGCCCGGTGCTTAATTTGAGCCGGTGGCTACCATTGGGGCCACTGACACTCATTTTTGGGACCTGCACTTATTTTTCTGCATCAGACATTTACCAAACACAAAAGAGGAAAAAACAAACAAAGCAGAAAGAGAGAGCAAGGAAAAGACAGCGAAACTGTCATAAAGAGAGAAAACAGGGACCTGCAAGAGTGAGAAAAAAGATTAAGGAGCGATGAGATGGGTGTAAGACTACCAGCCTTGGTATTTGGTGCACCGACATTTAGTTGCAAGGCTGTGGGCTGCTGAGCAGAGCTTTGAGTCAGACTAAACCCACCAAGGTCAATGAAACAAACAACTACATGTTGGTTAATCATAACTATTCTTCCTTTTGATTTGAGTTTAGGATTTGCAAAGCGCTCATATGCCCTTAGGTGTCTTGGTGCTCGTTTTTTTTAACACTGAAGGGCCCTGATTGCTTGCTGTAAAGCCATGTCTTTAAGGATTTCCTCAATTTCAAAAGTGCTGATGTGGATTTGATACTAAAGGGAAGAGTGTTCTAAAGTAAGGCTGTGCCTCTAATGAAACTACTGCCTCCCCAAAAAAGAAGCTTGTGGGAGGGAACAATAAAATTTCTAGCGGTGCTAGAGCGAAGCGCTCTACTAGAGGAGTCCCACATAAAATTATTCTTTAGGCTGTCAGGACCTGACCCATGCAAGGATTTAAATGCTTTACATAGTGCTTTGAAGATGGCACGTTTTGCAACAGGAAGCCAGTGAAGTTCATTAAGAGACTGGGTAGCAGAATGAAACTTCAGCAGCATCTTGGCAGCTGAATTTTGCAATATTTGCAGTTTGCTAAGCAGGCCCTTTTGTATGTTAAGAAACAGGCCACTGCAGTAGTCAATAGGGGAGAGGACTAATGCACGGACTACTTTCTTCAGGAGCTCGATGGGGATTCGATGGGAAATCTTCTTTATGATATGTAAGGCAAAGTAGAATGAAGAAATAACTGCTGAGACCTGATTCTGTCTATTATCGAAGTTGAATCCTAGGTTTTTAACTTTTTTTGGTAGCTGGTAAAGTTTCCAGTTCTTGAGGCCAGCACGATGGAGACCAGAAGGATGTATCACACCCAAATAGCATCACCTCTGTTTTGGAGGGGTTTAACTTGAGGCAATTGTTGCCCATTCAATTGCTAACTGCAAGCATACCGTCTTGAAAAGTATCACTAATTTTGAAGTCTGTATAAGAAAATTATAGAACTATTTGGGTATCGTCTGCGTAAGACACCAACGAAAACCCAAAGGATTTCATTAAAACAGCCAACGGTGCAATATAACAAAACACACAAGATGATGGACGGAATGTTGCACAATGGCAATGGTGCAATATATACATTGAAAAGTGTAGGACTTAAGGACAAGCCCCGAGGCACACCACAGTGTAATGTATATGGCTCGGATTCAGAATTACCAAGAGCTACAGATTGTGATATATTGGTTAAAAAGAGTGAAACACGGCCAAAGCTGTATCCTTAATCCCTAGTTACCTTAACCGGTTGATCAAAAAGTTATGATCAACCGTGTCAAGGGTGACAAATAAATCCAATAAGACATGGGCCGCGATGCTCCCTTTGTCCAGTATGGATCTGATTTCTTCGTGGCCACAATATGAGCTGTTTCCGTACTGTGACCACTTTGAAACCCAAATCGAGTCGCATCTAGGAGATTATTTGGTTCAATAAACGTTGATAATTGACTGTTCATAGTTTGCCCGGAAGGGGAAGCCTAGATATCGGGTGATAGTGGTATCTTGTGTGTCTTTTTTATAAGTGGAAGGACTGCGGCCTTTTCCAATGGGATGGAAACACCCCTGTTAAGAATATACTGTGGATGATATTAGTGAGCTGTTCAGAAATAATGTCTGGGATTAGCTGAACTATAGATGGTGGACATGGATCAGCAGGAGAGCCAGATTTTATGGCACGAACAAGTTGTTCTACCTGATCCACTATTAGAGTCTGGAGTTCCCTAAAGTTTGGGTAGACTTTCTCACTTGAGACCTCAGAAATCAAGATTTGTTGGTTATTTGGATTATGAGCTGTAAAACCATTATAAATATCCTGAACTTTTTTCTGAAAAAAAGTGGCTAATGAATTGCAAAAATATTGATCTTATTCCTTATATTTTATTGCTGGTGACAAAGTCAGGTTTAAAACGGTAAGAAAAAGCTTCTCAGCAGAATTCTTTGCTGATTGAATTTTTTTGTGTGAAATATTCTGATTTGGCCTTCATAATGAGTGTTTTGTATTTTGTTAGACATTCTTTAAATTTTTCGTTTTCTACTATACTAAATTCTTTCCTCCATACCCTTTCTTGAATTTGACAAAGCTGCTTGCCACCTCGAAGGATTTCATTTTACCAAGGGGCTGATGGAGTAGAACTCTTGGATTCTCTGGGCCTAATCCGTACTAGGGAGTTCAATGCGGTTTGCAACCATTGATCATATTGATGCCATATTGGTGTTGTCTGTCACTGTCAAACTTGATTTAGATAGCTGAGCTCTATGATCAGATCCATGTAGTTTAGGCAAGAGATGAGTAGTTTTTGATTTAATACTGGTTAAAAAACTTTTGGAGGGCATAGAAATGGGAAACATTACAGCTTTATGGTCTGACCGGGTAAGGTCGAGCAGTTCAATTAATTTTAAAATCGAGTTATTGATATAGATACCATCAAAAGTGTGGTCAACTTGATGAGTTGGTCCCGCCACAGTCTGCTGTAGGCCAAGACAGGACATAGTGTCCAAGAATTCTTCTGTACCGGAGATTTTTTCCACATGATGGTTGAAGTCACCTAAGCAAGTAAATCCTTTTCTTTGGCTACAGGAGACTAATTTCGTGGGAGAAGGTTAATTTTGTTCCTGGTGTACAATACCCCAGGAACCCATTAAAATATTGATTCTTTGTGAAGAAGACTGCTTCACAGCTCTGTGAGGTTGCTGGTGAACATAAGATGGTAAATTTATTTTTCAAAATAATGGCCAGTTCACATCCCCTTCAAAGCAGTCTATCTGATATGTAGATCATGTAGTCTGGGGGAGTGGCAATGACCGTATGCGGACCCGATGAGGCATCTGTCCATGTTTCAGTGATAAACACCATATCTATCTGGTATTGCTACAGCGGAACTCCAAAAATCATTTCTAATCAGCATCACCTTTTTCCCTGAAACCTCCTAACACCTATTCATACTTCAGTGGGGCCCATAACACTGAACATTTACTCTGTTCACTTAATTCGGCTTCAAGGATTGGTGAAACACATAGGAGTAATGCTGTAACATTTGGCGGAGTGTCTAAACCTATTTAACCAGTTATTATTTACACCTACAGTTTTATACGATTTACCATGGTTTTAACAAACATGAATTTTATTCAGACACACCATCATAGTGGCAATAGATCTGCTAGAAAGAAAATCAGGCGTAGGAAAATCACAAGACCAGCTTTAATATTCCATTTTCCCAATTTTATTAAAAGCAAAATTTTATTTTGTCTGACAATTAGGCATTGATTAATTCTTTATTCAGCAAAAATCTTAAACTTTATTTCAAAATGATCATTTTATTTAGATGTCAGAAAACAGTCATTTATTTAGAAGTCAGTTAAAAGTTTAGCAAAGAATAGATAGTTCCAAATTCCTTCTCTTCTAACACCCCTAACTAACGCCCTCATCTTATCCTTCAATCCTGCAAAGAAAACAAGAAACAAGTCAAAGTATCTTACATCCAGGAATCGATCTGCAATTCGACAGCACTTCGAGAGGAAATCGAAAAAGCGACACCCTCGAAGCAAAATCAGGGGTTTTTATACACTAATTTCCTAACTTAATCTATCTAAAAAGTATCTAACATCACCAATTCGGGTTCTGATTGGACAATTTGGGATGGGTGAGCATCTCCTCACCATTACAACATCATATTCACGGTGAATCAGAAAAATCATAAAGGGGTATTGTTTAGGACAGTCTTTGGCCTGGTCACTTCCTTGACTCGCAACGTCGCATCTCTTTCCCACGTTTGGAACACTCGACTGTCCATATTTTGGCAACCATCCTGGCTTCCAGGGCAAGGCCGCCTTGAACCTCCCATCCGAGTACAGGCAGCTCATTCTCGCTGGCAGGCTTTGGGCACACATGCGCAGTCCAGCACTTGCTCGCAGTTAGCCAGAGCAACCATGTTTTTGTAGGCCTCAGAGGCCACTTTTGGAACTATCATAGAAACAAACACAAATTCATGTTAAATATGGAACTAAAGCCCTTCTGATTGCCTCCCACCATACTAATGTTTCCCTATTAGTTATTACCTAGCAGGTAAGCCACATAAATGCGTTTTATACTTACATATTCGATGACTTTTCAGCACAATAACATGTACAATAAGCACATTTATATTGCGTTTATTTTATATTTAAGCCATGCATTAGTTCACATCACAATAACAATACAAATTAGTTAATTATATTGCTTCATGCAAGCAAAATTAGTTTTCCCACGTGTTCATGTATGTGCATCTTATACTATTGTTGATTAATTCACCACAACACACCATCAGTAAATGTTAACGTTATGGAACATTAACTTCACAAGTGGTACACAAAATTTCGTTTTGCCACCTTGCTCCATCATTTTCCTCATCTGGTGATTTTATCACCAAATATCTCTCAAAAGTTTGGAAAATTTAGCAGAACATATTTCGAATTCTTCATTTTAGTACCATCTACACTCTAGTATCTTTCTCCTTTGAATCTTTAAAAATCTTCTCTCTGATTTCTTCCATTTCTATTTCATTCTTTTCTCTTTCCCTTACTTTTCGTTCTTGATTTGTTCTCTTTATCGCTTTTCTAAAATCCCTCCTACCTTTACATATGCAACATAATCCTATCAGGAAAATCACTATCACCTAAATCGTTATTGGAATTAGTATTTTACCTATAATTGAACTACCTATTTCTTGAAACCAATGCTTAATTACTGAGAAACGTTTACCTAACTTTTCAAGGACACCTTCAACCTCCAGTGGTTCAATTTCTTTATGTAAATCTGTTATATTTGTAATGTACTTTTCAAGATTCTGACTTTTATCTGGAATGTAAGTACAACAATATTGCACTTTTAAAATTCCACAGACTCCTCCCTGTTTTGCTAAAATTATATCAAGGGCAAGTCGATTTTGCATTACCATAGCTCTCATAGCAACCATTTCAGTATTAACCATCAGGAATCCTCCTGCAGTGTCTGTTGACAATCGATCAAATATTGTGGACAATTTTCTGATTCTATTTGCATTAAACGAAATTCCCACTGCTGGTATCAGTGCTCCAAATACATCACCTATTATTTCTAATACACTCTCTCTTCTTTTTCGACTTAAGACTTTACCGCTATCTCATGCTTTCCATTAGTACCTCTATCTACATGGAAAATTTTAGGAAAGACCAATCCCACATAACAGGTCCCATACCAGTGGTTAGGCAACCTATAGTAAGCGCTATTCTCACAAATAAAATAAATTCCCGGAAAAACAGGATCATCTCCTCCTTTAAATCCCCAACCCCCTATAATTCTATAGGTGTCTTTGCATTGACTTGGACCCACAAAATAATTGTCATATATCGAATTATCTCTTCTAATACAAAATTTCCCTAACATTGGACTATCTATGTTTATTGCTACATTCACATTTTTGTCATCAAGATTCTCATCATCAAATGTCCAGTATTTAGACTTCGCATGTTTCACTTTCTCATTTCGTTTGTAAGCAATCCTTCTTTCCTCAGCCATATTCAGAAATGCCTTCTCTTCAATTCTCATTTTACATGTCAAATTATTGTTAAAAGCATACTCATGTTTCAGCTCATCTCATTCTAAGAAATACTCTCCCATCTCTTTTGCCGGTTTCCTTTTGTTCAATGCACTATCAATTTTTAATTTTGCAAATATTTCATCTACATTGGAATAATGATATTCCAATTTCCCAGTCTGATAAAACAAACTTGCAATTACACTACAAGTTACTCCATATGTGAGAGGAAGGTGGTGATAGGTCACCCCTTCTGACACTGATGCTGGCAATTTTACACAAACATAACAAGCATCACCATTCATAGTTTTAATATACTCAAGTAATAACTTTGAAAATATATTCTTTGTGTAGTCACTAATTGACCTATCTTGATGCAACTCTGGTTTGTACACATGAACCTCATGTACTTTTCTTTCTCACTTGGCTTATTTAGACTCACATTTGGCTTCAATTTCGTTAAACTATCTTGAAAAGGAATAACTATAGCTAAAATTCCCCATAATATTATCAATAATCTCATACATATTAAGCAACATCAACACCATTTTCTAAAAATAGAACATTTTGGGGCATATTACCAAGGGTGGCGATAGGCGATGATCGCCGGTTTAGCGGCCGTTTTCGGCCGCTAAGCGGCGATAATTCTATTGCTCTATTAGCAAGCTGTCGCTAACTGATGTTAGCGACAGCTTTTAGGCGATAGCGAGCGGTTTGGGGCCCGCTTTGCATGTCAGCGATATTTATCGCTAATGACATGCAAAGTGGGCGTACCTAACCTGTTAGCGACTGAAAGCAGTCACTAACATCGCTATCGCCTATTTGCAAGGCAGGCGTAGCGATGGAAATATTCCCGCTATCGCCAAAAACCAACGCCTGCTCAGACCAGTCCTTAGCCATGTTATCCAATGGGAGGTGGATAACATGGCTAAGAGCAATGCGTGAATATCGCTGTATTCTCAGCGATATTCACGCATTTTGCCTGATTTTTATCGCTTTTGAGATAAACCTTGATAATAGCAAGTTATCTCAGCGATAAAAACTGGTGATGCGCGGCGATAAAAATATTGCCGC
Source organism: Lissotriton helveticus (assembly GCF_964261635.1). Taxonomy (NCBI): domain Eukaryota; kingdom Metazoa; phylum Chordata; class Amphibia; order Caudata; family Salamandridae; genus Lissotriton; species Lissotriton helveticus. The sequence goes on along the minus strand of NC_136071.1, from coordinate 855,472,631 downwards.
TAACCCTACTTAGCGATAAATATCGCTATTTGTTGGTAATATGCCCTTTGTTTTGTGGTTACTGATTACCATTTTCTCTAACACAATTTCTTCGACCTTGCGTCACTTATGAATTATATACCACTCAATTCACTAACAAGTATTTTTCGACCTTGTGTCAATCCTATTCTAAATTATACTATAGTTAAGTTTTTCTAACAAGTTTTCTTCGACCTTATGTCAACTCCGACCTCTTCTATATTTACAATATCCGTCTCACAGGACTTCAGAATTTTTACTTAATATCATATACTTTGACCATGGTACATTCGGGCCATGTCTGAGATCATGCTATCGGGCATTACTGGTCTTTCATCTTTGTAAACCCAAATTTCATCTTCCTCTCTTTGTCTGCATCCTGATTTTAGCCAAATATCTTTTTCCTCTGCTTCTGCCTCTTCCTGTATCTGTTTCACTTCCTGCCAAGTCTCAACTACAGTTGTTAACATTAAAGGACTCGGAACATGTTCTTTTAACTTTTCTCGATTGATTGAAATTTGATTTTACGCACAATGCTTTGCAATTGCATCTACACAATTGTTTCCACGGCTAATGTAATCCTCACTCTTTTTATGGGCTGAACATTTTACAACGGTTATTTTCTCAGGTAGATGGATCACATCTATTAGCGTTTTCACAAATTCAGCATTCCGATTAGGTGTTCCTGCAGAGGTCAAATAACCTCTTTGAGACCAAAGCTGTCCATAATCATGAACAACTCCGTAACCGTATTGAATATCAGTCACTATGGTTACTTTCACATCTTTTCCCAATTCACATGCTCGTATCAAATCAATTAACTCCACTACTTGAGCAGAATGAATTCCTTTCAGACAAGATGCTTCCAACACCTCTGCCATAGTACAAATAGCATGTGCGGCACTCTCTGTTCTCAGGCATGATCCATCCACATACATCACAAAATCTGATTCAGGTAAAGGTTCATCTCTGATATCTGGTCTGGGTTTGTGCAATATTCCAGAACATCCAAACATTTGTGATCAAGCTCACCTTTTACTTCTGCTTCAATGGTGTCAGGTAACAATGTAGAAGGATTAACATTTACACATCTGGTAACAGTCACATTCTCTGCTCCCTAAATTGTTTTCTAATATCGGGTCATTCTGCTGTTGGTCATATACTGTGTTTTAGCTCTAGTGAGGAGAATCTCCACAGAATGAGGTACATACACCCTCACAGGAAATCCCATCACTATTCCTTCACTTTGCTCCAAACTTACACTAGTAGCTGCTACTGCTTTCAGACATCCTGGCAAAGCTTTTGCTACAGGATCCAAAACAGCTGAGAAATACGCAATTGGTTTTCTCAATTTTCCATGTCTCTGAACCAACACTGACAATGCACATCCTTCTCGCTCACTGCAGTACAGTTCAAATTCTTTCTCAAAATCAGGCATTCCTAAAGCTGGTGCTTCGCACAGTTTCATTTTTAGCTGTTCAAATGCTTCCATTTCTGTTTTGGTCAAAACAATGGGGTCTCTGATATCTGCTTTTGTCAGTCTCTGTAATGGTTTTGCAATCAATGAAAATCCACTAATCCACTGTCTACAATAACCTACCATTCCCAAGCACATTCTCACCTGTCTTTGAGTTTTAGGTGGCTGCATTCCTTGTATCATTTTGATTCTTTCTATCGTGACTTGTCTGATTCCTTTAGCAATCTTGTGACCTAGATATTGTACTTCATTTTGACAAAACTGCAATTTTGATGGAGACACTTTATGTCCCTCCTCTGCCAAATGATTCAACAATGCTACAGTGTCAGTTACACACGCATCCTTTGTTTTTGATGCAACCAAAAGATCATCAATGTACTGTACTAACACAGACTCTCCAGGCATGCTCAGGTTTTCTAATGATTTCTTTAGCAGCTGATTAAAAATCGATAGACTCTCAGTGTACCCTTGTGGCATTCTGCACCATGCTAGGATACGATTTTGGAGTCGGAACGCAAAAATTGGTTGGCTTTCTGGATGCAATGGAACAGTAAAGAACGCATTGCACAGGTCAATCACAGTGTACCATTCTGCATCATGAGGAATTTGGTACAGAATCAGTGCTGGATTCGGAACAATCGGACAACAATCATTCACCTTTCCGCTCACAAATGGACCTGACTGATCTACCTCAAGAGTGGCTCCAAGCACACACTCTTCTTCCTCTCTCAGGCACTGTCAGAAACTTTCATCCGGCACACTGCCATCCTCCTCTTGTAACCAATACTGAGGACACGCATTCACTCTTTGAGGTCTTTTTATCTGTTCACCTCCGCTGAATCCTGTCTCTGCACTGTATCTCTGCTGTTTTGCACTGTATGCCAGTGGCGGTTGTGGCACCTGACTTTGCTGATTTGCTATCTGCTGTTGTTGCGGTTGCTGTTGATTTACCTCAAACTGCACCTGCGGATTCAATGATGTATTGTCTCCATTTAGTCTAGGCGGACATTTACACTCTTTCTTCCAATGCCCTAACTTGCCGCAATTGAAACATGGAAATTTCTTTTTTCAATTCATCAATATTCCCTACTAATTTAGGTTTACTTTTAAAACTATCTTGATTCCCTGTATTCTTATTCTCCATTTGCGCTACTTGTTGTTCCGCTACCTTCACTTGTGCCCACATGGCTTTCTCTTTCAGCTTTTTCTGTTTTGCATCAATTTCTTCACTGCAATATTTTGCCTGTCTCGGTACTTTGTCTACTGAGCTTGACTGCCATCCTATCATGCTGTGTCTAATCATGTCTGAAATGTCTGCTCTCAAACCATATACAAATCTATATATAAAGTGACTCATGTCCTTTTCATTCAGCTCCTCAGAACCGCTATACTGTTTGAAAACTAACAACAATCTTTCATAGAATGAATGTACAGTTTCTTTTGGCTCTTGTGTGGTCCTGTCTATTTTCAGAAAAAAATCACAGCAGTCCCTCAAACAACCTTATATTGGAGAATCACTAATACACTACTCCTGCCTGCCACAGTAACACTATGGGAGGTAAAGAGCTACTATATTTCAAGATACAATATTCTATTTGGAACCAGTAACTCCACAATACACTTTAGGTAAAAAAGGAAGCAAAAGCACACAACAAGAACGTCATCAGAGCACTAATTACACCATACACAAAGAAAATATGAATTAAAAATGTATCACATTTTATTCGTAAAAACAAGATATAGCCATATACATTTAAAATAATACAAGTGTACAATTCATGCAAGGAAACCAAAAAAAGTCGACGCAGCGTTTCGGTGCTTATATTGAAGATATGACACCTTCTTCAGGACGGTTTCTTCTCTAGTTCTAGGGAACTAGTATTAGTACTTCATAAACCAACAGTCGTTTAATCAATTACGCTGTGATCAGGTCCCGATGTGGGTCAATATGTATAATCCCTTTATGGGCAATTAGTCTTGGATATTCTGGAAGCGGTATTTATGGAATTCACCTCACTTGTGAATTATTCAAACATGATGGTTTGCAGTCTAGCACTTAAGATTTCTCAGAGCCGTGCTGAAAGATTCCTTATAAAATTGGGGACCTCGTCGGCATCCAAGGTTCAACTTTTGTTTCTCATTACAATGGGAGACCCGTTCGTATATCCCAGGTCTTTGGTCGTTGGATGTGTCCACCCTGGGGCATGGTGTCCGCACGCTTCCAAGAATCGGAAGGTCTATTTTCACCCAATCAGTTTCCTTTGGTGGTATTTTATTTTTCAGCCACACCATCACTTGTTCGTACTTTCGCATTACGTCTGGTGATGGGGCTCCTGTTACCTTATCTCTGGGATACTCCTCCCTTGGCCAATCTACAGATATTTTACATTCTGTCTATAGGTCTGCTGGCACCACTATGTCAAACAATCCATCCAAATTGATCCATAAAACTTTTGACACTTTTACAAATCTGTCTACTTGTCGATACCATTCCACTGGTTTCTCCCTCAACCTAGGAAAATCATTTGTAAATGACATTATAGCGTGTCTGCTCCAAGGAACATGTACATATCCTCCTCCAGGTATCTCTCTCATGGGAAACTCAGTTGTCACTCTTTCTTTTTCCCTGATTGGAAAAGCTAATGTGGATTTATCACTCTTTTCTTCTTTCTTCTTTGCCCACTTAACACTCCATTTACTTACTTCTCCCCATTTTTGTAACAGCACAATCAAATCTTTTATTTGTGCTAACCTTCCAGCAGTATTCATGTTCTCAATGTCTCTTTCTGCAAAATCTACTCGATATGTTTTCTGCTATGACTTTATGTTTGAAAATTCTATTCCATATTCACTTGCCAATTCTTCCAACTGATCATACATCGTTTTGGCCTTCCAAGTTATGCTTTTACCCAAAAACATGAGCTCATCATCCTGATATGTTTTTAGTCTGTCTGTTCCAATAGTTCCAATAATTCATTCTTCCATGTCTACTTTTAATTTTGCCACATCCAGTACTTTTGATTCCTGCTCTTTTAATTTTAAGGTTTTAATCCAATCACTCAATTTTTTATCTGATGGTCCTACAGGTGTTTTCGTTAAATCTATTTAATCTATACTTCTCTCTGGGGTTGCTGAGTCAGATTCTGCTCCTGTCGGGTATATGCATGACAAACTTTGATTAAAAGTCAATTCAGGTGTATTTATATTTATATTCCGCCTTATTTCTGACAAATCAGGATAAATATTCTCTTTTACCATCTGCAGACTCTGTTGTAATGAAATTGTTAAGCTTGGCTCTTTTATTCTTTGATTTTCGAATACTGGTATCACAGGTCCTATTGTTACTGGGACAGTTACTGCTTCCATATTTTTAGTAAGGTTTTGAATCAGTTCATGTGCAGAACGTTCATAATCAGAAATATCTGGCTGTACATCATTTCGCCTTTCAGCACTTAGCACAGTTTTATGCGAGCCATTACTTTGTACAGGAGTACCCGAAATTCGAGCTTCTCCTATCGGTGTACTTTGGATATATCTTGTTTCTACTCTTTCAGGCAATTCTCGGAAATTTGATGGTTGTCTTGGTGTTTCACTAACTCTCTCATCTGCTATTGGAGCATTCGGGGTAGTCCATAAAGAACCTGGTTGATATGATGGATGCCTCCTATTTAATATTTCCTCCAATACAGCATCCTCTGATTCACTTTCACCATAACTCTGGTTCCCTATCTCCACATTCTTTTTCTTTTCTGTACATTTCCGTCCCTCATATTCTTCCACTAATCTAACTGGATACATGCCATCACACATGTTACCATTTCTCCATCTACGCATTCTACTCTCATGTGTTTCTCCCCACAAATCTCGACCTCTACCTCTTGGTCTGATATATCTGGTTAACCTCTCGCTTTCCAGTTCATGCATCTCATCTTCCCATTCAACCAGTGCCTCAAATTGAGTCTGTCTAGGTCTCGGTTCAAGCTTCATCATTCTGTCTCCCAGATTTCTCAAAATTGCTACATCAAAAGATCCTCCTTCTGGAAAAGCTAACACACCATCATCCTTGGTATACCGTACCCAATTCTCCAACCAAACACACGTATGGTAACCATATTTTGACATCATATGAGAAGCAGGTGCCTTTGGCGAAGGAAGTATTTTTCCCTCTCTTGTGACTACCTCTTTGTCTTTTACAAACACATTTTTCAACTTTTTAAACCATGAAGATTTCTTCTTGTCTTTGTCATAATAGTAGTAAGCCATTTTCAACAAATCTCCTGTTTTCAAAAGATCACGTACTATTCTATTGCTGTTTCCGTAACACCAACCTATCACAGCGCGGTGTGCACTAATGTACCAATTAGAACACGATACGTCACTATATTGCTTAACCAATAGATTTTGCTGCTTTTCGTGATGCACCAATCAGCTCCTACTCCGTTTTGGTCACGAGGACCAATCCGAGTCCGACACTTTTGATGTCACCAGCGCTCCGGCTTCTGCAGCGATGACTGACCCCTCCTTTACAGGATTTTTCAAGAAGCCGTATTTACAAGATATTTTACAAAATCAGTTAGTAACTTACATAAAACAATACCATTTGCCTGTTTTGCTAATAAAGTGATGGAATTTTTCAATTACACAAGTATTCTGTAACTGGAGCAGACGACGCCTACCTCCACAGAATTTTAGACTCGTCGATAAAGTAGCACTACCCTCTACCTTACCCTTCTATCAGGCAATAACAAACTCGTTTCTCCAGGAAAGCACATACAGAGATCTTTTTCACCTCCTTAGAGACAATCCCAGAGTTTCACCAGAACGCGTTTCGCAATTTCATTTACACACGTTCATACAGAAATCCCTATTCATATACACATGAGCTCTGTATCTCCAGTAGGCAGCGCTTACCTCTAGCCCACCACAGAATTCCTCTTTCATTAGTAAAGTAGACACCACTCCTTTACCCTTCTATTAAACTCGGGTTAAGTCCTACTACTCTCCCAGCAGTAAGTTTTAATCAGGATACGCAATGATCCCTGTACTTGAAGGCTAAGATTTTATAGACTGTCCTCACTATACATTTATCCTTTCACACCTAATGTCCCTAAACAGTGATATGCGACAATACCACCGCAGTATACGACGATACTCCTTTTTTGAAACAGACCATAGCACTGTGCGACTTTACTTGCCACACTTCCTCTGCCTGCAGACAGGGGCACTAGCTGAACACAACACTTGGAAGCCTTTTCAAAACTACATATAACGTAATATGAACTCTGCAGATGTTAGTCATAATTCTGTACATTAAATTCTATATAGTACTTTTATACATAACCCTAGCTAATTTCCTTAGCAACCACTGCTCTGCTACCAAGATATAACTGCTACAGCGGAACTCCAAAAATAATTTCTAATCAGCATCACCTTTTTCACTGAAACCTCCTAACGCCTATTAATACTTCAGTGGGGCCCATACCTCTGCACATTTACTCTGTTCACTTAATTCGGCTTCAAGGATTGGTGAAACACATAGGAGTAATGCTGTAACATTTGGCGGAGTGTCTAAACCTATTTAACCAGTTATTATTTACACCTACAGTTTTATACGATTTACCATGGTTTTAAAAAACATGAATTTTATTCAGACACACCACCATAGTGGCAATGGATCTGCTAGAAAGAAAATCAGGCGTAGGAAAATCACAAGACCAGATTTAATATTCCATTTTCCCAATGTTATTAAAAGCAAAATTTTAATATGTCTGACGATTAGGCTTTGATTAATTCTTTATTCAGCAATGTGTTTTATACTTACATATTCGATGACTTTTCAGCACAATAACATGTACAATAAGCACATTTATATTGCGTTTATTTTATATTTAAGCCGTGCATTAGTTCACATCACAATAACAATACAAATTAGTTAATTATATTGCTTCATGCAAGCAAAATTAGTTTTCCCACGTGTTCATGTATGTGCATCTTATACTATTGTTGATTAATTCACCACAACACACCATTAGTAAATGTTAACGTTATGGAACATTGACTTCACAAGGAGTACACAAAATTTTGTTTTGCCACCTTGCTCCATCAGTATCCGTCTAATTCGAAGGTGTGCTTAACCAGAGACCTGGCGTTGATTAGCACACACCGAATGGCAGGATGTGCTGGGATCTTTTTTGCTGGGCCGCACAAACTAGGCTTGATTGACCTATCTATAACTTTGATATTTAAGCAGTTAAGGAGGCAATATACGCATATACAAGAGTTGGCTTCCAGGTCTAAATGAGGGGTAAAAATAGCAGTATGCCTCTCTATTTACTTGAAGTGCAAGCAGGCTTTATTTGGAGTATACTATCCGTTGCTCCTGGTGGGCAGAAATTTGAGCAGGGGATGGGCCCTGGCCACTGTCCAGGTGCGGACAGGCTTACCTTTGGCACGCCAGCGACACGCCTGCTGCACATGGATGTGCTTTGCCGTTGTTGAAATAGCCTGTCATGAGATGGGCGTGTCTGGGAGCGTAGCCCAGCTGTGATAAATCGCAGGTGAGATTGTTCAAAAACTAGGTGGGAGAACAAAAAGTCAAACTGGGGTCCAGCAACCCCTAACCTTAATCACAAGCTCCCCTGTGACCAAGGTCTACTGGTAACTTAAATTTAAATAACATAAAGAGGGAATAAGGAAATCATAAACTCAGTAAAAGTAGGACATGCCCATTCAAATATGATGGCCACCCAAGAAGCCAGGCATCTCATAAAAGCAGCAACACGTGCTGGTAAAAGAAAATTAAAATCAGGGCGGGCACACAAAACTTCGAGTGCTAAGAGGCATTTCTGTTTGCAGTATTAAGCATATATGGGGCAGATTTACAATAACTGGCGCATCCCTGCATATCAGCAGGGATGTGCTAGTTATTGTGCCTCACGGCAGACACCACTTGCGCCACCATGGATGCGCCGCATTTACAATGCGGCGCACTTTGGGGCAAGAATAGACAGATGAGTGACGCATCTGCTGTCGTAAAGTTGACGCATTGCTGGAGTCGCAAGCGCGACGCAGCTCCAGAAAGGCTCGGGGTGCCCCTATGCCTAACATGCTGTGTCAATCCTTCCGCCTGCTTCAAGCAGTTGCAGGGTTTTGACGCAGCATGGCTTTAAAAGTGACTGAGTGAAATCTTGTAGATTTCACTCAGCCACTTGTAGGAGGCGTTCCTGCGCCGGAACACCCCTCCCTGCGCCGGAACGCCCACATGTATTGTATTGTATTGCGATTTATATAGCGCACGTATCACCCGAAGGTATCAAGGCGCTTGCTTAGGGAACCCGTCCTGGTATTCCCCTGTGAGATACCCCGGCAGGGTATCCACAAGGTGAAAGCCAGGCATCCCGCCGCGAGGGGCCGTAGTGGAGATTAAGCAAGCTATTGCCCAGAGTCGCAGAGTGTGACCCCGTGAGTCGAGTAGGCACCGGAGCGAGAATTGTCGAGTCCGTGGAATTTTGAGCCCGAGACGGGGAATCGAACCCTGGTCCACGGCCGATCTCAGCTTCCGGGTCTGCCGCCTCTAACCACTGAGCCACGCTTCTCCATGTGGCGCAGGGCTTTACAACGTGACGCATCTAAGGAGATGCGTCACGTTGTAAATACCCCGCAGCATGGCGCTGGCTTTGCGCCGCCACTGCTTCACAAAAGTGACGCAACGGCGGCGCAAATGTGGCATATGGGGCTTGTAAACCTGCCCCTAAGTATTTATTGTTATTTTGTAAAAAAATATATACTTTGTGTACTCTAAAAATATATGTTAGCTTTGTTTGCAAAGTGGAAGCTTCATTTCATTCTCTGCCAAGGGCTACAAAAGGATGAGGATATTAAGTACAAAATGTTCAGTGATGAACTCTAAGAAAGAAAATTCGCAGTGGTGAAAATGGATATAAGACTACTCTCCGCGTCTCAATTACAGTGAAAAAGGGGTGAGTCGCCTCAGCACCTTAATGGTCTTGTAGATTAGTAATTCACAGCAATCAATTTAAATCCTTTTAAACAACACAGCAATGTTTTATACATTCTCATATCTTTTCCTGTAGCATTATTAGACCAGGCTACATGTAACATCAGAATTAGCCTGCTATCACCTAGGGTTAATAAATGACTCCATATCATCGGGACTCTACGGTTCTGATGTATTAAAGGATTTTGCAATCACAAAGTTTGTGATTTGCAGAATCACTGGATTTGTGACCTGAATACCCTAAATTGCAATGTAGAAAATGCACACTGTGACTCAAAAATCTCTTTGCAGCTCGCAATGTACACATTGCAACAGTTCAGAAATTAGGAGGGGGTACGAAAGGAGCATCTCCTCCTTATGAATCGCAATGACATACTGAAAACTCTCAATACCATAAGTGGAGTCTATTCACTAGGGACTCTTTCACTGTGGGAGCGTGGGCTCAAGCATTGGAGTGGGTCATAGAGCAGTCCATCTGCATGCTAGCACATTGCCCTTTTCATCATGTTTGTTTTTTTAGGTTTCTGGGGTAGTCAAGACCCTTTGATTTTACTAAAATTTCAGATATAGCTATTTTGATCAATTACTCTGTGAATGTGTCATTCACATTTTACCTTCTGCCCGCTGCATCATACCGCATGGGGCAGTGGGTCAGCATACTTTGGCAACTGGATAACTTCACTGTGAGTGACAGCATTCTGCCCTTTCACAAGCAGTATGTTGGCACATAAAGTAGTTCTCTTCAATGACAGGGACTACTATGGCAATGTGCGTTTTTGGAGACCCAAAAATATTTTTGGTTTTACCCAATCTTTTTAATATATTGGCGAGGACCTGGCAGCTCTCAAACAATAAGATTTTATGAAACCCATGAGAAAACAAAACAAGCATTGACTAAGCTAAAGCGCCGGTAGCCAACACCAGGACTATTATCTTTCCAAATGCTTGTTTTTATTGCAGGCCGTGTCTTTTAAAATAAAGCCAGTAGCTTGTGATTTGGAATGCAGAGATAGAGGTTGAGAGTCTGTCGCTAATTTTCACGAACAAAATTGTGCCTCATTAATATGATAGAGCTGCAAATGCTGTGGAAGGGTCATTTTGTGCTATGACAGATTTTTACATTTCAAGGCACAAAAATAATCTCACTTCGAAAAACAGTTGCCCAGGTTGCACAGTGACTGCTTTGATACTTGCGAATAATACTATGTTACAGCCATTGGTTGTACTCTACAATCCATTGTATTCTGGCAATATGGCCTGATTTCTTCAATCGAAGTGCACCAGCAATTGAGTTCTATGGATGCATTTGTTTGTAAAATGAAAGCCCATTACTTTAACATGTTATGCCAGAAACATGGACATATGCAGGTGGTGGGCATCAGCACTCATTTTTGGGGACTAGGAACTATTTTTCGGCATTAGACCTTGCCCAAGTGAAGGAGAGAGAGAAAGAGAGCGAAAGAAAGGAGGAAGAGGAAGGGAAAGATGAAAGGAGTATGGGGAAAAAAGTAGGAATGAGAAAAAGAAAGTTTGAAAAAAGTGACAAGAGAAGAAATGATGGATAAAGAGAAAATCCACGAGTGAGATAAAGAGACCGGAAGTGTAGGGTGGTGGAAGAAAGAGGTATGAGGTGGAAAAAAGACTAGGTAGCCTTGGTGTTCAAAAATCTACTTAAGATCAAAGCAGCGGTAACAAACCATTGCATGAAACAGACTGTGTGGGGGTTCTTTCTGCGAATGTTCGATGGCATTAATTGATAAGACATTAATTACTGTATCCAGTTTTGTCTGCTTCTGCAGAACAAATGGACATGTACCTTGTAGCTATCGTGAAGTCACCAGAAATTTTAAAAGTGGTGGCCAGTTCTGAAAGAGGCCCACTTGAGACTGTTTAGAGAATGTCTGTGTCATAAATTGCAAGGTGCCTATTAATTCATTTTATCATTAAAGTATTATTTCCTTTATTGATGAGACTATCTAATTTTAACAGCAGTGCTAGCCATCAAAATGCACTAATTGTATCCTAATGTGCTGCTTTTCCTACTTTAATGAATAATCCTCAAAAACTTTCATAGAGCGGATATGGCATACTGACCGAAAAGAACTTAACTCTAACTTTCCATTAAAGAAATAAAGTCACCAAATATTTTAATTCTGAAGGATTCAATCTGTTTTGTTCACAAAAAAGTTTTTTTTTTTTCAAGAGTCAATGTGACCGGCGAGTCACCACTTCGAAACAGGTCTCAAAGTGTGGCAAGCTCCAGAGCAAATGGATGCAAATGGAATTGCGAGAAATCTCGGAGGGCCACATGACAGCTTCAAACCCCTCCTATTTAGTTGCCGCCAGCCTCCTGCTACTCATGGGTGCAATAAAGACTTTTAGCAGGTGTTGAATAATAGAATGAGTAACTTGCTTTTAAACGCTTCTCGCGTCCAGATAGGTGTGAAAAGTGCAATCAGTCGCTGCATTATTGCCAACAGCTGTGAAACATGGCACATCTGAAGAGCTGCAGCGAGTTAACAAAGATGCATTGGCAGTGAAAGCAAATTGATGAATGCCTTGTTCAGGAAACAAAAACGACTTTCATTGTTAATGGTGTGCGTGCCCGCAGTAGCTGTCAATCTTTCTACTTGGTTTTATGTACCCCACCATCGCTTGCTCACAGAATATGGAAGGCTCTCAATCTACATCTGAGTCTGAAAAGTGCTTTTTTTGTCAACATGTGCGGCCATGTTTTGTGCTGGAGATTATACCTGTTGCTTATAGCGGTTTTGCTCTCCTACGAAATACCTGAGGCACTTAGGGGTCAAATTAGATACTACCTTACAATGAAAGCCCAAATCCAGACTGTGGTAGTCAAGTGGAATGGGCTGCCACCCTATCTCAGAACTTGATGACTTTTAGAAGACAGCTAAAAACTTGGCTTTACCAACAGTAATTTCCTTTTCCTGTCATGGCCTGACTTTCGAGCTCTGTTTCCTGTCTTTCAGTGGTCTTTTTTGCAGCGCCGGGACACTCCGTGGAGTAGCCATGCGCTTTATAAGTACCTATTTCATTCATTCATTCATTCATTCATACCCTCAAGCCACTGGAATTCAGGTAATACACTGTCTGGGAAGCTGTCCTCATCTTCCATCTGGTGCAGATGCAAAATAGAGGCCTTTAAATGTATCCCTACTCTGCTGTATAATTAATACTACGAGTCAAATCTAAGGATAAATACCAGAGTCTTTTTCAATGTGAACATTATTTTCCATTTATTTTCTTGACATATGCATCCAGCCATTATTTTTCACTTTCAACCCTTGAACTGATCAACTGAGTTAGCTGGATGGGTGGTCTGGCAGTATGCAGAGAGACGGTTTACATGATTTTAGTATAGCACCAAAAGGAGTATGCAGTTTGTGTAGTGTGGGAAAAGAAGAGAAGGACGCTAGGTTGGTCAACACCCTTACTCAGTAGTGGAGTGTGGGTGTCTCCCAGTTTGGGAAGTGGGGCCCTCACACATCCATTTCGGTGTCATGCTTCATCATAGGGCTTGCTCCTTGTCAGGCCGCGGCTGCGTCAGAGAACTTTTTCCCAAGTCGTATAGGTGAGGTGTGTGTGAGGAGCCTAGTGATGTAGATGTGATGTGATGTGAGTAGAATTATAAAATGAGGCGGGTGGTGCTCCAAAATGAATTTTAATCTGCGAGCCCACTCGTCTCAATTAAAATCAGAATAGGGATACCGCCATTATAATGGTCGGAGGTGTCTATGTGTGTGTAGTCATGGTCTTTTGAAATTTATTTTTATTGTATATATCCAACAGTCGTGTATACATTACATTAATCAATAAACGCTCTGTATAATAAGGACCTTTTTGGTGGAGTATGCAGTAATTGCGTACCTTTAACAAAACATCAACAGCATAGGAGCATAACAGATTGATCATCCAGTAAAAATCACAGTACACGTGTGACCATGAGTTCTAGCGGTCAGAGGCAGCAGTGTGGTATAATCGTCGTGTTACAATATATAAGATCTCGAAGCCATTCCTTTATTGTCGAAGAGTGTGCTCTACCCCAGTGCAAGGAAACTTGACTCTTAGCTAAGAACAGGGCTATGGCGGTGAACCGTCGAATGCACCTTTTAATAGGCTTGACATATCCCAGCAATGCCATAAGCGGTGAGGGGGACAGGTGTTGAAATACCTCTCCCCAATATGACTGAATGGTTATACAATTCCATGCTAGATCTACAAAGTCAGCATCAACATTGCGCACTTGGCACATGCACTAGAAGTAGCGGGGTGTATCCATTCCTGGATATTAATTTTGGGGTGATGTATATTCTATGGAAGTATTTATAATGTAGTAGATTATGTCTATAAATGGACAAGATATATTGCGTCTGTGAGCAGCAATATGCCCAGACTGCATCCATCAGTGGGACTCCCAGGTCCTGTTCCCAAGCTGCTCTGGCCACTACAGGCCTTAATGTTTGCAATAAGTGGTATAGGCGTGAAATCAGGTGAGTGCAGTCCAGAGACTTAATGACCAAAGTGAGAGGAGGAAAATCCTCTGGTTCAGTAGCTGTTTCCGGCAAGGTGCTCAACAGAACAGGAGTTATGAAACAAATCCCCAGCAGTGCGTAGTCTATGTTTGTCCAACTTTTTTGGGTGAGTGTTTCAGTAGTAGAAGGTAGCAATAGGTTGTCAACTAAGGGTATGTGGGGGGAATATAGGATGTCACGGTGCAAGTATAGTCGTAGTTTAGTCCATGCCCAGCATGTCGTTGCCATCGTTTCTATCTCACCGGGGTGACGAGGGAGGCCCAGTGGCAGAACCGGTAGGCGTGAGCGTGGATATATCTGGGAGCGCTTGGATCTAAGGTATTGTATACGAGCGTCTGGATGGTACCAAAAGTATATGAAACGTGTCTGTGCCACGACATAGTATAAAAGTCTGGGACATCAAACCCTCCCTGTTCAAATGGTAATGTCAGCGTAGCTAGACCTATATGTGGTTGTTTACCCACCCAAATCAGTCAAATCAGCAGGGAGCATAAGGTATTAAAAAAAGATGTGGTCAAGGCAATTGGAATGTTTAATAATAAATATAGTAACCACGGTAAAACTACTATAGAGAGAGGGAGTTTAATCCATCTATCAATCTGTTCTGTCAACCGGTCAATTACAGGCCGGTAGTTAAGGCAAATGACCTCTGCAGTGTAAATAGATGTCCAAATATTTTGGAGGTTCGTAACACGATTTCAGTTGGAATTCTATGTCCACTTGGGTAGTAGCAGAGGTTAGTGGAAAATATTCCGACTTTGCCCAGTTTATGACTAGCCCTGAGTGCACCCCAAAGCGAACCACCTCCCTCAAAAGTGGGGGTAAGTTCTCAGCTGGGTGTCGAATGAACAGCATGATATCGTCCACATAGAAGGAGGCAGCAAGTGGTCCTGTGTGGAGTTGCAAACCCCAATTGAGATGGCGCTCCTGAATATGATGGGCAAGGGGATCCATTGCGACAATAAATAATAGATGGGACAGTGGGCACCTCCACCGAGTGCCTCGGGTAAGTGGAAATTGTGTTGTGACTGTCCCGTTTACTCAGAGTCGGGCAGTGGGTTGAGAACATAGCAGTCGGACCGAAGTTAAATATGCGATGGGTTGTTCCAGTTTTTGCATCACAGCGTGCAAAAATGACCACTCCAATTAATCGAACGCCTTCTCGGCATCTAGCAGAACAACCGCCGCTGGGAGTTCTATCTGCTTCAACACCGAGAATACCGTACGTAAATTGACTGCAGTTGACCTGCCAGGTACGAACCCCTCCTGAAAGGGACATGATGAAGCAAAAAGATAGCCCAGCACACCTATAAATATAAAACGTGTAGAAAACTCAGTAAATAATCTTAGAACACAGCTGTTTTTCCAATGAAGAGTCGATGTTATGTTGTAGTATTAAACTTCATCCTTTATTTTTCTTTTTTTTTAAAACAAACGTTTTGCAACCGCCAACGCGTTTCGTCCACAATCGGACTTCTTCAGGGCTCGCAGTATGTGTTTGATGCGTTTTCACTTGACCATTGTAAAAGTATGTAGAATAGTTAATTGAAAAAAGTTGATTCCAGGACCATGAGTATATTTCACACCAAATGATTTTTTCAATATTGAGCGTGTATCGGTGATTAAATGCACCCCTATCCGCATGAACGTCTAGGTCGGTAAACGCATAGGGACATAATGTAGTATTGATGAGCAGCGCTAAACGGGTGGCCAGTATTTTGGCCAAGATCTTATAGTCATGGTTAAGCAGTGACAAAGGTCGGAATGACTGGCACTGAGTGGGCTGCTTACCCGGTTTAAGTAATAATGTTATAATGGCCTCTCGCATGGTCAGTGACAGGGAGCCCCTCTATAGAGCCTCATTATATACCTTGAGCAGGCGCGGGGCAAGTATATCTTGGTATGCTTTATAAAAATCCCTGGTAAGGCCGTCGGATCCGGGGGCTCGACTTCCCGCCAGCGCCTTTATTGCCTGCTTGACTTCATCAGCATCTATTGGTGATGCTAGAAATTCACGCTGCTCATCTTCCAGCCACACCATGGCTATTTCTTGGAAATAGTCCCTCAGAGCTTGCCCCCCCCCCCGAGGATCCCAGGTTCCATATAAAAATGTGTAGTAGGGTAACATAGCAGCAGTTACATCTGCGTTAGAGGTCAATGTCGC
Organism: Lissotriton helveticus; assembly: GCF_964261635.1. Classification (NCBI taxonomy): domain Eukaryota; kingdom Metazoa; phylum Chordata; class Amphibia; order Caudata; family Salamandridae; genus Lissotriton; species Lissotriton helveticus. The sequence continues at coordinate 855,456,402 of NC_136071.1, read as the reverse complement.
TCCGGTGTCAATTTCTAATTGAGTAATATACGTTGATTGGTTTTGTGGGTGAAAGAGCCTGGCGAGGGTCCTTGCGGGTCTTTCTCCCTCACCATACACACAGGCCCTGGCATATTTACCCAGGTATTTGGTCTCTCTAGCGGCTGCATCATTAAATTCCACCATTAGGGCGCATCAAGCACAGAAGGCCACCGACGATGGGTCCATGAGCGTTATCGCGTCCGATTCTTTGAGTTTCTGTTCAAGGTTACTGAGTTCAGTACGAATAGTACGAAGCACACCAGCATGCTTGGAGATGTATACCCCGCGTATAACCGCCTTGAATGCATCCCATAACATCAACTGCGACTTGACCGCGCCATCATTTAAGTCAAAATAGTCCAGTATAGCATCCCCCACCTCACTTCGGAACACCGGATCCAGAAGGGCAGAGGCAGGGAACCTCCATTAGGGGAGCGGTTTGTGGAGCAAGGAATAGTCTAGTTCATGTAAGACTGGGGAGTGGTCCGACATTGTGCGGGGTAAATGCTCAATATTACTTACATTGTTGTGGTGTGAGATACCAATGATCTATACGGGACCATGAATTATGCGGAGCAGAGTAACAGTAGTAACTTCGTATTCCTGGGTAGTGTAAGTGTCAGGGATCAGTTAGTAGTAAGTGCTGTAAAAGATTTAAAAGGCCTTGAGTGGAATGGGGTTTAGTTAAACGCCTTGAGCCGGTAGTGTCGTGGCAGGATCAAGGGTGAGGTTGAAGTCACCCCCCATAACTGTACTGTCCACGTTCATTGCTATGCAGCCCAGTAAAAAAAACGTCAGAGTCAATGTTCGGGGCTTACATATTTAGGAGTAGTATGCTGTCTCCCCCTAGTAGTCCCTGAACTAAGACATATCTTCCGTTGGGGTCTTCTATAACTACAACCACCTTGATGGGGATAGAGCGATGTATCAAAATGCAGACACCCCGTGAATATGAGCTGTAACAGGAGAAAAACGGGTTCACGCCCCAAGTGGACGCAAACTTCTGCACAGGGATAGGCGAATAATATGTCTCCTGCAGAAAAGCAATTTGTATATTATGCCTGGACAAATATGCTAATACCTGCCTACTTTTTTTGGATTAGCTAGACCTCGTACATTCCACGAGAGACATCTCAGATGCAGCCCAGAGCTATTGTCCCTATTAGCAGTCATGAGACCTTCCGTGAGTATAATATTGGTAACCAGAGGTCAATAATGCACACATCCTGCACTGTGAATATCAATGATGGTCCAACCATTATTTAATACCATCTAAAACTATTACTACCAAGATACTCCCTTTCCCCCCACAACCCCCCTCCCCCATCGGATACACACAAACTAGGAACCCGGTAAATCCCAGCATACAAAAGAGCACTCAATACAACAGGTGAACAATAGGGAAGGAAAAACAAGTGGGGAATCATCTTGCGGGGGATGGCAATGCTCCATTGGAGCGTCAGTGTGAAGGAGCTTTTATATCCGGAATGTTTGCCTCACCAACGATTTTCATGCAGGCTTGAGGCAGTTCCGCTGAGTTCAAAATTATAAGAAAGTTACCAGTAGTGAAAAACATATACAGTACATCAGTGGGATGTTGCAGATAGTTGCCAATGCAATCAAAAGGTAAGTGGCGAGAGGGCACTCCTATTACAGTCAGAGGATGGAAGGTGGTAGATCATCAGAGAGTCAAGATCCAGAACTGGTGCCGTCCTCCTGTCGTTACTTTGCCAGAGATGTTTTTGCTGTTTCCAAAAACGCTTGGTTTCTGCGGAAGAGTAAAAAATGTGAGTCGTGCCACCCAGTTGGATACGGAACCTGGCTGGGTATAGCATGGCATATTTTATGCTTGACTTCTGGAGGGCACGCTTCAAATCTGTATATTTTCACAGCTCTTCCTTTACAAGGGGCGTAAAGTCTGCCAAAAGGGATATAGTGGAACTCTGGAAGTTTTGGACGCCAGGCTCTCTCGCCAGACAGAGAGCTATGTCCCGGTCGCTATAATTAAGGATCTTGGCAACTATAAATCTTGAGGAATCCCAGGTGCTGAGGGAGGGCCAAGAGTCCGGTGTGCATGCTCCACCACAAATGTTGTAGAAAAGGCCTCACTTCCAAATGGATCCACCAAGACGGACTCTACAAATTTGTCCATTGGGCCCGTGGTGGTTAACTCTGCAATTCCCGTGACACAGATATTACTTCTGTGGGAACGCGCCTCAAAATCTTTGACCTTGGCATCAGGTTGTTTAAGGAGGGAGTGTTCACGGTCGAGGCATTTCTGAAGAGGGGGTTGTGCATCCTCCAGATCGGAGATACGCTGCTCCACCCCGCCTATCCGTGTGTCTTGTGTCTCTAGGAGGCCATTGATGTCATCTAGTCGGTTATTCAATGCGTCCAGGTGGGTATTGATGGACTGAAAGCCCGCCCGAAGTTTAGCCATTATGGCGGCAGCTCCGTCCAACTGGCCCTGCTCCTCCCCAGTGGCATTTTCGGTATCCTCCTTCCTAGGGGTCTTGCCTGCATCAAAATTCAGCTGGCGCTGCTTAGGGTCGCTACGACCCAATGTAAAGTAAATGGGCAGGCGGGCGATGATGATGAGCCCCAGTGAGATCTGGAACCATGGAGGAGGCACCGGCCACGAGTCTTCAGGGAGGGATGGGGAGCTTTTAGTGATATGTCGGCTGGGTAGTCAGTGCACTGTGCCTCACCCTGGTCAGGGCAGTTGGGTCAGAGGGTCTTCAATCAAAGGACTGGGGGCCAATATGAACAGGAGGAGTGGGATCCCCTCAATAATAAGTGCAGTATTCCATGGAACCCATTAGCCATGGCAGGATGCAAGAGCTCTGCGAGTGTGGGGCCTCAGGCAGCGCAGCTCCGGCCCAGAAATGCGCACATCGCTAGGCGATCCGGAGGAGCAATGCAGTATGGATCTGGGCTTCCCTGCCTCCCATTTCATGCCGAGATAGGCAGTGGTGCAGGCAATGCGGCGGTGTAGTACCTTGGGGGGGTTGTGCCCCGTCCGCATCTGGAAGACGCAGCTCCGGCCTCCCTCTTGAGCGTGGTGGCTGTCGCAGTCGGCTGAGGCGCACGCGTCCCGAGCCCCGCCCTCAGGCTCACTCGAGTCCCCTGTCGACTTGGGCCTCTGAGGGCTGCGTCAGGCCCGAGGACATCGCTGCACAGATCTTAACATTGGTGCCGACTGTGTGGGGGATCAGCGGCTCATTCTGCTCATCTGCGTTTGCTGCATCAGCGTTGCCGCATCCAGACGGAGACCACCGCTGCTATTATTAGTGTGGTGAGGTTTGCCATCCAAGTGCTCCAGAGCTCCTGAGTCAGGGGACCATCTTGGTCTCCGGCTCCGCCACGCCCCGTGTGTAGTCATGGTCAACATGTTTCTTGCCCTATGTGTGTAAATCACTCAGCAATTCTTCAGGACCTATCTTGATGCACAGGTGGTTGGTTATGGAAAATGAACCAATCACTCTGATGACCTTTCAATGAGGTACGTTGATAATACAAATCATGAGAACAACCCAATTCAGGTTCAAGTCATGCCTCATCAAGAGTTAGGCAGAGCAACGGTCATTACAAAAGTTAACGTCATGTGTTTTCCTGGAAAACAGGTGCTAGGAACCTACCGTTCACTCTGGCTCGTTGGAGGAAGCCTTTTTTCCATAACCAACCACGGTGCAGATAATGCATCAAGATAGGTCCTGAAGAATTGCCGAGTGATTTACACACAAAGGGCAAGAATCATGTTGACCATGACTACACACATATAGACACCTCCGACCATTATAATCAGCAGTATCCCTATACAGGTTTTAATTGAGAGGAATGGGCTTGCAGATTAAAATTCATTTTGGAGCACCACCTCACCTCATTTTATTTCCCATTACATCACCTCACATCTACACCACTAGGCCCCTCACCCGCACCTCACCTATACGGCTTGGGAAAAAGCTCTCCGACAAAGAGCCCCTCATAGGTTGCCCGTCAGGCATTGCAGCACTGGCCTGAGGAGGAGCAAGCCCTATGATGGCCCCACTTCCCAAATTGGGAGACACCCACACTCCGCTACTGAGTAAGGGTGTTGACCAACCTAGCCTCCTTCTCTTTTTTCCCCACCCTACACAAACTGCATACTCCTTCGGTGCTACATTGTATTTATTGGAGCCTGTATGCTGGACCTATATGCGCCCCTTCTCCATAATATGTATTTGTTACCTGATTTCAGTACCTAGTAAACGTGTCCCAATCTATCACAATCTTCACAAGTAAATGATGTTTCTTTCTACATTCTTGCATCCTCAAGCTGCATGCTATCTCAAAAATATTCACTACATTCCTTAAATCCGGCATTAAAAAACTGTCCTTTAATTAAAACTTCTGTTTGTTGCCTCTTCTTTTTCTTCTCTCTCTAAATGTTCCATTTCTTCCCTTCCATCCTCTGCATGCCTCTTCTTTCTAAGAACAACCTACTCTGACAAATGTCCGTTTGACTAGTCTCTATTTTCAGAAAGTTTCCCACAACTCATTTACTTGGTCACAATCTCTCTTCCTTTCTCCGAAAGTCGTACCTATGCAACCAACAATAACTAATCTCCTCTAACTCCGGTATTAATCCCACCAACCGTGTGCTTGAGTTGCCCTCTCTCCCCCCCAATACCTCCCACACCACTGATTGCTGCCAACCACTATTACTTTAGTCCAGCATTAAAAAAATCTATAATGACTGAATGGAATTGTTTGCTTTGCGCGCACAAGACCAATCCCAGTAACTAACAGTAACCAATAACAATGAACTAACCATTAACCTTGGGTTCCAGAGCAGTGTGCTGCTCGGCATAAAGCACTTTGACGCCTCGTATGGGGTAGTAAGCACTATAGAAATGTAATTACAATTAGAAATACATAATAAACAGTGCATTATATGAACTCATGAATACCAACAACACCAGAGACCTTCCGCAATCCCAAACACGTTTGGACCACACAGGTGTAACCACCGGCATCAGTGAGGGGTGGTCCCGCCTCACTTTACCATTGTCATCATACCAGGCACTGCCCCCAAACACCAAGCTGCCTGAGGGGCTGCGATGAGGTGGCCTGGAGCTGCAGCCTTGTGCTCAACCTGGTGATCTGTGCACTCTGACCCCTCAAGACAGTGTGTACATTCTCTCTATGTTGGCTCAGGACTGCTGGACCCTTCCCTTAATGCTGTTCTGTAGAGTCTGCTTTGGAGTCTGCTGACTAGGAGTGGAATTAGGATTCGAGATCTCGCCACAAGGGTGGACGGGGCAAAGAGGTCCTTCGCCCTCCCCACCATGAAATATTCCTTGGGCAAACACCCAAATGTCCTCAATGAACAAATCTGTACCTGAATCTGAGAGGTGATACCATAATTTTAAAACATATCCTCGCCCCTCAGCAGTTTATGCGGAATGTTCCAGAGGCGACCCGGGCAGGGGCAAAGCCTGGAACATTCAGAGTTCAGACGTCTAACGGATACATTGGCTGCCCTAGACCTGATGTCCTTAACCCAATTTCAGAGTGGGACCATGAGGGACCAAGCGATGGCCACCTCCGGGAAAACCTTGGCCAATGGCACAAATTCCTTCAGGATTTCTTCCCTGAGGGCCCTGTGGCCAATTTGTACCAAGTCATTACCTACAAGGAGGTTAACAATGCGATTTGAGAACTGGAGTCCGTCGTGACCCCTGGTTTCCTCCATCAGCCGATGCAGTTGAGAAATGTGGAGGCCTCCAATCCCTCACCACTTGAAGGAAACATCACGCAGGACTGGTGGCTTTGGCTTACGGAGCAGTTGCAACCTGTAGGCTGGATGACGGAATGACCAACTGATCCAGCGGCCTATAGAAAATATGTCATAAACTACGCTACCCAACTCCGTAGTATACCTAATGTATTATAAATCAAACCTAAGGCCCATCAAACATACATGACATATTTTGACCAACTGAACCATGTGGCTAAATAAACCTATTCACAAATTATATACATTTATATACAACCGCGGTGATTGAAATTATCATACTTAACAAACCTTATTATTATAAAGCCACATATGGCGATAAATCTAGCTAACGGTAACCTAAACTCATGAAATAACAAGACCAGCTTGTCTTCCAAAGTAAGATTTTATTAGCTTATTTGTTTGGAAATTATAATTGAAGTTTTTATTAAAGCATTTTATTAGAATTATTGCAATTGATTCAAGACAGTTTTATGAAACATGTAAATTATTATTTTCAAATGAATATATCAGATTAGCATTTTAAACCTAAGTCCCTAACTAAGCTAAATAAATGGAAATAAAGAAAAGTCTTTGAGGGCTCTTACGTGCTCCAAGTGAAGTCCGTCATGCACGACACCCTCTTCCAAAGGTCAGCATAAGCAGCAGCAAGCAAGTAAGCATAACCCTTTCACAGGGAATGGGTTTTTATACCTTTCTACGCTAAACTAATCTCAGTAAAAGAAATACTTTTCTGCAAACTCGGAGTCCCATTGGATTAGAAGTGACAGGCGACGTGTCACCTCATTTTTCAAAATATCAGTTCCGTCACTTTCTTAGAGTCCATTGTCTCTAACATTCGAACAACGAAGCTTCCTCAGGTTGCAACATTTTCTTGCATAAAATTGTCATCATGTCATTTTGCTTCCTCGGATGCAAAGTTATCAAATGTTCCTCCTGCCGGTTCCTGGCCTTGGCCTTGTCCGACAAGGAAATTGTCAGAGCCACATAACATTCGCCAAACGTTGATACAGTGATGGAAACTTTTTCTCAGAATGGACTTTTTTTCTTGCTCCGTGCAGAATTTTAGCACACACGAGTAAACTAGGCCCAAAGCAGCCATTTTATCGGTAACTATTATATAAACAAACACAAAAGAATAATTAATGCGAGAAATATAGTTTGTTCTGTTGCCACCCACCATTACTAATGATTAACCCATTAGTCTAAATTACCTAGCTAAAGCGAACAAATAAAGCAGCTTTTTATATTTACCAGTCTTCATTAATCCATCAAAATTCCTTATGCACCTATAGAGAATAGAGTGACACCACATACACAGGGAAAGCAAAACAAGCACATGCTACTTTAAAAATAGCCGCAATTAGTTATAACATGACAAATAGACAATATTAATTTATTAAATTTGCACGAACAAAAAGATGCAACAATAATGCACGTTTATGAGCACACATGTTAATATCCCACGTGTAATGAGACTTTAATCTAGGTTGAATTAATATAAACACAGCACCAAACGTTAGTAGAATTATTTTTCATTATGGAAGTGTGACTTCACGAGTTGAAATAAAATTATTTCTAAATCTCGCTCCATCAACTCCCTCATCTGGTGATTAACAAATCACCACACCACACCCAAAATTTAGGAAAAATGTAACTAACCGAAAATGGTTCGAATTCATTTGTATTAGTATTTCTAAAAATTGTCTCCGCAAAATCTTTGCAACTGTCATATTGAACTCTACGTAATTCTTGTAACTCAATTTCCTTTTCCTGTTCCTTTTTGATTTTATGAATTCGTTTCTTTTCCTTCATGTGTTTCTTTCTCTTGTGTAACATGCAACTCATTTTTGTCAAAACTACTATAAATATTATTATAAACAAAGGTGTTAAAATCTTGCCAAGAACTGAACCACCAATTTCTTGAAACCAGGTTTTAATAGCTTGGAATCTTTTTGAAAGTAGCTCTGAGAAATTATCCTCTTCTAAAGGAACTATTTCTGAGTGCATTTCTGTGATGTTTTTGATATACATCTCAATATTCTTACTTTCATCAGGGATGTAAGTACAGCAGTGTTGAACATGTAAAATACCACAGACTCCTCCCTCTTTTGCCAGGAGTATGTCTAAAGCTAAGCGATCTTGCATCACCATAGATCTAATTGCAATGACCTCAACATTCACTAATTGGAAACCATCTGCTGTGTCAGTTGACAATCTGTCAACAATTGTGGATAATTTTCTGATCCTTCCTGCATTCAAGGTTATACCAACTAAAGGTATTACTGCTTCAAAGATGTCTTGCAAAATTTCTGAAAAACTTTCTCTTTTATATCTGTTTGCATGGTTACTGATTTCAAATGATCCTTCTGCATTTCTGTCAACATGAAACATCTTTGGAAAAACAAGCCCCACAAAACAAGTCCCGTACCAATGGTCTGGAAGATTATAATAAGCTTTGTCACCACAAATAAAATAAATCCCAGGAAAAATTGGATCTTTGCCACCTTTGAATCCCCAACCTCCCATGATTTGATAAGTGTCCTCACAGTTGCTAGCTCCTACAAAATAATTATCAAAAAGTGTATTATCCCTTCTAATGCAAAGCTTACCACTAATTGGTTTGTCTATGTGAATTGCAACATTATCAAAAGTCTTGCCATTAAGCTTCTCATCCTCTTTTTGCCAGAATTTAGATTTAGTCTGTTTGACTATTTCATTTCTCTTATAGATTGCTCTTCTCTCTTCAACAAGATTCAGGAAAGACTTTTCTTCAGCTCTTAATTTGCAGGTTAAATTATTCTTGTAAGCATACTCATAAGTGAGTTGATTAGTAACTAAAAAGAATTCCCTCATCTGTTTAGCTGTTTTATGTTTATTCAAAGCACTCTCAATTTTTAAATTCGCAAAAATCTCATCAGAATTTGAATAGTAATATCCTAAACTACCAGTCTGATAAAATAAGCTAGCTAACACACTACAAGTTATCCCATATGTGAGAGGAAGCATATTGTATGTCACTCCCTCAGAAACAGAAGCAGGCAATTTCACACAGACGTAGCAATCTTTAACGCCCATTACTTTAACATATTCTCCTAAAAGCCTTGAGAATGAATTGCTTGAAAAATCACTAACAGATTTATCCTGATGAATTTTTTTGTTTGTTATCAATTACTTTCTTAGCTAAATCTGTTGCACTATGTTTGTTTTGACTAACTGAAGCTTTGCTTGTCATGGTAACTTTATGTAAATCCTTACTAATTTCAAAAGGTATAACAACAGCCAAAACTAACCAGAGCAGAATTAACATGAGCACACACACCAGAGTCATCTTACAGCATTTCTTGAAAATGGAACATTTTGAAGTACTCCGTTCCATAACATAAGGCATCTTTGAAAAGAAAATCTTATCTCAAAGAGGTAATAAAAAGAAAACAACATTTTTAAAATTATCTAAATTTCAGACTAAAATATATACCCCCCTTTTTAAAATCTTTTTTTTTTTTATAACAACTTTTCTTCGACCTTATGTCACAAGTTAATTTCCATCTAAACAAAATTTCTTCGACCTTGTGTCACCTAACACAATATCTTCAGCCTTTTGCCAAAAACAAAAACCAATACATTTTACCAGATTAGTACTTCAATCGTTGTCACTAATATCCTCAACCTCCTCCTGACTACTGCTGTTTATTTCAATAACAGGAGGAATAATCAGATATGTCCACTCAGGAGATTTATATTTCTGATTAGGTCTCAAAATTCTTTTTGTTTTTCTAGTCACTACTTCTATTTTCCTCCCTTTTTCAACTTTCTTTTCAGGTTCTTTTTGACTAGTGATTTCGTTCACCTGCTCCTTTGACTTTTTAATTAACCTGACTCTCAATCCTCCATTTTCACTTGGCCATGATTCTCCTTTTCTTAAGATCTTTCTTTTCGGTTCGGCTATGTTTGTTTCAGTTTTCCAAGATCTCTTTCTCACTCTTCCTTCTTGACCATCTACATCACTTTCTTCAGAGTTGCTGTCAGAAATTTCTATTCTCGACTCAGGAACTTTTCTAATCGGCAGTCTCACTCTGTTAGGAACTATACTCAGTTTTCCATCACTGGTACTTGGTAATTCATCTTCATTTTCTTCTTTTCTTCTTACTGTCGACAATGGATAAGTGGATTTTCAGTAATTGCGAAACCACTACAGAAATTGACTAAGTCAGATGTAAAAGATCCAATTGTTCTTAATGAATCTGAGTTGGAAGCTTTTGAAAATTTAAAAAGATGCTTGTGTGAAGCTCCAGCTCTAGGTATGCCAAATTATGAAAAAGATTTTGAACTGTATTGCAGTTAAAGAGAAGGATGCGCATTGTCTGTATTAATTCAAAGGCATGGGAATTTGAGAAACCCCATTGTATACTTCTCAGCTGTTCTTGATCCTGTTGCAAAAGCCTTACCAGGTTGCTTAAAAGCAGTTGCAGCAACTAGTGTTAGTCTAGAACAGAGTGAAGGGATCATAATGGGGTTTCCTATAAAAGTATATGTTCCCCATTCAGTTGAAATACTCCTAACAAGGAGTAAAACACAACATCTGACCAGTAATAGGTTGACTAAATATGAGAAAATTATTCTAGGAGCAGATAATGTTTCTATTGCAAGATGTGTGAATTTGAATCCTTCTACATTATTACCTGATTCTGAAATTATTGATGAAAATGATGTGGAGCATGAATGCTTGGATGTAATGGAATACTGTACCAAGCCAAGGCAAGATATTAAAGATGATCCTTTGCGTGAATCAGATTTTGTCTACTTTGTAGATGGCTCCTGTTTAAGATCAGAGGGAGGTGTTTTAAAAGCAGCATATTCAGTCTGTACAGTTGCGGATGTTGAAGAAGCATCATGTCTTGAAGGAATTCGTTCAGCACAGGTGGCTGAATTGATTGCTTTAATTCGTGCTTGTGAAATATCAAAGGATTTGAGAGTTACCATAATAACTGACAGCCAGTATGGGTACGGAGTTGTGCATGATTATGGACAGCTCTGGTCTCAGAGAGGCTATTTAACTTCAGCAGGATCTCCAATTAAAAATGCAGTATTTATTAAAAGACTAATTGATGGCATACAGTTACCAAAAGAAATTGCTGTCGTGAAGTGCGCAGCTCATAAAAAAGGTGAGGATTATATCACCAAAGGCAATGCTTATGCAGATGAGACGGCAAAGTATTGCGCAAGAAATGGTCGTGCATTTAATCGGGAAAAGAGTAAAGAATGTGATTCGAATTCATTAATGCTAACAACAGTGGTTGAAACATGGCAAGAAATCAGGGATTTGCAAAATGAAGCTGATGATGAGGAAAAAGACACATGGTTAAAGGCAGAATGTAGACCACGAGATGAGGATGGAGTTTGGACTTACAAAGATGGCAGAGTAGTTTTACCTAATTGTATGATTGCTGACATGGCCAGATTGTATCATGGGCCTGGTCATATTGGAAGAGATTCTATGATCAGACTTTTTAAAGAGACATGGTTTAATACTAAATTCAGAACAATTGCAGAGTCTCTTTGTCAGAGGTGTTTAACTTGCCAACAAATGAACCCAAACAGGAAATCAGTTGTAGGTACAGGAATCATAGGTCGTGAGGGTGGCCCTTTCACCAGATTACAAATGGATTTCATTGAAATGCCCTTACACAATTGTTTAAAATATGTTTTAGTGATTGTGTGTTTATTTTCAAGATGGGTAGAGGCATTTCCAACACGTCATTGTGATTCGATTACAGTGGCAAAATTGCTTCTTCGAGATATTATCCCAAGATACGGTTTCCCTGTCACTATTGAGAATGATGGAGGGGGACATTTTGATAATAAACTTTTGAAATTGATCTGTGAAGCTTTGCATATTGAGCAGAAAATACACTGTGCATACAGACCAGAGGCATCTGGAGTAGTTGAGCAAATTAATGGAACAATCAAAAACAGGATTGGAAAAATGTGTCTAGATACAGGTATGAAGTGGACAGATGCTCTTCCACTTGTTTTAATGTCTCTGAGAAGTATACCTGATAAAAAGACAGGTCTGAGTCCTCATGAAATTCTTATGGGCAGAGTCATGAGACAAGCTTTTGTACCTGTGGGAAAATTGTTGAGCATTAATGACAGGGCTATTTTGGAATATTGCAAAAGACTATCTGACGTAGTGACTTCTGTGTCTAATCAGGTGGGAACAGAAGTACAATCGAATGACAAAGTACAGACACATGATCTGAGGACTGGAGATTGGGTCAGAACAAAAGTACATTGAAGAAGAAATTGTCTAGTTCCAAGGTGGCAGAAAGCTAGACAGATAATTCTGGTAACTATGAATGCAGTGAAGTGTAAAGGATTGAAAAGGTGGATACATCCTAGTCACACTATTCCGATTCCTACTCCTGAAAACTCTGATGAAGAGAGTGATTCTACGGATGATTCAGATTCTGAAGTAGAAGGTGAAAGAATTCCAGATTCTGAAGATCGACAAAGAGGTCGACATCTGGAAAATTTGCAAGTGAATGAAAACTTGAGTAGAAAAGATTTGGAAATCATTGAAATAGACTCTGAAAGTGATGAAGATTTGCTAAAAAGGAAATCTGCAGAAGAGTCTGTCAGAAAAGTAAATGGAATAAAGACTACTGAAAATTTTGAAGACAGAGAAGCTGAATCAATAGAATTTCTGACCAGGAGAGTATCGAAAAGCAGAAAACAAACTCTGGAAGAAGGAACAGGGTACCAGAAACTGGGAAGCTGAAGGTGTTTGAAGAAGAAAATGAAGATGAATTACCAAGTACCAGTGATGGAAAACTGAGTATAGTTCCTAACAGAGTGAGACTGCCGATTAGAAAAGTTCCTGAGTCGAGAATAGAAATTTCTGACAGCAACTCTGAAGAAAGTGATGTAGATGGTCAAGAAGGAAGAGTGAGAAAGAGATCTTGGAAAACTGAAACAAACATAGCCGAACCGAAAAGAAAGATCTTAAGAAGAGGAGAATCATGGCCAAGTGAAAATGGAGGATTGAGAGTCAGGTTAATTAAAAAGTCAAAGGAGCAGGTGAACGAAATCACTAGTCAAAAAGAACCTGAAAAGAAAGTTGAAAAAGGGAGGAAAATAGAAGTAGTGACTAGAAAAACAAAAAGAATTTTGAGACCTAATCAGAAATATAAATCTCCTGAGTGGACATATCTGATTATTCCTCCTGTTATTGAAATAAACAGCAGTAGTCAGGAGGAGGTTGAGGAAATTAGTGACAACGATTGAAGTACTAATCTGGTAAAATTTATTGGTTTTTGTTTTTGGCAAAAGGCTGAAGATATTGTGTTAGGTGACACAAGGTCGAAGAAATTTTGTTTAGATGGAAATTAACTTGTGACATAAGGTCGAAGAAAAGTTGTTAAAAAAAATAAAAATAAAAAAAAGATTTTAAAAAGGGGGGTATATATTTTAGTCTGAAATTTAGATAATTTTAAAAATGTTGTTTTCTTTTTATTACCTCTTTGAGATAAGATTTTCTTTTCAAAGATGCCTTATGTTATGGAACGGAGTACTTCAAAATGTTCCATTTTCAAGAAATGCTGTAAGATGACTCTGGTGTGTGTGCTCATGTTAATTCTGCTCTGGTTAGTTTTGGCTGTTGTTATTCCTTTTGAAATTAGTAAGGATTTACATAAAGTTAACATGACAAGCAAAGCTTCAGTTAGTCAAAACAAACATAGTGCAACAGATTTAGCTAAGAAAGTAATTGATCACAAACCTGAAATTCATCAGGATAAATCTGTTAGTGATTTTTCAAGCAATTCATTCTCAAGGCTTTTAGGAGAATATGTTAAAGTAATGGGAGTTAAAGATTGCTACGTCTGTGTGAAATTGCCTGCTTCTGTTTCTGAGGGAGTGACATACAATATGCTTCCTCTCACATATGGGATAACTTGTAGTGTGTTAGCTAGCTTATTTTATCAGACTGGTCGTTTAGAATATTACTATTCAAATTTTGATGAGATTTTTGCGAATTTAAAAATTGAGAGTGCTTTGAATAAACATTAAACAGCTAAACAGATGAGGGAATTCTTTTTAGTTACTAATGAACTCACTTATGAGTATGCTTACAAGAATAATTTAACCTGCAAATTAAGAGCTGAAGAAAAGTCTTTCCTGAATCTTGTTGAAGAGAGAAGAGCAATCTATAAGAGAAATGAAATAGTCAAACAAACTAAATCTAAATTCTGGCAAAAAGAGGATGAGAAGCATAATGGCAAGACTTTTGATAATGTTGCAATTCACATAGACAAACCAATTAGTGGTAAGCTTTGCATTAGAAGGGATAATACACTTTTTGATAATTATTTTGTAGGAGCTAGCAACTGTGAGGACACTTATCAAATCATGGGAGGTTGGGGATTCAAAGGTGGCAAAGATCCAATTTTTCCTGGGATTTATTTTATTTGTGGTGACAAAGCTTATTATAATCTTCCAGACCATTGGTACGGGACATGTTTTGTGGGGCTTGTTTTTCCAAAGATGTTTCATGTTCACAGAAATGCAGAAGGATCATTTGAAATCAGTAACCATGCAAACAGATATAAAAGAGAAAGTTTTTCAGAAATTTTGGGAGACATTTTTGAAGCAGTAATACCTTTCGTTGGTATAACCTTGAATGCAGGAAGGATCAGAAAATTATCCACAATTGTTGACAGATCGTCAACTGACACAGCAGATGGTTTCCAATTAGTGAATGTTGAGGTCATTGCAATTAGATCTATGGTGATGCAAGATCGCTTAGCTTTCGACATACTCCTGGCAAAAGAGAGAGGAGTCTGTGGTATTTTACATGTTCAACACTGCTGTACTTACATCCCTGATGAAAGTAAGAATATTGAGATGGATATCAAAAACATCACAGAAATGCACTCAGAAATAGTTCCTTTAGAAGAGGATAATTTCTCAGAGCGACTTTCAAAAAGATTCCAAGCTATTAAAACCTGGTTTCAAGAAATTGGTGGTTCAGTTCTTGGCAAGACTTTAACACCTTTGTTTATAATAATATTTATAGTAGTTTTGACAAAAATTAGTTGCATGTTACACAAGAGAAAGAAACACATGAAGGAAAAGAAACGAATTTATAAAATCAAAAAGGAACAGGAAAAGGAAATTGAGTTACAAGAATTACGTAGAGTTCAATATGACAGTTGCAAAGATTTTGCGGAGACAAATTTTTAGAAATACTAATACAAATGAATTCGAACCATTTTCGGTTAGTTACATTTTTCCTAAATTTTGGGTGTGGTGTGGTGATTTGTTAATCACCAGATGAGGGAGTTGATGGAGCGAGATTTAGAAATAATTTTATTTCAACTCGTGAAGTCACACTTCCATAATGAAAAATAATTCTACTAACGTTTGGTGCTGTGTTTATATTAATTCAACCTAGATTAAAGTCTCATTACACGTGGGATATTAACATGTGTGCTCATAAACGTGCATTATTGTTGCATCTTTTTGTTCGTGCAAATTTAATAAATTAATATTGTCTATTTGTCATGTTATAACTAATTGCGGCTATTTTTAAAGTAGCATGTGCTTGTTTTGCTTTCCCTGTGTATGTGGTGTCACTCTATTCTCTATAGGTGCATAAGGAATTTCGATGGATTAATGAAGACTGGTAGATATAAAAAGCTGCTTTATTTGTTCGCTTCAGCTAGGTAATTTAGACTAATGGGTTAATCATTAGTAATGGTGGGTGGCAACAGAACAAACTATATTTCTCGCATTAATTATTCTTTTGTGTTTGTTTATATAATAGTTACCGATAAAATGGCTGCTTTGGGCCTAGTTTACTCGTGTCTGCTAAAATTCTGCACGGAGCAAGAAAAAAAGTCCATTCTGAGAAAAAGTTTCCATCACTGTATCAACGTTTGGCGAATGTTATGTGGCTCTGACAATTTCCTTGTCGGACAAGGCCAAGGCCAGGAACCGGCAGGAGGAACATGTGATAACTTTGCATCCGAGGAAGCAAAATGACATGATGACAATTTTATGCAAGAAAATGTTGCAACCTGTGGAAGCTTCGTTGTTCGAATGTTAGAGACAATGGACTCTAAGAAAGTGACGGAACTAATATTTTGAAAAATGAGGTGACACGTCGCCTGTCACTTCTAATCCAATGAGACTCTGAGTTTGCAGGGTGGGTTTTTACACTCACTTTTCCAGTGTCCAATTTCGCCGCAATTAAAACAAGGCAATTTCTGTTTCAAATCTTCAACTTTAGCATTATATCTTTTATTATTATTAAATTTAAATTTTCCTTGTCCTTGATTTTGATTCTGATTTTGAATAAAATTTGCATTTTTATTTTCAAGACTGGCAATTTGTTGCTCAGCTACTTTCACTTATGCCCACATTGCCTTCTCTTTCAATTTCTTCTGTTTGACCTCTAGTTCATCACTACAGTATTTTGCTTTTCTCAGGATATCGTCAACTGAAAGCGATTGCCATCCGACAATACTATTCCTGATCATTTCTCCAACTTCTGGTCTAAGACCATAAACAAATCTGTAGATAAAATGGCTCATATCCTTTTCATCTAATTTTTATAGCCACTGTATTGTTTGAAAACCAACAATAACCTTTCATAAAATGAATGAACTGACTCTTTTGGTTCTTGATTCGTTCGGTCTATTTTAACCCAGTCAACTTCTTTAGGTGCAATTTTTTGTTTTAACCAATAAATCACTTTCCCATAAAAGTCCATCACTATTGGAGCTGGAGCACCTGTTTCTTTAATTCGCTCCGGTTCCTCTTTTGGCCAACTTATAGCAATTTTACATTCTGTCCAGAGATCTGATGGAACAACGATGTCAAAAAATCCATCCAGATCTGTCCACAAAACTTTTGAAACTTTGATAAACCTGTCTACCTGTCGATACCATTCAACAGGCTTCTCTCTTAGTCTTGGAAAATCATTAGTGAAAAGTAAAATATCTTGTCTCGACCAAGGGACATGAACATAACCTCCACCTGCAATTTCTCTCATTGGAAGCTGTTTGGATAATTTCTCTAATTTTTCAGGATTGAGAGTCAGGTTAATTAAAAAGTCAAAGGAGCAGGTGAACAAAATCACTAGTCAAAAAGAACCTGAAAAGAAAGTTGAAAAAGGGAGGAAAATAGAAGTAGTGACTAGAAAAACAAAAAGAATTTTGAGACCTAATCAGAAATATAAATCTCCTGAGTGGACATATCTGATTATTCCTCCTGTTATTGAAATAAACAGCAGTAGTCAGGAGGAGGTTGAGGAAATTAGTGACAACGATTGAAGTACTAATCTGGTAAAATTTATTGGTTTTTGTTTTTGGCAAAAGGCTGAAGATATTGTGTTAGGTGACACAAGGTCGAAGAAATTTTGTTTAGATGGAAATTAACTTGTGACATAAGGTCGAAGAAAAGTTGTTAAAAAAAATAAAAATAAAAAAAAGATTTTAAAAAGGGGGGTATATATTTTAGTCTGAAATTTAGATAATTTTAAAAATGTTGTTTTCTTTTTATTACCTCTTTGAGATAAGATTTTCTTTTCAAAGATGCCTTATGTTATGGAACGGAGTACTTCAAAATGTTCCATTTTCAAGAAATGCTGCAAGATGACTCTGGTGTGTGTGCTCATGTTAATTCTGCTCTGGTTAGTTTTGGCTGTTGTTATTCCTTTTGAAATTAGTAAGGATTTACATAAAGTTAACATGACAAGCAAAGCTTCAGTTAGTCAAAACAAACATAGTGCAACAGATTTAGCTAAGAAAGTAATTGATCACAAACCTGAAATTCATCAGGATAAATCTGTTAGTGATTTTTCAAGCAATTCATTCTCAAGGCTTTTAGGAGAATATGTTAAAGTAATGGGAGTTAAAGATTGCTACGTCTGTGTGAAATTGCCTGCTTCTGTTTCTGAGGGAGTGACATACAATATGCTTCCTCTCACATATGGGATAACTTGTAGTGTGTTAGCTAGCTTATTTTATCAGACTGGTGGTTTAGAATATTACTATTCAAATTTTGATGAGATTTTTGCGAATTTAAAAATTGAGAGTGCTTTGAATAAACATTAAACAGCTAAACAGATGAGGGAATTCTTTTTAGTTACTAATGAACTCACTTATGAGTATGCTTACAAGAATAATTTAACCTGCAAATTAAGAGCTGAAGAAAAGTCTTTCCTGAATCTTGTTGAAGAGAGAAGAGCAATCTATAAGAGAAATGAAATAGTCAAACAAACTAAATCTAAATTCTGGCAAAAAGAGGATGAGAAGCATAATGGCAAGACTTTTGATAATGTTGCAATTCACATAGACAAACCAATTAGTGGTAAGCTTTGCATTAGAAGGGATAATACACTTTTTGATAATTATTTTGTAGGAGCTAGCAACTGTGAGGACACTTATCAAATCATGGGAGGTTGGGGATTCAAAGGTGGCAAAGATCCAATTTTTCCTGAGATTTATTTTATTTGTGGTGACAAAGCTTATTATAATCTTCCAGACCATTGGTACGGGACATGTTTTGTGGGGCTTGTTTTTCCAAAGATGTTTCATGTTGACAGAAATGCAGAAGGATCATTTGAAATCAGTAACCATGCAAACAGATATAAAAGAGAAAGTTTTTCAGAAATTTTGGGAGACATCTTTGAAGCAGTAATACCTTTAGTTGGTATAACCTTGAATGCAGGACGGATCAGAAAATTATCCACAATTGTTGACAGATTGTCAACTGACACAGCAGATGGTTTCCAATTAGTGAATGTTGAGGTCATTGCAATTAGATCTATGGTGATGCAAGATCGCTTAGCTTTAGACATACTCCTGGCAAAAGAGGGAGGAGTCTGTGGTATTTTACATGTTCAACACTGCTGTACTTACATCCCTGATGAAAGTAAGAATATTGAGATGGATATCAAAAACATCACAGAAATGCACTCAGAAATAGTTCCTTTAGAAGAGGATAATTTCTCAGAGCGACTTTCAAAAAGATTCCAAGCTATTAAAACCTGGTTTCAAGAAATTGGTGGTTCAGTTCTTGGCAAGACTTTAACACCTTTGTTTATAATAATATTTATAGTAGTTTTGACAAAAATTAGTTGCATGTTACACAAGAGAAAGAAACACATGAAGGAAAAGAAACGAATTTATAAAATCAAAATGGAACAGGAAAAGGAAATTGAGTTACAAGAATTACGTAGAGTTCAATATGACAGTTGCAAAGATTTTGCGGAGACAAATTTTTAGAAATACTAATACAAATGAATTCGAACCATTTTCGATTAGTTACATTTTTCCTAAATTTTGGGTGTGGTGTGGTCATTTGTTAATCACCAGATGAGGGAGTTGATGGAGCGAGATTTAGAAATAATTTTATTTCAACTCGTGAAGTCACACTTCCATAATGAAAAATAATTCTACTAACGTTTGGTGCTGTGTTTATATTAATTCAACCTAGATTAAAGTCTCATTACACGTGGGATATTAACATGTGTGCTCATAAACGTGCATTATTGTTGCATCTTTTTGTTCGTGCAAATTTAATAAATTAATATTGTCTATTTGTCATGTTATAACTAATTGCGGCTATTTTTAAAGTAGCATGTGCTTGTTTTGCTTTCCCTGTGTATGTGGTGTCACTCTATTCTCTATAGGTGCATAAGGAATTTCGATGGATTAATGAAGACTGGTAGATATAAAAAGCTGCTTTATTTGTTTGCTTCAGCTAGGTAATTTAGACTAATGGGTTAATCATTAGTAATGGTGGGTGGCAACAGAACAAACTATATTTCTCGCATTAATTATTCTTTTGTGTTTGTTTATATAATAGTTACCGATAAAATGGCTGCTTTGGGCCTAGTTTACTCGTGTCTGCTAAAATTCTGCACGGAGCAAGAAAAAAAGTCCATTCTGAGAAAAAGTTTCCATCACTGTATCAACGTTTGGCGAATGTTATGTGGCTCTGACAATTTCCTTGTCGGACAAGGCCAAGGCCAGGAACCGGCAGGAGGAACATGTGATAACTTTGCATCCGAGGAAGCAAAATGACATGATGACAATTTTATGCAAGAAAATGTTGCAACCTGAGGAAGCTTCGTTGTTCGAATGTTAGAGACAATGGACTCTAAGAAAGTGACGGAACTAATATTTTGAAAAATGAGGTGACACGTCGCCTGTCACTTCTAATCCAATGAGACTCTGAGTTTGCAGGGTGGGTTTTAACACTCACTTTTCCAGTGTCCAATTTCGCCGCAATTAAAACAAGGCAATTTCTGTTTCAAATCTTCAACTTTAGCATTATATCTTTTATTATTATTAAATTTAAATTTTCCTTGTCCTTGATTTTGATTCTGATTTTGAATAAAATTTGCATTTTTATTTTCAAGACTGGCAATTTGTTGCTCAGCTACTTTCACTTGTGCCCACATTGCCTTCTCTTTCAATTTCTTCTGTTTGACCTCTAGTTCATCACTACAGTATTTTGCTTTTCTCAGGATATCGTCAACTGAAAGCGATTGCCATCCGACAATACTATTCCTGATCATTTCTCCAACTTCTGGTCTAAGACCATAAACAAATCTGTAGATAAAATGGCTCATATCCTTTTCATCTAATTTTTATAGCCACTGTATTGTTTGAAAACCAACAATAACCTTTCATAAAATGAATGAACTGAATCTTTTGGTTCTTGATTCGTTCGGTCTATTTTAACCCAGTCAACTTCTTTAGGTGCAATTTTTTGTTTTAACCAATAAATCACTTTCCCATAAAAGTCCATCACTATTGGAGCTGGAGCACCTGTTTCTTTAATTCGCTCCGGTTCCTCTTTTGGCCAACCTATAGCAATTTTACATTCTGTCCAGAGATCTGATGGAACAACGATGTCAAAAAATCCATCCAGATCTGTCCACAAAACTTTTGAAACTTTGATAAACCTGTCTACCTGTCGATACCATTCAACAGGCTTCTCTCTTAGTCTTGGAAAATCATTAGTGAAAAGTAAAATATCTTGTCTCGACCAAGGGACATGAACATAACCTCCACCTGCAATTTCTCTCATTGGAAACTGTTTGGATAATTTCTCTAATTTTTCAGGATTGAGAGTCAGGTTAATTAAAAAGTCAAAGGAGCAGGTGAACGAAATCACTAGTCAAAAAGAACCTGAAAAGAAAGTTGAAAAAGGGAGGAAAATAGAAGTAGTGACTAGAAAAACAAAAAGAATTTTGAGACCTAATCAGAAATATAAATCTCCTGAGTGGACATATCTGATTATTCCTCCTGTTATTGAAATAAACAGCAGTAGTCAGGAGGAGGTTGAGGAAATTAGTGACAACGATTGAAGTACTAATCTGGTAAAATTTATTGGTTTTTGTTTTTGGCAAAAGGCTGAAGATATTGTGTTAGGTGACACAAGGTCGAAGAAATTTTGTTTAGATGGAAATTAACTTGTGACATAAGGTCGAAGAAAAGTTGTTAAAAAAAATAAAAAGATTTTAAAAAGGGGGGTATATATTTTAGTCTGAAATTTAGATAATTTTAAAAATGTTGTTTTCTTTTTATTACCTCTTTGAGATAAGATTTTCTTTTCAAAGATGCCTTATGTTATGGAACGGAGTACTTCAAAATGTTCCATTTTCAAGAAATGCTGTAAGATGACTCTGGTGTGTGTTAACATTGTTAATTCTGCTCTGGTTAGTTTTGGCTGCTGTTATTCCTTTTGAAATTAGTAAGGATTTACATAAAGTTAACATGACAAGCAAAGCTTCAGTTAGTCAAAACAAACATAGTGCAACAGATTTAGCTAAGAAAGTAATTGATCACAAACCTGAAATTCATCAGGATAAATCTGTTAGTGATTTTTCAAGCAATTCATTCTCAAGGCTTTTAGGAGAATATGTTAAAGTAATGGGAGTTAAAGATTGCTACGTCTGTGTGAAATTGCCTGCTTCTGTTTCTGAGGGAGTGACATACAATATGCTTCCTCTCACATATGGGATAACTTGTAGTGTGTTAGCTAGCTTATTTTATCAGACTGGTCGTTTAGAATATTACTATTCAAATTTTGATGAGATTTTTGCGAATTTAAAAATTGAGAGTGCTTTGAATAAACATTAAACAGCTAAACAGATGAGGGAATTCTTTTTAGTTACTAATGAACTCACTTATGAGTATGCTTACAAGAATAATTTAACCTGCAAATTAAGAGCTGAAGAAAAGTCTTTCCTGAATCTTGTTGAAGAGAGAAGAGCAATCTATAAGAGAAATGAAATTGTCAAACAAACTAAATCTAAATTCTGGCAAAAAGAGGATGAGAAGCTTAATGGCAAGACTTTTGATAATGTTGCAATTCACATAGACAAACCAATTAGTGGTAAGCTTTGCATTAGAAGGGATAATACACTTTTTGATAATTATTTTGTAGGAGCTAGCAACTGTGAGGACACTTATCAAATCATGGGAGGTTGGGGATTCAAAGGTGGCAAAGATCCAATTTTTCCTGGGATTTATTTTATTTGTGGTGACAAAGCTTATTATAATCTTCCAGACCATTGGTACGGGACATGTTTTGTGGGGCTTGTTTTTCCAAAGATGTTTCATGTTGACAGAAATGCAGAAGGATCATTTGAAATCAGTAACCATGCAAACAGATATAAAAGAGAAAGTTTTTCAGAAATTTTGGGAGACATCTTTGAAGCAGTAATACCTTTAGTTGGTATAACCTTGAATGCAGGAAGGATCAGAAAATTATCCACAATTGTTGACAGATTGTCAACTGACACAGCAGATGGTTTCCAATTAGTGAATGTTGAGGTCATTGCAATTAGATCTATGGTGATGCAAGATCGCTTAGCTTTAGACATACTCCTGGCAAAAGAGGGAGGAGTCTGTGGTATTTTACATGTTCAACACTGCTGTACTTACATCCCTGATGAAAGTAAGAATATTGAGATGGATATCAAAAACATCACAGAAATGCACTCAGAAATAGTTCCTTTAGAAGAGGATAATTTCTCAGAGCGACTTTCAAAAAGATTCCAAGCTATTAAAACCTGGTTTCAAGAAATTGGTGGTTCAGTTCTTGGCAAGACTTTAACACCTTTGTTTATAATAATATTTATAGTAGTTTTGACAAACATTAGTTGCATGTTACACAAGAGAAAGAAACACATGAAGGAAAAGAAACGAATTTATAAAATCAAAAAGGAACAGGAAAACGAAATTGAGTTACAAGAATTACGTAGAGTTCAATATGACAGTTGCAAAGATTTTGCGGAGACAAATTTTTAGAAATACTAATACAAATGAATTCGAACCATTTTCGGTTAGTTACATTTTTCCTAAATTTTGGGTGTGGTGTGGTGATTTGTTAATCACCAGATGAGGGAGTTGATGGAGCGAGATTTAGAAATAATTTTATTTCAACTCGTGAAGTCACACTTCTATAATGAAAAATAATTCTACTAACGTTTGGTGCTGTGTTTATATTAATTCAACCTAGATTAAAGTCTCATTACACGTGGGATATTAACATGTGTGCTCATAAACGTGCATTATTGTTGCATCTTTTTGTTCGTGCAAATTTAATAAATTAATATTGTCTATTTGTCATGTTATAACTAATTGCGGCTATTTTTAAAGTAGCATGTGCTTGTTTTGCTTTCCCTGTGTATGTGGTGTCACTCTATTCTCATCATTGAATCAGGTGTGTTTTAAGTGTTGAAAGAAAGGTCATTTTGCATGAGTATTACTCAACGATCCCCTTTGCATTGATCAAGAACATTGGTGAAGATATTGGCGACTTTGACGACGAGAACAATACACTTTTGATGCTATCCTCAACAGATCAAACTGAAAGCACTGCGGTAGAGATATCGTCCATCGCTGGTTTACGGAAAAGGAGAACCCTGTCTTGTGTAATTTCTGTCAACATGAAAGACATAAAATTCTTGGCAGATTCAGGTTATCCTTTTGCTTAATGAAAAAGACTTTAGTGTAATTGAGAATGCTGTTGTACATGAATCTTGCGCCAAAATATTTGCCTATGGGGGCAAAAGAGTAGAAGTTGTGGGAAAATGTGATGCAAACTTGCGTTTTGAGGAAAAACATGCTATAGGACCAGTACACTTGGGGGTGAACAAGGTGAACTTGGAATCATTTTAGACCCTAATCATCCTGACTTGGTGCTCTCTAAACAGAATGTTGACAACTTGTCCAGAACTTGTCCTTTTGTTAGTGTTTCTAACCCCATTGTGGTCAACCATATTGGGGTCGAGGAATGGGCCAAGTGTTATCCTGATGTCTTTTGTGAACAGCTAGGTAAGCTTAAGTGTATTCAGCACTGCATAATTTGAAAACACAATGCTAAGGCTGTAGCTCATAAGGTGCATATGGTACCCCTAGGTTTATGTGGGCAATTAAAAGCAGCATTGGACAAGTTGTGCTCTGTCGGAATAATTGAACCCATTGCAGGTTCTGAATGGTTAGCACCCATTGTACTTGCGCGCAAGGCTGACCAGTCAATGAGACTTTGTGTGGATCTTAAGGACCTCAATTGGGTGTATCGGCAACCTCTACCCAACATTAATGTAATGTTGTCTACCTTGGGCAATGCCAAATATTTTACCTCTCTTGATGTATCTTCAGCATACCATCAAATCGAGTTGAGCAGGGACTCCAGGCATCTCACGTCATTTATCAAACCTGAGGGTGCATTTCGTTATTTCCGAATGCCATTCGGATTAGCTTACGCATCTGCTGTGTTCCAGCGGTTGATGAATAATCAGCTCAAGGACATTAAAGGAGTCATGTTCTTCCAAGATGACATCCTAATTTTTGAGAATCTTTGGCAGAACATGACAGTAGAGTGAGGACAGTTCTTGACATCATCAGGGGTAGTGGGATGACTCTGAAAAAAGAGAAATGTAAGTTTTCACAAGATGGTGTCGACTATTTGGGTCATCCTGTATCCAGGAAAGGAATTGAACCTAAAGTTAAAATTCTAGATGCAATTCAGTGTGCACATAAACACCTGAACAAGGATCTGCTCCGTTCATTTCGTTTTGGCCACCACAAGTGTGGAAGGGTATGCTCAGATGTGAGTCCCTTGCTCACTGCACCATCAGGATTCAAGCAAGCCGGGCCGAAGACGGCTGTAATGCCAGAAACCGGTCCCCGGAAGCTTGTTTCCTTTCCAGTAAAGAATTGGCTTGGTAGTTTGGTCTGCCCTGTTCCCATGATGCACTGGGCCAGGGTCAGACTAATTTGCATGTAGCCAGGTTATGAACTGGGATGGTGCAGTGAGCTAAAAAACGGTGATGGATCAAGCCCTGATCTTTTGACTGGGTAGGAGTGTTCGGCTTAATTCAGATACTCTGTCCATCACCACCCCCTTTTGAATCCGTTCATTTCTTGGGCTGGTGAAGTACTACTCCAAATTTGTTAAAAAATTTCCGACAGAACAGGACGGTTACGTAACATCCTTAAGCAGAATGTTAACTATGTGTGGGATGATGATTAAGAGCGCGATTTTTAAATTATTAAGTAGGAAATTGTAAATGCTGGTCCTCTAAAAATGGTTGATATCAATCACTCATGCATTGTAACCACTGATGCCAGTAATGTGGGTCGGGGGGCAGTGTTTATGCAGAGAAGAGCAGATGACACTGAAGAAACTATTGCACTTGCATCTAGGTCGCTTGGAGGAGCAGGGTCATCTTACTCTACGATTGAAAAAGAATCCTTAGCCTTGCGGTGGGGTGTTCAATATTTCAAGAATTTTGTGTGGGGGAAAGAATTTGTTTAAGAACTGACCACAAACCCCTTTTAGATCAGTTCCCCACCAAGGACGGTGGTAGGGTGACCCCGCGCATCGCAAGTGGCAGTATAGACTACAGGGTTATAAATATAGATTAGAATATATGCCTGGTGCCAAAAATGTTGTTGCTGATTGCCTTTCCAGGTTTTCCCTTAGTGGACGGAAATTTTGTTCATGAGGATGTTGATGATTTGGAGATTGTGCGTAAGGTGAGTTCCATCAGTGATACTACTAAAGGAGCACTATCTGAACAGGAATGGTTAGATGCAGCATCTAATCACCGAACCCTACAAGAGGCGGTGACATGTGTGGGGATGGTTGGCCTTCTCCTAATGATACCCTTGAGACATTGGTCCCTTTCAGAAGGGTTGAGGATGAATTATCTATTGTGGGAGGGATTATGCATAGGAGTGGGCAGTTGGTTTTCCCCAAGTGTCTTCGGGAGAAAGTGTTGGTTCTGGCCCATGAAGGTCATCCAGCGATTTGAACCATGAAAA
This sequence comes from Lissotriton helveticus, assembly GCF_964261635.1. NCBI lineage: Eukaryota > Metazoa > Chordata > Amphibia > Caudata > Salamandridae > Lissotriton > Lissotriton helveticus. The sequence continues at coordinate 855,430,248 of NC_136071.1, read as the reverse complement.
GAAAGATAAGGGAGGATTTCTGGTGGCCTGGCATTGATAGGGCAATTGAACATTATGTGAGGAATTGTTGTATGTGTGTCCTTAGTGACAAGTCGCAAGTGACTTGTCCATCATCTGTAAATCCTATTGTGGTTAAGAATACACCTTGGAGTAAGATGGTGTTTGATGTGGTTGGCCTTTTTGGTGTTAACCGTAGCACTCCCAAGTATGCGTTAGTCATGATAGACTATATGTCTAAGTGGCCTGAGGCGAAATTTGTGGGCAGCATGATTTCGGACACCATCATCAAGTTTTTAAAGGAAGTTTTTTCGAGGGAGGGATTTCCTGAAGAACTAGTAACTGACAATGGAACTCAGTTAACATCTAGGAAAATGAATAGTTTTCTTGCTGATTCTGGTGTACGACACGTTTTAACTTCTCTTTATCATCCCCCTAGCAATGGGCTTGTGGAGAGAGTTAATAGTTGCATCAAAGATCAATTGCAGCTTGAACTCATCAATGGGTTACATTGGAAAGAAGCAGTGAATGACATGTTGTGGGCCATGACAACTACTCCTCACATGAGCGCAGGAATATCTCGTTTCCCCTTGCTTAATAAGAAGTGGATGAAAAGGAAAACTGTCTATGCGTCAAAAATGGCCATGGTAGTGGATGTGAGGTCTGCTGTTCAGGAGAAGTACGGTTCCATGAATGTATAACATTGTGTCCCTACTATCCAAGGTGGCGACTGGGTTAAAATTAAGAGACCTGGTTATGTCCGAAAAGGTTGGTCACGTTTTTCTGCACTTGTACGGGCGAAAGAGGTGAAGGGTCATGTTGTTTTAGATAATGGCAAGACATGGAACAAGTGTTTTATTTGTGTTGTCCCCAGATCAAAAGCTGAGTATGTGGGGAGGAAAATGGGTGGGCATGCTGGTTCCTCTCAGCCCAAGGTTGATTATACTCAGTCCAATTGCTGTGCTGCGAGGAGGGTATCTGGAAGAGCCATGGCACTTCCTTCAAGAGCTGTCCAGCCCAGTGGTGGTGTTGTTTTGAGAGCATCTGACAAGGTGGGGGTTCTTCCTGTGAGGGTGTCATTTAGGACAAGGGTATGTCCACAAAGTTTTGCGATTATGAAATGTCTTGATCTATTTCCTTGTTTTCTTGCCATTGTTTCACATGAATATGTCCATTGTTTAATTTCCTTGTTTCTTTCGTTCATTTAGTTTATTGTATATATTTTGTCATTCCTTTTGTAGGAAGGGGGGTATTGGGTTGGGATGTTGGGATGGTTCCCGGTGTGGAACTTGGGGGGAGAACGTGGGCTGTGAGGGGTTTGGGGGATGACAGTTACAGCTAGGGGCACAAAGAATACCTACCTCCATCCTCATTTCTCTTCAGAGACCTTAGGTTTTCTGAGCTCAATTGCTGCCCCATTTCTCGCCTGATTGGTCTGGGACTTTCTCAAGCAGATCAGCAGCCCCTCTTTCCTTAACCAAACATTTTCCCACTGTAAGCCTCAAGCAAAGTCAGTTCTAAAAGACCCCACCAGTTCTCTCACCATAAAGGTACTGGAGAAGGCCAAAGTGAAGGCCGCGGCAAAAAGCATGGTCTCATATAGAGAAGAATACACTTTCTGTACGTTAGACAAGAGGAGGCCCAGGACATGGGCATTGAGGGGACGCCTGCCATCTTTGACATAGCCATAGAGCATAGCCCAACCCGCTAATGCTTTCTTAATGGGAAAGGAACTACTCATGTCGGTTTCGCCCTTCTGTTTAACATACAACTTTTTTGCAGAGAGATGTTCCCGCGTGCAAGATACCAGCCTGCCCTGCTCTCTGAGGGTGCGCAGAAAAAGATAAATGGCCTCTCTAGTGAACATGTCAGTGACATTAAATGGATGCAAGAAATATCTATATTGTGCAAAACACTTTTCAAAGTACATCCGCACGCGCTCTGACAGAGAGGCCACCACTAAGTCCAGTAGGTCTGGTCTCCAGTCCTCCACAGATATGACGGGAACTCTGTCGTCTTCTCAGCTGCCTTGGATGGAAATCCTGAAATTCCTGCAGCTTGGAGTGAGATAAGGCATCAGCAGTGAGGGAATGAATGGTTGTTCCAAGACAGTCCATTGAATGATGAAATTCCATGGTCCTCCTTCTAAACCTTCCTGGTTTGAACTTTTTAATAGTACCTACCCCTTTGAGTACTCAGTTTCGAGTGACATCTAATCCATGCGTGATATTTAATCCATGCGTCATATCTGTGATCTAGTACCCTCATCCCTTGCTTTACATCTACAACATAGTTTTTGTATGTATCAATATAATACTGGATGTTTATCTTTGTACTCAGTTAGGTCTGATACTCAACATGAGAATCTGGCGCATTGCTATCATTGCCTGATTAAACTGCTAGATGGACTCCTATATTGAAATCCACAGTTGCATGAGTTCGGTATTATTAGCGTAGTAAGCATACAGTGAGACATGTACCAACACCGTATTTCTTCAGCTTCTGTGCTGATGGTAGTCCGTTGCTCTAATACACTCTACCTGAATTTCTGTGCTTGTTCTCGTTTTTTAGTTCCGCGAGAAACACAGCCCTTATAACACTATCGACAGTCTGAGCATCTTTTTACTACCAATCAATAGATCATATTCTATAAGGCTGATGTAAACAATCCCAGGTCCCATTTTCCACGTTACATTGCTGTATTATACTTGTATACAATCTTGGTAACCGGGATACCGTTCAACCAATCACCGGACAGGTTTAGTCACACTTCCTGTATCGGGACAACGTATCACATGCTGCGTACCGTCATCACGTGACCAGCCTACCCAATCAACATGGTCCTTATATTTCTGTGCCCGGCGCCTCGTCGGTACCTCCCCAGTCGGCTTAGACGCCGGCGCTGAAGTACCGACGGATAGGTGAGCACTTGATGGCCTCTGACTCTGTTTTACTTTACAAACGACTTCACTAAATCCCACCTTTTCGTAATATCTAAGTGTCCTTTTCGATCACGAGTGGGGAAGCAATCGAGAGATTTAGTACACTGTATCTCTCTTTAACTGGAATATGCCTTTCTTTTCTCTATCTTTTCCCTTTCTCCTTTCCCTCCCCCTCTCTGTTTGGTCGAACGCTACTTGGGTGTTTTGTTTTTAGTTGTAGGGACGAATTTCTGACATTGTCGTTCTTTGTCCCTCCAGAGCGGTGCTTCGCTCTTTCCCTGAGCCGCTGCCAGGTGGGGTGAGGCTTTTATGTCTTACAAGTTATGGTAAGATTTACGCTATTTCTGTATTGGGACATAATTGTTACTCCTTGAAAATGAGGCTTTAACGTACAACGAAATGATCGTTTGATGGTCAACATACAGAGTTAGACTTCAGCCCAAGGTCTATGATTTTAAGACCGGGCTATGGCCATTTTTTAATGTGATATACTTACTTTTGTGTGAATTCTAAATGTTTGATGACCAAAATCCATTCTGCTTTGATCCTTCTAGTGAACGACACAACTTGTAAAGAAGGAGACAAGGCCCTGTCATCTAGATGCCCCAGGTGACATCTGTACTTGTCTTTGTAATATGTTTTCGTCACTAATCTTTACACATATATTTTTTTGCAGTAGCAGTTAGTTAAATTGTAAGGTCCTGAAGAAAGCAAGGACACAACTGTCCCCTAGTTGCTGAAACATGTAGACCTGGTTCCATCTATAGGCAGTATATATTTCCAAACTGTCCTTATGAAAACTCTTTTAACTTTGGTGGAGTGAGTATCACCTGAATAAAGTTTGTTCTGTACTCCCTCATCCATATTTTAACACACTTTTTGGTTTTTTTGTATTATTATTTATTCACCTTTTTCACTGCACTGCATCAGTTGCCCTACACTTTTTCCACTCATTCAATTAAAGGAGTGGCACACCATACTACCGGTTTTCTCAACTGAAGAAATCAATTTACATCTTGATTTTTTCTTTTTTGAGATTGACCTGCTTGGGTAGATGTCGATGGAAGAAACCCAGATGATGAAGGGCGGTTCCGAGTGGTGACTGATGGGAATCTTTGACCATCCACTTGGCTGTCTTAGAAACCTTTTTGTTTTAGGTTCATTGCAGTTTTGTTGAAAGGTGTTTTCACACATACCTTTTCCATCTTTCCTCTTGAGACCCTCTGGTATTTTGTTGTTGTTATGTCAGTATTGGGGTTATACACAGAGCTCGGTCTATAAATATTCCCCCGGGTCCTACCTTACCGTTATGTTGTTGTTGCTAATTATTTTATACACCATAGAGAATCCATAACTATTAAAAGCATACCTGATATATTTGGCCGTGTTTAATTCTTTCACGGTTTGGTGAAATGGCTGCCTCATCTGCGTCTTGGCCAATGTGTACTATCCCATTTACTTACAGGCACAGAATCGGTAAACCAGTTGATATCAGCGCCCTTTTCAAGTCACTATTGATAGCAGGTCAACTGCCAAACAACCCAGGATTTATATATTCAGTGCAAGGTGTTGTGGCAGGTATCCCTGCACATAAGATAGTTGTGAAAATATGATACAAGGCATTCCACAGTTAAACAAACTTCATAGCTGCAAGGTGTCTCCCTGATATGTGTTATACATTCAGCTAATCCTGGGTTTTTACCCAAATTCACTTTACCGCTTGACTTTTTGAGTCAATAGTTAGAATGTTAAATGCAAACTTTCAAGTCCCAGAATACCATGTAATGTCTGTTAAAAGATCTGGACTAACTTAAAGGGGGACATATGCCCTGGGGACACTTAGCAACTATGAGTCTACACATAAAAGCACAACCACCATAATGTAGTCAGTGAAATAGTGCAGAAGAGTAGTGGATAGTATGTTCACAGTTTCAGGTTAATGGTACCTTAGACTTCAGGGTGGCTAATTAATCTGGTATAATTTACTAATGTTAAAGATTTCACAAGGTGCAATGCTGTCCCCAGGTTGACCACCTCCACATGACAATATTCAGTAAGGTGTAGGTGAATGATCCCCAACTGTGTACAGGAATCTATTTATTGAAGCATTTGAATATAATACTGTGTTAAAACCATTAATAGTCATGTAAACCAGATATAGTCCTGACAAAGTGAGAGTGAAAAGTAATGTGATGTGAATGAGAGTGCAATACACATACTTTCTATGTTTACAACAGTCTAACATAAGCTCATTGGACACTCTGCCAAAGGGAAGACATTTCATACACTGCTTTACTTGTCCTTTTATTTAAATATGTGCGTTATAACAATCACTGCAACAACAACATGTTTTGGTGGTTACGCAGCTGAATAAACATTGATAGGCCCTGATTTCAACAAGTTTGGAAAAACACTAATTAAATCCACAAAAAGAACCCCTGAAAACAGGACAGTATATGAATACCCCACTCTATACTGGCAAAGCTGGCATTGCGCTACATCTTTGATTATCCTATCCCCATTTTCTGCCCCCTCAGCTTTCTATTGTTATACTATGTTAATTTGTAGAGTGCACAATCACCCACAAGGCTAATCAGTCACTGAGCGGGAGTGGGACCATGACCTCTGGAGCAGTGGAGTTTGGCTAATTGAAGAACAGGTCTTCAGCTTCTTGCGTAATTCAACAACTGAGGAGAAGGGAGCTCTGATGTGGAGTGGGAGGCCATTACACACTTTTGGAGTATTGAATGAGAAGGCTTGGCCTCTGGTTCAGCTCCTGCGTATGCATGAGATGTGGGTGAGTAGGAGTCAGGCTCAGCGGCGGTGCCTGGGTAGTTGGTGGAAGGAGATGCATATGTTCAGGTAGGTCAGGCCTGTGTTGTGTAGTACTTTGAACATGTGGATGAGGAGGTTGGATTGTACTCGATTGTGTATCGGTATCCAATGGAGCTCCCTTTAGTGTGGTGTAATGTGGTACTGCGTGGGACGGTTAGGATGTAACAGGCTGCTGCATTATGAATTTATTCAGAGTGTAAACTATATTTTCCCTGTACCATGCCCTCAGGTCTGAGTACCTCGTTGTGCTTACTTCTTTGCTCCTTTATCTATACCCTGCTGTCTGTATTCTTGCCAGCCATTTTCATTTAGTTCTGTCTTGACCTTCATCATCCACTGTTTCATGCATATGTATGTTAATGTTACGCATCTTTCTTCTTTTGATTACTACCTCAACTTGTATCCCAACTGAATTACTGTTTGTCTCTCTGTATTTTGTCTTCCTTGCTGTACTGACACTCATCGTCAACCTTCCTCAGTTCCTTGATTTGTCTCCTATTGAAAATGTTACTTTATGCACACACAGAACTATTTGAGTGTCGGATTTATGGATGCTCTGACCTGGAACACAGATATTTACTGAGAATGATTTGTTATTTACCACCATAATGGAGGTATTACCGTTTGTAAGAGTTGCCCAAGTGGAGGTGTCTAATTGGGCCAGAATTAATTAATCTGGCTGGTATCTCCACCCATAAGTCTGGACATTCTGAATAGAAGTCACATGAAAGTTGAATAACTTGCTTGACCCAGAAATAGTTGGTCAATAAAACACAGGATTGTCCCAATTTCTTGCTCTAAGCAGGTGGCAAATGTAAGCTGGAGCCCACGGTGGGTTGCTCTGCATGGATGGGAAGCTGAGAGAACATCAGCGGAAAGGCAGGCTCAGGGGCTGCGAGGATGAGAATCGCATTCTCCTCCTTGTCTTGGGAGGATGTTTGAAGGGGAGAGTCTGCACCTGCACACTCTGCTAGCCTCTAAAGACGGGTGGTTTTATGGGGGAGGATATGCACCCCTATAAAAACACCCTAGATTTGTAAATCCGGGCCCAATATCCACCCACTCAGTAATTTCAGCTGTGGGAATGTAGGGCCACTCAGAATTGGTCTGGGCCGTAAGGGATATTGCTTCTTTCTAAGTTCTAATGAGGGTCTTAGACTCTAACTCTACTAAAACACTTTTGAGATACAATGAAGGGAAATCTTTCAACCTGAGTGAATTTATGGTAAATGGGGAAATGCCAACAGTAAAACCCTGCAGACAGAAAATAATAGGTTCCTGCTAAATAATCTGAGTGCATGTTAGTCATTTCGAAGGACTTAAAGAATTTCGAAAATTGAAAAGAATGTTAATGCAAGGCTTTTAGGGCCAGATGTAGGTAGCCTAATACCGGTCGGTAACGGCCGAAATTACCGAATTTCGGCCGTTACCGACCGGTATTAGGCTTTTTAGACGTAGGAGGCCAAATTGAAGGATTCGGTAATTTACCAAATCCCTATTGAAGGGAGCACTCAAGTGAGTGCATTCCTCATTTAAGGATTCGTTATTTACCACCAACTACAAGTTGGTGGTAAATATCGAAAACCGTTAAAAAAGAAATTTTGTGCTTTTTAACAGTGCCATGTGGCAGTGTCATGTGGCCTCCAGGCCCATGGGAATGAATGGGAATTACCGATTCGGTAAATACTGAATCGGTAAATACCGAATAGTACCAATTCGGTAATATTTACCGAATCATTAGCTACATCACATTTACCGATTCCTAAATACCGAATTGGTAAAATTTGGTATTTAGGAATCGGTAATATGTGATTACCTAAATCTGGCCCTTAGAGCCTTACACCTCAATGTGGTCAAACCCCAATGTTTAGGGTGGGACATGGGTGCATTTATTCTGAAACTGCCCGCGACTTCAAACCTATTGGTCTCAGGTAATAATATTGATCTCCATCTAGATAAACTACTTTCTAGATTTCCCTCCTACACATTACTGGGTCTACCTTATCCCCTCACGTACCCACTGAAGTCTAAGTAAGGGAGTCGAATAGTATTTTTGATCATTCTTCCACCATGATTAGAGTCGTAGGATTGTAAGTTTATATGACAGTATCCAGTTGAAAACGTATACTAATGCCCTTGCTCAATTGTAATAACCAACGGGGTGTAATTATTTTTCATTCGTAAATAAGGCTCAAATGTAAGTATGCCTCCTGAAGAATCGTGACTCTCACGGTTAGATTTGGTAAAGTTTATGCTCCATCGACTCGTTTTGTAAAAAAAATAAAATAATAGAAGGCCATCACTTAAATCATTGGTGGAACAAGTTTATTAGCCAATGTTTTTGTTTATGTTGCTAGTGTTTTCTTTTGTTGCATAGATAATATTCTCTTTGTGTACACTATTCTGTGATTGAGGGAAAATGGAGGGGTAATTTCCAGACCCAGAGTTACTAATTCGAGGTTGTATCTTCAGCCCAGTTCCAAGCTATCATGAGTTTTCAGCCCCAGAATGAGGAACAGCATGCATGGCCCCAATATTACCAGGAGGCATATTTAAATAATGGATACTTTTCCTGTTTCCTCCATGGCGCACCTTAAAACAGGTGAGCAGTGCACCAATAGGGAGAGTGCACCCTATTATGTTGAATGCGTTATCCTTAGGGCAGCCACAAACGTGTGCTGCCCTGGGGGTAGCACATTCAAGTTAAACATGGAGTAGCTGCTCTGTACTTCACAGTTCACAGTTATGGAGAAGTGTGGCTCACTGGTTAGAGCGGCAGACTCTGATGCAGAGGTCTGGCCCTGGACCAGGGTTCAATTCCCGTCGCGGCAGGGTCTTGGGCTCAATGTCCTCGGACCCATAATTCTCTCGCCTCGGTGCCTACTCTAATCATGGGTCCCACTCTGCAACTCTGGGCAATAGCTTGCTTAATCTCCACACCGGCCGTAACGCTAGGATGCCTGGCTTCACCTTGGGGTGCCCAGGAGTGGGCACCTCACAGGAACAGGCCAGGATGGGTTCCTCAGCGGCACAGCGTGGGGACACGCTGGCTAAGTGTAACCAGGCGCTTTATAAGCTCAGGGTTATTTTTTTTTATGAGTTCAGGTGGCAACCTGCCTGCACCTTCAAGAGGCATAAGAGATCCCCTTGCAGGTGGATGCTGTGAGTGGCTGCACCCGCTAGCAAGGGGATGTATGGGGGTCCATGGGACCACCTTTCATCCCTCAGAGGGGTGCCATCAGGGGGTGCACTGACAGTGAACAACATTTTTGTGGTGCACTTTCAGTGTTCCTCCTAACAGCTTCTTTGCCTATGCGTCCGCATCCACAATACGGCATGAGGACAGAGGCAAAGAGATTCCCTCATGAAGGGAAGTTGAGAGAAGCTCTGCCGCTACATGTGCGCCAGCACTATCAGTATTATTTAAGGGGCTGCACGAGCATCTGTGGCCCCTTCTGTAATACCAAATTCCCCCGAGGGCAAAAAAAGCGGGCGCTCCCAGGACACTTTCTGTAATTTCCCCATATCTATTATTGCATGCAATGTCTGATTCCGAGTCCCTATCCATACTCATTTTCCACCTGGTAATAGCCGATGGAAAATGTACATGGAATAGCATCAGGTTTTACCGGATGACTTCTTTCACTACTTGAAAATCAGCTTCGTGTGGGTAGTACGTCCTCTAGAGATGCCACTCCATGATTCAAAATGAATCCCCTAATGACTTCATGCTAATCTCAGTCATCTTTGTTTAATAGCTCTTCATTTAGCCACAGCTTTATGCATCTTTAACATATTTTATGATCCAAGTATTCCACTCTGTCTGAGTGGTCATCTGTGCTTTTAGTTTCCTGACAAATAATATACCAACCTAACAAGCATTTCTTATAATTTATTTTATTTATTGCTTTATTTTATATTATGGTGATAATTCCATACAAAGTGTTGTGAGCACTTTGTATGACTTTATAATAAAACTGAATCTATTATATAGTTTTGAAATAGTAATCATTTCTGCTTTATACGTTTTATAAGATCATAGCTTGTAAAGTATGTGTCTTTGCTTTTCCTATTGTTAAAACGCCCTTTTGTTTCTCTATATTGAGCTGCTTCAAAATTGCCATAATGTCTTAGGAAGTCCAACATTAATTAGAACATAAGAATGCTGAAAGTTCCATTGAAGACTAAGAAGCAGCAATGGGCTATTAACCGTGGTAAAGCCCTCTGCTGTTAGCTTTCTAATGTCCAAATCCACACCCTTTGACTCTCCCTCTCACCTACCTCTACACAAGTTATGCATTTTACAGGGGTATGAGAGAGCCAGAGGCTGTCTGTAGGGGAGGGCACACAGCGAGCCATCCTTCTTTCCTAATCCCATTAGTCTCAGTGCCACTGGAGCCTCTGCAGAGGGTAGGGGGGAATTCTCCTCAGCTCCTGTCTCCCTCGGCTTTGCCAAACAAGGAAAACAGTTTAACAGAGACCAATGAGAATTAAGGGCAGACTGATGCCCTCTTGCACAGCTCCTGAATATGCAACCAAGTGCTGTGAAAGACACTCAAGTTTCAGGGGCGTGGCCTGGCAGCTGACCAAGATCCGACGGCTTTGCTATGGAAAATGCAGAAATGGGACCGCAATTCAACCGTGCATGATTTGAGATGCCCTGATGCTCTGATTGTAGGCTTTGGAGCGGAGTAGAGGGCTCACAACAAGGGGGTGCAGTGAGTGGATGGACTTTCCCAGCCTAACCCTGGAGGCCCTGCGGTGACAGGGACTGTGGGCGAGCCTGAAGTTCGGGGATGTCAGGCCCCGCCGAGTTGCTCTTTCTCTTCCTCGCCCCCACATACCAATGTGGCACACCTAACGCCAGGTTCCCACCTGTGTCCTGACCCCATCAGGGGCGCTGGGCTTGTTACTCTATGGATCTCTGCTCATGACTGGTGGGCCCTACCGAAAATGGGCATGCCTCTGTGGCTGGGACGCTGTCCTCACTGACTGGTGGGTCCCCCCGTGGGGTGCCGTGAGCAGGTCTTGGGGACGTCACTGAGAGATTACTACTGCAATTCATCTGCTATCCACCGGGCTCTGTGGACCTGTGCTGGTCCAGCGATTTCCAACCACACTACATTGACATTGATCAGTGCATCATCCCTGGCTGCTTCTGCCCGCAAGCGGGAGTACGCGATGTAGCTCCACAACCCAGGCTTCGGGGACAGGCATGAATATCAAAATAGAAAGGCCAGCGAAGCACAACCCAATCCTAGCTGTTATGAGATCTTGTCAGTCACAAGATTATTCCAAAAAACAAACATCCTATACGGTACAAGATATAGTAATGACATTAATCAATTTCCAATTGCATCCGAACAAGATGACCAAGTCAAAGTATTTGTGCGTGTCGTTTTCTTTATTCTTTGTTCAAATTCAAGCCTGAGATGCAGCCAACAAGTGTTTCGTCTGCACAGTGTAGGTACTCAGACTTTCTCAAGGCTATAAGGCGCTCAGCAGTGTCCTAAATGATTCAGGTCGCTTAAAATAGAAGCTCGATAGCCACAAAGTAAAACAAATTCAATAGGGTTGAGGCAGAGGGGCCCCAATATGAAAAGCAGTGCGGGGCATAATACTCCAATGTCCTATGGAGAGTCATATAGTGAAGTATCTCTTCAGGGTCAACACCTATATGTTCAAACCTCAATCTGTAAAAGACATGAAAAATAACTCGAAATGTTGTGGTCCCAACCTCAAATAAGGAATAGGGAGTGCGAATCGGGAATTCAGAGAATGTATACGAAGACAATATATGATCCCCGTCCGTCGTAATCTTAGTATGGCAGGGTCCCCTATGCTTGATAACACAGCTCGGGGACAGGCATGCCCACTCCAGGCACCTTATATCCTGACATCCATCCTCACCCTCTCACACCAGTTATGGTTTGCAGCACTCCTTAGCAGCCAAAGCTCGCATTTGACAAACCCAGGCAATCAGACATTCAGGAGCCTGCACCCGTGATGGACCAGTGCACTGCGGGGGGCTCGGACCCCGAACACCTGTCTGGGGCAGACGCCATCATGGTGGAGCTGAGAGACAGCTTTCACGCCATTGATGGCAGATTCAATTCCCTGCCCAGATGCCTTGACACCCTGACAGAAAGTCTGGACAGACATACCACCCAGTTGGATGCTGTAGAAAAGAGGGCTTCCAGCCTAAAAGATGGGGCAGACCAAACTACGAAGCGCCTAGAGAAAATGTTAATAGCTGTGGCCATCAAGAACAAAGATCTGGAGTCCAGGGGGCATCGCAATAACTTACGCATCTTTGGAGTTGCGAAGGCCACCGACACCAGGAGCATGGATCTCTTTGTGGAACGACTGCTGTCTGACCTCCTGGGCCGACAACACTTCATGGCCACCTTTGTGGTGGAGCAAGCACATCATTCCCTGGGGCCACGTCCCAGCCCGAATCTCCCTCCCAGGCCAATCATCGCCAGATTGCTCAATCTTCGTGATCACATTGTGACCCTCAGACTTGTATGTGAACACACCCATTGCACTGGCAGGGTGTTGAGATTTCCTTGTTTCCCATCTTCACACATGTAGTACAGGATGCCCGCCACAAATTCACTAAGCTCAAAATCTCGCTTCAGAAGGTGGGCCTTCGGTATGGCATGCTGTACCCTGCGCAGTTCAAGGTGGTCATGGACTTTTGCAAACAGTACTAGAAAAATCGCACACCATTGAGATGCTTCACTCCCTAAAGATACCCTAGTGAGACCCAGTCCATTGCCAGTATGGACCTTTTCCCCTCTGGTTGAAATAGGCTTTGCTGTGACTGCTTTGGCAGGACCTTCATCTTCTAACCAACTGTGATGAGCTTGATTCATCTGCCTGGCATGCAAAATGTGCCCTGATTCATTAGATGTTACCTTACAGAACTATTTCACACCATGTTACCTTTTGATCTGTAAGATCTCCCAAGCCGTGGTGTTGCCACCCCTCAGTGGTACACACAGTAATGTTCATTGTTTCCCTTTCTTTTACTTGTTGGGCAGTTCTTGTGGGGATTCACTGGGCTTCATGTTACCTGGTGTGGGGTGCGGGAGGGATTTGAGATAACGATTACGTGTAATGCTGCTGTTTCCCCATGTAGACTAACTGTCATTTCTATCTCAAGAATGCACTGTCCCATTGTCTTTTATGCACCTGCAGATGTCACACTGCTGCCATGGAACACTGGGGACCTCAATAATACCCACGCGCAGCTCCTGTCTTATCCGTTAGCACCCGAGGATATCATGCCACTCACACTCCTGATAGATGATGACGGAGGTACACGTCTAGCGTCCAAGCTATATCACTCATGCTTGCCTTTATTGCCCGCTCTCAATCAAAAACTCAGCACCTGTTGGGAAAGTTACCTAGGCTGTCAACTGACAAAGTATGGACCACCAGCTGTTTACTGACACGTTCCATCTCTCCTAACCACAGCCATGAACGTATTCATTTAAAATACGTTGTGCTTGCGTTACCCCGGTTGACCTCCACAGATTTGATCATGCTAGATCTCCCACATGCCATGACATGGAAGAAAACTTCTTACACATGACTTGGACTTTTAGGCATATTGTACGCTACTGGATGGAGGTCTTTTCCTGCCTGGCTCAAATGGTGGAGACAGAGTTCAACCCGTCTCCCCTTATGGTTCTGCTAGGTTATGTACAAAGTATCCACTGATACACTGCAATGGCTCTCCTGCTCGCCAGGCGGGAGATTGCTCTTCATGCAGGGGATATACACCCCGCCGTTAAAGACTGGCTTGTGAGCCTGTCCTACTGTGACACCACCACTGAGCTATATGTCACACTCCAGCCCCCATCCTCCAGGCCTAAGGATATATGGCAGCCCCATCGAATTATTTATTATCAGTGACAGATTCAACTCAACAAACTTGATATGATCCTTACGCCCCCCCCCCCTTTCAACATGTGCTCTAACCACTCCCACCTACTCCCCTTCTAGGTTACACGACGCTCAGAAATGTCATGAGCTATGAGACAAATACCCACATAGTACAGCTCACAGTGTCACAATTGGGAAGACTTAGTTCAATGGTTCAGCACATTGCTATTTGAAGTTTGATTGTTTACTAAAAATGGAATCCAACACCTGAGGTTGCCTTAAGAGCGTGTATTGTTTCCTACATTGCCTTTTATCTGACTTCCTTACACCCCAGCAACTGGTGGACTCATGTTTTACTACACTACGGACCAAGATGCTGTAATTGATATTGTACTGATTATGCTCTGAAAGACTGCAATGATGTAATACATGCCTGAACTATGTACCATAATAAAAAATATGTTTAAAAACAGGACACTCAAGCTTTAGAGGAGCAAGAGGTAGTAAATCACTGCACCTTCCAGTAGGATGCTTTTTTAAATATGGACATTCTGCCCTCATTGGTCAAAATGTTCTAATAGGTATATTGGCTGTTAAAGTCACACTCCCTTGTTATCAGACCTTGACTTTAGTTTGGGCCTATAATGCTGGAGCAGGCCTTTAATGTATATCAAAACAAAAAGAGAGATAGGGTAGTGGGATACTCTCGCACCCCCGTGTCAATCTCATAAACAAAACAAGAGTATTCCAAGGCAATAAAGGAGACCATCAATATGGAGCAAGGAACGACTTCACTTAAGGCGTTATTTTTAGAAGAAAGCCCTCACTCACCACCTAGTGATGACATGCTTCATCATCGGGCCCCACAGAGGGGATCTAGCATCCCCTCTGTGTGCTGCAACGCCAGATCTACTGCGGAGCGGGTAGTGGGTAAGGACAGTGATGTGCAAAGAATATTAAGTGAGTGATGTGAGGTTAAAAAAGTCTGTAGTGTATCAAAATTAATTTTATTAGGATCACTAAGGACTTATCAATAAAATGATGTGTAGGAAATGCGTCCACAATTATTCAAGTGGTAATTTCCTTAAGTCAGTCGACATGTTTCAGCCACGAAACGGTGTAAATTTACCTGGCATTCTTCAGGACTTAGTGTGAGTAAACCCTGGCGGTATGGACTCGCTAAGGTCCACCCTTACCTAGGGACGTGAAAGTGAAAATAAATAGTGAAAAAGTGCAAAAAATTAGAAAGAAAAGCTGTCTTTCTAATAACTCCTGGTTTAGGAGGCTTCCGAATTTACGGTTTCTGCACTTTGATAGTGTGATGATTTCACACCATGGGTCACAGGAGGGGGGTGGAGGCGTAATCGGCACACCGCCCTCAACGCTCGGCACCCGCGGTATACCTATGGCGACCCTCTGCTGGACCCCGAAGTCCATCACACTATCAAAGTGCAGAAACCGTAAATTCGGAAGCCTCCTAAACCAGGAGTTATTAGAAAGACAGCTTTTCTTTCTAATTTTTTGCACTTTTTCACTATTTATTTTCACTTTCACGTCCCTAGGTAAGGGTGGACCTTAGCGAGTCCATACCGCCAGGGTTTACTCACACTAAGTCCTGAAGAATGCCAGGTAAATTTACACCGTTTCGTGGCTGAAACATGTCGACTGACTTAAGGAAACTACCACTTGAATAATTGTGGACGCATTTCCTACACATCATTTTATTGATAAGTCCTTAGTGATCCTAATAAAATTAATTTTGATACACTACAGACTTTTTTAACCTCACATCACTCACTTAATATTCTTTGCACATCACTGTCCTTACCCACTACCCGCTCCGCAGTAGATCTGGCGTTGCAGCACACAGAGGGGATGCTAGATCCCCTCTGTGGGGCCCGATGATGAAGCATGTCATCACTAGGTGGTGAGTGAGGGCTTTCTTCTAAAAATAACGCCTTAAGTGAAGTCGTTCCTTGCTCCATATTGATGGTCTCCTTTATTGCCTTGGAATACTCTTGTTTTGTTTATGAGCAGGCCTTTAATGGGCAGTATAGCTCTCTACAGTGGGCTATAAGGTTTTGGTAGTTCATTGCGATATTACATTTCTCAGTTAAACTTTTCACATCCCAGGACACCAATGGGTAGGTGCCTGCGCTGCAGATGTCTTCACATTATCCCTTCCTGGCAATTTTTTTTGCCGAACTTCTGAGTATGTTGATAAAATAATAATAATTGTCAGTTGGGTATCTACTATAACAGCTATGAGACTAGTTCACACAAGGCCAAACTTAATGGATATGAATAAATATAACGGACAAAAAGTTAAAAAAAAACATCCAGTGAGCTATTCATAGGCCAAGATCACATCAGAGTAATCTGTAACTCAAATTGGAGGCAGAACCTGAAGACTAATACTAGTTTGCATGACCACATTGATGTGAGCAAGCAGGCACAGAAGTTGTCAGATGACACGCTTTATTCAGGATCTCAAGACGGGCATAGTGGTCCATAGCCATATGGCAAGTTTACTACACCCACATCAATTGAACATCAGTGTTGCGGAGAACCATAAGGTGACTGAATGGCAACATGTAGGTGATGACACAAGCATGTATGCCAAGTCAGTCACTACATATTATCCTATTCAATTTTATATAAGTCACGGCCCCATAAAATACATAAACACAGAACAATTAGGATGAAATACAGGGAACTGGAAAAAAACACAACTAAACACTCAGAATAAGAAATAATGATAAAGTAGGAAAGAAGCAAGCAAATTCTTACTCCTCCGATCCAAGCAGCGGTCATTAGGCTCTCACACTCCCTGTTGCAGTAGTTAATTCTTCTTGTCCAGCCACTCTCCCATCCCTCACACTGCCCACAATGATTTAAGACTTCCCGTACTTTACACATGAGCTGTCTAAGACTTCCCACCTCAAGGGTTACCTTGACATGCAGCTTCTCTGTTGTGCCAACCCACTCAATGCTCAACGACATACAAAACATCTTGCAGTCTTGCCGCCACTCTTGAGACCTAACAACCAAGCAACAACACGGGGCAACCTAGGAACCAGGGTGATTGTGAATTATCAACAAGGAATGGGTTCCATTGGATTCAAGCATAACTCAATAATGGTTAATGGGGCCAAGTTACATATTACATCAGCCAATCCTATGAGGAATCAAAAAACACAAGTGAGTCAAATACAAGGACATATATTGTAGGGCAAAATGCAATCCAAAATGGTAAAAGACATATATTGATGCTAGGTGATCCTGGTGAAGGTGCAGTGCAAGGGAAACAATGACAAAGTGATAGCTGCAGATAAGACTAATTAAATGGTCAAAGGTACAATTCTTGTAACCCTGGAATCCATCAATGTTTGAGATTATCATATCAAAGTGTTTTATTTACCGACAATTCCTTTTTTTTCAGCAAATTTCAAGTCGCAGGGTTTATCTAAAAAGAACATAGGGATGGAGGAGGCAGAGAAAGCAGGACAAAGAAATACACAAATGGAAATAAATAGGAAAGCCCTGAATCCTGGTTTTGGGTCCATAGATAACATATTTTCAACTGAGAGTGTAGTGTGGTCTAAGGCCTGCTTTGCACGCATGTTATGTTAGCATGGCTTATTAGAAGATAAAGCGCCAATTTTACCTTTTGCCGCTTTTGCACACGACACTGCATATAGCTGTTTTTGTAAGTTAGGCTTCGTGAAGGTCTACACATGAGAAAAGGTTTGTTTTCGACATCTCTAGACTTACATCGTGCCCCTAGTCTGCACAGTGAGTGCTGAAGCCGTCAAGGTTATCATAACATGGAAGCTGTTGTTCAAAATGATTGGCTAATGTTTTTAGACACAACAATTGGCAGCTGTGAGCCAACTGAGATTCTAGCGCCCTAATTATTGCACAGTTGCCATGATTTCACACACTTGGAAGATTTTCCGTTCCCAGGGATGCAGAGAGCTTTTGCTGATCCTGATGTGATTTACTCTTGCTGAGCGGAGAGGTAATGGGGTCCCCCAAACAAGCCTAAGAGACCTTCTTTAGTTTATAAACATAGTTCCTATATAGGGAGTGTGTTAAAACTAGGCGCTATAAGACCTGTTTTCACCATCATTGTGATATGATTTCTTCTTTTGTATTTTATGGAATTGTAACAATGCTGACCATATTGTTTCTAATCATATGTCTGCTTATGTTGGCTAAGAAACTGCACCTGAGAGGACGTCGTTAAAATAAATATTTTAACCTTACCCGTGTCTCTTATTTACTCCTGTTGTGGACTGGTATGAGAGTATAATGAAAGAGTGTTCTCACTTCCCACCATTTCTGAGTTTGTCCTAGGTTGCATGTTCTAGGTTGTCTAATCATTGGTTACTTTGCTATAGGACGAAGAGCTAATGTGACACTGATGCTAGCTGGCTGGGGTTTTTCTAGGTACTGAGGTGAGTTTCTGGTACACCACAATTCACTGATGTCCTGGGTCTCTGTGCACAGTTCTGTGTATGAGCAGGATCCTTGCAACAAGAGTATATGGGTTGAAAATGCAGAGTTTTCTAATCCTATAGCTGGGATAACTCTGGACTATACACTTCCAGACATTGAATTATTTGTTGCCGATAAAACTATCCCAGCAACGGAATCACAGGATCTTTCAAATAGCGCCCCAAGTAATTTAGAATTAGAGCCAAATCTCTCTACTACTCCTGTTTTTCGGTTAGAGAGCAGTTTTAATCTGCCAGGGAACTATATTCAGCTCTCAGTGGCTTTTCTTTTCTTTTTATTTATTTGGTGTTTTATATAGCGCGAACAAGACCCAGAGTAGGGTATCAGAGCCCTTTACATTTACATATCAAGAAACAGTTGAGTCACCAGTCAAGTCAACAAACATCAGTAGTTATACATTATTTTTGAGAAAAACATTAAGGCTTAATATACAGATGTACGATCCACAACTAGGTTAAAGTTCTATGAGCATTAGTATTCGTATGATCGTGGCAGATTAAAGAAAAGGAATGAACTGTTGAGATTATGGGAGATATTTACTCACATAAAAAGATTTGGCTTCATGTTTAAAAGTGGAAATGGACGAAATTCTCCTAATGTTCGGGGGAAGAGCGTTCCAAATTCTAGGGGCTGCACCCGAGAATGCTCGGTCATAAGTTATTTTCTTACCGAAACGGGCAGGCTTCAATGGTAGGTCTTCCTCCCTCCAGGAGAGACGACATCCTCCTGATAGTGTGCTTTTCTGGGCTAGATACACTGGTGTGTTGTAATGTATCGTTTGTGAGTGATATATGCTACTTTTAGATGTATTCTTGCTTTGTAAGCCAACCAGTTAAGCGCCTTCAGATGGGTGTGATGCGGTGAAATTTTCTAGAGCCGGTTATAAGGCTTGTGGCCGCATTGAGACAGACTTTCAGAGGGGCTGTTTAGATCTTGGGTTGACCAGCTAGAGTTGTGCAGCCATACTCAATCCTTGATATTACTAGTGCCTGGACTGCCATTTTCAGGTCTGAATTGTTTAAGAAAGGTTTCACATTTTTTAGGTAACTTAAATGGAACCGGGCGTTTTTTGCCATCATGTTAATATGTGATAGCATGTTCAGATTTTTGCCTAGTACAATTCCCAAGGATTTGGTAGACTCAACAATCCTTGGAGTACAGTTTAGTGCCGTGATCAGATTTGTCCATTCTAGGATGTTCGTAGCGCTTTTCTTGGGGAAATCAACAGGAATTCGGTTTTATGTGGGTTGAGCTTCAGGTGATTACTGGTTAACCAATGGATGGTCCTCTTTAATGCTTGGTTCATGATGCCTATCTATTCTGATGACGTAATCTTGATTTAAAACTGTGTGTCATCTGCGTACATGTGAAACGAGATGTTTGCTTTTTTTAAGGTTTTTGTGAGTGGCGCTACGTACAGATTGAATAATGCCGGGGATAGAGTTGAGCCCTCAGGAACTCCGATTGCATTACTGGATCAAGCTAATAGTGTTTGGTTGACTATGATTTTTTGCAATCTGTTCTCTAAGAATAAACTAATCCATTTTAGGACTGTACCATCTAATCCCATCCTATTTTTCATGCGATCTAGTATTTTGGCATGGTTTACCGTGTCGAATGCCGAAGAAAGGTCGAGCAGGACAAGAATGCAGGTTTCGTTGTGGTCAAGGGCAAGTAGAGCGTCATCCACGATGTGCAGAATTGCTGTTTCCGTGCTATGGTGTGGTCTAAATCCTGATTGGAAGTCACTCAACAGATCGAATTCTGAGATATGCTGGCTCAATTAGACTATTCAGTGCTATTGTGTCCTATTTTGAAAAATCTTTGTCCCATTTAGATCACATTTTGGAAATGTTGACAGATGTATTATTAAAGCTAACTAATGATAGATGAATACAAACTTAATTGAAATACCATTGACTATTACCCCCAGGGCAACATCAGCGTTTATGGGAGCCTGTGACTGCTGCTGCAGTTTAGAGCATTATTTGATTGCCTTTTGTCAAAGCACATAAGAAGACATGGTACAGCTTGAGGCAAAGAAATTAAAATAGACACCAAAGCCTTGTCTTATATGGCCATTCCTGGTAAGAAGAATATTTAACATTTTTAAGTCCATTAACATCTACTCTCGCCCTTTCCTTGTTAAGAATTCTAACAGTTTCCTTTTTACCAATTAATTGCTTCTACCCTTTGATGTCCCATAGTCATCTGTCGGTCCTGGTGGAGTACCACGAAAGCCCATTAATAGTCCTGCTGGAACCCGTGACTGCATTGATGGAACAAAACCTGAAGGCTCAGGCCAGGACTTGAGCTTAACTGAGATGTGTACAGTTGTGGGCTGGAATATCAGGAAAACCCAACACATCACCTCATCTACCCATTCCTAAAGTGAAAGGGCCAATAAGATGGTATCTTTCTTTTAAATTTTTTCATCTTATCCAACTCATCCATTTATCTATAATTCCAGGCTTGCATTGCTTTCACAGTGTGCTTTTCACTCACAGAACAAACCAACTTCTAATAGAAGTGTGTAGCACTAACAACTCACATCAATCAAACTCTTCGCTGATATGCCTCACGCATTGCACTCAACACCACCCTACACCAAAACATTTCTCACGATCCTGTAAAACATTTCGGACAGAACATCTCAAAGTCATGAACACAGTTCTGATATACAAAAAAGTCCCTTACTCCAAACTCCCCAGGTCAGACACCATCAAACGCTATGTGTTTACATGCTGTAAACCTATATTTGTACATCACTTTATGCCAAAAGAAGACATTCTACAGACCCCCCATTACCTACATGAACATATCACAGCACCAAAGCCATATCCTGACACAGTCCCATATGCAAATCATCCAGAACAAATTAACATAAACATACCGCTCCCACATGCTGCCACCAACATCCTGAAACCAGAAAACTGATGAATTATGTTAAAAGAACAACCTCCTCGGGCTGAGCAATGGATAACAGGCACCTAAGTAAATTTAAATAAATGGTAAGTTATTCAGTACATAAAGCCATCGCCGTAATAAACTGCAAGATCTCCGATGCGACTGGACATATCTTATTGGGTTCTTTATTCATTCTGACACATTACTACAAAAAAACATTGGACAGTCAGGTGTTCTCTGATCAAATATAATGACAACAGAGCACCTCCCCTCCGGTAAATAATAAATCCAGAACAATGAAGAGTGCCCAAAGAAAGAAAGCATGATGGGACCATACAAACAGCATGTTGTGCTATACAATATCCTATTAACATAAAAATATAAAATGGCATAAGATAAAACACTGTAACTTGCGCTCCCAGATTAATGGCATTTATTTTTTAACGGTCTGTAGTTATCCATACTTAAGTTTTCCTCCTAGTATCTGAATGTATACATTATTATTCTGTAAAAACATAAGCTGTAACTAATAGATTTTCATATTCATTTAACAGATAATGGTACTATCCCATGCGGACGAATACTTGTTTTTAGTGCTGGTAGAAGCCATATATAATCCATCAAACATACGCAATATACTAATATTTTTTAAAAATGTCATTGTAGTACAAAAACATGGACATCTAAAGCTGTTAAAAGCTTCATTAGGAAACGTCCCTTTTGTTTCACTACTCTGCCTGTCAGTCTACATAACCATTATCCTTGTGGTCATGACTGACAGCATTAAGAATCACTCAAATGAAAATCTGTTTCCCACAATGAAAACTAAATACAGAGAAATACGAGGTTTTCTGTCTATGTTTATCTGTCAAAAGCAGTCAAAATTTAAAAAGGGAGCCTTAAACATAAGAGATATGAATCCTGGTTTGGTGGTTTGTCTGGCCCTTATGAACATGTGGGAAAGACATGAGGTCTGTCATCCAGGCCATGGCATGTTGACCTCTTGTTTCTGATGAATGAGCAATGGTGTTGCAAGAACAACTTGTGTGTTAGAGCCCTCCCTATTTATAGCTGCCACCCTTCAGTTAACAGACAAGGACATGTGGTTGGGAATGAATGTGCACAGTTATACACTTGGGTGCAGTCTCAATTGTGATTTTAAACAGGTGGTACTCTTGGGGGTCTTTGGTGGCTGTGCAGCAGTGCCTTGTCCACATGGGCCAGTAAATGTTTTCATTCACAGCACCAGGTTTTTGCCTGCACCTCGTGCTGCTTCTTGCTGTGTGTGCCTTGGATACTGGTGGATCCTCATGACCGATCCATCTGGCAGAGGTATATTTACCCACGTGATTGATGTGTTTTAAGTTTATCTGATGTATACAAAGGTGAATCTTGTATACTTTATTGTACAAAAAAGGGGGACTATGGGCTATATTTAACTAGGTCCAGCATACAAGCCCAAATATAATGCAAAACAGATTGTTATGCTGTTCCTAATGAACACTAACGTTCGATGTGTGTGTAGTGAGATATATAGTACTCACTAAAGGCAGGAGGAAATTTCCTCCTTTCAGAGGAGGACCCTCACACACCCAATCAGAGAGGTGTCTTGCTTCATCATTGGGTCTGCTCCTTATCAGGTCGGCGCTGCAATACCCGATCGGCGCCCATGTTGGGGCCTTTTGGCGGAGATTTTTTTTCCTTTGCTGTAGGGTGCAGTGCGTGTAAGGGCCCTAGTGAGTGTAGATGTGAAAATTTGCAAATGTGAGGTTGAAACAGGAGGTAGAGTTCCACCCAGAACAATTTTAATGAATGTGGACACTCTCCTGATTAAAGAAGTGAATAGCATGCACCACTGTTATAAGGTTACAGGGTAATGCGCTGTTGAGGTCAACATGTTTCTTGCCATTAAATCCCGTAGAAGGCAATTCTTCATGGCCAATGTAAGATCTATCTACACTTTTTGGTGGTGGTCTTGTATACTTTCTTACTGTTATTGTAAACTTCCCTGGCTGGGGCTTAGGTGAGTTGCAGCTGCCATCTGAGTGACTATCGCAAGACATTTGTTTGTTCCTGTACATACTCATTGTGCAGTATCCTGGCTGGTGATTTTTCTGCTATTTCACACTGGGATGGTGGTGCTTTGCACATAGATGTGTCTGTGTGTATTTGCAACCGAACTGTCATGTCTTGTCAGATGAACTGCCATTATCACATCTGCTTTTACCACTGTCACCAGACGGTCACCTTGCGGTGTCGCCTATTCGGCTTCCTGGCGCTGATACTCATACCGCTGTGGAACCCCTCCTGGCTTTCCCTGTGAAGTGTCCACTCCTGGGCACCCCCAGGGTGAAGCCAGGCATCCTTAGCGCTGTTGGGGCCGGTGTGGAGGCTAAGCAAGCTATTGCCCAGAGTTGCAGCGTGGGGCCCGTGATTAGAATAGGCACCGAGGCGAGAATTAACAGGTCCGAGGAAATTGAGCCCAAGACCCAGCCGAGGCGGGAATCAAACCCTGGTCCCTGGCCAGAACTCTGCATCAGGATCTGCCGCTCCAACCATTGAGCCACACTCCTCCACATGCTAAGTATATAGTATGTGAATAAGCCTTACTAAGTCGATGGACCAAAATATGATGCCAAATGTCTGACCCCCTTTCATTTATATTTTCATTTCCTCCTGAGGAATGAACATATACATAGAAGTGGTCTGTGATATCTCAGCCTTATCTTGTCATTGGCGCAAAGCAATAAAACAAAGTTAAAATTTCTAAGGAGAACCGAAAAGCCTCCATTTCATATTTTGAGATAGTATTCAAGAAATCAAAGGAGAATTGCGTTCAGGTGATGCTGCCTTCAAGATATAATAAAATATTTTAGTGATAAATTAATATGAACATTGATGGTATCTTGCAGAAGACTGACACTGCCTTCATTAACACACAACGTGTGAAATTTCACTCTGAACGTATACAATAGTATGGCAGCTGGAATAATACTTCGGCTTCAGGTATTGTTTGAATCTAAAAGTGTATTTGTTAAAATCTGTGAATCACAGTAAAATGGAGCATGAGGCTTACGCAGGATCAGCTAAGGAGTTGAGCTCCCCATGACAAGGCAGGGCACACATACATACCCTGTTACTGATGTTTATATAATTGCTCACATATCCGAGAGGTTCAATATTCTGTCAAGCAGGTGGAGGGATGAGTTCATGAGAGCAGAGAAGAGGACCTTCGAAATTTCCAAAATATGAACAAAGTTTCTACAGAAACATGATTATTCGAAAATCACCCCTTGGGTGGTAGGGATACACTTTTTTGACTCAGAAATGTAATTTCTGATTAATAGGCACTGTCAAGAAAACATGCCCATTAAAGGTTTCCTTAGTCAACGTTTATACAATAGAATTTACATTGCTGTTGTGGCAAGTAAACAGTTTTGCTGGGGTCTACACGTCCCATTATTTCTTTGTGGTATTCTTTGCATGGTTCTAGACTACATTCTAGTCACCTGCAGTAACATAGCTAGATGTTTTGCCACCCCTGGTGGTCCCTGAGTTTGCCACCCATGGCGGCCATGATAGGCGCAGGTAAGAGCAGGAGAGGAGGCCACGCCCCAAAAACTCACGCCTCCGTCCCCCCACACCCTTGCTCACACCACTGCCTGCCGATGTATAGTGTCTCAGGTGGCGCACACACAGTTGATATGCAATTTTATATGTGTCTTGTACAACTAGCTGCACATGTGTCGGTGAAGGCTCTGCACTTAAAACATTTTGGTGTTACCTAAGAGATCCCCCTATCGAAAAAACGTGGTCAGGGGTGTAGTCTGTAAGGAAGCCATCTCACAAAGGCCCCCAGGGCACAAGTCCTAAAAAACAGAAGTGTGGGGACTAACCAAGTTAGGC
Organism: Lissotriton helveticus; assembly: GCF_964261635.1. Taxonomy (NCBI): domain Eukaryota; kingdom Metazoa; phylum Chordata; class Amphibia; order Caudata; family Salamandridae; genus Lissotriton; species Lissotriton helveticus. The sequence goes on along the minus strand of NC_136071.1, from coordinate 855,405,247 downwards.
AGTATGCGAGTGACATCATGGCGCATGACATCACTGCGTGACATCATGGCATGGCTTCACAGGAAGTGACATCACAACCCATGACCTCACAGGAAGTGACATCAGATCATAACACCTCCCACATATGTTTTGCAGGTCTGTCATGAGTACCTTTGAGCTCATTATGAGATTTAACAAATTTGTTTTTGCGTTGGGGTTGTGCCAAAAAAGTGGAGTATCCCCGACAAACAATGTGAGCCTCAATTTATATATTTATTTTGTAAAAACTCTGCCACAAACAAATTGGCAACAAGGAGAAACGTTGCAGTAAATATGTTCTGCTTTTTTTTAAACATATTTTTATTGAGTTTTGTATAATATGCCATCACAGGCAACCATAGACACATATTTTTTAATCCATTCATGTAACAACATGAACATGCAAATCTGTACAACCTCAGCACTATGAGTATTGACACAATATTACTAGTTCAACCTGGCAGCTTGGCTCTGTACATATAATGACAGTTATCTATAAAAGCTGGATGTTCAGTCCAGTTCCGTATTGATAAAGGTGTCTGAGTATACATTACAATGAACCAACTTATCTTAACTCAACCGTCCCACCCTCCCACTAGCCTCCCATTAGGCTCACCAGAATACATATTGTCAGTTAACTATTCACACAGAGTGCTAACAATGCAGTAGCTAACACCATTACTCATGGCAGAAACCAATTCCGGGTGACCTGGAGTGTGAATATGTTACCCAGAAAAAATATTCCGTACAATGTGTATGTTTTGGTTATACATTACTCTAACTGAGAACCAGTCGGCTCCGATACATCTACTGCTTTAAGTGATTCTATCATACTGTCCAAGTCCATGGAGATGGATTTTTTGTGCTGCCGTCTCTGTTCTTCACGCCGTAGAGCGGCGCTCTCTGTCGCTCTCCATCTGACCATCTCCGTGTGCCACATGTGTAATCGAGGAGGGAATGCAGACTTCCATCTTGTGGTGATGGTTCTTATCACCAGTAGCATGGCCAGGTCCGCAAACCTATACTGCATATTCCGTTGTTTGGGGCGGGGGTGTACACCCAGAAGGCAGCTTTCAGCTGCGTTCCATACCGAAGTGCCTGTGATGTCAGTTATTATATCTCTTATTTGTGCCCAAAAACGACCTCGTTTTGGACAGTTCCATAGCATGGGGAACAAGTCTGCATCTGTCACTCCGCACCTAGGGCAAGTAAGCTGGGCGTCTGTGTACATGCAGTTCAAGCGATGTGGTGTAAGATATGCTATGTGCAGTACCATGTATTGGATGCATTTGAATCTAGCGTTCCTGGACACTTTCTTAGGGTGCTCTAAGACGGTTCCACCTTCCTTATCCGTGAGACTCCGCCCAATGTCTCCCTCCCACTTTACACGTAGGGGAGCACGTGAGATTCCAGCGTGTGCCCTGATGCCTCTGTAGAGCCTTCAGACCAAGTGGCGTCCTCTTCCCATTAGATACACTGCGTGTACTAATTCATGCTCCGAGGCTTCCACCTCCGTAGGGGACCATTGTTTTTTAACATAGTGTGTAATAGCCGCGTGTAATAAAAACAACATCTGAGGGATCCCCCAGTTCTGGGTAAAGTTATTATGGTCCACCAGCGCTCCATCAGTGAATAGACAACCTAATGGGTCCACACCCTCTTGCATCCACTGTTGCACATGTCGTGTAGTAATCAGTCCCTTAGCAAGCGGTATACCTAGAAATGGTATGTTATCCGAATATGGGGCAACAGTCCTAGCATTGTGTAAGGAGCGCTTCCAGTAGGCAAAGGCCACTTTAAGAAGAGGATGGGGCAGCAGGAGGTACAAGGGTCCCCAGCAGTTGCAGTGTGTGCAGTAATCCCTGAGCCTGTGTCAGCAGAGTGTAATCAATCTTGTGCAAATTGCGTCCAGCCAACCAGTACGATAACCACTGTAGCTAACTGGCCATGTAGTATGCCCTACAGTCAGGGGCTTCCAGCCCACCCTCTCCCGGCCTCAATCAGAGTTTTGTCAGACGGATGTATGACGTTACAACGCATGCTTTTACATCGCATGCCTTTACAGCGCGGTTTTTACATCGCATACCATTACAACGCATAGCGCTTTTGGGTGTTGGATAGTGAATAGTTTAATTTACTATTCCAACTCCAGTCCCCGTGGACACTAGGGAAGGTTATTGGATAGTAAATTAACCTATTTCCTATCCTAGGGCGCCCCCCAGCGCAATGCGTTGTAATGGTTTGCGTTGTAATGACCGCGTTGTAATGGTAGTACGTTGTAAAAGTTTCGTTGTAAGTGATGTTTCCCTTGTCAGACTGATTCTCCTGCGGCCCCTCCCCCAAAATCAGGTCAGTTAGCAGAGAGTCCAACATATGGAATATACTGTGCGGAAATAGGATAGATAGGTTAGTGAAGAAGTAAAGCAGCCTGGGCAACACAACCATTTTGGATATCGCCACTCTTCCCATGACCAAGAGTGGAAGAGATGTCCAGAACACAATCTGAGTCCTCAACAACCGTATAGCTTTCATAAGGTTGCCATGTATTAGGTCTTGTGTCGTCCTGTAGATTTGTATACCTAGGTATTTGAAGGTAGTGGCTGCAACTGACAAATTAAGGGGAGCGGCCATCCGGAAGTGTTTGGTAGTTTGTGTTTGATTGGTTCAGGAAAAGCGGCCTCAAATGCAACTCAGACAAATCCGAGATATTGTTTTTTGGTTGTCCTGCCGATCCGAGATGGAAGCACTGGTGGCCTTCGGCCATGTTCCCCCCTGCCAGCGATTCTGTTACAGCTAAGAATCTGGGCATGCTGGTTGAAAACACCCTCTCCTTCAAGGCCCAGGTAGCTGGCCTGACGGGGAAGTGCTTCGCCATCCTAAGGGTGTTGAGAAAGTTTCTGCCGTACCTATCTTTGGAGCACAAGAAGATAACGGTGCAGGCCTTGATAGGCTCACGCCTAGACTATGCAAACATCCTTTATTTGGGTCTTCCTGAATATTTGCTGACCCGCCTGCAGGTAGTCCAAAATTCGGCAGCCAGGGCAATCTTTGGTCTTACCAAAAGAGCCAGGGCTAGCAACCTCCTTGTTACTCTGCATTGGCTGCCGATTCGTAAGCGCATCTCCTTTAAGACCTTAACTACAGCTTTTAAGGCGCTACACAATTTCGGCGCTGGCTATCTGCAGCGAAGGGTCAACTTTTATCTTCCATCTAGACCCTTGAGGTCGGCTGCCCAGGCCAATGCAATTGTGCCGGCAGTGAGACGTGTTCGTTGTGGAGGTCGCTCTTTTAGTTACCTGGCCCCCCGTCTTTGGAACACTCTGCCCCTGACATTGCGAACGTGTTCCAATTTGTCTACCTTTAGAAAGGGACGTAAAACTCATCTTTTTGCCCTGTAAGTTGTTCTTGTGGATTTTTAGTGCCGCTTTGGCTGTCTTGTTAGTTGCTGGTATTTGTGTAATGGTCTACAGCGCCGGGACGCTCTGCGGAGCAGCTGAGCGCTTTACAAAACCCCCAGTAACATAACATAACATAACAAAGGGGATAGGCCCTGGGCCGTCCCTGTAGGACATGTAGAATGCATATGATTTTGTGCCATTAATTTTTAATCCAGAAATGGACTCAAATTGGCTAAAGATAGAGAGGACAGGCTCAAGGTCGTCCTGTAAATTATTAAGATATAATATTAAATTGTCCGCATACGCCGATACCACATGGTTGGTTTCTCCTAAAATGATACCCCTTTCCCCGGCCTCCATCCGGAGCCTTAGGAGAAGTGTGTCCAGGGCCAGTACAAACACAATGGAGGAAAGGGAGCAACACTGTCTAGTGCTCCTTAACACAGGGTACGGATCGGAAATGTGGGAGCCCGTACGGACCCGGGCTGTTGGAACAGTGTATAGGACTTTGACCCATCAGATATATTTGGGTGTTACACCAAATTTACGCAGCGCCTGAAACATGTAAATGTGTTCTGCTTAATTGGTTACAAAGTCCACATTTTTAAATATCTTAAGGTTATAAAAAATAAAAAAAAATGGTATGTTTGTAGATACTGGGACAGACCAGTAAATTGTTCATTCTTACAGTGCATGCATATATCCCTTATAAACAGGGATTGAAGAAAGTAAGAAGCACTCCTCATAAGTATTGGTGAAGAGATAACAAGCCCCCTCCCTGGTATCTAGGTGTGACCGCTCAGATAACTCACAGCCAGGATAGTGAAACAAAAGGAGGCCTGGTGGCCCCTTAAATTCGTTTGTTATGGGCCCAGCTGGAATCTGAAATACGAAGGCCCCCTCTCTGCCTCCAAGTTGCTGCTCTGAAATAAAGTAGACAATGTGTAGGTGCTGCTGAGTGCGTCCCGGTGCCCGAAAATTACATTGGGACAAGTTCATCATATTTCAGTGGGCCCCAGCTTCTTGCAGGGTGGACGGCATCCAACCGGTGAAAATAGTGGGTGAACGCTGTGTACCCGCGTGGACCCCTGACTTGTGCCCTGAAGGCCACTGACTGAGCCAACCCATCAACCTTCCTCTCACGTGCAAGTTCCAAAGCCGGGGTAAACTATCTACCAACTGTACATTGGTGTAGGTGAGTTATGACTATGGACCAGGGACAGTGCCAGGATGGCGGACCTCAAAGACAGGTGCGGGCCGGATCGTACCGGCTGAAGGCGGCGACCAACGGTCTTCAACGTTAGCCATTGCTGGCAGAAAGGTGATGGGATCGCCTGGGCGGGTGGCAGGGGAAGCCGCCTGGTTTTAAAGGAGCTGCACTGTCCTGCTCTTTGCTGCCGGGTTTTTGCCTGGCTACTCCAGACGACCGCTGACGCTCCTGCACCTTCTACCCGTCCGATCTGCTTTTTTCTGGACCAGCAAGAAGACTCTTACTTCCATCTCCAGTGTGTCTCCTGGTCTTGAACCCTTGGCTAAATGTGTACCTATCTCAGGAAGCGACAAGACAATTGTATGAGGGCTTCTGCTATGGCTTCAGAATCCCAGCATCAAGGTTGCAGGGGCAGCAACACTGCAAAAACCAACACTCCTTAATTCTGGCGCAGGGAGTGGCCAAACAGGAACTCCAGAAGGAATTGAGTTTGAACAGGATAGCGGGCCCTTGTGTAAGCCCCCACTTGATGAATCAGTCGGCTCTCCATTAGGTCTGGTACCAAAAAAGGACCCTGGTGAATTTAAGTAAATGCATAACCTCCCAGCCCCTTTCCCTATCTACCAACTGTAAGTTGGTGCACACTAAGCTATGACTATAACGTATAAACCGATTAGACCATCAGACCAGAGATGCATAATTCCATTTTTTTCATAAACAAACTTTTGTCGGATTGAAAAACAACGAGTTTGGCTGCCCTTAAAACGTTCACGTGGATGGGAGTGTCTTCTCTAAAACGTGCAGTGCGCGCACTCACCAAGCAAAACGGGTGCGAGCAATAAGCCAATAGAAAGACGGTTTAAAAATGGAGTGGGGCACACGAAGCTCAGACTGCGTCACAGCCTGATAACCTTAGCCAGCTTAGTAGGGAGGTGCTTACATGCACAGTTCCATAATTCACACGGTGCTGTACCTTCCGAGCGGGGCCGCTGGGAGTAAAAGCTTCAATACCTTGAAACCCCCTATGACGTCAGGAGGGTAGCGCGGACTTAGAACTCTGCACGCGCCCTGAGGCTACCTTTTGGTAAATTTGGCACTTGACAAAACCACGAAGAATATAATACATTTTCAATCGTCGAAAGGAAAGCAGTTGTTATCAAACGTATCAATATGCGATTAGAAAACATTTGAGCTTAGAGCGTCAACCTTCGCATGCAAGCGCCCCGTCTTTGGAGTCCCCGCACGTGCCCTAGTTGTATTTCCTGAGAAATGTAAAACTTGAATGATAAAGTGTAACAACAATATTCGGGAAAGGATCCTATATATATAGTATCGCTGTCCCAGTCCGACTCATCTAGCCTATCGCCGTGATTATCGCGATTGAGCAGCAGTACATTTTTTATTGCAGGTTATATACACCGCTCCAGGTCGACATACTTCTATGCCATTCGGGGCAGTTTTAACAGGAAGGCATTTTCGGACTCAAATATCATTCATATTTTTTCTCTGTTTACAAATATATGATATTCACTATTAATGGGTTGATGCCAAAAGGAAAACAACTCATGAAAATAGCTCAGAAACTGCGAGTTTTAGGGGAAATGGGTATTTGCATGCACGCGCGTTTGCTGAGCGAGCCACGGAGTAAAGGTAACATATAAAGTGTGCGGACTCAGGTCATTCTTTGTGCATTGTTTCCGTGATCACTTCATATATTCGACAGATCCCTATTGAGAAAGACAGGTGTAGCGCGAGCTGTTCTTTTAATCCACCTCACTGTGCAGTACACATGCTATGCACCTCTGTCTGCCTGCCAGTGACGGCCCATGTTGGAAAGGGCAGCGAGAGGGCGTGCAGAATCTGTGCACGGCCCTGCACAGGCACAGGCTGCTTCTGCCGGGCATCACATGGGTACACGCAAAGAGAGGGTTGTGGGAGAGGCACGCGGTGCACAGGGAGAGTGTGTATAATAGGGCACTGCAGGCCCGGGCGGCTCGCGGAGGGCTCTGTCACAGCCCGCTGGGCCCCGGACGGGGCAATGCACGGAGAGGTGTGTACGGGAGGCGTGCACAGACACTGGCGTTTAATACAGGGCTCGGTGGAAGCTTGCTGGTAAACAGGGCCGGGTAATGAGAGGAGAGGCTTGTAGAAGAAGACACACACAGAGATGGCCCACATATGGAACAGGAAACACACACTGGTGCCAAGCATATGGTGTGTACAGGAGACATACACAGGTCAGGTGGCCCATATAGGGCGTGCACAGTACACATACACAGATGCCCTACATGGCGGGTACTGGAGACACACACAGGTGCCCCATATAGGAGATATACGTAGGTGCTCCACATATGGTGTAACAAACAAACACCTGATTCAGGAGACATGCAGAGATGCCCCACATAGGGTGTATACGGGAGGCATGCACAGATGCACCGCATGGGGTGTGCACAAGAGTTATACACAGGTGCCCCCGCTAGGGTGTGCACGGGAGGCATCAGGCGCCCTACATAGGGCGTGTACAGTAAGGCCCATGACTCTTACAGCGGCAGATACGGCCCGGCTCGAGCCTGCACAGGAGCCCGTCCTCGCCAGGCAGAGTGCAGAACACGTCTGAGGGGCCCGTCCTCGTCACGCAGCAGAGTGTAGAACACGTCTGAGGGGCCCGTCCTCGCCAGGCAGAGTGCAGAACACGTCTGAGGGGCCCGTCCTCACCAGGCAGAGTGCAGAACACGTCTGATGGCGCTACCCGGCCCGGCCCGGGCCTCCTCTCCCACAGGATACCAATTAAAGCCTCTAATTGGACAGCAATGCATCAAAGCCGCCAGTGAGACGCGCTGCTCGAGTTGTCGTACTCGGTTCGGGAGTATGCGGCACTCCAATGTAAAATACCCTATTAAGCGCTATGCACGGGCTGCTCTGCCGGCCCTTTGTGCCACGCGCCGCCATCTCTGGGACTCACGCGCCTAGGATGCCGCCCCACAGTCACATCTCCAAGGGGGCCGTCCCGTCTCCTCCGAAGATTAACATCCACTGCAATATTTGTATGGCAAAGCACATGCAAAACGTCTTAATTGCTGTTTACAAATAATTAATCGTTCCAGTAGGTATACGAACACGAATGTGCATTAAATTTAAGTGCAACAATCAGGTCGTGGCAGTAATCATAAATTCCCGCGGTGATGCTTTTCTGACCATCTATGCTTATTTTCATCAGAAATGTTCGCCATATGTTAAAGATTGTGACCCAACTGAAAACGGATTTTTTCTGAACACACATTGAAATAACGATCTCTTTTGAGAAACTGTTGCAAAAACTCATAATGAGCCTTTTGAATGTGAAATAATGTCCTGGACTCTAAATAATTAACATTTGTCCTTTTATTTCATGGCAACGGCTCCAGTGCTCAGCGCCTAAAGGTCTGGGCAAGAACGCCATTTTGTAGATAAGGCTTTGTTTTGTGGAAGAAAAAGAATAAAGTATATTTTACTAATCGATATGAACAATGATTTGCATAACAAATTAAACTTGCCCTTGAATGACTCTTTCTGTTCATGAAATTCTGGGCCGTCAATTGATCGGAGAGGGGCGCACAATTAGGAAAAGAGGTGGCGGTAGGATTGGCATCCAAGCCAGGTAAATATGGTATATTTAACAGGTCAAAATGTCCTTTGGCACGACATTTAAGGTCATTGTTCTGTTTCAAGGCTGTCTCAGTTCAGAAGACACTGGGACATGACGTATTTGGTCAGGATGGCACAATGTGGAGAATAGGCGAAGCCGGGATTAAGATCCAGCTATACAGGCAGTGATAGGGCAAAAGAAGCCACACACCCCACCTTTTTCGGGGAGGACTGGGGTGTGTGAAGGGCTGGGGGTGTGTGGAGTGTCTTATTGACTGAGGGTGCCAGCACCTGGCCCACTCTTAGGGAAAGACATGGGAGGCCGAGCACCTCTAAATTACCAAGGCTGAAAGAAGCGTGCATCCCTGGAAGGGGGGTAGTTCTCCGAGGAGGAGGGTGGCACTGATGGAAGCCACTAAAGGACAGCCCTGTCTGTTCGGACCTTAACCCAGAGCACCCCTGGCGCAGGTGTTCAAAGTGCAAATCGCACATAATCACCCAGATCTGTGTAACGGTAAAATAGTTTGTAACAATGGGGTTGGTACCTGGGCCCAGAATGTGTCTGTCCTCTTTAGAACTGTGTCGGTATTTATAAGGTTGAATAGAATATTCATTGTAGGTTGGCTGGATATGTATTGGTTAAGTGGGCATACCCAGGAAGTAGAGGTCAGAGGTTAAGAAGACATGGGTCATGGCGTTTAATCATAGACCTCGTATTAGCTCTTGGGCAGTCCACCCAACCCTGCGCTGATAGATTACATTTTTATTGCTACACTGCAGGACAGGAAGTAACAGGACGCATAGGAAAGACCGGGCCCAGGTGCTACCCACGCCTGTGGCTGTATCAAGCGGTCCCAAGTCAGGTGTGACCTCAGCACAGCGTCACTGTCGTGTATTTCCTGCTTCCTCTCTTGAAGCACCTTCAATGCAGCTCGTCCACCGGAAGCCCAGGACGGCACGTGCCAGGGAACAAAGATAAGGAGGAAGCATGTGTATACTACTTAGCTCACAAGTGGCACTTCAGTCTGAAACAACAACACATTTGATTACCTTTCACCACATCGGCGACGCAGCTGCATACGAGTATGACTTCACAGAAGAATGCATCTACCAATATACCATCCAAAAACACAGAAGAATGTGGTGGGTTCCTTTCAATATCACCTAGTTTCTGTAGCAAAGAAAGGTGCCCTGATTTAATCTCTAGTTAAACAGCGCAGGGGAGGCCGCTAAGTCCTTGGAAGACGCGCAGCTGAGGGCGGAAGTACATACCGGAAGCGGAATAAGGCGAAAGCGACAGTGGCCTTCCCAGGATTCGAATCATGGCAGCCCCCTCGGTGTAGAGCTAGCTGCAAAGTGATATCAAGGGCCATTGGATAGACCTTGCCCACATTCGAACCTTAACCCATAGGCAGCTGTGATGCGACATCACATACCAACGTTTTGGAAAAGGAAAACTGTAATGCGACCTTAAATAACAACTCTCTGAGCAGGGAAAGCTGTACCGCGACATTAAATGGCAACGCGCAGGGGTTCCATCCCTTTCCGATGTATGAAACTCTACAATGTCGAGCTGAAAGGCACCCCCTACTCACTCGCCGGGCTTCGAGTGTTCCTCCCCAGCAGAGGCAGATGTGCCAGGTTCCTGGACGTGAACCACTGGGCCCTTGCCAGGAATCGAAACCCTCGGTGCCAGGTAAAACCATGATGCGAGTTTAACTTACATCGCACACCCTCCCTGGGATTCGAACCTGGTACCCACAGGCCGTGACAGACGGGCACCCTCAGCGCCCCTTGCCAGGGTGGGTGCCAGTGTGAGCGCGTGTTTCCCGCAGCACCTTCCCTGGTTCCGAGCCAGCCCCCCTCACCTGCCCCCGAAGATGAACACCGACGCCTCTGATCATTTACTGCCAGGAGGGGCCTTGCTTGCTTTCCCTCCAATCCCGCGCGCCTTTAAGTAATTGTCCCTTTAAAGTGCCTCCGCTCTCCGCTGCGCTATAAATAATCGCGATGAAGATGCCGCGGATATGACTTTCACAAGATTGGACAATTGATTAAATCTGTGACCTGCAATTGCGGATAATCTTGGAAGGCTATTTAAACAGATGAAGGCCTAAATTGTCTTGCTTGTATCTGAATTAATTTCCCATTCATCATCATTACGGGGTGAGCGGTCCATTCAGGCTGCCGGAACGAGGCTGGATTTAAATTAGATTTGTAACACAATTTAAATGCTACGGCTTTAACGGGGCCAATTGAGCAGCTGCAATAAATACAAATATTTCTCGAAGCGATCTGCCTTGCGATAACAGCCCAGCACATGCCCCAATGGCAACAGCCCCATTAAACGCGCGAGACCGTCGGTGGCGTGTACTCCACACTGACTGACACAGTTGTGTGATCCTTTTGTCGGTGCCTGTTGTGGGTCGTCTTTTTGTTAAAGTGCTGTACAGATGTCAGGGTTTTTACACTGAAGGTTGGTTAATGAGAGAGAAGTGTTGTTTTTTGCGCTGGATTAGTGCCATTGAAGAGGCATTTCTGCCATATAAATATGTAACAGGTCAAAGTGTTTTAGGACGAAACGCTATAATTTAAACTGATGTAGGATAAAGTGATATGGGGTAAAAGGATAAAGGGAAAACGTGTATGGGGCAAAATGAGGTCTTTGTGGAAACATTATGTGGTAAACTATAGAGCCAAAATGATATGGGGGGAAAGGAGACGGGCCAACTTGATACGGTACAAGAGTCATGTACGGCAACATTGATATGGGTTAAAAATACATGGGGCAAACGAATACACGATAAAAATAATGCGGAGAAAAGCTAGACAGGGCAGTAATGTCACTGAACAAAATCTAATTGAGAAACAGCACCACTGTTTGGTGCCAACATTATTCAGAGTCACATAATGTCCAAAAGAAAAATTATGTGGGGCAAACGGTGAAGACATTTATTTTGACTTTTCTTGTAACAACATTGTCGAAAGGATGGAAAGGAAGTTGTGGGTTTTTTTTTCAAGAAAGGACAGTAATACGTTTTGGCAAAATATGCAGATTTTAATGTTCACAAATCAATGCAGCAATTCAAAATCAATAGTAGAGCTGTTGTCGGCTTTCGCTCTTACATTCTTTTCTCCAGGTTGACGTTCTTTTTAACTTTTATTTCCTATTTAACATGGTTAACGTTTTAAGTACGGACGCAGAATTCAAATGGTCTTTGAACAATATTATCCGGTGTCTTTTACCGGGTCAGCTGTATTTTAGCGGCATGTCTACCGCTCGCGATATTTTGTCGTACTACAGTATTCGTGCACTTTGTACTAGGCAAGCATATACAGGAGTAGCCGGAATTTGCTATTCACAGGTGAATCAGGGACGCTCGCCCTGTGTTTACTGGTAGTAGGGATATTCCTGTAGTCTGTGGATGTTTCACTACTTGTGTGTGGTATTCACTGGGTGAGTAGGATTTGCGAAATTCTTAGGGACCTCGTGCGTTCTTTTTGAAGCGTTTGTGTGACCTACTCTGCGTTCCAGTTAATTTCGTGGTGTTTACACGACCAGCGTGTTTTTGAGATCTCGCCTTTAATTTGTTGTGATTGTAACTAGTATTTTTTAGCGGTAATGGAGGATGGGGCGAGATCGAAACCATTTTAGCGACCTGGAGATGTCCCCGAAGCACATTAGCGGTATTTATGCAAAATGGCGGTATTTAGGCGAGGATGGAGATGGAATTGAGGCTGTTGCACGATAATGCACAACCGCGCTCTCGTGCAAACCAACGCACGCGCTGTTGTACTGAGACACCCCCCGGAGACCTGTGCCTGGCTTAAATTGACACGGCTCTCGCTCCTGGGCGCGGGGTTCGCGGTACCCCGCAGCGTGGCATCATGAGCCTTCACCCGTGTCAACTGCCTGCAACCTGCCGCCGTCCAGCCCGGCCACCGGCCCCTCTTGCACCAGGGACAGCCCCTTTGTATCCGAACTGCCATCGATCTTGACGTCGCCCCCTTTCACAACATGTTGTCTTTGGCAGGGGGGCTGCTGGTGGTCCCAGGCTGACATATGGCAGAGGCTGTTTCCAAATGACTACCCGGTGCAGCGAAATAATGCAGGAAATCGAGCAGGGGAGTAATTGGAAACAAAAGAATCTTTCAAATGTCAAAAACAAACGAATGAGAGAATGGACGCCCTTTTGCTGCAAGTGTTAGATATTGTTCCTAACAATGAAGTATAAAAAATGTGTAATGGGATGGACTGGACTGGGCCTAATGATCGCCGCATCTGGGAGTAGGGCGGAGGGCCCGGGAGCACCGGATTCAGCGCATTAACATAACTCTGGGCTCAGAGCGCTGTGAGAAGCTGAGCAACCCTTATTACTAGTCACATTTTTTATCTTTAATATTACTCTGCACGCTAATGGTATTGCCTCTATTTTGATTATTGGTTTTTGTACTTATAATAATAGTATTATCCTATTTTCAAATATGGGTTTCGCCTTACTATTTACATTATTTTGGGAAGTTCTAATTATTACAACTTTTATTAATGATATTCCTGTTTTTTGTGATTACACGCAAAAGCATATCACAAATCAATAGATTTTTGTTAACTGCATACAATGATACTCATTATCAAAGTTTTGAGGAAGCAATCTAAAATAACGATCGATAAGGTGTGTCCTACATTGAAGCTATCATCTAGTCGAGCTCTTCCGGAGGAGATTCAAATAGAAATGGAAGGGGGGGGGGCTATGGTGTTTTGGGGCCTGTCCCTTTGGCCAATCCAGCCGGGCACAGGGATCAACAAGTTGAACTTTCCCCTCTTCGCAGAACTTTCAAGCTTGGTTGCTCAGTCTAGAACACTGGCCTCCTCAACCTGCTCTCCGAGGGGCTGGGCATGGTCAGCCCTCATGCTTCCGGGTTTACTGCTTGACGGCCATTCACCCGAAAATAACAGCTCCCAAAAACATGTATTCCCGATTTATTCCGGAACAGGTGACATTGCAACTATGATCACTGTCAGGTGTAATAACATAAGGTGGCAGGCGCTGCTATTCAATCGAGACACATGTTGAGTATTGGACATAGTATTTTGAATAGTTAACCATCCTTGATGGCGGCCGTTTTCCATAATACACAAGATGGGCCCCTCAAAGGCAATCCGGTCAGAAAAAGTATCCTGCCCATTTATGGATGACATCAGCACGATGAACCGACTTCTGTCTATGGCTCCAAGGTTGTTCGTTGTTCCTCCCTGCCTCAGTGAGCCCTTCTTTGGAGGGCAATGCAGGCTCACACCAAATGTAACATGGATCCTCAAACTATGAGTGTCTGCCTGTGATTGGAGGGTCGCCAGGAATGGTCGCTGGGCTGTAATTGGAGGTTCGCCATGAAAGGTCGACTGGGCTGTGATTGGAGGGTCGCCATGAATCGTCGCCTGGGCTGTGATTGGATGGTCGCCATGAATGGGTCGCCTGGGCTGTGATTGGAGGGTCGCCTTAAATGGCCGCCTTGGCTGTGATTGGAAGGTCGCCATGAATGGTCGCCTGGGCTGTGATTGGATGATCGCCATGAATGGGTCGCCTGGGCTGTGATTGGAAGGTCGCCATGAATGGGTCGCCTGGGCTGTGATTGGAAGGTCGCCATGAATGGTCGCCTGGGCTGTGATTGGAAGGTCGCCATGAATGGTCGCCTGGGCTGTGATTGGATGGTCGCCATGAATGGGTCGCCTGGGCTCTGATTGGAGGGTCACCATGAATGGTCGCCTGGGCTGTGATTGGAGGGGCTCCATGAATGGGTCACCTGGGCTGTGATTGGAGGGTCTCCATGAATGGGTCGCCTGGGCTGTGATTGGAGGGTCGTCATGAATGGGTCGCCTGGGCTGTGATCGGAGGGTCTCCATGAATGGTCGCCTGGGCTGTGATTGGAAGGTCGCCATGAATGGTCGCCTTGGCTGTGATTGGAAGGTCGCCATGAATGGTCGCCTGGGCTGTGATTGGAAGGTCGCCATGAATGGGTCGCCTGGGCTGTGATTGGAGGGTCACCATGAATGGTCGCCTGGGCTGTGATTGGAGGGGCTCCATGAATGGGTCACCTGGGCTGTGATTGGAGGGTCTCCATGAATGGGTCGCCTGGGCTGTGATTGGAGGGTCGTCATGAATGGGTCGCCTGGGCCCAGAGCCTTTAACTACTTTCTTTTTTAATAAACTGGAGGTCAACTTGGATTCAGCCAAAGAAGGTGCATCATGGGCTGCAATGAGATGGATGCAGAAGTGTTCCATGTCGAGCCTGCTACTTTCATGCAACTAATACAAAATTAAATTGAGCTGAAGTAAGAGTTTGGTTGCAGGGGAGCTGTGGATATTGTCTGATTGTGGAAGGACACAGACAAGAATGCCAGGGCGTTTTTACATGAGGGAAGTTTAATCAAGCAGATGTATGAGAATGAGCATGAATGGTTTGAAGAGTATGTCTTCTGGAAAGATTTGACTTTCTTGAATGAGAGGACCATTTCGAAGGCTGGTTGGCATGCTCCAGGTTTGGTAAAATTCAGCGAAAAGTTGTCCAGCTTCCTGGCTTTAAAGGCTGTCTCATGCTGTAACAGATACAACACCTTCCACCTCCAGGTGCATGACTGGGGCGCCTGAAACATAACAAAAGATGTAGACTCTGTGAAATAAATTGTGAGACAATAGAGCATCAAGTACACCCCTTTAGCACTTGGCCCTCAGACAGGAAGGAAAAGTGGTTTAAACACCAAAATGTCAAGACTTATGTGACAAATTCGCCATGGAACTAATCTAAAAGATTAGACGGATAGAACATCGCCTTAAGGAGAACACAGACAACACATGACCCAGTCAACATAGAAAGAGACAAAAGGAATCTCCCACCACTGCATACTTTCAATAATTGCTCAGAAAAAGATTTCCAGAATATTATCACAGACCATCAGGATCGCATTCAGACCCAGCACCACCACAACTCTTTAAAGATATCCTTCTCACAACCTGCGCAGGGGATGTAATTAGATGCTTATTCAAATCAACCAAAAACTCCCTGGACATCTCATTCCCACTTGATCTGAAAACCTTCTACCTTAGACGTCTCTTCAAAAAGAAAAATCTCAGCCCATCTGACCATGCAAACTATAGGCCTATATCAAACGGACTACTGGTTGGAAATATTTTTGAAAGAGCAGTATTTATCCATCTTTCAAAACTTATGGAAGAAAATGACATAATATCGGACCAACAGTTTGTCTTTAGAGTCAGTTTCATCTCCATTTTGGATGACCTAAAACTCACAGTGGACAAAAACGGAGTGGCCGCTGTATAGCCTCAGGATTTATAAACTTATTTGAGGCTTTCCCCAACCACATGCTACTACAAAGGCTCCATCATCTCAAAATATATGCTAATGCGCTAAAATAGATTGTTTTTTACCTCAGAGACAGACAAAGTGTTGTTTACCTACCACCTTTCACATCAGCTCCTCCCACAACACCATGCGGTGCCCCTCACAGGTCCATCATATCTCATTTATTATTCAACATCTACCTGACCACATCCCAAACCTGAATAAATAATTCAAACTCACATGTTACAACTATGCAGGTGATGCCCAAATAATCCTAAAATGTATGACTGGGAGACTTCTATAACTTAAAACTTGAGGACTGCCTTTACGCCATAAACACATGGATGATGAGTAACCACCTATAGCTCAACACCCCAAAGACTGATTTTATGACGTGTACCATGCAAAAATACCACCCTATCATCATACACCCAAGGAATCCCCTCCAACAACATTAAGAGAAGTCAGAAACCAGAGGGTAACCATGCATTCAGATCTATAATACTTGATATCACGTCAACAACGTCACAAAGAGTGCATTCTACAGAATGGAAACACTGCTTCACATTTTCCCATACCTTGGATACTAACAAAAACTACAAGCCATCCTCACACTCATAATGTCTAAGTTTGACTATGTCAACAGCCTACCCCTTGGCGCATCCACATTTATCAAATGCAAAATACAACTAATCCAAAATGCAGCCACTAGACTCCTTCTCCTGCTTCACCCAAGAAAGCACATGACTCCAGTCCTGCAATCAATTGACTGGCTGCCTATAGCTAGAAAGACAACGTTCAAGGCACTCTGCTTTGTTAATTGGGCCTCCCAAGAAAAAGGACCACTGTACCTACTAGTTAAATTCAAGCCATTACAAACAAAAAAAGACACAGCGATCCAGGCGTGCATCACAAATCATTATACTACCTTACCATAGGAAATCCAAGTCACTGCTTTCTCATACAATCCACCAAGCTCTGGAGCTCTTTATCAGCAAAGATTCAAAGCATTCAGGAATATATACGGTTCAGAAGACAATTGAAAACATGGTTATTTCCAAGATAACTACATCATCACACAACCTTGGGTTAGAACCCAGAATGCAGCCTACAGATATGTAGCAAACCAGTTAGCACACTACTTTCTATATCCAGGTAAGCTAACATGGGCCTGCGTAGCCTGGTATTACATAGTAATGTAAATTCAACATAAAGCACTCCTGGCCTGCACCTATACTAACACCATAACGCTCAACGGTTGGCAGCTAACTATAGCATAATCCTTACAGTCACATAAGACATATCTGCTCCATGTTGTGACCGTCATCCAGTATGGACCAGCCAATAAACCAGCCATTACCAACTGAAGAGGCATGGAATAACTGAAGAGAATCTGTAGCTGCTGGAAAAGCAGACTCTAATCTTGGCCACCACAGCAGGTCCCAACTAGCTCTATGACCACTACTGTACATCTCACATTGAGATGCAGATATGGGACGATGGTAAAAAAGCCCAACTCAAAAGATCGCTCCACTATTTCTCTCTATATAGCCATCCCTGCCAAGAACGAAAACTTTAAACAAATTATTGCTTTAGATAACCCAGTGCAGTAATCAGATAAGTAGACTATGAAGGGACCAGCAGAGCTGCTCAAAGCTGCCAGGTTACTGACATCACAAATTGCATGTCTATCTCTCACACCTCTTCATCCATCACATTGCTGTGCTCTGCATCCCATAACTCGATAACCACACCGTGGTCATTATACATGATATAGAAACAACTAACACATGGAATCAAAAACAAAGACATCACTCTTACAGCCACACACCCTACATGGTATAGCTTGCTACCCATGTAGGCAAGTGCTTCAGTTCCCCACATAGGGGTAATAAGTGCTATATGTATGCTGCATTACAATACCTAGGCTTACACAGAGCAGCAGTGCAGGCTAGAAACTCAGAAATCATCAAACACAATAGCAACACTCATAAACATGACAACTCCTGCCCGTTCTTATACTTTGAAAATAAAAGGTACTTTATTCCATACACAGCCACATACTACACATGAAAATAAAATTGAACATCGGAAAAACAGTAAGCAATGCTATTCAGGCTTTATCAAATGTACAGACCTCTATCTATTATCTTTGACAAAGCGTTTTCATAACAAACCACCACCTACAGATGGTGACAACAGGTTGTCATAATTAATAAACCCCTGCATATGTTTTTTGACAAAATATTTGCACAGTCACTAAGCCACTGACTATTGACCTTAACAACAGGTTTACACACAAAAATAACAGTGACTAAAGACTTGGTTAGAAGGTTTTTTTCAAACAAGAAGCTGTAACGTATTGGCTTTGTTAAAGGATTCTTCATAATCACTCACTCACTCCCTAAGGGCTTTGACAACAGGGTTTATGTGTTACATTAGTCAAGTAAAGAGTTAGGACTTTGTTTCCTGAAACATGCAAGCACACAAAGGTTACCACTAAGCCAGGCTTTAAATCCAGTTTTAACTGCTGGGCAGTTTTAGATCCATTTTCGGTGTTTGAAACCTTACAGCTTCACTGAGATCCTGTCTAAACACTGCCAGACCAGAAAGGAAGACCGATCAATCGCAAAGTCCTCTTGGGGACAAACAGGAGCACACTAAATGTCTCAGGGATGGACTGGGGGCATCACTTTTTTGTAGTATTGATTCTTTCTCTGGCCTCAAAGTAATGATGTAGTCATGATTCATTGGAACTCTGAACATGCACTATCCACCCATGTCCCACATGAATGAAGAGAAGGATCTGGTTGAGGGTGCCTAATATACCTTTTAGCAGAAGAGGCCTGTGGGTATCTCTCTTCTGAAGTCGACTGGCAAAAACAGCCTATCCCTTCTTATTTATTTATTTATTTATTTTTTACATTTATATGGCGCGCAGCTACCCAAAAAGGGTTTCCCGGCGCCTGTGGCATATGGATGAACGAAGGTATAAGATGGGCATGGTATTAGCATGTTTGTTTCTGGGACAGCCAAGTTTTAATATTTTTTCGGAACCTGGCGTAGTTTTCTTCTTTACGGATGTGTAGGGGAAGTGTGTTCCACAGAATAGGCCCTTTGACAGAGAAAGATCTACCACCCATTCTTGTCAATCTGAACCTAGAAACAGCGAAATTTGCTGCAGTTTGAGAACGCAGATTTCTCGCTGGTAAGTAGGGAGTGGCTAGAGCTTGTAGATAGTTTGGTGCCGTTTTGGTTTTGATCTTGAACATGTAACTCAGGGTTTTAAAGCTGATACGGTTTTCTACCCTGAGCCAATGTAGATCATTCAGATGTTTTGACACTCTGGCGGTTTTTGGTATACTACACAGGAGTCTCGCAGCTGAAATTTGAATCAGCTGAAGCCTTTTGATGACTGCCTGATTTGAGCTCAGGTAGAGGATGTTGCCGTAGTCAAGACGTGATGTAATTAGTGCGTTGACTACGGTCTTTTGGGTGGCGGGGGGTAGCATCCATATAATTTTTTTCAGCCACCTTATTATGGTGAAGCATAGGCCTGCAACTTTGTTTGCCTGTTGTTTCATTGACAGGGCATTATCAATGATAACCCCTAAGTTTCTTACCTGGGTTGCTGGAGTGGGGAGATTTCCCAATTCGGGGGGCCAATGAGAGGAGTTCCATAGTTCTTTATTTTTTCCTAGTAGGAGGATCTCGGTTTTATCACCGTTTAGTTTCAGCTGGTTGGTGGTCATCCAGCTGAACATTTTTTGGAGCCCATGTTTGAGGAGGGAAGGAGCTGAGGGTTCTGAATCTGACAATGAAAAAATAATTTGGGAGTCATCCGCGTAGGACATGAGGGTGAGTCCTACGCTGTCAGCTAGGTCGGCTAAGGGTCTGAGGTACAGGTTGAAAAACAGCGGGCTCAAAATGGAGCCCTGCGGTACTCCATGTGGGGCGTAAAAAATGTCAGAGCAGGCGAGAGTAGATTTGATCTGGAAGGTCCTATCTGTTAGGAAAGACTTGATCCATTTCTTAACTGAATGCTGCCACCAATGCCAGTCCCTCTCCGCCCTGTGAGAGAAGAGTAGTCCCCATTAAAAGAAAATGTGCTCTTTCTTTTCCCCTCTTGACCTCAGAGCTACCCTCTGGGTTCCTAGCCCATTAAATTGGACACCTTCAATGAACGATTGTGATTGTTGTGTTCGCTGAGACAAAAATCAAAAACATTCAGAGGCATACAGTGACTTCCAGCAGTTTAACACAGAGAAAGGGTCATGCTCTCAAGAGCCATTAAGTGAATCTTTATGGCCCAGGAGAGTTCTTTTATACCAAGGCCGCTTTGCTGTCGGGTACTTCCTTGTTAAGTTTGTGTAAGTATGGCAAACACATCATTTAAACTCTGCTTATTCATTTTATGTAATGATGTATTTTTTAATATTGATTAACACTCTAAGTAAATGTATATTGCATTGGATTGAAAAAAGATTATTTAACATAATTATAATGTACTTTAGCAGCCATAACATTCACCTAATATGTAGATTATTGTAATTAATTTGCAAAGATACATCATAAAATAATGATTTCCCTAAAGTGTTGTTATGACTGGGATGTTCTCAATATCAATAATCTTGCTATCTTATTAACTTGCCCACTTCACATTAACAAGAACATGAGATTGGAAGTGAGGAATGTTGACATAGTACACTGCTGTGTTGAAAAAAGACGTAACAACCTCCTATAAAATATATCCATATAGTGGTCTAGACATGATACAAGTTTTTGAGCTGTTACTGTACACTGCAATGCCTAGTGACATGCTAAGGTTTACAGGTCTCGAAAAAAACAGTGTTGGACCTCATTACGATGTCGGTCAGAAAGCCTCCGGCCGACAGTCAGATTCTCCTAGACCGAGTCAGAACCCATTCACCTGTCAGAATCCAATCCACCCAACCAATTATGATGATCGCAGTCGGAAGGGGAACCGCTTGGTCTTTCCGAATCGGTCACGACCGGCAATCAGAGAATATGAGTCGGTCGGAGGCGATCCGTACAGCTTTAGGGACAGCGTTTCCGACCGACTAATTACAATGTTGGATTCTGACAGTCTTTCCGACTCAGTCTGTCCGACATGAAAAAACTGTCTGAAACTGACTTTGGGGACCCCTAGCAAGCCCCCCTTCATCCTGAGGCCTCTGGTTTGGGGTCGAGGGGTTACCCAAGGGACCTCCCTGTAAAAGCATGCACAGTGTGGCAGGCACCATGGGGTGCCTGCCACAGGGTACATGTTTTTCCAGCCTTAGAAGTCAATGGGAGTCCTTCTGAACTGTGTTTGGAAGCATTGTATTCAGTCGGGAGAAGCCGCTGACCGTGAGTCCGTTGGATCCTGATTCCGAGACGGTGTCGGTTGGAGGCTTTCAAACCGACATGGTAATGAGGCCCGTAGTGTTCGGAGACAAGTCGGAAATTCCAAATGCCTTGGTTATCTTGACATTGGTTTTAGTGTAAGATACCATGAGGGGCATGTGTGCTTATGATTATCTCATGGGAACTCATTTGGGGCAGGGAAGTCCTATTACAATCAGGGTTACTGTGCATTAATTGTGTCAAATTGAGTTTTTTATATCTGGTGTCCCAAAGCTACTTTACAATGGGACACATAACTGAGCAAGAAGTACACCCATTTAGCCGTGACCCTCAATAGAGAGAGGCAGATTGGTTTAAGTTTGACTGGTGTGAGATAACAACTCAGAACTCAACAGAAAATAAAAGAAAGCACACTACTAATCTAGCTAGCGTGATTATTTTACTATAGAAAAATATTTTATTCTACATACATAACAAAATGCTACACAGAACAGCTGAGAAAGGCAAAACAAGAAATAATGTACAATGGGGAAGTTACTTTTTGCAATATGCTACCCTCTGCTCATTGACTTTGAAAAATGATTTTCTAATGGATTCTATGACACAAAATATTGTGGTACAAATGTATTGGGGAAAAAAGCATTGATAACCATCAGATCAACTTTGATATAGCCCTATCAAAAATAGCAAACATAATAACTACACCAATATTGTCATTCAAAATGTTAGAAAACCATCAATATCGAAAACAAATATATATCAAATTATTGATATGATACCAAAACAAATATAAAACAGCAGAAAAGTCTGATAACCAACATATACACAACTGTAATTTATAGATATTTTTTGTTTAAAATCTAAACACAAAAAATAACATACCACTGCACATAATAAAAAGTACATTTAGCATCTTACATATATCTTAATACCTTAAAAAAATAACACCTAATTAGAACTTTAAACAATCAAATTGAAATTGAAAATGGTTAATAAATAGGGAAACAAAGTAATTTTAAACTAGTTCAAATATAGAAAGCAAACTGCTGCACAGCTGACAAATGAGATTATCATTCTGCCTAAGTAGAAGCCCACCCGAATCTATACCATAAATGTGCACAAGGAAATGAATTACATCCTATAAAAAGTAAATATAACAACTCTTCATAACTAAAAAAAACCATAACCTAACGTGCCAGTAAATTTCCAAAATCAAAAATAATCATTACCTAAACTAATGAACTACATATATTTTCTTTTATATCCATAAAACAGAATTGAATGTGTAAAACTTGAAAAAAGCAAGTTCAGCAAAAGGGAAAAACTGTGAAGTAATGCACAAAC
Organism: Lissotriton helveticus; assembly: GCF_964261635.1. NCBI lineage: Eukaryota > Metazoa > Chordata > Amphibia > Caudata > Salamandridae > Lissotriton > Lissotriton helveticus. The sequence continues at coordinate 855,382,927 of NC_136071.1, read as the reverse complement.
CAAGTTCAGGTCAAAAAGAAAAAAAGATTGTAAGTATACAATAAAAAAGGCTAAAAATTATTAGTCTTAAACTTATAACCCCAATAAAATTACAAATTAAAATGTATATTTCTCAAATGTTTATATATACTTATATGTATGTATGTATATATATATATATTCACTGAAAAAAACATAGGTTATAGATCATATATAGTTAGGAATTAGCATTTACAAAACCTTGAAAATTCACTGAAAAAACCATAGGTTATAGACCATATATAGTTAGGAATTAGCATTTAAAAAACCTTATTTTACTCACACAAAACCATTGAAATTCCATATATAGTTAGTTGCACTAACTATATATCGCGCACCCGCAATCCACTGCTGATGATGTCACATATTACATCATTCATGACATGGTCAGTGACATCACTGATGACATCACTGATGACATCTCAAATGACATCACTGATGACATCACTGATAACAACATCCAGTGATTTTATGTTTCTGTAAAGTTTAAATATGTCTTACATATTGAAGAATGAGTGGATGTATAAGTGTCTGGACGAAGGATTTAGTAGGTGCATGACTGACTGTATGAGTGAGTGATTAAATGTGTCTCACTGAGTGCATGGGTTAGTGACTAAACTGTCTTAATTTGTGCATCATTATGTCTGTTGTTCTGTAAACTGCTGCATGTGTTGATCAGTAGCTATATGAGTAACTATATGGGTTATTGATTGATTGTCCAAGTATTTGTATGGGAGACTGAGTGTGTGTGTGGCTGGCTGGGAGGTGTGTGACTCTGTGCAGATCAATGTGTACTTATATCAATGATTGTATAACAAGGTAAGTATGTGTTAGTATATGTTTGAAAATATAAGGTGCTCTATGTTTAACTGTATAGACAAGAAAATGGAAGTGTGATTGATTCTTTACAGGACTGACTAGGTGTGTGAGTAACTCCATGGATGAGTGGCAGAGTGTGAGTGTCTGTATAGGTGTATGAGTGCATATGATAGTGTTGTAAAGATGAGTGATTGTATGTATGAATGATTGTATGGGTGAATGAGTGAATGTGTGTGTAGACGTAGGAATCAGTGAGTACATATGTAGTAACTAGTATTGGTGTGTCAATGGTTTCAAAAATTATACTCTGTATTTAACACTGGGTGAAACAGAGGTTATATTAAAATATGAGGAGATGCATTGTATTGTCACATGAATGATATCATCAGTGATGTGGTCATTGATGTCAAATGAGATGTCATCAGTGATGTCATCAGTGATGTCATTTGAGATGTCATCAGTGATGTCATCGGTGATGTCACTGACCATGTCATGAATGATGTAATATGTGACATCATCAGCAGTGGATTGCGGGTGCGCGATATATAGTTAGTGCAACTAACTATATATGGAATTTCAATGGTTTTGTGTGAGTAAAATAAGGTTTTTTAAATGCTAATTCCTAACTATATATGGTCTATAACCTATGGTTTTTTCAGTGAATTTTCAAGGTTTTGTAAATGCTAATTCCTAACTATATATGATCTATAACCTATGGTTTTTTCAGTGAATTTCAATGGTTTTTTAATAGCAAATATCATAAGCTGTCGAATGTCAAGTACGTGGTAAGTGAAAACATTTTCGTGTTTATGCACACTGATCTGCTTTGAATGGTGCCCCCCCCTCATTTCTATTAGGAGTACTCTCTCTTTGCACATAGTGAAGGGTAGTTAACGCAGGCCTTTGCCCCCGTTGTAATACGTTGTGCCTGCTTCTCTCTCCATTTGATTGATTGTTATCCAAGTATTTACTGTTTTAGAATTGGTTCTCTTTGGTTCATTCTCTATTTACAAACAAACACAGAGTCGCAATACTCTGTTTAGTCTTTGCAGATAACGAAAAATCGTGTAAAAAAAAAAGAAAAGGAATCGAGCAAAATCAGTAGGCCACTAACGGGATCTCTTTTTGACCTCGCTAAAATAGAAACATTAGGAACAACCCCTCATGACAAATACAAAACTAGTGAAATGAACTGAACTCCACACAATGATGGCTGCAAAACAGCTCGGCTCCGCCACCCACCCCGCCCAAAATAACGATAAAGAGCGGCTGCCATGATTGGTTGCGGAATGGCCACGACGGAGCTACGAAATGGTACTGCTCTCATGCTAACCCCAGCTTCAGTCTGAAACATCCAGAAACACTGTAGACTACCAATTCGATCAGTTCCGGTAGCGCCCCAATGTAACCCGGTAGAGAAGAACTAGCCCTCCCCTCTTTGACTGATGGTTCTTGTTGCCTGTCCCTTCTGTTGTCATTTAACAGAACTATTTAGCCTGCTGAAAGGGGTTGTGTTCCGACCGCTGGTTGGTGGAGACATTTTGACTATATTCTGGACCTGCGTTGTCGCGTAATGCGTCATATGACGCGCCGCGTTAGCGCATCCGGAAGTCATCCGGGGCGCGCAGCGCGTAATGTAAGCATAACAAGTCATGTGACTTGTTAATAAAACTTTTCATTGGTTCATTTTACTTTTCTTATTCTAATGATGAAAGGCTTGGTCATATGACCTAAAAATTACGCTTTTTATTACTTCCGAACATTATTTTTTCTTAAATATATGTTATAATGTTCCAGGCTAATGTACTTTCCCGGAAAATTTACAACTGTCCTGCAAGTAAAATATATTCTTTTTTCGAGAAAAAGAGCGTTTCTTCGTCCCATGACGGAGCCGTTGAGCAAAAGAGGGTCGACCTGCTGTCTTAGTCGCCGATACGCCTGAATATGAGATTCTTATCGATCACTTTATGTTGCAGGAATAGAAAACACAACAGCCCTTGACCATTTATCTTTACTGCGTTCCTTCGTATTATACCTTTTACCCTTCATGTAATTGGTCTGCTTTATTTCACTTGCCTTTTAATGATTCTAAAACAGTGACTATTATTAAAAACTTTACCAATGTATATACTACTACCATGTTTTCTTTTAAAAACCTTTATTGTGAAAATTTCATTATACAAATACGAGCCTATAACCACGTGGGCCGGCCACGGAGCAAACTGTAATCGTATATGATGAGTAGACATTTACACTGTAGAGGAACGTAACGGGCGGGCCATTAGGTTGCAAGAACTAAGGTGTCTAACAGTTACGGAATCGGTGGACGTACATTTTATAATTAAAATACGACAGGGCCAGTTACAATAAAATTATCTAGATATACATTTGCGGGCAAGTACCATGGGTGACGTTAATTCGAACTTTCAATAGTACAGTAATCAATAACACATCAGAACTTAATATCAATAGGGATGTCGAAATATTCAATCAATTCTCGTCCCCGCCCGCCATGTGCTTCAAAACTGCATACGTATCTCGTGATTTCAAGGTTCTGCAACCAGTACACAACAAGGAGTTACGAGTCCCATTTATTCCGGCGCCATTTTGGGCGAGGACGGGCAGGTCCAGGATATAGTCAAAATGTCTCTACCAACCATCGACTATGATGATGTTCATATGCTGTATTTATTAGAGTAACACTCATCTGTCCACATGAAATTAATTTGCCACAATCTAAACATGTCATTTTAATCTTTCCAAAGTTCTTCTAAATATTTGGGACCGTTTCCCTTGCCTCTGATGCTGTCAGTGCCACTTCTTTGATGAATGTACTAGCAGGTCAGGGGTTCTCCTCCAAATCTCTCTTTTATGCAGCACTATAATTAATTGGTGCCACCTCTCCATATGACGATGCATGGTATAGTTACCATAACTATATTTTTTTTCGGTTCCTCTGGAGAGTTCATCGTGGCAGATGAAGCGTGTAACGTACCGGGCATTTACCTTTTTTTGCATGTACAGGAAAGGAAAAAAAAATCGAGCGTCCGAGTTCTAAGGTGTCCCAGGGCCATTTTAGTGGACCAGGCCCAAATCCAAAGAACAGGCCGCCATTTTGAGAGTCCTGTTGCAGCCGCCTGTCGCTGTAGCATCAAGAGCAGCCGAAACTCAGCTGAATGGCAACTGAAACGGTAAAGGGGCGCCCCACTACAGCAGACGAGCCTCCACCTAGGAAGGCCCGTTCACGCCGCCTCCCCCCCCCCCCTTCGGGCACCCCACGCCGTTATTCGGAGCAGTATTGTAGGATGGCCACACCAGTGCGGCAACTTGCTAGACATCACCTCGGTGGTAACCGAATCTCAACGCCTTGTGGTGTCTTCTATTCAGAAAACATTGTTATGCTGCCTTCGACCTATTCGCCGCAAGTGCGCACACAACTCAACTGCATAGCTTGCTAGACACCACCTCGGTGCCATCCGGATCTTGGAATCTCAGCGCCTTTTGGTGTCTTCTCTTCAGAAAATATTGTTGCGCTGCCTTTGGCCCCATTCGCACATCGGTCCGCTACTGACGCCATCTCACAGGCTAATGGGGCGCCCCACGCCGAGTTTCAGCATTGTAGGATGACCACACCAGTACAGCAACTTGCTAGACATCACCTCGGTGCCATCCGGATCTCGGCGCCCCACTACAGATGAAGTGCCTCTCAACTATGAAACCACCACGGTGACATCCGGATCTTGGCGCGTTGTGCTGCCTTCGGCCTATTCGCACATCGGTCCGCTACTGACGCCATCTCACAGGCTAATGGGGCGCCCCACGCCGAGTTTCAGCATTGTAGGATGACCACACCAGTACAGCAACTGGCTAGACATCACCTCGGTGCCATCCGGATCTCGGCGCCCCACTGCAGATGAAGTGCCTCTCAACTATGAAACCACCACGGTGACATCCGGATCTTGGCGCGTTGTGCTGCCTTCGGCCTATTCGCACATCGGTCCACTACTGACGCCATCTCACAGGCTAATGGGGCGCCCCACGCCGAGTTTCAGCATTGTAGGATGACCACACCAGTACAGCAACTTGCTAGACATCACTCGGTGCCATCCGGATCTCGGCGCCCCACTGCAGATGAAGTGCCCCTCAACTATGAAACCACCACGGTGACATCCGGATCTTGGCGCGTTGTGCTGCCTTCGGCCTATTCGCACATCGGTCCGCTACTGACGCCATCTCACAGACTAATGGGGCGCCCCACGCCGAGTTTCAGCATTGTAGGATGACCACACCAGTGCACCTTACTAGACACCACCTCGGTGCCATCCGGATCTTGGCATCTCAGCGCCTTGTGGTGTCTTCTATTCAGAAAATATTCTTGCGCTACCTTTGCCCCATTCACACATTGGTCCGCTACTGACGCCATCTCACAGGCTAATAGGGCGCCCCACGCCGAGTTTCAGCATTGTAGGATGACCACACCAGTACAGCAACTTGCTAGACATCACCTCGGTGCCATCCGGATCTTGGCATCTCAACGCCTAGTGGTATCTTCCATACAGAAAATATTGTTGCGCTGCCTTTGGCCCCATTCGCACATCGGTCCGCAACTGACACCATCTCACAGGCCAACAGGGCGCCCCACGCCGACTTTTACCATTGTAGGATGGCCACACCAGTACAGCAACTTGCTAGACATCACCTCGGTGCCATCCGGATCTTGGCATCTCAGCGCCTTGTGGTGTCAGTCAGAAAATATTGTTGCGCTGCCTTTGGCCCCATTCGCACATCAGTCCGCTACTGACACCATCTCACAGGCCAACAGGGCGCCCCACGCCGACTTTTACCATTGTAGGATGGCCACACCAGTGCCACAACTTGCTAGACACCACCTCGGTGCCATCCGGATCTTGGCATCTCAGCGCCTTGTGGTGTCTTCTATTCCGAAAATATTGTTGCGCTGCCTTTGGCCCCATTCGCACATCGGTCCGCTACTGCCGCCATCTCACAGGCCAACGGGGCGCCCCACGCCGACTTTCAACATTGTAGGATGGCCACACCAGTGCGGCAACTTACTAGACACCACCTCGGTGCCATCCGGATCTTGGCGCGTTGTGCTGCCTTCGGCCTATTCGCACATCGGTCCGCTACTGACGCAAACTCACAGGCCAACGGGGCGCCCCACGCCGACTTTCAGCATTGTAGGATGGCCACACCAGTGCTGCAACTTGCTGGACACCACCTCGGTGCCATCCGGATCTTGGCGCGTTGTATTGCCTTCGGCCTATTCGCACATCGGTCCGCTACTGACGCCGCCTCACGTGCCAACGTATTTTCTCCGCATTTTATACCCTATGCCGCATAACAGGTCATGTGACTTGTTTATAAAACTTTTCATTGGTTCATTTTACTTTTGGTTTCCTAATGATGAAAGGCTTGATCATATGACCTAAAAACAACACTTTTCATTGGATGAAAACTTTTTTTTTTCCCAAACGATGAAAGCCCCACCTTGTTTCTGGATGTTTCAGACTGAAGCTGGCGTCAGCATGAGAGCACCACCATCTCGTAGCTCCGTCGTGGTCATTCCGCGAGCAATCATGGCAGCCGCTCCCCACCAGAAGCCTACAGGAGTCGGGGGCCCTCAAAACTTTTGATGAATCCTCAAGGCGGAGGGGACGCTTTCGAGAATGGGGTCCAAGACCTAGCAGACAAGCGTCCGATTTCCAAGGTGTCCCAGGGCCATTTCAGTGGACCAGGCCCAAAAAGGAAACAGCCTGCTGCCATTTTGAGAGTCCTGTGACAGCCGCCTATCGCTGCACCGCAAGAGTGGGCGCAACTCAGCTGAATTGCGGCTTTTGACACAGTGGACCAAAAACGGACGGAATGGCAACTGAAACGGTAAAGGGGCGCCCCACTACAACAGATGACACTCCACCTGGAGAGGCCCGTTCACGCCGCCTCCCCCGGGGCGCCCCACGCCGTTATTCGGAGCAGCATTGTAGGATACCAAAACCAGTGCGGCAACTTACTGGACATCACCTTGGTGCCATCGTTCTGCTGCCTTGGAACTATTCGCACAACAGTTTGCTACTGATGACCCACCCCCCGCGACGCCCCACGCCGGAAATCTGGACGTTGTGCTGCGTTGGGACTATTCGCACAGCCGACCGCTACTTCGTTGTTTTTCCCTAAAAATGTTTATATGTTATTACTATTTTTGTTTTCTTGTATATATTTATAAGTTATTAAAGTTTTATAATCTTACTACTTTGTCGGAGTGCTATATATTTTTAATGTGACACATAATTGTAAAAACTTTGATGTACAAAGAGTCATCCCTGGAATCTTCCGCTTCAGGCTCGGTCCCCTCCCCAATCACAATACAGGATGGTTTTCAGATAATAGGAACGCGTCTGCTGTGACGGATCTCATCGAGTGTGGGCCTTGATCTACTATAACTCCTTTGAAGAGGGGTGATTCTTTACAGCTGGGGCCATAAACTACATCTGCAGGGCTAGCTGATACCCTAGGACCGGCCTGGACAATCGGACACAGAGGAAAAGGAGTGTCAGAGGGTGCGGTAGTGAATAGGGCGAAAGGGAGGTGTCGGGCGGGCACAGGGTGTGATTCTCAGGGAAGAGCAGCGCAGATGGGGGGAGGTTTATTACCCATGCATAAGACAGAGAGCGGGGGTGACCACTGCCTGGGGGAGATGCTTGCGAGGGTGGGGAGCCATGCTAAGGATCGACAGCGTGCACAGAGTGGGTCTGGTCAAGGCATCTAAAATGGCTGCCGTGCACGACAAAAGTGTGGCATTTGAAAAAAGACAAGATGGCGCAGACAATGTTTTTCAACACTTCCTGATTTCCTTCGAATCGAACGTTAACAGACGTTGGGGCATATTACCAAAGTTAAGCGATATTTATCCCTAACGATGCTTAGCAACGATTTTTTTTACCGCTAAGCATCGTCAGAAATTATCGCAGATAAACCTTGCTATTATCAAGGTTTATCGCAAATACGATAAAAAACGACCGCAATGCATTAATATCGCTGAAAACTCAGCGATATTCATGCATTACCGAGCTAATGCTCTTAGCCATGTTATCCACCTCCCATTGGATAACATGGCTAAGAACTGCTCAGGGCAGGTGCTAGCTTTTGGAGATATTCGCGCTTATCTCGAATATTTCCAAAAGTTGATAATAGGAGATAGCGATGTTAGCGATTGTTTCCAGTCGCTAACATCTTGGCATGCCCACTTTGCATGTCATTAGTGATAAATATCACTCACATGCAAAGTGGGGCCCAAGATGGTCGCTATCTCCTACTAGCCGTCGCTAACTGGTGTTAGCAGCAGCTAGGTAATACAGATATAATTTTATCTCCGCGAAGCGGAGCGCTGTTACAGATATATATCTTTTTTTGAACGTTAATTTCTCAAAATCCACTGAAGCACATATATTGAGACCTAGCAAAGGCACATCGAGCTACCAGTCCCTACAATTTTGCCAAGTTTCGTGCAAATCCATTCAGCCGTTTGATTATTATTATTTTTTTTTTTTTGCCCCGCGGGGCCCTTTTAAAACCTCCACATCAAACCTAAGAGGTCAAGGAGGATCTACTATGCCCCCTTATGGTCATTTGCCCCTTCGCTTTGGCCTCCTCTTGTGTCTCGATCCTACCGAGAGACAAGATGGCGGCCGCTATGGACTGTTTGCAATGTTTACAGACGCCGGAGAACCAATCAGCTTCGCAAACCTCCGTTACGCGAAGCGGAGCGCTGTTACAGATATATATCTTTTTTTGAACGTTAATTTCTCAAAATCCACTGGAGCACATATATTGAGACCTAGCAAAGGCACATCGGGCTACCAGTCCCTAATATTTTACCAAGTTTCGTGCAAATCCATTCAGCCGTTCGATTATTATTATTATTTTTTTTTTTTGCCCCGCGGGACCCTTTTAAAACCTCCACATCAAACCTAGGGGGTCAGCGAGGACCTACTATGCCCCCTTATGGTCATTTGCCCCTTTGCTTTGGCCTCCTCTTGTCTCTCGATCCTACCGAGAGACAAGATGGCGGCCGCTACGGACTGTTTGGAATGTTTACAGACGCCGGAGAACCAATCAGCTTCGCTTCACAAAGCTCCGTAACGCGAAAAGTACGCGAACTGGAGCGCTGCCCGGTCCGCTGTTACAGATATATATCTTTTTTTGAACGTTAATTTCTCAAAATCCACTGGAGCACATATATTGAGACCTAGCAAAGGCACATCGGGCTACCAGTCCCTACAATTTTGCCAAGTTTCGTGCAAATCCATTCAGCCGTTCGGGCTAAAAGTGAGGCCAACCGCCCTATGGAAAACTCAATGTTAAAAACACGTTTTGGGACCCCCCTTTTTTCTCTGCCCCCCCTTGACGAACCCCCCCAAATTTTCAAGGGCTGCTCAGAAACAAAATGTGCCATTTTCCTGAAAATTTCAGCCAATTCCGTCCACAAACGCCAAAGTTATTAGATATAGAATTTTCAAAAATCCCATAGAGAAAAAATCCTAACTATATATACCTACTGGCGACCGCCAGTAGGTAATATATTTATATTTATATATATATATAGATAGAGAGAGAATATATAAATATATATATATTATATATATATATATATATATATATATATATATATATATATATATATATATATATTACCTACTGGCGGTCGCCAGTAGGTATATATAGTTAGGATTTTTTCTCTAAGGGATTTTTGAAAATTCTATGTCTAATAACTTTGGCGTTTGTGGACAGAATTGGCTGAAATTTTCAGGAAAATGGCACATTTTGTTTCTGAGCAGCCCCTGAAAATTGGGGGGGGGTCGAGAAAAAAGGGGGGTCCCAAAACGTGTTTTTAACATTGAGTTTTCCATAGGGCGGTTGGCCTCACTTTTAGCCCGAACGGCTGAATGGATTTGCACGAAACTTGGCAAAATTGTAGGGACTGGTAGCCCGATGTGCCTTTTGTAGGTCTCAATATATGTGCTACAGTGGATTTTGAGAAATTAACGTTTAAAAAAAGATATATATCTGTAACAGCGGACCGGGCAGCGCTCCAGTTCGCGTACTTTTCGCGCAACGGAGCTTTGTGAAGCGAAGCTGATTGGTTCTCCGGCGTCTGTAAACATTCCAAACAGTCCGTAGCGGCCGCCATCTTGTCTCTCGGTAGGATCGAGAGACAAGAGGAGGCCAAAGCGAAGGGGCAAATGACCATAAGGGGGCATAGTAGATCCTCCCTGACCTCTTAGGTTTGATGTACCATTTTGCCAAGTTTGGTGTAATTCCGTTCAGCCATTCAGGCTGTAGACGTATCTAAATGTCAATAATCGAACGGCTGAATGGATTTGCACGAAACTTGGCAAAATATTAGGGACTGGTAGCCCGATGTGCCTTTGCTAGGTCTCAATATATGTGCTCCAGTGGATTTTGAGAAATTAACGTTCAAAAAAAGATATATATCTGTAACAGCGCTCCGCTTCGCGTACTTTTCGCGTTACGGAGCTTTGCGAAGCTGATTGGTTCTCCGGCGTCTGTCAACATTACAAACAGTCCGTAGCGGCCGCCATCTTGTCTCTCGGTAGGATCGAGAGACAAGAGGAGGCCAAAGCGAAGGGGCAAATGACCATAAGGGGGCATAGTAGATCCTTCCTGACCTCTTAGGTTTGATGTACCATTTTGCCAAGTTTGGTGTAATTCCGTTCAGCCATTCAGGCTGTAGACGTATGTAAATGTCCTATGGAAAATTGCATGGGGAAAACACATTTGAAAGTGTTGAAATTTAGAACCAATTAAAATGTTACTTTGGTTTTGTATTTGTGTGTGATGAAAGTTAATTGGTTATGTATATATCTCAAATGAGAGGAAACCACAGCCATTTTGTGATACTACTGTCTGAGGTACATTTGTGAGGAATTTTTGGTGGTGAATTTCTGGTGTTTGATTTACACAGTACTAACACTTCTCCTACTTTTAAAAAGGTGAGTTGTTAATTTGTAAGGGGAACTATGTTGTACACTTGAAGATAATTTGAAAAATGTTTTCTGTTATTTATTTGCAGTCCTTCTGTTATACTAAATACTTGATAAAGTTAGTTTTATATTATGTATTACTAAAAACGATAAATGAAAGTGATTATTTTTTTCTGCAATTTACAGCAAGCAATTTCAAAATAAAATGGCTCACAATGAAGAGACCGTGGCAATTTCTTTTGCATTGTCCACTACATTGATTGAAATTGAGAGCACCAATAATGAAATATTGTCACAAGGAGGAGATGACTTGTATGATTTCATTAGATTGATTGAAATTGACAGCACCAATAATGAAATATTGTCACAAGGAGGAGATGACTTGAATGATTCCACTACATTGATTGAAATTGAGAGCACCAATAATGAAATATTGTCACAAGGAGGAGATGACTTGTATGATTTCATTAGATTGATTTAAATTGACAGCACCAATAATGAAATATTGTCACAAGGAGGAGATGACTTGAATGATTCCACTACATTGATTGAAATTGACAGCACCAATAATGAAATATTGTCACAAGGAGGAGATGACTTGAATGATTCCACTACATTGATTGAAATTGACAGCACCAATAATGAAATATTGTCACAAGGAGGAGATGACTTGAATGATTTTTTTGATCAATCTGTTGATGGCGAATTTATCGAATGTTTGGAGACCATAGAGTTACAAGAATCATCATTGCAGACTTTTAATGAGGAGATTCCAGATGAGATGATTGAAGAGGAAATTGCTGATGAGGACATGTTACTAGTTCTTTCAAATTTAGAAAATTCTGAAGAATAAATTTATATTTAGAAATCAAAAATTGTTTGAGACATTATTCATTTTTATTTTTAATTTATGAGGTTGTAGCGAAGTGATTGTAGTATAAAATGAGACTTATAGTATAGAGTGCAAAATTTTTATGTTACATGGTAAGTTTACTCATATTTACTTCCCTTCTCCCACTATATTATCTCCAATGTGTATTTGACATCTCTTCTTCATCTCCGGCCTCCTTTCTCTCACTGTGTGTCTCTGATGCATCTTATCGCTGCTATTTTGTGTAATTACAGAAGAGAGTAAAATAAAATAGTTCGGAACGTGAAAAGGGGGCAAAGTAGTGTACCCCTCACCCCCTAGGCCTTCTCAGGCGGTCCCAAAAGGATCAGTTTCTGCTTTCCTGAGAGATTATGGTATGAGTTCCATATACCACAATAATTTGCATTACAACATGCAAGATATATATCTCCTATTACCAACTTTTGGAGATATTCGCGCTAAGCGCGAATATCTCCAAAAAGTAACACCTGCCCTGAGCAGTTCTTAGCCATGTTATCCAATGGGAGGTGGATAACATGGCTAAGAGCATTAGCTCGGTAATGCATGAATATCGCTGACTTTTTAGCGATATTCATGCATTGCGGCCGTTTTTTATCGCATTTGCGATAAACCTTGATAATAGCAAGGTTTATCTTCGACAATTTCTGACGATGCTTAGCGGTAAAAAATTCGTTGGTAAGCATCGTTAGCGATAAATATCGCTTAACTTTGGTAATATGCACCAACGTCTGTTAACGTTCGATTCGAAGGAAATGAGGAAGTGTTGAAAAACATTGTTTGCGCCATCTTGCCTTTTTTGAAATGCCACACTTTTGTCGTGCACGGCAGCCATTTTAGATGCCTTGACCAGACCCACTCTCTGCACGCTGTCGATTCGTAGCATGGCTCCCCACCCTCGCAAGCATCTTCCCCAGGCACTGGTCACCCCCGCTCTCTGTCTTATGCATGGGCAATAAACCTCCCCCCATCTGCGCTGCTCTTCCCTGAGAATCACACTCTGTGCCCGCCCGACACCTCCCTTTCGCCCTATTCACTACCGCACCCTTTGACACTCCTCTTCCTCTGTGTCCGATTGTCCAGGCTATCAGCTAGCCCTGCAGATGTAGTTTATGGCTCCAGCTGTAAAGAATCACCCCTCTTCAAAGGAGTTATAGTAGATCAAGGCCCACACCCGATGAGATCCGTCACACCACACGTGTTCCTACTATCTGAAAACCATCCTGTATTGTGATTGGGGAGGGGACCGAGCCTGAAGCGGAAGATTCTAGGAATGACTCTTTGTACATCAAAGTTTTTACAATTATGTGTCACATTAAAAATATATAGCACTCCATCAAAGTAGTAGGAATATAAAACTTTAATAACATATAAATATATACAACAAAACAAAAACAGTAAAAACATTTAAACAACGAAGAGACCGTGGCAATTTCTTTTGAATTCCTGATGAGGACATGTTACTAGTTCTTTCAAATTATGAAAATTCAGAAGATGTTGCCTGGGGGTGGGTCGTCAGTAGCAGTCTGTTGTGCGAATAGTTCCAAGGCAGCAGAACGCGCTGAAATCTAGATGGCACGAAAGTGATGTCTAGTAAGTTGCCGCCCAGCAAATAACGGCGTGGGGCGCCGCGGGGGTGAGTGAGTCCAGTAGGCACCACAGCTATTCTTACCGGCATTGCAGAATTACTGCTGGGGACAATGCCTGTGCTGTAGCAGGGTCACAGCAGAAACAAAAAGGATTCTGTTGAAGATGCTGTTGGTTTTCAATTTGAAAACAGTTCTGGTGTCAACTGCTATGGTAATGTAGTGGTTAATGTTTTGTTTTCTCTAGAAAATGTAAAAGAGGGGGAGGCAGTCCAAAGTTCCGTTAAAAGGGCAAAGGAAAGGATCGGTGGTTTGAACTATCACTTCAAAAGGGGAGGGGGTGCAACAATTTTTCCTACCGGGTCACACTGTGCTTTCACCGGAACTGAGGTCTGCAGGATTCTAGTAATTCAAAGTGAGGCTGGCGCCAGCATGGGAGCGCCGACGTCCCGCGGATACAGTTTCGTCACTCCACGGGCGATCATGGCAGTCATTCCCCATCGGGGGTCGGAGACTCCCGCGGCTCCTGTAGAATCTTCAAGGTCGTGGAGGACTACGGTGGTGGAGTCAACCAGTGACCGGGCCATTTCTTCATGCTGGGCCCGCTCTTGCCAGGTCGATCGCCATTTTGAGAGTTCGGCAGCTACCGGCGATCGCGGGGTCACATGAGCGGACGGGCTCCACCCTGCCGGGCGAGACGTTGCAGCATCGCCACAGTGGACGAACCCTTTTCGGGGCGCCTGGAGCGCTGAGGGTGCAACTGGGAAGCCTTCACCTGAGGAGGCGGGAGAGGCCTGTTCGTACCGTATCTCCCTCCCAGTGCACCCCACGGCGCCCCGCTTGACATTTGTTATGGCCGGTGGCGATGAGGACGGGGGGGGGGTCGGATGCATGTGCAAGACATCCCCCCCAGTGTTGTCAAAGCCATTTTTGAAGAAAGAAGTGGTGCCTGGCGTGTTGCCGCTGCTATTACGAAGGAGAAAAGAAAAAATGTCCCGTCCGTCTTTGGGCCGGGCTTCCGGTGGATGTCGGCCGGACGCCCCTGGCTCTGGCCCCATGAACGGGTTCCTTGGTTTATCGGCTGCAGCCGGATCCCGTCGGCCTCGGCCCCCCGACCGTTGGTGGCCGGACCGGAAGAGCATGTGGCGGGACTACCTGAAACTCTCAAGGGCCACCGCGGCCGGACTGGGAGAGAGAGGGGAGGGTCGAGGAGACATTCCCCCCCTGCAACTCTTCAGCGTTGTAAAGGCAATCCCCTGGCCGGGTCCCGCTGGCCTCGGCCTCTCCTCCGGCTACACCCTACGTTAGGATCTCCTGGCCGAGGCGTGGCAGCAGGACCCGCCTTATATGGGCTGCTCCTGGCTGGGCGTAGCCGCAACCCTGCCCCACCTTGGAAGTTTCCAGAGTGGGGGCGGATGTTCTACTGACTTGCATTTTCCCTAGTCTATCGATTTTTTTGGCGTGGCAGGCGGTGGGACAGCGAGGGGTGATTTGGTTTCTCTTACTGTTTTTCTGGTCTCTCACCACTGGCATATTTCTAACGTTTTCTTGTTTCTAGGACATTAATAGGTTTTATCATTACGTTATGTTATCGTTTCTTTGTTCGTTGTTTAATAAAAGTTCATGTTCATCAGTGGCCTACTGATTTTCGTTTTCCTATTCTTTTCTTTCCAGGTTGTTTCTTGCTAAAGTTTCTGTTAACAGGATACAGTGATCACTTCGTTATTATTGCATATGTCCTTTTCACTAGGGGTGCTCTCTGGTCGGGCCAGATGACGTATCTCTAGTAAATGGTCCGGGTGAAACAGGTGCATCAATCAGTGGGGAGTAGATAGGCATGACAGATTACAACGGGGGAGAAAGGTCCGCATTACGTACCCTTTCACTATTTGCAAAGATTTTCCTACGTATATTTGCAAACAGGGAATACCTCCAAAAAGAACCAATTCCCAAACAGTCAATGTTTGGGGAAACAATCAATCAATGAGGAACGAAATAGGCACGACGTGTTAAAGGTTTGCGTTACCTACCCTTCACTATCTGCAAAGGGAGAGAGAATATTCCTATTCTTCCTCGTTTGCAGGCAGAGAAGATTCTTAAGAGAACCAACTTCGAACAATTCAATGGTCGATTCAAACAATCAACAAGGGGTACTGTGAACACAAATGAACGCCGCTTATGTACATACACATTGGTATTATCAACAGGTTGTTCCTAATGTTTCTATTTTAGGGAGGTCAAAAAGAGATCCCATTAGTGGCCTACTGATTTTGCTCGATTCCTTTTGTTGTTTTACACGATTTTTCGCTATCTGCAAAGACTAAACAGAGTATTGCGACTCTGTGCTTGTTTGTAAATAGAGAATGAACCAAAGAGAACAATCAATCAAATGGAGAGAGAAGCAGGCACGACGGATTACAACGGGGGCAAAGGCCTGCGTTAACTACCCTTCACTATCTGCAAAGAGAGAGTACTCCTAATAGAAATGAGGGGTGGGGGGCAGCATTCAAAGCAGATCAGTGTGCATAAACACGAAAATGTTTTTACTTACCACGTACTTGACATTCGACAGCTTATGATATTTGCTATTAAAAAACCATTGAAATTCACTGAAAAAACCATAGGTTATAGACCATATATAGTTAGGAATTAGCATTTACAAAACCTTGAAAATTCACTGAAAAAACCATAGGTTATAGACCATATATAGTTAGGAATTAGCATTTAAAAAACCTTATTTTACTCACACAAAACCATTGAAATTCCATATATAGTTAGTTGCACTAACTATATATCGCGCACCCGCAATCCACTGCTGATCATGTCACATATTACATCATTCATGACATGGTCAGTGACATCACTGATGACATCACTGATGACATCTCAAATGACATCACTGATGACATCACTGATGACGTCTCATTTGACATCATTCTTGTGCTAATACGATAAACCTCTTCAGACTCTAATATAACCTTAGATACACTCAGTGTATACAGACACTCACACACTGCCACTCATCCATGGAGTTACTCACACACCCAGTCAGTCATGCAAAGAAACAATCTCACCTCCATTTCTTCAACTATACAGTTATACACACCTTACTTATTGAAACATATACTAACACATATTTACTCTCTTATACAATCCCTGATACAAGTTCACAATGGTCGATACAACCACTCACTCATTCAGTGGCTCTCATGCACAGTTATTTATATATGCCAACTCTCACATGTACTGTGTTTTACATATGTACTTACTATGACATGTAGCATTGAGATATCCATTCACTCATCAATACACTCATGCACACAGTCAACTGCCCATGTAGCTGTTTCCACATGCACTCTTGAACTCATACACCTAGTGAATAAACTGCTCACACATCTATGCACAGAGTCACACACCTTCCAGCCACCCCCACACAAACTCAATCTCCCATAGAAATACTTGGGCAACCAATTAATAACACATATAGCCTCTCGTATAGCTAATGATCAACACATGCAGCAGTTTACATCACAACAGACATAATGATGCACAAATTAAGACAGTTTAGTCACTAACCCATGCATTCAGTGAGACACATTTAATCACTCACTCATACAGTCAGTCACGCACCTACTAAATCCTTCATCCAGACACTTATACATCCACTCATTCTTCAATATGTAAGACATATTTTAACTTTACAGAAACATACAGTCACTGGATGTTGTCATCAGTGATGTCATCAGTGATGTCATTTGAGATGTCATCAGTGATGTCATCAGTGATGTCACTGACCATGTCATGAATGATGTAATATGTGACATGATCAGCAGTGGATTGCGGGTGCGCGATATATAGTTAGTGCAACTAACTATATATGGAATTTCAATGGTTTTGTGTGAGTAAAATAAGGTTTTTTAACCCCTTCCACACTCATGACGAGCTGGGCTCGTCATGCAGTAGCCTCCCAGCACGCTCATGACGAGCCCAGCTCGTCATGAATAATGGGTTTTTGCATATTCCAGCACAGGGCTGGAACTCATCGAGCATCGATGTGGTTAAATGCTAATTCCTAACTATATATGGTCTATAACCTATGGTTTTTTCAGTGAATATATATATATATACACACACACACACACTCACACTGAAGTGTGCATTACTAATGAAAAAAACACTGACAAGAAAAACACAGGATATACACTAACTACTCCTCTAATGACTATTATGGTTGAGCAACTCCAATGTAATGACATGATTTTAAAAAAAAACAGTATTAACATTCTAATTATATTTTATCATTCTGAAATAATTGTAATAACAAACAGAACACCAAAATAAAAAAAAACGGAATATGTAGAATAAATTACATTTTGTAATAATTGTAAAATATTATAATACAATAGAGTGCAAAATAAAATGCATAATAATTTAAGAACATTAAAAGACATAACTGATTTTTAACAATCCTTTCAGTGAAACCACAATGAAAAGAAACATACAAATATAACTATATGAGACAACAAACAAAATATAGAGCAATAGCTAAAAGGACTATACTATATCAGCATAGAAAAAACATACATCTACAGAAATGTCTTAAGTTTTTTAATGTAATCATCCCCTACCCAACATTTCAGGTTTAATTCAATATTTATATATTCCACAAGTAGAAATACAAAGTAAAAAGAGCCCCCAAAAATGCCAAATATATTCCATCATAAACAAGTATTCTTCAAAAACCCCAAAATAGATTTAAAAAAAAAAATAATCCAAGAAAACCTTCCAAAAACACAAAGAACATTAATGTTTAACTTTAGGTGCACAAAAATATGTGTTTAAATAAAAAACACAATCTTAATAATTAAACATGAATTTTAAGCAGTAACTATTACCTGTCAAAGCAAAAACCTGCTAACTCATAAAACAAACAATTTCCAAAGTCAAAAACACAATATCTAAAGGCATCATCTATAGTGTAATTGTGTTGGTCTGTCTAGAAAGGAATAACTTAAAACATCACTGAGCAAAACACTAGGACATAATACACTTAGTAAACTAGCTATAATGATTTCCTTAACCAAAACAACCAAACTACTTTAACTAAGTCAACTATCAGACATTAAGCTTCTTTCCAACCCAGCCAACCTAATACTATTACTTAAAAATCATAAAGAAGGGCCAGCTTCATCCCTGGGACTGCCATCTACCTGAACAGAAGCTGCATACTGAAGATTAAAAAAGTCTAGAAAATACAGTCAGCAGTAAAAAAAAAATGGTGGCGAGATCAAAATAAGCAAAAGACTTCCTTTGCATTGAAAATTACTCAAACATTCTTAGAATAAATATTTATTAAACTATAGTTATACAATGAATAAAAATCATCTATAAAAATAGTTAAAATGTTTACAAACTGTGCTTCATAAATGACATAATTTATTAATAGTGTGTATTAATATATAAATAATCGTATGTATTATTGAATCTACTTATTATGTTATAAAAAAATTGTCAATGGATATATGTTTTTTATTCAACTATTAAACAGAATATATTAAAATGTTGTACATTGTTTTTCTTGTTTTAATGTTATTAAAAATCACTCAGAGTTTATATATACATCTAAATATAGAATTATGGTTAATAAATAATTAATAAAGAGTGTTAAAAGTATTATATGTTTATTATGAATATATACTTAAACTATTCATTTCTTAATAAATGTAAGACAAAATCTTCCTTAGCAACTTCACCAATCATCATCATCACCATACCTTTATTCGGTTATTACAAACCATTAAAGTGCACAAAACATGATAAAACAGTATAATATAACAAGTATAATTAATCAAAAACAGATATAGAAATGAAACAACATGTCCTAAATTAACCACTCAAAAAACGGAGAAGGGCAATCTATAGTCTAATCAGGCACAGAGGTCATCACAAGATGTCTTTCGGTCCAACGGGATGCCTTCCAATGTGAAGAAGCCCTTGACTTGCAGATCCAATTTTAAAACATGTTAAAGATACTGTACAAAGCTAAAACATCATAAAACCAGAAATTAGGAAAACATGTGATATTCAGTTATCACATAAGGCTGGCAGCTGCACAACAATACAGGGAAGCTAAACGTGCAAATACATGTACAAATGAACAGGAAAGTGCAATCTAGATGAATTTTAAAGTTACACTGGGAGACTTGTCCGCTTATACCATGCACCCTGCAAGTACTTTACTACAGTTCACACAACTTGTGGGTCCTGTCCTTTCTTAAAAGCTAACAGTGCAGATGTCCGATGGTGTAGACCCAGCATGTGACATGGCAGGATTATCCATTTAAAGAGACTTGCTGAATATCCTGGACAAAAAAAGGAAATGTTCCTCGGTCTCTTTGTAATAGGAACAAACACGGCATGCAGTGGAACTCCCAGAATAAGTGCTAAGTGCTTAAAAATGCTGCGAGGGTAAGAATGCCGTAGTGAAATGTTAAATAAAGAGGTCTCAGAGAAGCAGGGCAAATGGTATCTAAAAGTTATCATAAACAGGGAGCACTTTAAAAGTTAAAAAAAATTGAATAAACACACCTGCAGTTCCGGGGGCTGTAGGTTTATCATAGTGCCTTTCCCAGAGTCTTGTTTTTAACAGTTCTTATGAGCCCTGGCCAATGAGTTCAAGAGAATTAAAAAAAACTTCCAGGTCACGCTCCACCAAGTACACTTGATCGATCTTAGACAAGGAATCTTCCCCAAAGCTCCTGACCTTCTGAGAATGTCAGAAAGTCTATCCCTATAGGCTTTCGCTCATGCAATGTCCAGATACACACCCAGTAAATTAATTGGGACCATTTGGCCACCAGGCCCAAAGGCCTTATTCCAAGATCGAATCATACTGGTAGCAAGGGGCAACTCTGGTGGAGTGCTAATAATCATTTCACAAATGCATTTTCCTCGCAACCTAGGTTGGTCAAGTAGGAATGGGCCCATAATTTGCTTCCATACAACACCACAGTTAGAGCCTGTCTCCTACATATTTGGAAGGGGATTAATAGGTTGGGGCTTGACAGGTTTCACAAATCTAAGTAAATCCATTTTCACATTACGAGGTAATCTGAAGGTCATGTTAGGGGCCACAGGGTGTCAAGCCCAGAGGGGGCTCCTCACAAAAAAACACCCTTGCAGACCTGAACCTTCTCTTTGGCCCAAACCAGGGCTGGTGTGAGGTAACTTGTTCTTTGACCTTCTTGATCAGCTTCCTTCTGGAGGGGTACACTTCCAGGACCTCTCTCAACTGAATGTTGATTTCTTCCTTCACTGTAGATCCAGGCAGCCCTTCTAGCAGGGTTTGCCATTCACGTTCTCTTATACCGATATTGATTATCTGGCAGCTGGGTTGATAGCTTCACATGGGAGGCTGTCTCTGGGAGATGTAGTTCGGCAATATCCTGTTGCCTGCAGGCAGCAATCAGTTCTCCAGGCAATCTACAGCTCTCCCTGGAGAGTTCTTGTACCACGTTTGGTCCAAACTTAAAGAAACCCAGCAATCAAAAACCATTCATATGGCACTGTAGTATGGGGTTAGTCTAAAATGACAAGCAGAGACCAGTAGCAGGATCAACATAGTTTATTCCAAGAATAAGACATAGCAGGGAACCCACGGCAACACAGCATGCAGGCTGACGAGCGGAGACCAACTGACTCACTAGGCAACCTGGGCTTGGGATTCCAAGAACCAGAACCCTAAGGGAAATCAAGGTTGTGGACAGTATTAAAGAAACTGTGAAACACCAACATAAATACATAAGATACATACCACAACACCCCCCTTTACTCCCTCAAAATAAATAAACAAAACATAATTAGTCAAGAGCATAATCAAGCAATTTAGCAGGTAGCCTGATGGTATGATGGCTACGAGAAAGAACATCAGGAGGCCATCGCTCAACACCAAGATGAGGATTGGATGTTGAGCAAGGGCCCCCAACAGCACAGCACGTGCAACAGGAACACAAACAGAATCAGAAGTAGTAGGAACACTGGAATCATTTTCAACAATCGAAGTCCCAAATGTGACAGTAGGATGAATATTAAAAGCTGAACAGGAATCATTGTTTTCATCTCTATCAGCATAAACTTGGCTAAAGATTTCAACTTGTTCACTAGTGAGTTTCACCACACGATCATTATTCCACCATCCCCTCCCTTCCTAAAGCAGAGAAGGCTTACTAAGCCTCAATACACGTACAGGAAGAGAGATGGTGGATTGTCCCTTAGAAACTCTGAAAGGTTTCTTAATTAAGACCCAATTGTTAACAGAAATGTTTTCGAGTTTGACTCTAGAGTTGCTGTCATACAGTTTTTTCTGCATGATTTGTTTGGACAGAACCTTATGACTAATGACATCACGATCATCAATTGAAAACCTCTAGCATTTAGATTGGAAAATTATTCAGGAATCAACTTTGATGTAGCTTCCCTTCCCCTGAGAGCTTTGAAACAAGTGACTCCAGTGGTAGAATAAGGTGAAGTGAGATAAGCCCAAAGTTTCTCCTGCAAGAAATCAGCAACAACAACGTAAGTTGCAACGGCAGTCTGAATACCCTCCTAAAGAATGAGATTGTCCCTCTCAACTAGTCCATTAGAAGAAGGACTGTACAAAGCGACTTGATAGTGCTTAATTTCAAATGTATCCAAGAAATTTGTCATCTGCTTAGAGACAAAAGAAACACCATTGTCAATAACGATAGAACAAGGTGCGCCTTCGACTTTGAAAATGTTCTCTAGAAAGAACATGACAGTGGAGGAGTTAGCCTCCTCAACAAAGGAGTAGTATAACCACTTAGAAAAATAGTCAATATCAACTAACAGATATCTCATCCAAGATGGAAGAAGATCGAAGGGCCCAGAAAAGTCTAGAGCAATTTTCTCCCAACGCATCTCAGGAAGGGAAATGGGAAACAAAGGTTTTTTGTTAAGCTTCCAGTGTTTATCAGAAACAACACATTTAGGATATTTACCCACAATATTGGCAACAAGGTAATCCAGACCAAGCCACCAGAATACTTGTTTGAGCTTTTTGAAGTGGCAGAGATGCCCAGGTGCCCCTCATGAGCAATGGCAACAATCTTGTCACTTAATAAAAGTGGAGGCGTAAACAAACCATTACGAATGCAAATACCATTTTCAAAAGAAAGTTCACCACTAACTTGTGCAAAAGACAATAACTCAGTAAGCAATTTACTAGTGGGCCACTTGTTTCGAACGAAAAGTTCTACCGTCTTCAAAACTCCATCCTTTTCAGTGGCCGTAACCCAATCTTCTTGTGAAAATTTTCCATCACTGGCAGATACCACATCAATCACACCAAACAACACAGTCATCATCAAAACCATTCAAGGAATTGAAATTGCAAGGTAAGGGAATGCGAGATAAACAGTCAGCATGGACATTCCTTCCACCTTGGATATACTTGATTTCCAGAACGTATTCTTGCAATTTGGAAAGAAGCCTAACCAAACTATCAGAGGCCTTACCCAAACCATTACCTGCTAAAAGAAATACCAAATGTTTCTAAAATGTCTTGCCCCAAATGTAAGTTTTGAACTTTTACACAGTCCAAACAATATCCAGAGCCTCTCTCTCAATGGTGCTATAATGGCATTCAGCTTCAGAGAGAGATCTAGAAGCAAAAGCACTCATATTCTCTTGGACATTTACCCATTGTCCAAAAACAGGTAAACAACCTTTACAACGCAACTTTTACCACGCAGTGCCTTTACAACGCAACTTTTACAACGCAAACCATTACAACGCATTGCGCTAGGGGGGCGCTCTAGGATAGGGAATAGGTTTAATGTACTATCCAACACCTTCCCTACTATCCAAGGAGACTGGAGTTGGAATAGTAAATTAAACAATTCACTATCCAGCGCCTAAAAGCACTATGCGTTGTAAAGGTATGCGTTGAAAACTTGCGATGTAAAGGTAGGCGTTGTAAAAGTATGCGTTGTAACGTCATACATCCCCAAAAACAGCTCCTAGTCATTTAGGACTAGCATCAACAATGATGAAAGAGTCCCCCGAGTGATCAAATGAGCACAAAGCAGGGGCATTGATGACAAATGATTTGAGCCTCTCAAACACCTCAGTAACTCCAAACAAATTTCACACCTTTTTTTAGTAAATCTCTCAGCAGTTGCACAGTAAGCGAATAACCTGAGACAAATCTGGGGAAGTATTCGCAAAGGCCAAGAAAATGACGTAATGTATCTTTGCCAATTGGCACAGGAGCATTTTTGATGGCCTCAACATTGCAAAACTTGGACTTGACCCCTTCCGCGGAGATGAGATGTCCCAAATATTCAACCTCGTGAACCAAAGGTTTGCACTTATTGGGTTTGACTGTCATGCCCATAGAGTGAAATACATCCAGAACCTTACGTAAGGTGTGAACATGTTCCTCATTGGTCTCAGTAAAGATAAGAACGTCATCCTGAAATGCCTGGACATGTGGCATATCACCAAATAACCCATCCATAAGCTTCTGAAAAACTCTTGCTGCGGATGCAAGTCCAAATGGGAGTCTGAGATATTTAAAGGCACCAAATGGAGTGACAAACGCGGGAAGGGATTGAGATTCTTCAGAAAGCTGAATCTGGTGATAAGCTGAATGTAGATCAATTGTGAAAAAGAACTCGGCATTACCAATTTTAGCTAACATCTCCTGGATATGTAGAAGAGGATGGCAATCAACAAGAATATTGCGATTTAGGGACCTCAAATCAACACATAATCTAAGATCTCCGGTCTTCTTTTTGGCCAAACCAACCAGAGAAATCCATTCTGAGGCATCAATGGTGCAATGATACCCTCATATTTAAGTTTGTTCAACAAACATTTGAGGTCATTTCTAATACTAAGGGGCACAGGTCTCACTTTGTGCACAACAGGAACAGCACCACTTTTGAGCTTGATGCAGTGTTCAAACCCCTTTACAGTACCCACAACATTCTTGAAGACACCCAAAAAAGAGTCAACAAGACTTGAGACAATATTATTTTCTAAGTCTAAGGACAGAACGTCATTAGGTAGAGGTCCTAAAGTGTCTTGTCAGGGGCATAAAATAATTCCTAAACGTGCAAGGTTTTTCTACCCATCAATATCTCTACCATTTACAGCGACATAGACTTTAGTTTTAGTAGATCTCCCCACACATTCTACCAGTTCCAAAAAGAAACCTAATAAATTAATATCTTGCTCTCCAAAGGCTTTGGGACAGGTATCAGGGGACAACAGAGAAGTACCAGTTGGCCATAATTCGTAAAAGGTACGATCAGCAAGAATGGTAACAGGGGCATCGGAATCTGCAATGAGAGAAATGGGTCTCTCATCAACCACTGCATCAACTATGGGTCCCTTTATGTTATTCATAGAAGTGACATTGGAACAATCAGTGCTATCTACAGTAAGTAATACATTAGAACATATTTTCTCACATTCTTGTACTTGAAGCTCAGAATCATCCATAGATACATTTGAGATTTTGACTCTACTCAAGGAGCTGGTAGATCCACTTCTACATACACCTTAGAAGTGGCCCAGCTTGTGGCAACAATTGCACTTCCTACGGATAGCAGGACAAGTTGGGTTGTTTCCAATGTGGTTCCTTGAACCACAACGAAAACAAACAATCTGTTTGCAAACAGGTTGACCTCTACGATTAGCTCTGTTGAAAGTTTGTTTGTTGCTAACAGCACAAACAACAATTGTCGTCAGACAACATATTGACAGAAAATGGAAAGAGAGCAGAGTGACTGGACAAGACTTTGGAAGTGACAATGGACCTTTCAATACTCATGGAAATATCCAATACTTCAGCTAGGGCAGGATTGCGGCAAGCTAGTAAATGTTTTTGAATTTCTTTTGAAGAACAGTAAAAAACTAAATGGTCTCTAATGTGAGTGTCAATGTTAACACCAGATTCTTATTTTTCAGCCAGAACTGTGAGAGAAGCAACATAGTCCTCAAGGGATTCATTGCACGATTGATTGCACATAGCAAAGTTGAACCTTTCCACCAGAATATTTGACACATCAGGATACTGTTTCCTCATGCGTTCCTTCGCTTACAAATAAACATTCCAAGGAGTACCTTCAGAAACTGGAGCTGGAGAACGAGGAAGATTGTGAAAAATCCTTTGACCAGCAATTCCTAAATGGTTGAACAACATAGCCATTTTTCTGGAAGGAGCATAGCTACAGCATCAATGGCCGCCAAATAGTTTTCCAAAATGCGAAGCCATTCTAACAATTTGATATCAGGTTTAACTGCTTTTTGTAGAGTAGGTGGCGGTTGAATGACTCCAAGGTGGAGAGAGAGAAAAAATAATAACATAGAAACTTGAACAAAGAAAATTTGCCCACACAACGAGTAAACTGCCAGAGGTGTGTGAAAAGTGCAGCAGGAGTGCCAGTGACAACAATAAGAATCTGTAAATTAGGTGTGCAAATCACCGAAAGTGTTGAAAAAGCCACACAATAAATTTGAACTTGGTCGTAAAGAGATGTGATGAGCTGCACAGCAGGTGTGTGGATCACTGATGAGCAAAGAAATATGATGTGCCACACAGCAGACGTGCGGTTCACCAATGCTGTAGCCTGGATGCTGGTGTAGAAATAAGTGCTTCGCAGCAGGTGTGTGAATCATCAAAGAAAAATGCTGAACACAGCATACAAGTGGAAACACAGAGAAATCCCCACCCAAGATGGGCCTGAATGTGCTACGAAAGCACGTACTGCCGAACAGCCAATGAGAGGAGGTTCCAAGAGCGTTGTGCAGTGGCTCCCACAGCCGTGTGACGACACAAACTGGAGCACGGAGGGGAGGCAGCTCGAGGAAAGACAATGCCAGGCCACACGGGAATGGAGTGAGAGGACTCACGAGAACAAATGGCGGTTGGCGGTAGTATGCAAAACAAATGGCGATTGGCGCAGGTAGGCAGAAGTAATCAAAGCCGGGGCCTGACAGTCAAATAAAGTGAAACGGGCCCACCTGAGTCACGAAGCAAGCACAGGGTATATTGAACAGCCGGTGGGTTCACAAAGGCGGGTCTCAGCAAGGAAGAAGACGGTCTTGGTGTGGTCAGAGTCAAAAACAGCCTACCCCATTCCTGTTACCAAAATGTAGTATGTGGTTAGGCCAAAATGACAAGCAGAGACCGGTAGAAGGTTTAACGTAGTTTATTCCAAGAATAAGTCATAGCAGGGAACCCACGGCAACACAGCATTCAGGCTGACGAGTGGGAACAAACTGACTATCGCAAGAGAGCCCGAGCTCGGGATTCCAAGAACCAGACCATAAGGAAATGATGGTTCTGGACAGTATTAAAGAAATAGTGAAACACCAACATAAATACATAAGATACATACCACAGACACACCATTTTTTTCTCTGACACACAGAAGTGTGTCTCTTATCTCTAGTCATAAGAATATCGCACCCTGAAGACGAACACCTGCTCTGTATTTATTCTCAGGGTGCACAATCAGTCTTATACATTGTTCACATTTTAAGAGACTACTCTAGATCCAGCATGCCCCCTGCAAATTCAAGGCACAATCTGGGCATGGAGTGGTGTCTTCCACAGGAGCTCTCCCCAAGCTAGTTTCACCCAGCTCAGATTTTTTGATTTTTTTTTTACTTGGTTCAGTCAGAGTCTTTGTTAAGATGATACCCCAAGGAAAGTGAGAGTAGTTGGGAGTACCTTGACAAGGAACAGAAAATGGAAAAATGTGCCAACCTTGCCCTACAGATACAGAAACCTCACCAACCTGCCCACAAAGAGGTTCTGGGGAAGAGGCTGGAAAACCTACTGACAAACTACAAAGAAGAAGATTGTTGGGGTTTTGGGGAATGTCGTGTGAAGTTGCTGCAAGTGCCTGCTCAGAAAGCTCTTTTATTTACTCTTACCTATTCGGGCAGCACAAGTCTGCAGTCCGTGTCAGCATTCTGGGCCGCAGCATTCTCTTGAGCTATCCATTCAGTCACAAGGCTCCTCTCAAGTAGGGGAGTGGTTTCTCTCTGCAGGAAGTTGTGCACAGGGATTTGTGCTCTGGGCCCTCTGCAATTCAGGGTATTGCAGGGACTCAAAATGGCACTCTAGCAGCCTTCAGCGGTGACCATCTTATGAGTCTTTTTCCTGTGATCTTAGGGGTAGAGTCTCTTTAGCCCAATTACTGTTAGTGGACTATCCAGTATTCCGTATGCTGAAAGCCTAATCGAACATGATGATCTTGTTGTCTTTCCCTTTGTTTCCAGTTCCTGCAGGGCCATTTCTTGTCCTTTTTCTATATAAATATAAAAACAAATCAGGGAGCACTGTATTGGACAAACACAATAATTGAGTCCAACGTGTTTAAAAACAGAGATGAAGGGTCCTGATATCATAAATCAATCTGTTTAATTTCAATTCCAAAAAGAGCCCACACAGCCAACGTGTTTCGTTCAAGCAAACTTCTTCAGGGCCATATTGCTGAGGAAGCCAGATCATAGCACCTCTGGCCCCTTCTGATGGTTACAACAATGTGAACACCATTATGAAACACGGTGTGGATCCTTATTCGGGTGGGGATTATCACCAACACTACTAATGACTGTCTGTACTTGGACGTACTTTGACCAAAATTTTATGGTATCTTTTTGGAATGGAAATAAAAATGATTGATTTTTGACATCAAGACACTTGGACTCAATTATTGTGTTTCTCCAATAGATTGCTCGCTGATTTCGTTTTATATATGTATTTTTCTGTTTTGGCAGCAGTTTCATGAGCAGCAGATATTGTTCTGGGTTGCAGCTATATTAAATTGGAGACTGATTTGGGTGTGCTGCACTGGTTTTGCCGTATTGCTTTGTAAACTGTTTGATCTGTCCTTTTAATACAAAAAGAGGTTTTAGCTATAGGTTAATGTGTTGCACTGCAGTCAAGCAGTATTTGTGATGGGTTGATCGCCCACTTGCTTTCTATTTCTGTCCCCAATATGTTTCCCTCTGGACGGATCTTCTCAAGTTGCCTCCTGAAACCTCAACCAGCTCCTGAAGTCAGATCATCTTCTGTATTCTTCTTTGATTGATCATTCCTTGCCCAGAGATATTTTGCCATTGGGGGGTTTCCTCTGTGTGTTACCTATTCCTTATGTCACCTGTCCTTTCCAATAGGAGGAGCAAAGCAAATGCAAAAGGGTGTTACTGTTACCTCAGACAAAGTCAAAACTTCAAGAGGGTCTTCAGCGTCCTGCCATTGACAAGGATATGCCACCCGCTTGCACCAACAGCTGGAGCCTGACTACAGTGCTACCTCAGGGCACCATTCAGGAGAGCTTCCATCAACTGCTATCTGGTCAACAAAGGCCATGGGTAACCTCACCCCAGCTTCTCCAGTTAGGGCAGCTATCCAAGCAAAATACTCCCAAGATGGAATCATGTGCCCAGTCCATTAGAGCACTTAGAAAGAGCACCCCTACTCCCTCTCCCTGACACATAGGAAGTGTGCACACCCTATCCATCCATGTCCCGCACAGATGGATTGGAGGACCTGGTTGAGTGAAACTAGCAGACTAGTCGGCATCTCTACTCTGAATCCTTAGGATGCCCAGATGACAACAACGAAATGTGTCTCCTGTTGCACAGCCTAGAATCCAATGTATTGTTGTTTTTGCTTTATGAAATATTTTTGAAACACTAATAACTCGAAAACTCAATACTTGTGTCTTCATTTGATTCCTTTTATTCTTAATGTGCATAGATTTCTTCAATTGTCATTAAAAAGTGTGTAATGATTCCCCTTCTGGGTCCACTTTGGTTCTCCCTTAGGTTGGCGTGTTAGATGTTTTAGGCTACCTTTGTTTTGCACAGACACTCATAACACCTTAATTTTCATGACATTATTTTAGGCATACACTGTACATGTTGGTTGTTAATTAGTGACTCTTCTCGGGATTCAGTGAGCACATTTTACCCAATGTTGCCTAGAATACAGAACAACATAGTGTTATTTCTCTGCTCGGTCAGCAAAACCTCCTATTTTTGTTATACATAATACAGTAGCATAGCTGCAGCTCTCCAAAACAGTAGTTCTTACCACCTAAACATTGTCTCATTCCCCTGGAGACAGAGAGGAGAATTCTGGCAGAGAGATCTGTCCTGTAATGAAAGCCCGCACAGCCAGACATACAGTCTTCCATAAACTGAGTTTACTCCCATGGTACGGACCACCTAACCACTTTCACCATGTATGGGGTCTTTTGCCAATCCCAGAGATCACTGAAATATCCCTGTGCGCACACAGTAAGGTTATGCCTAGACAGATAGTTAATTTGCTATGGTGGGAATGTTTATTTTATACAGCCAGCAAGTAATGCGGATTACAATGCTCGGTTGTATCTGCCTAATAATTGCAGCACATTTGCTTCATACTAGACTACAATAGTGTCAATAAATGTATTGTAAACTTTCTTTGTGTCTTTCTTTTGTCCACTGAGGGAATGCATGAGTGAGAGACGAAAGGTGATGATCTGCTTCCATGATTCCCCTGGGGACTAGAAGGTCATGTTCTAGGTTTCCAAAATTACCTGCTATTCTGGAAAGGTTAGGAGCTCAGGTGAGGCACTGTGAGCTACCAATGATTTGGGCTGACAGGATAGAGACAGCCAGTCCCTAAATTCTGACATCCTGTTTTCCCAAGACACAGTTCTACTTCACCAGCAGAATCCCTGCGACAAGTATGCACACACTCTTCATCAAAGTCTCATATGGACGTAGTGAATGACCTGGCTGAGTAAAACTAGCAGCTTTTTAATAGCAAAGGCCAGTAGGTATCGCTCATTTGATGGCAAATTCAAAAGGGGCCTGTCCCTTCTAGAAGAAATCAATGGTGTCAATATTGTTAGTCTTCCTCAGTCCAGTGAGAGAACGGTTGCCACTCTCTTTCTGACGGCTACATTTTGTGCTCTACTCCTGACCATAACGCCATAGTGAGAGGCGAAGTTGCATATTAATAAATATTAAGGAAAGGTGACTATTAGAAAATTACTTTTTCCCTGCCTGAAGTTCCTGGAGGCTAATTTGCATTTGGTCTCAACCCTAGCCAGGGATTAGCATTTGAATAGGTGAGAAAACTATGTGAATTTTTTTGCAGGGCAAACAATAGTCTGACCTGAATAGGCAGAGATGAGTCATCTGGACCTCACAGAATATGCAGTGGGGACTATGAGCATCCTTTTTTTGAAAATACAGTGTCAAATCCTGCTTGAGTGTCAAATCCTGCTTGACAGGTCTGCTGCGTTTACACATAACATTTTCAGGAACACTAGAAAAGGAAACAGGATGCCCGAACAATTCTTGTATATTCATTGTCTGGTTACTAAGTAACCCTACTTTTGTCCTACCATACTTCTGTCTCTCAACTTATAGTGGGAACAGTGGCTTCCCTAACCTAGATGGTAGTCTTAGATATAGAAGGACACTAGGATTACTGTGGTACACTTTCTACACACAACCCTCAGAGCTCAAGTTTAGTGTGACTGAAGACTTTTGCTAGTTTGAAAATGACAAACGTTGTTAGGATTGGCCCTGCAAACCTTTACCTCATTGATTAAGGCGTGCCCATGAGTCATTCCCACACACTATTGCCAAGTATAAATCTGGCACCTCCAGGTGCACATTTCAGAACACTTTCCGGACCTGCGGAAGATCAGAAGATGACTGAACCTGCTATCTGTGACCTGAGAAGAGCCCTGAAAGTCTAGACCTGCCCTCTCTTGCACCAGGACAAAGACATGGACTCCAAGGGTCATAAGGCTGGCCTTCTTTTAAAGTTTTAGGACACAACAAGTTGTAAGAGGACTTTTCCTGCAAATGCTCAGCTGACCAGTGGCAACCGGACCTGGATTGGACCCTGATGTTGACCTCTGTCTGACACCTTGTGAATCTAAGTGCCTCCCCTGAGATCCTGGGGGGCTTTAGAAGTGTACTTCTGTTGTGGATTGGGACTTAAGGGACTAAGTCAGAAGGTTAAATCTTTGTTTGGGACAAACTTGGTTAGTGTATTCCACTCGTGCTCCAGTGCGGTCAACCTCAGATTGAGTTTAGGTGCCCGACTACTTAGACCATTGGCTATTATTGATGCTTTGTGTTTTTTTGTGTTATTTCAACTTAAAAAAATTTAAAAACGTATCTTCTGTTCCCAATATAGAACTTTTGTAATGTTGGTGTCATTTTGTTTACTAAATTTTACTCTATTTTCCTAATTCAGTTTGGGATTTTTATTGTTTTGCATTATGACTTTATTATGATTTTGGTACTGCATACATACTTTACACATTACCCTAAGTTAAGTCTTACATCTGTTATCTGAGGGTGTATACTGTCTCTCTTTTTTTATTAATGAGTGACCAAAGTCAAGGCATTTATAAAAACAGGCCAGACTACCAGCAGCAAACATAGGACAGATAATCCTTACCTGCTGGCATCTTTATCTCTGCATCCCTTCCTGGATTACCTATTCTCAAAAATGGTGGCTCTTGATACAGCCTTGTCCTTCTTCTGTAGGAATGTTGTTGTGGATCTGGTAGCCTGGAGACCTTATTGCTCCAATAACTTCTAATATCTCCAGGAGTCCGTAGATCATGACTTGTGCTGCTGAAGGCAGTAAAAACATTCTGTTTATCCAAAGGAGCCAGAAGCGATAGGTCACTCCTGAATCAGGTGAATGCAGCTCTATTAATGGAAGAATTGGGCTTGGGCTTATAGATGCATATGAGTGTACAAATAGAATGTGGCCATCAGAACTAGTTAAGAGATGCTGAGCAACATACAGCTTTTTTATTAAGGCACAGTAGCATGTTTCTACATGTTACCAGAAGAAACATGTTGAATAGAAAAAAGGATACAGCCTAGACAAGCAATACACAACGTTATCATTTATGTTTCGCTCTATGGGAAAGGCTTGCCTATCATGTCATGTGAATAATGCAGTGTGGGTTTACGAAGGTAATCCTGCACACTTTTAAGAAAGTAAAGCACTAATCCCAGTGTCCAGATCCTGCATATCTAACTTTTTGCAGCTCCTAGAGCGAAATAGAAAGGGCACTGCACCCTGCATGTATCATGGACACTCTGACATGTGCCCCAAATATGTACTTTAATCAGGGTCAGATTGGGAATGCGGGCAGTCGGGCATTGGGCGACGGGCCGTGCCTCTGGGGGCCAGTTTTGTAGGACCTCTGAAAACCGGCCCACATAGACTTATTGTCTTCCCCAGACCCCGCCAAACCACTGTAAAGTGTCACCAGTATTACTGGCACTCCCCTGCCATGCTGTCAAACTGAGGCTGGGGGCCAGGTGTTGTTCTGGCCTTTAGGGCATTATCAACTCTGCCCTCGTGTGGCTGGCCCAGCCCAGAAGCAGTGTCATCCTCCACTGGGCCATCACTTTCAGACCAAGGCGAGGGCAGGGGGAGTGTGGGAGTATGCAAGGACCTCACAGGGGGGCATTCTCACTCGAAGCCCCCACTGGAGTAGAAGTAGCAGCCCTGTGCTTTTACTGACCCCCTCCCCTGCCAGGTCACACCCTGATGCTATAATGGGATGGGGTGGGGGTGAGTAAGAGAAGTAGCCAGGTGTTGTCACCTTGGCCCCAGGTGTCTTTTAGGCTTTGGTGGTGGGGTGGGGCAGTGTTTGACTAGGCCGGGTTGTGTAGTCACCTTCCCCAGATCTAAAAAAACAGGCTGTAGAGTTAAGGTCTCAGTGCTGCTGATGTTGGAACACATTAGTTCGTTCGAATTCTGGCGCAAGCTCAACATCCAGTGATTCTGGGCAAATCACTTAATCTCCCTACCTAAAATAAAAATTGATTTGATCTTGTTCAATGTAGCTGGTGCTCATGGTAATAGCTCCAATGACTTTGGACCGAGTTCACGCTACATAAAACTACAAACAAATACCAACCATTCAGGAATGTGGGCCACTTTTCTGGGAGTGCCCGGACGTAATTGTGGTCCCAATCTGACCCTGGCTTCAGTCGTCACAGACTAGCTACAAAAGTCAGACAGCCTAGCATGAGGGCCAGAGTACTGATAGCACAGTCCACACCACACAAAGCTAGATGACTGCTGGGACTATGTCTTCAATGCATAGTGGAGAGCTCCTTCCCAAACTCTGATTTCCCTTAAGTCTAAGAACATCTGAAGACCTGACATATCTAGCCACACCTGCTCCTTCTACTCTAAATCTCCTTTCATTTAGGGTAATGGAGACTAGCATCAGATCTCTCACAGACACTGTGGTGATAGGATGAAGCAGACTACTGCCTTCCAGGAGCTCCATATGACAATGTGGCGAGGGGAGGATAAAGAGCATAAGAGGGCTTCCTGTCACTCCAAAGCTCGGTCTTGGCTGCCCTCATCCTTAGAAAAAAGACCATGATTTATAACTCTCTATAAGGCCCACATCCTGTTAGTGTCAGTCGTCTTCCCTGATTTCTACCTCCTTCCTTCGCATCTTCTCTTCTGTTCTTCCATGCCCCTCTTTCTTCACCTACCTCAACCTTTTGGGCTAGTTAGCAGCTTAACTCCAGCTGCACACATCACACTGCACTCCATTCCACTGTGGTGGTGGCATTTTAGGGTTTGTTGGACATATTTGAAAGATGCTGGTGCATGATTAAGGTTTTCTGGTCAGTGATTTTGGGACATCTTTAAAAGATGCCAGCCTGTCACTCTTAAATATTCTTGTAAGAAGCTGGTCAGTGAGTGATAAACGTTTTTTGAGAGATGCTGGTCCATGACTGAGATGCTGGTCTGTAAGTAATGAACATGTTTGTGAGATGAAGGTCCATGGCCGATAAACGTGCCCCAAATCTCTATATTTGGAAAAGTTATGCTCCCTTGGCATACCGCCGACTCCTTCCAAGGCTGTCATTCATAAACACAAAAATATAGGCTAGGAAGAACTTTGTGTAACCTCATATGCACAATACAGTGATAACACCATAGAGTAAAAATAACAAAAAAGGTGATGGGTGGAATGCTGGAATCAATCTTGGGCCACATCCCATTTACTGATTTTATTTATTTATTTATTTATTGAAAAGTTTTGTATAGCGCGAACAAGACCCGTGGGTATCAGAGCGCTTTACATAGAAGTAGGATAAAAATATTAACAGGATGATAACCATTAAACAACATATAGATATGGGGTAGATAATTATATGGCTTTGGTGAATGCATAAATAACCACCTTCCATTCAAGTTAGTCTTTTACAATATGCAGTACTATGACGCATGAAATATAACATTAGTCATTGTCGTCGTACATATGAGGTAGTAGGTTATATGGTTTCAGGATGTGAGATAATTGTATGAGTTCACTTTGACATGAGGTAGCAGTTGGTATACAGTTTAAACACCAGAGATGTCGTCAGTTTCGACCCATAGTTTATCTTTCATCTTATTCACGTCGATCATTCTCTTTCTGATGACGTAAGTGTTTTGTATGCGGACAGAATTATATCCCATAGTGATCCATGAACTTCTCTATGTAAGGTATTTACTCATTAAGAAGCTCTTCGCTTCTCGCTTAAATGTTGAGGTATTAGGTGTCTTCCTAATGCTTGGGGGAGTGAGTTCCAGATTCTAGGGGCAGCTCCTGAGAACGCTCTGTCATAAGTTTTTTTCTTTCTAAAGATGGCTGGACGCAGCACCAACTCCTTGGCACTCCTAGCTGGTCTGTTTCCTCCTGACAGCTCAATTTTCTTGGATAGGTATCCAAGAGTATTGTGGTGAAGCGCTCTATGGGTGATACATGCGATCTTTAGTTGAATTCTGGCCTCATAGGGTAGCCAGTTTAATGCTTTCAAGTGAGGAGATATGTGGTCAAACTTCCTTGATCCCGAGATGAGTCTCGCCGCAGCGTTAAGGCAAGCTTTTAGTGGTGCTGTGGATGTTTTTGGTAAACCCGCTAAGGTAGTGCAACCATATTCGATCCTAGAGATGACTAAGGATTGGGTTGCCAGTTTCAGATCTGATTCAGAGATAAATGGTTTCAGTTTTCTTAAGTAGTTCAGGTGGAAGCGGGCGCCTTTAGCCATTGAATTAATGTGAGCTTTCATGTCAAGGTTCTCGTCTAAAGTAATTCCTAGCGACTTAGCTGAATTGACTAGAGTCGGGGTGCAGTTGAGCGCCGTCACCAACTTGGTCCACTCCTTTATTTCCATAACGCTTCTTGGTGGAGAAATTAGTAAGAACTCAGTTTTCTGAGCATTTAGCTTCAAATGATTGGTAGTTAACCATTCCATTCTCATTTTTAAAGTTTCATTCATTAGCTCAATGTCTTTAAGGGAGGCTATCTTTATATATATTTGCGTGTCATCCGCATACATATGGTAGGATATCTTTGAGTTTCTGAGAATTGCTGTAAGAGGTTCGACATACAAGTCAAACAAATCAGGGGATAATGTCGATCCTTGTGGGACTCCAATCGAGTTGGGGCAAGGTGGTGAAATTGATTGGTTGACCAGGAAACGTTGTGTTCTATTCCGTAGGAAAGAGTCGAACCATTTCAGCACATTTCCAAACACACCCATTCTGTCCTGTAGCCTGGCCAGTAGTGCTTCGTGGTTAACTGTGTCAAATGCCGATGACAGGTCCAGGAGAATTAGTAAGCATGCTTGATTTTGATCAAGAGCCTGTAGCGCGTCATCAACAATATGGAGGATCGCTGTTTCCGTGCTATGCCCTGATCTGAATCCTGATTGGCATTCATCTAGTAGGGAGAACTTAGTGATGTGTTGGCTCAGTTGGCCCTGCCCGCATTTCTCAATTAGTTTGGCCAATAAAGGGATGTTGGTCACTGGTCGAAAGTTATTCGGGTCTGTAATATCCGCAGTCGGTTTTTTGATCAAAGGAACCACTTGACCTGTTTTTAGGCAGTCTGGGAGGATCCCTTGTGATAATGATGCGTTTATTATTCTGGTCCAGATTGGTACCACAATATGGCTGATTCCTCTTACGCATTTCGCGGGTAGAGGATCTTGGTAGTGGTTGTTAGGTTTGATTTTGGAGAGCGTTTTGGCGATCGTGTCCTGATCATATAATTCAAATGTATCCCAGTTTGCCTTGTTTTTTGTCTTGCTACACCCTGAAGTCGGGTTGGAATCGCATGTCGTCATTGGTTGGATGGGGAGGTTAGTCGCTGCGCTTAAGAGTTCTGTTTCCAGCGATTTGGCCTTCTTCGTGAAGAATGTTGAGAATTCCTCGCTGCTTAGAGATATTTTTGAGTTTTCATGAGCTGTTTTGGCTAGTTTGTTTGATTGTTGCTTCAGGATTTCAAAGAGTTTCTGAGGTCTGTTTTGGCATTATCCAATTCCGATCTTATAAATTCCTTTTTGGAATTGATGATATTTTTGTTATATTGGTTTCTAATTTTTCTAAGGGCTTTCAGCTCAGGGGATGATGGGTGTTGTCTCCATTTTCTTTCGGCCATTCTCAGTTTGCGCCTGTCTTCGTTCAGTGATCCATCAAACCACTGATTTTTCATCTTCTCCGTGGTTCTTTTTAGTTTTAATGGCAGGGTGTTGTTGACGATATTCCCGACTGAGGTTAGATAGTGTTCAGTCAACTCATTTGCATTCTGCAGGTTACTAGGTGTCTTTAAGTCTCTCTCACAAGTTTCTATTAGTAGCTCAATATTAGCCTCTCTTGTGTCTCGGATCCATTTTTTGCAATTGGCAGGTTGAACGGTCTTGCCCTTTTTCAATATGGGTATTCGGAATGTTATTGCATAGTGATCTGACCAATCACACGGGACTATTGAGAGGATTGAAGGATTTTTGTTGCCTGAGATAATCCAGTTCAATGTTGCTCCTTTAGAGTGTGTGGGTTGCGTGTATGCTTGGTTGAGGTTAAGCTCTGCAAGGAAATCCTTAAGCGTGTTAACTAGTTTGTCGTTGCAGTCATCCCAATGTAAGTTGAAATCTCCTAAAAATATGTTATTGGCATCCGTGTTAGAGTTGGTCGTAATGATCTCCATTAACTGCTCTATGAACTTTGCATTCTCTCCTGGTGGGTGGTAAAACGCGTGTAAATTGCATCTTTGATTGGTTGCTGATCTTATATTGAGACCTAAGTATTCACACGATTCTAGAGGGTTGGCTTGAATTTGGTTGACCTCTATATCTGAACGGTGAATGCAGGCAATTCCTCCTCCTGACTTTTTTGGTCTATCTAGTCTCACAATGTTATATTGAGGTGGTACTAAGAGATCCATGGTTGGAGATGATGCTTCCGATAACCACGTTTCTGTAAGGATTGCTAGATCAATTTCCTTGTTAATGATGAGGTATGCTATGTCTGACGCATGTTTGGTAGCAGATCGACAGTTGAGTAGGAGGCAAGTCAGTTGTTTCCCAGGGTCATTACTATTCAGATTTTCGTATTCGGAATTAAGCTGGACTTGTTGTAAATTGTTATGGATGAGTTTCCTATCCTTCTTTCTTGATGTTCTATTAAAGTCGATCGGAACTGTTTTGATGTTCTCCTCTTTCTCTCGGTCTGGTGATTCTTAGGTTCGGAGTAAGGCAGGGGCTTCCTCCTTCGACAAGGCGTTCGTCCTGTTTGGACGGTTGATCCTATTCGCTAGAGACAAGTCCATCTCGTTGCTCTTTCTATGTAAGGAGTGTACGAGATTTTGTATATTCGTGATCTTGGAATGAGTGCTTGCCGTCACTTCTCGTATTTCTTCAATCGTTTGTATGGTACTCATTGTGACTTGTGTCATGTTGCAAACTAGTTTCTGAAGATCTTTAATAACCTTCTGATTCCTGGGTGATTTCTTAGGGATGGTTAGCCGGTGTGTCCGGGGGTTGTATATTGCTCTTCTCTGTTTTTGATCTTTTTTTAGTGTCTCAGTCATATTCTTTATATCCTCAGTTTGGTTGCCGGTTCCGTTTCTTTTTGAGCTGTTGTGAGAGTTATCTAAGTTTTGTGAGGCTGGGAGTGTTTTTGTGGGTGAGGTTCTACTTGGCTTTAGTAAAGTATTCAAGGTCGGTAAAGAACGGTTGATATTTCCTATCTTATCTGTTTCTTGATTCACCTTGAGTGATTCACTCGGCGCCCCTGTATGTTCTGCGTGTGAAGGCTCGGCGTTTAGCAACGGTGTCGACCCTTCCTTTTTGAGCTGGTCTTGTTCTATATTCACATGACTCGTAGACCTCTCTATACATTCTGTCTCATTTTCCGATATAGTCACTTCTGTTTCAGTTTTCTTTCCGGATTTAGTAGCTGGCTCCAGGCAGCCTCCAGTTCGATTGATGTCTCTAATAGTTATATTCTCAGGAGCGGATTCTGGTGGGGTTAGGTGTAGTTGGTGTCTTAAGCCCTCTAGTGATCCTTTTATGGTAGGGAATACCTTGTCGAACTTCATTAGTTCACTGTTCGCTGCCTGTATCAATACTATTCCAGTTTTATATATGGTGATGCATAATTCTGCTCCGCATCTTCTTGACGGTGAGGTCATTATTTTTGTGCCATGTGGGATGTTTTTCATATCTTTTATGTTGAGCATTCTTGTGAAGGCATTGCGCCATTTAGCCATTTTATTAGTATAGAATATCAGGTCATTAGTTGTAGTGCCTTTATCTGAATTGAAGTATGGGTCGGAGAACAGTGTGTCCGCTTTTTTCCTCAGGGTATTGTGTTTAAACTTTTTGGCTCCGTTTTTGGATAACTTAGATGGATATTTTATGACCTGGGCGTTTAAGCCATCCGCCTCTGGGTATCTTTCGCCCATGTTTGCTTCACGATATAGGTCTTATGATGACTCTTCTCTGATTGTCTCTTAGTTGTTCCTAGGATTAAAGATGAATAGTGCTAGGCATAAATGTCTGTTTAAATAATTTTCTTCTCTTGTAGTGATATATCCAAGTTTCTCTGTAAGCAATCTCCTACTATGATAGTAATAGATGTCAGTTTCTCTTCCAATAGATTTCTTGGGAACTTATTTGTTGCGGTTTCAGATAACAGTATTTATACTGGCCCTTGTTGTGCTCTTTTGGTTTAAAACTGGATATTACCAGATGTCCGCCGTTTTGGTATTTCTACTATGGACAGAGGACTTTCTCTCTTTCCATTCATTCGATGAGTCCATTTTCCCTTTCTTGCCTCATATTGGAGTCTATTGTTGGCTCCTTTCTCTCTGTTAGTATTTGTTCGTCCCCTTTTCCATTTCCTGCCTCCAAATTGTTTACTGTTCGCAGGCAGTCGAAGGTGGACTATATGTCTCAAGCGGCCGCCATTTTAGAGTCAGGCGCGCCGCTTCGAATGCTGCCTCGATTGCTTATTATAATAATATTCATTTCCCCGCTATGAATCTCACCCGCGGGTCCTCGCAGTGTCCTACTCTCGTTGTCCTTCTTCCTCCGCTTCCGCTCCTCGCCTCAGCCCCCAGCCGTGTTGTCAGTGCTCTATCTCCGCTCCTCAGCCAACCTCGATCTCCGGTCTCGCCGGTGGGCTGCAATCAACATCGGCGCCGCATACATCCGACGATCAGCAGCACCTCTTAGGGGCCATAGAGCCGCCAGGGACATCAAGCAGTCGGGGCAACTGATATTTTGCACACCACGCCACCTCCTTTTGGACCCAGTCGCTTGCAAGTCAGTCTTGACCCCGCTCCAAAGGGAGCATCCTGTAGTGGGCATAGTGATGCTACTAGAGAGTAAATCACTAACCTGCACCAACTTTGGTGAAACACTCTGAAAAATTTCAAGTAAGCATTTAAATTGAAGTGCATTTATGAGGATGCAAAGGGGCGAACTGTGCTGGGAGGTGAAGCAGTGTGCTCCCATCCCCCTTCTGCTTAAAAAGGCTTCCTTGAGCCACTAGGCTGTTGAGCTCTTGGAGATGCACCTGTGCACCAGGGAGAGGTACAGAGACCTGAGAGGATTGTGGCAGCTTACTCAGCAAACCCCAGAAGAATTTTGTTTTATCTCTACTGATGAAGGATATAATCCAAAAACAATTGTGTTTAGAGATTAACAGCACTAACCTGCACCAACTTTGGTGAAATACTCTGAAAAATTTCAAGTAAGCATTTAAATTGAACTGCATTTACCAGGATGCACAGGGGTGAACTGTGCTGGGAGGTGAAGCAGTGTGCTCCCATCCCCCTTCTGTCTAAAAAAATCACTATTAAGGAATCGCAATTCCTTATGTTGATGCATGTGCCCCTTAATCTCCCCGTGCCTAACAAAAATGAATATGTCCCTCTGTAACGTAACTGGTGCTCCGTAAAGCGCTCCGATACCTTTGGGTCAAGTTTGCGCTATATAAAACTCCACAAAAACAACTCAACGCAATCTGCAGGGCAATGGACAATCACACAGTCTTTGTGGATTGATACATAGGGCAAAGTCCTAAGGCTCAATCACTCAGGCTGAAAACACACAGGGTCTGATTCACAAAGGTAAACTTACACTTTTGTTTACCATTTTTTCTGAATCACAAAAGTGTTTTACAAGTAGTATATTTATGGCTGCCTACTTTTTAAGTACGGAGTCTCTGCCACGGGTGAGGAGACCTAGTTGTGAAGATACTACACGGAAAATTCATTTGTGAATTGCAAAAAATTGTAAAGTTACACAAACGTGTATGTTTACCTTTGTGAAGCAGGCAAACAGTGTTGACTCAAAGCAGACTCAGACACAATAGGACTAGACAGAAGTCCTCCCTTATACCAACAGAAAACATCATTAAGCACTACAGTATACTGACTATAGGCCACACACACGCCAAACAAACAATATACATAACTGGTGGGCCTCTGGTCAGAGAGAAAGCAAACAACTATGACACCTCTGGAAGTCACAGAACTGTGTCATGCAAATGGTGCTAACTTAATATAACATCTCTTGGGTGACAAAGTCCTCATGAGCCCTTACACTAGGAGGTACTATGTGGAATAAAAGTAATTAACTCAATGAACTTCGGTGGAGAAGCCCCGAACAGAAGAAACAGAAAAAGGGAAGAGAGGTACAGGAAGTTATCAGGTTTTTATC
The DNA here is from genome assembly GCF_964261635.1 of Lissotriton helveticus. NCBI lineage: Eukaryota > Metazoa > Chordata > Amphibia > Caudata > Salamandridae > Lissotriton > Lissotriton helveticus. The sequence continues at coordinate 855,341,492 of NC_136071.1, read as the reverse complement.
TAGGGAAATTTGTGTTACTGCTTTCATGGTAAGGAATGTGCGGTGGGGGTACTCTGTCCATGGTTGGACTGGCACAGAAAATAAACCAAGGCACCAAATTAAAAGTAGATGCAATTAGCAAATCAGATACCTAAAAAAAGTGCCCACATTTGCAAATTGGGTCAGTTGTGAACTTAAATCCTCAAGCTGTATAGGTGTTTTGGAAGGTACAGGAGACTACATGCATGTGTGCCCGTAGCAGGCAATGTCTGTGGTAATATGAGAGAAATCAACTGTATAAATGACCCACCATACCATAAAACTAGCCAGAAAACTGGCCTACACTGACCTATCAGACTTGTCCTTCTGGCACTGCCAGATTGCCCTTTAGGCCAGTCGAACCCTAACTGTACATGGCGAACACTTCTCCTTCAAAACCACCACCGCACACAAGCCCGTCCCGCGCCCGCCACGTAGTAACTGGAGCAAGGTCACAGAAGAGGACCTCAACTCTACCCTCGCCCATGACTCCCCCTCCGTCACGACCGACGCCAACTCTTCAGCCACGGAACGACACTGCTGGATCTCCAGCTGCACAGACAAGCTCGCTCCCCTCCGCTGCCACGACAAATAATGCCCTCTGAAAGCTGCTTGGTTCACCACCGACCTCAAAGAAGCTAGATGCTCCTGCAGACAGCTCGAGAAGTGATGGAGAAGCAGCAAAACAACCGAAGACCAGTCCACCTACAAGCATGCTATGACAGAATACCACCAGCTCATGAGAACCACCTAGAGGACCTTCATCAGGAACAAAATCTGCACCCACACTAGCAACTCAAAAGAACTCTTCAACATCATCCAGCAGTTCACCAAACCCCCCTGCGAAGCCAAGAACGCCACTCCATCCCAAGACCTCTGCGACAACCTCGGCTCCTACTTCCAGCTAAAGATCAAGGCCCTCTACAACACCTTCAGCGGACAGACTACAGAAACCACCCTCCCCCCCCAGCAACGACATCCAACCCACCATCACCACCTGGACACCGGTCACCACCATGGCTCCTTGAACGCACACGAGACAACCAAGCAGCCCACAAGGACGTCACCCACAGACACCACCATCTCATCAGACTAGCCAAGAGATCCTCCTTCAAAGACCGCTTGGATAACAACGCACACGAAAGCAAAGAGCTCTTCAGCATCGTAAAGGAACTCTCAAACCCCAGCGCCAACGACATCCCGCCCTCACAAGAACTGTGCGACTCACTAGCCATCTTCTTCCACCTCAAGATCGCTGACATCCACGACAGCTTCAACACCACGACCCCCCTGACTATGCCAGACTTCACCCCCCTGTGAACACCACCAGTGCCAACCGCCTGACCTCCTGGTCAAACGTCAACGACATCGAGACACCCAAGGTCATGAACTCCATCCACTCTGGATCTCCGTCTGACCCATGCCCACACCACGTATTCAACAAAGCAGACGCAGCCATCGCACCCCAACTACGGAAAGTCATCAACATCTCCTTCGAAACAGCGACATTCCCGGAAAGCTGGAAGCACGACGAAATCAACGCCCTCCTCAAGAAGCCCAAATTGGACCCCAAGGACCTCAAGAACTTCCGGCCCATCTCCCTGCTCCCGTTTCCGGCAAAGGTCATCAAGAAAATCGTCAACATGCAACTGGCCTTCCAACTGTAAGACAACAACATCTTGGACCCATCCCAGTCCGGATTCAGACGAAACCACAGCACCGAGACAGCCCTCATAGCCGCCACAGACGACATCAGGCGCCAACTAGACAACGGCGAAACATCAGCCCTCATCCTCCAGGACCTGTCAGCCGCCTTCGACCCGGTCTGCCATCGCACTCTAAAGACACGCCTCCTAGAAGCTGGAATCCAAGAGAAGGCTCTTGACTGGACCACGTCCTTCCTCTCTGGCAGAACCCAGAGCGTCCGCCTCCCACCCTTCCGATCCGAATCCACCGACGTCATCTGCGGAGTCCCCAGGGCTCATCCCTCAGCTCGACGCTGTTCAACGTCTACATGGCCCCCCTCGCACAAGTGGCCCGCCATCACAACCTCAACATCATCTCCTACGGCGACGGCACCCAGCTCATCCTCTCCCTCACCAAGGACCCACACACCGCCAAAACCAACCTCCACGAGGGAACGAAGGCCGTCACCGACTGGATGAGGAGCAGCCGTCTGAAGCTGACAAGATGGAGGTCCTCATCCTCGGACCCACTCCCTCAGCCTGGGACAACTCCTGGTGGCCGACTACACTGGGAGCAGCACCAACACCCACCGACCATGTCGAAGCAGGTCAACGTCGTCTCCTCCTCCTGCTACAACACCCTCCGCATGCTCCGCAGGATCTACAAGTGGATCCTCACCGAAATAAGAAGAAGGGTGACACAGGCCCTCGTCAGCAGCAGACTGGACTACGGCAACGCACTCTATGCAGGAATCCCAGCCAAACACCTACGACGACTACAACGCATCCAAAACGCCTCCGCCTGACTGATCGTCAACGTCCCCCGCCGCAGCCACATCACCCCCCACCTGAGAGACCTACACTGGCTCCACGTCGACAAGAGGATCACCTTCAAGCTCCTCACCCACACACACAAAGCACTCCACAATGCCGGACCAGCCTACCTGAACAGCAGACTCAGCTTCCACACCCCCACCCGCCAGCTCCGCTCCACCAGCCTCGCCCTCACAGCTGTCCCCCGCATCCAACGAATGACCTCTGGTGGCAGGTCATTCTCCTACCTCGCCGCCAAGACCTGGAACACCCTCCCTACCCACATACGGCAGACCCAAGACCTTCTCGCCTTCAGAAGGCTCCTCAACACCTGGCTCTTCGAGCAGTAGCAGTATCCCCCCTCCCCTCAGCGCCTTGGGACCCTCACGGGTAAGTAGGGCGCTTTACAAGTAGATTGATTGATTGATTGATTGAAAGACACTACCATGACCATGAAAAGCACCAACTCAGGAGCCCCCACGGACCCCTGCCCACCTCACACCTTCCACAGAGCCACCACCATAGCTCCCGAACTATGCCACACCATCAACGTCACCTTCGAATCCAGCATCTTCCCCGATGACTGGAAACGGGCTGAGATCAAGCCCCTCCTCAAGAAACCCTTGGCTGACCCGACAGACCTGACAAACTACCGGCCCATCTCTCTCCTTCCCTTCGCAGCCAAAGTCACACAGAAATTCGTAAATGCACAACTGACTACCTTCATCGAGGCGAACGCCATACTCGACTCTTCCCAGTCAGGATTCTGCAGCAACCACAGCACCGAGACAGCTCTCCTTGCAGCCACCGACAACATCTGCATGCTACTCGATAAGGGACACCCCGCAGCCCTCACCCTGCTAGACCACTCCGCAGCCTTCTACACCGTCTCTCACCACACTCTTGCAAACAGACTCAAAGACGCAGGCATACGAGGAATAGCACACAAAACAGGACAAGGGTTGAGGCAAACAAGAAATGCACCTAACTATTACAATTGGCCAATTAAATATGATGATGGTGCTCAAGACCAGGAGGTACACCCCTATTTACCTCCTATTTGGAAAAAACAAATCAAAACATAGAACAAGAATGGAATTAGCACCCATCAAGTTTGTAACATTTGATAATTATCAAAACAGCAAATGTCCAAAAAGAAAATGGTTTAAGAGAGCAGGTCCCAAGTCAGCTCTTGATAGAAAATATGTTCTTTATTGATAAACTTCCACAGCGTCTTTTAAAATCCAATTCATCAGAAAAGTTTTCTTTTTGGACATTTGCTGTTTTGATAATTATCAAATGTTACAAACGTGATGGGTGCTAATTCCATTCTTGTTCTATACGAGGAATAGCACTCGACTGGATCCGCTCTGTTCTCACCGGCAGAACCCAACTGATCAGACTCCCACCCTTCCTCTCCGAACCCACAGATATCAACTGCGGACTACCCAAGGATCATCGCTCAGCCCTACGCTCTTCAACATCATCATGGCCCCCTTCTACACCATCGTCAGAAAGCATGGGCTCAGCATAGTATCCTACGCCGACGACACCCAGCTCATCCTCTCCCTCACGAAGAACCCCGAAGACACCAGACGCAGCTTCCAAGAAGGAATGAAAGACGTTGCAGCCTGGATGAGCAACAGCTGCAAAACACGGAACTCCGAGAAGACAGAGGTCCGGTCCTCATTCTTGGACCCTCCCCCACCGCATGGGACAGCTCCTGGTGGCCCTCCACCCTCAGAAACCCACCCACCCCGACAGACCCCGCCCAGAACCTCTACATCATACTCGATTTCTCCCTCACCATGACCCACCATATCAATGCCATCGCCTCCACCTGTTTCAACTCCCTCCGCATCCTCTGCAAGACCTTCAAGGGGATCCCACCCGAGGCCAGAAAAACCCGGCACCCATGCACTCATTACCGGCAGACTGGACTACGGAAACGCCCTCTACGCGGGAATCAACAAATCCCTGCTCCGGAAACTCCAGACCATCCAGAACACCGCAACCACACTCGTCCTCTGCACCCCGCGACATGAGCACATGACCCAACACCTCCGATACCTCCGCTGGCTCCCCGTCGAGAAGAGAGTGACCTTCAAGCTACTTTCCCACGCCTACAAATCCCTCAACAACACCGGACCCAAATACCTCAACGAAAGACTCTCTTGCAACGCACCCAAAAGAAACCTCCGCTCTGCCGACCTCGCCCTAGCAACGACCCCGCGTATCCACAGAACCAGACCGGGGTGGGGGGAGCCTTCTCCTACATCGCAGCCAAAGCATGGAACAAACTCCCAGTCAACATCAGACGCTCCCCCACCCTGCACACCTTCAGGAAGAGTCTCAAGACCTGGCTTTTCGGCTGACACAGAGCTGCACCTCCCCGCCCCCCTCATAGCGCCTTGAGACCCTCACGGGTGAGTAGCGCGCTTATAAACGCCCTGATTGATTGACTGTGCCCTGAGCTCTTCACACCTTACCATGTCTAGACTGTAATGAATAGTGTGATGCAGCATGACTCACCTCCATGTGGACCCTACCTCCTTTACCCTCCCACAGCAAAATACCTTGATGGGCCCCTGAGATTCTGGCATTTCACAGATTTGCCTAAGTCTTAGGTCCTCTTTCAGTGGTGGCTGGCCGAGGGAGTGCTGCGGGGTGGTGGGGCGGGGCGGGGAGGGGCAGGGTGGGGAGTAGTGGAGTCTGACATACGCAAGACAGGAGTATGGTAAGTAATTAATTAAATAAAACAATTTACCTTGAGCGTACTGCATTGCCAACTCGGCGATGCAGCACATGCAAAGTAAATTATTTTATTTATTAAGGGGCATATGTATCAAGCTAAATTGCGATCGCAAATGCTGCAATTCGCAATTTAGCTGTGTGCAATGTATGAAAGAAAAAACCACTCGCAAAATAAGGAATCGCAAAATTTGTGATTCCTTACATGCAATGTAGGAAGCACAGAAAAATTGTGATTTGGCCTTAAGGAATCGCAAATTACCACCAACTTCAAGTTGGTGGTAATTTGCGATTTCTTTGAAAAATGCACTTTTGTGCATTTTTCGAAGTGCCATGTGGCACACATACATGCCCTTGGGGCATGTATGTGCGCCACATTTGCACACATACATATTTCAGGGGTGCAACAGGGTGCCCTGTTGGCAGCCTTGCAACCTTGAAATTGCATTTTCAGTTTTGGTAATTTGGTAATTGGTAATCGCAAATTGAGAATGTCTTCCTATTCATTCCTATTGGTCTCCTAGCCCATAGGAATGAATGGGAAGGTATTCCTTACTGGTGAATCTCAATTTGCGATTCGCAAATAAGGAATATGTAGGATTCGTAAAATTTTCAGCAAATCCTCCATATATTGCATTTTGCGAATCTCTAATTGCGATTCTCTAAAATTCGCAATTTAAGAATCGCAAAACTCTTTTTTGATACATATGCCCCTTAATTACTTACCTTACCCTGGTCCCTCGTATGTCAGACTCCACTACCCCCCCCCCCCACCCTGCCCCTCGCCTGCCACTCCCACCGCCCCACTCCCTCGGCGAGCCGCCACCTCTATAGAAAGTTGGATGTATGAACTGTGTGTTAACTGCCCATATGCTATTTGCCCATTTGCAATTGCCTGCCTGGCCCTAAATGTTCACAAGTTTTAGGCAAATCGAATCTGGTGAGAATCTTGTTGACAAATAGTGCGAAATTCCATTGGTGTGCCCTGGAGCATGCCCAGCCTTTCCAAGGTGCTCAAATCAGAAGGCCCGTGCAGTTCAAAGGTGTGCTATTTGTCAGTAAGATTTGCGCCAGGTTTTACCTGCTGAACCATGTTGGTCATTATTTTGCACAGGTAAGGTGAGGTGGAAAACACCATAGAAACATACCGCCAATCTTGGAAATTTGCAACTGAAATGGAATAAGCACCAAGGCTGTAATCAGGACCAGGGTAAGTAATTTGCATAAGGATAATAGCACCTGTGCATTCGCAGCATGTACAAAACCACCCAACTCAGCTGTTTGCACCTTAAACGTAAATAGAAGTCAGGTTGTTATCAAGGCCCCAGAGTGAAAGGGGTGCTGCCAAAATGGTTGGTGGCAGTACGTTGAATAGACATATAGAAGTGGATGTACTCACTATTTGAAGAGCCCATTTTGTTCTGAGAAGTGGAGGTACTCTCCCTTCCAATTTAAAAAAGTGCAGGTACTCTGTTCCGGACAGTACTTTAAATCTCTGGTTGGGGCTTCCCTGTACCAAAGGGTGCTTTCTTCTCTCTCTGGAAGTAGCGGTGCATTGTTCATCTACTATGACATCACTTCTTTGTGCCTCTCCCGCGTCATTTTCCAGTCACAGTGTCACTTGGCATGTCACAGTGCGACAATCACCATAACAATGCGCGAGCCACAAGTACAATGTCACGCTTGTATAAACAGTCTACCTGACTTGGGCGTGGCCTTTAATATCATATTTCTGGGTGAAAAACGAAACCATTCAGTGTAACGAACAGAAACGGAGGGCGGGAGGGGCTCAGTTTTTAAAAGCAGAGGATGAAAGCGATCCAGAATGGAGGGGGAGGGGTAAAAATGTGACCGAAGGAGAGAGTGAACAGGGGTCTGGTGATTGTGAAGCAGACACCAAACCTGGGTTGGCAGGGCTGCTTATTTGTATTAGATTTTTTTTCGAGCGTTTTTATAGAAAAAGGAACTCCCGACACTTACATAATGACTGTATAAAAGGTCACGTGACATCTTATTAGCCAGCGCCTAAACCTCTTTGAAGATGTGGGCTGCTCCTGGTCTTATGCAATCTGACTGGTGATGGCCCCTTTTATTGCTGTAGTAGGGTGGTACCCACATCAAAGATCAGGTTTCAATGGGCACCTCGGGGCTCTGGACCTCGGTACCATTGCACCTGCTGCACCAGTTGTAGGTATGCCCCTAGCTGCTGGGGGTATTGAATGAGACGTGTTAAATGACACTTCTGGATAAAATGCGCACGTGCTGGAGCGAGGGAACGCCGCTGATCGACACTGCACACCGGGGCCCTCCGCACACCGGGGTCGAGTGCTTTGACCTTGTAATTTAGAAAGGATAACCGTGCAGGGCTGGCTCTGCCCAGCCCTCCGCTGGGAGGAGCCCCCTGCTGCAGGCCGCGGGAGCGTGTCCGCCCCCCTCTCGGCCGCTTGGTTAAGATGAGCTTTATTCCGAACATATGCACCGCAATCAGTTTGGTCACACTTACAAGAACACGCTTTAATAAGGCAATCAATCACAGGGGGCGGGGGAGGGGCGGCTTCGGGCCTCAATCTGGCATGTGAGTACCACCCCCTCTCCCCCCCACCCCATACACACACACGCCCGGGATAACGAGCTGGGGTCTGAAAGGAGACACTTGCTGTTTTATCCTTCCCATGATTTTAGGGGTTCAGGGTTCTTTCCAGTGGCCTCAACTGAAGAGAGGGTTGACTGTGTTGCCCCTCACTCCCCGAAGGCCGGGTCTTGCGTGCCTGCTTTCATCACCTCAAGGGTAGAGGACTGACTCAGTCTTTTAGCTTAACGAGGTCGATGAAAGGAGTGACAGGCCACTGTTTGATAACCAACACAATACCGCGCAACTGCCGGCTGTCTAATAACAGAAACATCGTCGCAGAGCCGTTGGCTGTTTATTAACCTACACAATACCGCATAATTGTGAGAGTGTACTGCGTATAACACACTTTACTGTTAATATGTCGGCTACCGGCGGGGGCCTCAGCATTCCTATTACCAACAAACATAAACATAAATAATTTGCAGCCGTGCAGACAAATACAGGTATTTATTTGGCTGTTGTGGTGTTATAACATCCTCCCAGGCTCACGCCCGGTGCACGCCTGCCCGCAGCAGCCCCTCGGAGGGCGCATTGAGTTATGGACCTCGGCGCGTTAATTCCTCATCCGGGGGAGCGCCGGCCTTACCCTCAACTTCAATTTAGAGGCACCGTGGCTCAATTACACCGAAAACACGGTCAATTAACGGCCGCTGATTGGACATGGGGAGGCACCATCGATCTTGCTCTTTCCAATATTGCTGCAGACACCTCATTTTACCTCCCCATTAACTGAGCGCGAGCCCGCCGCCTCCGCCTGTTTACCTGTCACGGGCCGGCTCCCTGCCGGGCGGAGGCCGCCGCTCTCTTGTAACCTGCGCACCGGTTATCACAAGCACCCCGGGGGCGCCTTTGGGTGCGTACGCACGCACGTCTGCCCGAACCGGGGGCAGCGCGTGACGCAAGGAAAACACATCTAAAAACTGCTCCATTTCCTTCGATGTTTTTCGTGTGTGAGGGATGAAACCAGAGAGAAATGACGCAAACCGGCTGCGAGGCAGCAACGCCGTTCTCCGAAATGCACCCACTAAACGCACCCGTAACCTGAATACGCAACGAATTACGACATTTGAGAAATGAACCAAGAAATTAATTGGTGGTTTTTGCTGGAATACAATGGTTGCATAAATACATTTCATTCTACACATTTTTCCTCCCCCAAATGTATATGTGTGTATATATATATATATTGTGTATAAATATATAGATATATATTCACACACAGACTATATATATATATATATATATATATATATATATATATATATATATATATATATTGAGAGAAATATACAGATATTTTCTATTCCGATGAAGATATTTTAGCTAATTAAATTTTGATTTTCGAGATTCAATTTGTGATGGGGTGTATTTTGTTCTATCACAAAAACCAGCAGCGTGTGGCCCAATTGACAATGACCTAGGAAATATAAGTCGAACTTGATTGAAAAATATATTTTCTTTTGTCGTTTTCCAATACTTAAAAAAATAGAAGGCAGTACAAACATCTACAAACGGACTGAAGAGTACACACTAACGGAGAAGAATATGTGAATATGTACTGCTATTTTAGATAGCTAGATATTCATAGTGAGAGATAGATAGATAGATAGATAGATAGATAGATAGATGGATAGATAGATAGATAGATAGATAGATAGATAGATAGATAGATGGATAGATAGATAGATAGATAGATAGATAGATAGATAGATAGATAGATAGATAGATAGATAGATAGATAGATAGATAGATAGATAGATAGATAGATAGATAGATAGATAGATAGATACTCATTTGTGAATAAGAAGGACGTCGCGTTTGCACTCTATCAAAAAAGACAGGCCCATTCTCTGTTTTTGTTTCATCTGATCCTTGTTTTATTAGGAAATGATAACAGGTCGTAGCAGTGTTCTTTGGGAGGCGTTGCTCTTTCATATCAAAAAAGATAACCGAGAAAAATAGGCCTGAAGACCAACAATACCAGTTTTATAGGGGGTGGGGGGACAGTTCAGCCCCTGACCAGGTGTCCCCCACCGAGGAGGTGTGTAGTGTGGTAGTAAAGGTGGAACAATAAATAAATACCTCTGGAGCATCCGATGGTGTAAACAATAAACCCCTCTCAACAAAAAAGGCACAAACATAACAAAGAAAAAAACAAAAAACCAACAGGTCTGAGGTCCAGCTGGGGAAGAAGGCGCATGTGTGTATATATATATATATATTTAAAAGAAACAGCCGATGGACTGGAGGTGAAATTTAAAAGGAAGGCAAATTGCCCGTGCTCTGACATGCAGAGCTGTGTTTGCCTGGGAGGGCGGCTGATCCCCTCTCACCTAATCCCTTCCCTGGGCGGCTTGTTAGCGCTTGGCACTGGGTCCTCGGCTCAGAGAATACATTATTATACGTTCGACATTGAGAAATCCTGCCCGCATATACATCACGTCGCTAATTTCGCCAGTGGGCGCGCATTATTCCAGCAGCGGGCCTTAACGAGACAGTGTCACTGGCAGCAGGAGCCGGCTAATGGTCCCTGAGTCTGGCCTATCTGGGCTCAGGGAGAGGGGGAGGGGGCAGCGGACAGACGTAGCCGGGCCCCAGTGCCAGGCAAAACACCCCCCAACCACCACCACCCCACTGGACAGCATTTCAGTGTATTTTACAGTAAAGCATCGTGTGTGGGAAGCAAAGGTATAATACTGTTGCATCTCAGCACAGAAAAACGTGTCATTTTTTTTTAAACTTTAAATTAAAAAATAAATTCCTGGAAAAAAACCACAATCCTCCGTTTGCATGAACATGTTTTTCGTAGACAGCATTTCGACTTTCAAGTATTGCAGAGTTCACTTCCCAGCCGTCCAGTGGTGCAAATAATTGTGCCACATGCGGGCATTGTTTTGTTGTGAAAGTCTGTGGCTCGAAAAGCCGGTGAGAAGACACACTCAGGCCCTCCCGGCTAGGGCTCCCTGCGAGGAGGAGAGTCCCTCGGCCTCGCTCCGGCCGCTGGCAGGTGACTCCTCCTTTCATCATTTGCTGTGGAATGTGCGTTCGTAAAGCCTGCGGTCGAGGCTGTCACCGGGGTACTCCTCTGGACAGAGGGCTGTAAATAAAGAATGCAGTCCGGGCTAGGGCCTCTATCTGGTGAGGGGCACCTCCTCCCGCTGGTCCAGGCCCCCCGCCGAGGGCTTGCTGAGCACGGACGGGGTGAAGGTGAGGAAGGAGTCCGTCCGGGTGGTGGCCGAGCACGGGAAGTCCGAGGCCCGCTGCGCCGAGGCGCCGCTGTGGCAGGCCAGGCAGGAGCAGGGGCTGCCCCCCGCGCCCAGGCCGTGCGCCGGGGACGGGTACAGGGACGGGTGGCGGAAGGCGCAGAGCAGCTCCGGCCGCGGGTAGGGGTGCGACAGCACCCGGAAGGTGTCCAGCGGCCGCAGGGGGGCGCTGAACTGGGCGGCGGCCGAGGCCGAGCCGGCGCCCAGGCCCATGTGGGAGTAGTAGGGCAGCGGCAGGTGCGAGGGGAAGGGGTAGGGCAGGTTGCCGGTGGCCGCCGCGTGGCTCATCATGTAGGTGTAGAAGGCCGGGTCCGCCGGGTGCGGCCAGGTCATGGCCAGGCGCTGGCGCTTGTCCTTCATCCGGCGGTTCTGGAACCAGACCTGTGGGGAGGAGAGAGGCAGGGTCACTCGACACCCAGGGCACAACTCAGAGCCAACAACAGTCAGTATTACACCCCGGAGGCCTACATATACGGTGGGTGGCTCATGCACCCCGCTCAATGTACACAGATCTATAATATAAACGATATATGGGGAGAAACACAGAGACACCCGCTGCACAACTCTGAGCTAAATACAGCCAGAATACAACCTGGAGGCCTATACATAACGAAGGGTGGTGGTTGGCTCATGTACCCCGTTCTGTGTACACAGATCTATAAAACTATATATGGAGAGAAACACACAGACACCCGCTACACAACTCTGAGCTAAGCACAGTCAGACTACATCCAGGCTGCACAAATATAGCGAGGGATGGTGGGTGACTTGTGGTACTTTGTGCGTCAATGGAACAGGTTTATAATATAAACTACGCATGGAGACACACACACATAGCACACTTCTGTGCTAAATACAGTCAGACTTCCTGGTTGCATACATATAGCGAAGGGTGTTGAGGGCCGGTGCCTCAGGTACTTTTTTGTGTGTCAATGTGCACGGGTTTATGATATAAACTATGCATGGAGAGGAACACACACAGCACAACTCTGAGTGAAATACCGTCAGATTGCAGTTAGGTTGCCTATGTATTGGGAAGGGTGGTGTGTGGTTTCATGCACCGTGTGTGTCTGGACACAGATTTATAATATACAACTAAATATGGAGAGAAACAGTCATAGCACAACTCAGTATTAGACAAGGGTTTCCTGGATTTAAGTTGCCTTCATATGGCAAAGGATGACGGGTTTATGTAAAACTGTGCGTGCATGTATGCCCGTTATACCTACCACATAGATAGTCACACAGACCTTCCAAGCGCAGGTCTGCGTTATGTACAGTAATCCGATATTCAGGCTGCATACATATGGCAAAGGGTGATATGTGATGCATGTATATTGGTTGTTATTACATGTGTTTTGGGATGTGCGACTGTGTGTGTAACATGCATGTTTGTCCATTTAATCATATATAGGGACATCACATACATGGACAATAATATTGAGAAATGGCAACATTTCTGTTGTGACTTAAACACCATAACATAATTTCAATGGCGTTCATTATTTCAACAGCGTAATTTAAAAAAAAGGCATATTACACAGGTACCTGTGAAATAAGAAAATATTTCACTTTCTGATAAAATATAGAAAATATTTCACTGGCCCTTGTCAAATATGTCTTTCACCACCATACAAACCACTCTTTGCAGCTTCATTAATGTCCATTCTTAAATTAAAACTCTATTAAGGAAACGTAAAAAATACCTGAACATTGTAAATGTAATCAGTCCCAACTGATAATCTCACTTTGCAGACAGTAATTTGAAAAATCTCTTCCTTTTACTGACACAATGTGCTTGTTTAATAAATAAAAGTATGTCTTTTCTAAAAGTCTCAATCGGTACTTAATTATTTTTGTCATATTTTTCTCTACCGGCAAACAAACCCTAGAGTCCAGTAATTCACCTACCATTTTCACTAAACATCTCAATTTTTGAAGGAAAAAATACACGATTCCCACTTGGCTGTCCTAACATTAATATGTACTGTAAAAATATGTAATGGATACCTGTGCAATATGGTCCTATAGTCATCTCTGGAGTCTAGTGACAGAAACCATTTATTTGAGCACAAGAGGCACTCGGCGCCCCTGTTAACCATATTACGGTTACCTTTAATGCTATATATATATATATATATATACACATATATACTCTTTTTCTCTCTGCATATGTGTGTATATGTGCGTGGTGCGTGTGTTTAATAATGTTTATAGTACAAAAACGATAGGGCTTGGAGGATATATATACACCAGTAACTATGTATTATAGCCCTATAGTGCCTTCAAGGGATTCTGGTGAACCAGGAGCTTAAATATAAGTGGTTTAAATCAGTTGTATAACCCTCAGTATTTGACTATAATATATGTGACCCATTATATATTTTATATTTCACGTGTATTTTGCTTCGGCTGGCATTCAAATAAAATAAAAATGTATTAAGAAAATACTTATTGAAAGCAGTACTTTAATATTTTACAATGCTATTCCTTGTTCTCTAATATGTGGATAAATAATATATTTTTTATTAGTTACTCCATAGAGTTTTACACTTTTTTGTTTTTTTAGATGTGTATTTTCTCTAGGGTTATGGGGTGCTTATTCCTTGAAATGTCCACCTAATAACAGGCTCTGTGTGCTTGATATGTGAAGGTTTTCTTTATTTTTTATTTGGGGAATTCTGATTGAACACTGGGAAATTATTAGATTGGACATTATGTGGAATTTAGTTATTTAAGTATATTAGTCATGCATAGACAATAATCAGCCTAAGAGAAAGAGATAAAGGCAGAATAATAATAACACGTTCTTCCTTCCCATTGGTTGATATTCCTAGTTCGTGGGTAGAACCTAATTCCAGCTAATTTACGAATCTGAAACCACTGCTGTTTTTCCAACAATGATAGCCAAACATACTACGTGTATGTATCCACACTTCAACGGTGAATCTGGAAAGAAGACCGAACTATCAAGTGAAACAGTGCATAAGGCAGAATGCCCCAGCAGTTAAAATATGCGCAAGGAGAAATCTTACATAATTTTTGATAATGGTGTTTTGAAAAATGTCTACCATTGAGAGTGGTGAACTTTAGTTTATCTGGATGATAAATGTTTTGATGTATTATGTAACATGTAATGAATGCAATGCATATAGCGAATTCAAGTTATTCTTGTGAGAGATGTGTGCACTGTCTTCGCAGTCTATACTATATCTTCCATTCTGAAACTGTTGTATTGGGCCTGTTCCTGCTGAGCCTGGCTTTCCATGTGTCTATGTTCCCCAACACAAATTTTGTTAATAGATACATTTTTGCAGAATATTCAGACAAGCGAATGTTTGCAAAGTTCCACTGACATTAACATAGACACACACAGGCACACAACTTAAATTCATCATAATATACACCAAAGATAACTTTAAAGCTGGCATTGGAAATGTTTGTGTGTCTCCTGTATATAAAGAAATGCACTGAAAAACGTAGACATATATATATAATGCTGATGATGAGAGGTTTTTATAAATCGCATGGTGGCCAAGGAAGTAGGTGTTCTGTGCCTGCATGAAATTAAATATTGGGGTCACTTATAGAAAGTGAAAATATGGATAGTGAAATTAGATGGAAAGCAGATACGTTTTTAAGGATTTATGAAATGTAATGAGGAATTTTTTGGGGGTGCATGTACAGGGTATTCCAAGCTTTGGCAGTAACCATGGAAAAGGCTCGGCTTCCCATAAGGGCCTTCCTAAATGTATCTAAAGTGAAAACTGCTTGAAGGGGTGTACAGAAAAAGAGGGAGTAAAACTGTAGAGGGCCTTGTGACAAAAGCATAAGGCTCTAAACCGAGAGCATTTAGCATCAGAAGGATGTAGGTGAAAAAGGTAGAAAGAGGGGCAGATCCTTCCGCTCAGACAAAGAATTAGGGATTATACCTCATTCTGAATCATTAGTAGCCTATTGAGGAAACAGCCAGGCAGTCCCTCAAAAAGTAAATTGCAGTAACCCACCCTGCATGAACTAGAGTTTTCCTGGAGCAATCTGACAGTAGAGGAAGGATTTTCCTAATCTCTTTCATCATTAAGGGCATGTTGAGGTGTGTGCTATCCATCCATCCATCCATCTATCTATGCATTCAGTCTGTCATACATAAATAACTTTCCATTTTCCTTTTTCGTATTTCTTTAGGGTGAATAGCTGTCCTTATTGTTTAATCTATGAAGAGACATAATGACATCAACACATAAGCAAGCAGTGGAGAGAGGGATAGACTGAGAGAAAACATTAACTCTGCCTTGTGAAAGTCCAGCCAAGTGTAGATTGTGCTAGTGCTGTTGATGGTACTGATGAAGTTAATACTGATGAGGCCTGTGCTAGTGAAGATATGCTGGTGGCATTCATGGAAGAGAAGTTGGCGGTAGTTGACTTGAAGCTGATGAGCTAGTGCTGGTGGAAGAGGTGTTGACTGAGGTGTTGTTAGAAGAGGTTGTGGTAGCAGAGGTGATTCTCTGGAGGAGGTGCTGGTGGAGATCATTCTGCTGTGTGTGTCAATGACTAAGGTTGGGACTAGTTAGGGGCTATGCTTAAGGTTGACTCTTGTGGAGTTGGTTCTGGAGGTTCAGTGGGAATGATGCTTGTGGTTCTGGCCTAGGAAACTCAGGTGCGTGGTGCTGAAATATTTATCCGCTGACCACTCTTTAGACCTAGATGCCCACATAGGAACAGCACACTCCTTGTTCTCATAGCTGTACTGGACTGTAAAAAGCCCTCGTCCCGCCACCCTTGTTTTGACTGAAATATTTAGGCCAGGTGGAGGTGGTGCTTGGAGAATTAGTGGATGGCTGCATGTGGTGCTGAATCTCACGAAGAAGGTACTGCCGGAGGTTCCACAGAAAGGGGTGGCACTACCAAGGCTGTGCCGAGGAAGGTTGCGCTACTAGACGTTGAATAATAATTGAAAATGTGGTTAGTGGAGGCTGGGGTGCTGAGGTGATGGAGGTGGTAATTGAGGTGGGTCTGGTGGAGGTGGTGCATTTGGAGGTGGTGTTGGCGCAGGTCGAAGGGATGCTGGTAGATGCAATGATAGTAGAGGTGATGTTTGTGTAGGTGATGCTGGTGTAGTTGATGTTATCACAAGTAGAGCTGGTGGAAGTACATTTGTGAAAGGATGTTGATGGAGATGGAACTGTTGGAGGTGGTGGTGGCATAGGTGGTGAGGAATGTACCTTGATAGTGGTCTCTGGCAGGTTCAGGGCCGCTGCAAGCTCACACCTCCTGGGCCTGGATACGTAGTTCTCCCGGTAAAACTCCTTCTCCAGCCTGGCGATCTGCTCCCGAGTGAATGCCGTCCGGTACCGGCGCATCTGGTCCGCTGTGCAGCCCATACTGTTCTGTGGTCCACCGTTGCCCTTAGCGGGGTCTCCACCACTCATGGGGCTCCCACCCAGGGACTCCGAGCACTGCCCTGCACACAAGACAAGTAGGGTCAAAGACTGCTCATCACCCTGCCGACTTATACAAGAGAAAAGATCAAGGACCAAAACTGACCCACCCACTGCTTCCGTATCAGTCCCACACACAGACACAAGGAAGAAGGCCACACTCTGCTGCCTTCCCTCAGATGCTGAGACACAGTTGTTTGGTCTTTCTATTCTTTAATCACAGAGCTAAGGCAGCGAGTGCAGACTTAAGTACAACTGTGCCTGAAGTCAAATACCAGTGAATTTGCTCCTACTTGTGAGTCACATCTTCCCTGTGATGTTAATTCTATTTGGGACTTTTCTCATGGCTGTGAATGTCTGAATTTTTCCTCTGCATGTGACTTTGCTTGACATGCCCATCATCATGCACCCAAACATCAGAGATGGAAGGTGTGAATGAAACACCCATTTCTCTACCCAGTGTCATTCACAGATTGACAAGTGAATGGACTAGAGTCCAACCACAAACCCACCTTTGTCCATGCAGCCCTCTCTCAGAGACAGAGAGGGCCAGAGTCCACCACACATCCACCCCCAGGCTGTCCAAGCAGAGAGGGCCAGAGTCCACCACACATCCACCCCCAGGCTGTCCATGCAGCCCATTCACAGAGACAGAGAGGGCCAGAGTCCACCACACATTCACCCTCAGGCTGTCCATGCAGCCCATTCACAGAGACAGGGAGAGACAGAGTCCACCCCACATCCACCTCCAGTCTGTCCATGCAGGGAGGGCCAGAGTCCACCCCAAATCCACCCTCAGGCTGTCCATGCAGAGAGGGCCAGAGGCACCACACATCCACCCCCCCCCGGCTGTCCATGCCGCCCTCTCGCAGAGGCAGGGAGGGCCATAGTCCACCACACATCCACCCTCAGGCTGTCCATGCAGAGAAAGCCAGAGTCCACCCCACATTCACCCCCAGGCTGTCCATGCAGAGAGGGCCAGAGTCCACCACACATCCACCCCCAGGCTGTCCATGCAGAGAGGGCCAGAGTCCACCCCACATCCACCCCCCGGCTGTCCATGCAGCCCATTCACAGAGACAGAGAGGGCCAGAGTCCACCACACATTCACCCTCAGGCTGTCCATGCAGCCCATTCACAGAGACAGAGAGGGCCAGAGTCCACCACACATTCACCCTCAGGCTGTCCATGCAGCCCATTCACAGAGACAGAGAGGGCCAGAGTCCACCACACATTCACCCTCAGGCTGTCCATGCAGCCCATTCACAGAGACAGGGAGAGACAGAGTCCACCCCACATCCACCTCCAGTCTGTCCATGCAGGGAGGGCCAGAGTCCACCCCAAATCCACCCTCAGGCTGTCCATGCAGAGAGGGCCAGAGGCACCACACATCCACCCCCAGGCTGTCCATGCCGCCCTCTCACAGAGGCAGGGAGGGCCAGAGTCCACCACACATCCACCCCCCCGGCTGTCCATGCAGAGAAAGCCAGAGTCCACCCCACATCCACCCCCCGGCTGTCCATGCAGCCCTCTCGCAGAGACAGGAGAGGCTCCGGGCAGGATCTCCCCTCCTCAGTCTACCTGCACAGCCTGCTCGAAGGAAGACAGACCAGACAGCTGGGCCATTCTCAATTCTCGGGTTGTGAATCCAACAGCTATCATGTCCTACATTATGTTCAGCTTCCCTCCTTTTTTATCACCCAAATCTCCTCCCACTTTCCAGCCGCTTGTGTTTTCTTCGCCTGCCAATCCTTCTCTTTCCACTTTCTTCTAAACAACTGCAGCTCCTTTTCTCCTCTTTCACTTCATTCCACTTCCTCTGAACTCCTTTTCTTCCATCCCTTTAATGGACACATCCCTTGCCTTTATCTTTCTTTGTGTGTACTTCATTGGCTTCCTGTTTACTGTCTTTTACTACGCCAACATTCTATTCCACTCCTCTCTTCTCCTCTCATTTTCTTTCCTTCCTCTCCCTCCCCTTCTTTCTTTCCACCTCTCCTGCCCTTCCTACCATTTACATTCCAATCTATATTTCCTTCCCATTTCTTCTTCCTGCCTCTCCCCACCCCTTCCCATCTATCTTTCATTTTTCCTTCTGCCCTCCCTACCATTTACCTTTCCTCTCTCGCTTGCTTCTGTCCTCTATTCTCCTGCATCCTTCATTCCAACCCCTTCCTCCCTCACTTTTTGTCTCCTTATCCCATTACCTTGTCCTCTCCAGTATTACTCTCATATGTACCTCCATCGATTATTACTCCCTTCATTCTCCCTTTTGCAGCCCTTATAATCCACACAGGTCTCTGCGGCGGTTCAAAATGGCCTCATTTAATAATATTAGTCACGACGCTTCGACATCTCTCAGAACCTTCAACTCTGGCTTTCTCGTCTCTTATTATTTATCCGCCCCGGTGATTTGGATTTTCCAATATTTGATGTGTTTACTTTTTGGGTGAAGCTCTGAGACCCTCCTAACCATGTCCCGGCGTTCATTTGCAGCGCACGCGGGCACTTGACCTCTGCCCCCACACCTACACACACACACCTGCCACCTGCTGATGTATGACCCGCCCTGCTGCATGTTCTGTCCTCTCAGAGTACCAGGTCCGCTGAAATCCCCCGACTCCCCCATGCCCTGTCACTCAATTTCCACCTATGGGCACACTGGGGCGAGCATCCAGGGCCCAGAGGTCCAGGTACCCCGTGAGGCCTGGGACCAATGGCTGACCTTGAAATGGCGTCCACGCCTTATTTAATTATGTATTTGTTTATTTGTTCGCAGTGTTTTGCAAAGCGCCTCGTGCAGCGGCGGGCCCACCCCGGGGTGCAGTACTCAGTGGTCTGTGTTAATTCGTTAGAAATACACCCAGGAGCCCTTTTCTAGCCCATGTATCACTGCGAGCGACAGGCAACTATCGCAACGTTTAATACAATTTAACAGTATATGACAATAATACAGCATGGTTTTATTTTTTTAAACGAGGCGTTGATTGTTCATGCCTTATAAATTATGTATGATTTGTTTTGAATGAATTAAATATTTTAAAACCTCCCTTTTTGTTAATGTACTTTTTTTGTTCTTTTATATTTTTTATCGGGTTTTATTTAATGTAGCGATTATTACAATAAAGGACATGTTTGGATACTAAAAGTAGTTGCTTTGCTGTAATCTGCCAACACATCAGACTGTTGCCAATTCGTCATAAATTGTACCAAGGACATGTAATGTAACATCTGTGCAATGTTGCAATAAAAACAAGTTTAAAAAAATCGCGGTTATTTATACATATATGCATTGTGTGCAATTTATGTTTTTATTGTAATGTTTTTATTAAAAACAGTAGTTGTTTATATATAGAAATGCACACATATGTATATTTTGCATATTTGTATTGATATACACATATGTATATATTGTTGAATGTTATTGCACACGTACACATTTATATATAAGATGTATCTTTAACGTGTCCGCTTTTAAGAAGATATATATGTATGCATATATTCTCCCTTACTTCTTTCAAACTATAGAATTATTAGTAAAGCAAATAATGTCCTTATTTTTCCGAAAGTAGGGCCACTTAACCGACTTTCCAGTGGGTACATTTCTCCTGAGCGTTTTTACTATAATATATAAAATGCCTCTCCATTCCGAAGCGCTAGGTTGAGAAGCCTCTGACACTTTTTGGACCTCTTAGGGCACCGTCCCTTTAGCATGTTGCCAATGGTTCTCTTGAGACGTGCTTACAGGCCCCAGATTCTTGCGTTGCCGCTGTTGGGTCCCGGGAAGCTGCTCTTTTAGGGCCGGAAGGGCGCGGCGTGGGCCGCAGAGAAGCGCTTGGAGGCCCGTCTGCTCTCAGCGGTCCAGGTCTGACTGTGTTACAGCTCAGGGGGCGGGATGCCCGAAGCTCCATGGACCACTTCCGAGCTGGCGCCCCCGAGGGGACCCGGAGGTGACAGGTACTTGGGAGGCATCGCTGGGGATTGCCCGGGGCTGATGGGGGATGTGACGGTCTTTAGGGGACCCGTGCTCGGCCACCAGAGGACCCCGTCGCTTCCAGGGCTGGGCTTTGATCTAACAGTGCCCGCACCAGAGTGCCAGGAAGCGGGCAGTTAATGTGCCGCGGGATCCGGGCGAGGAGCGCAATTCCCAAGGCTCTAAAAGTCTCAGTGCAGGCGACGGATACATACAAGACATGTTCTTTAACCACCACCCTCCAATGCCCCTTTGCAAGGGTTTTAAAAAGGCGGGTGTGGCTTTGTTACCGATAACAAAAGCTGAGGTCATTATCAATACGAGAAAAAATGTATTCTGCAAGTCAAACTCGCATTACAATATATTGAATTTCTAAGATGATATACATTGTATATAATAAACGTGAGTATAAAGAGAAACGCATCCGTGCAATGTATCTATCTATCTATCTATCTATCTATCTATCTATGTGTCTATCTATCTATCTATCTATCTATCTACCTATCCATCCATCCATCCATCCATCATCTATCTATCTATCTATCTATCTATCTATCTATCTATCTATCTATCTATCTATCTATCTATCTATCTATCTATCTATCTAGATTCGGTGGCTTCCGCCAAGGAATAGATTCATCGCTTTTATATCCCTTAAACCCATGCTCGCTCAGGGCAGTTGCGTTGCACCGGCCTGCGGTGTGCAGTGCACTACGAGGCAGGAGGGCTATTAATGACATTAGGAGCCCGGTATCTCGTGTACAGGGCTCTCCCCGCACAAGGAACTCCGGGCCCGATGCCATTCATTAAACTAGAACCCCCGGTGTCTGTAGTATAAATACCACCATGGGCCGTTATTGCTATGGTTGCCGGTGCCCCATACACAGAGAGACATTGATGACAATAGGAGGTCGGTGCCCCCTGCAGAGAGGGCATTACTTGGCAGTTGGTGCCTACTACCGTAAATAAAGAAGAGATTAGTGATTCTAGAGATGCACAGCTCTCAGGAACACGGCGAAGGCATTAATTCCTGCTGCCGTTGCCACACACAGGCAATTATTGGCATTATGTGCCCTGCGCACCAAACACACAGAAGGCATTGCTGGTACCAGCTGTGCTGCTCCCCAGTGAGGGAGAGGCCAGTCCTGCCAGCAGCTCCCCGCTTCCCCATACAAGCAGAGAAGATCACAGACAATAACTGCCCTCTGCCTCATACAGAGAACTGGGCATTACTGTCCCTGGCTGCCCAGTTCTCCATGCCCATGGATACGCGTGCCCTGTTTGCATAAAAAGGTTTCCATTCCACGCACACAGGGGCAAAATTGCCATTAGTTGCCCCGTGCACAGGGATTATCTCCCGCACGAAACGCCTCTTATCTGTTTGATGCCCTGCAGAGTGGGTATTGCTGTCTTTAGCTGCCAGGCGTCCCAGTAGGTGGGCAATGCTCCCTTTACCTGCCAATAGCCCACCCATGCAAGGGGTATGGCCGCCCTCAGCTCCCCCGTGAGCGCGTGTCGAGTGGCACGAATGGCCAGTGCCCGTGCATCAAAGGGACATTAACGGCGTTATTGGCCCGTTGCCGGATTTTGGGGCATAGTTGGAAAAAAAAGGTGCTGTCAGTGGTGGGTACCTTTGTTGTGCTGGTAATCGACGCCTCCCGAGGTGCAGTCCGGGGTGCAGCTCACCTCGATCTCTTCATAGAAGTCCGACTCGGTGTCCGAGCTGCTCTGCGGCTCCTTGGCGGCCCCCAGGGGCTCCGAGGCGGGGGCGTGTGGATGCAGCGCGGCTGCCGGCCGGCCACCCTCTGTCATGGTGCCCGGTCCCCCGTCCTCCTCGGCCGCCCTCTCCCGGGCCATCAGGGGGCCGGGTCGGGGGCTCAGGCAGCCCCTGGCGTGCAGCTTGTCCCGGGGCTCCGGGCTCAGCCTGTCCCCGGCCTCCTGGAGCCGCCTGCTGGCCAGGGCACCGAACTGGCCTCCCTCCAGGAAGCGCAGCATGTCCTTCCTGCCGTCCATGGAGAGCGGTGCCGGCTGCGGTGGCGGTGCGGTTCCGGGAGCGGTGCGGGGCAGAGATGGGCTGCGGGTGACCTGCTGCGATGCGCGCGCTCCGCGGTGCAGGGCTGGCTCTGGGAGGGATCTCACCATTGCCCTCTTCTTTCTAAGCTGTCATCCCTTAATGGTGCAATCGTCATCCTCCCAGTGCCACTGGTGACGCCACGCCATTGATCCGCAGGCAGATAAATAGGAGCGTCTGCTGCCCCCAGCAAGATGAAAGGAGCGCAGCGCGAGCTGCTAATGGGCCGGGGTGCTGCTGCGCCTCCCAGGCGCCGCTCTGCTGCTGATGATTCTCAGGGTGCTGCTGTTCTGCTGAATATGATTCTCAGGGTGCTGCTGTTCTGCTGAATATGATTCTCAGGGCGCTGCTGTTGTTGCTGATAGGCCCCCAGTGTGCTGCTGAGGCTGCTGCTAACGGGACAGGGCGCTGCAGTGCTGCTGCTTGTTCTCAGGGTGCCCCTGTTTCTGCTGAAATGTCCCGGTGTGCTGTCCTGGGTGCTGCTATTGGGCCAGGGTGCTGCGGTGGCTGCTGCTATTGGGTCAGGGTGCTGCTGTGGCTGCTGCTATTGGGCCAGGGTGTTGCTGTCCTGCTTATTCCCAGGGTCTTGTTGTTTCTTTTGATGTGTGTAAGTGTGCTGCTGTGACTGCTGCTTGTTCTCAAGGCGCCACGGTTTCTGCTAATACGCCCCGGTGCTGCTTGACCTCGGGTGCCGCTGTCCTGCTGCCAATTCTCAGGTTGTTGCTGTTTTTGCTGATGTGTCTCATGTGTGCTGCTGTGGCTGTCACTAATGGTCCAGGGTGCTGCTGTGGTTAATGCTAATGTGCCAGGGTGCTGTTGCTAGTTTACTAGTGTGTTGCTGTTCTGCTGCTGTTTCTTAGGGTACTTGTCTTTCTGTTGATTTTCCCGGTGTGCTGCCGTGGCTTCTGCTAATGGGCCAGGATGCTCCTGGTAATTCCCAGAGCGCTGCAGTTTCTGCTGACCCCCCCCCCCCCCCCCCTCTGTCTGCTGCTATAGCTGCTGCAAATTGGGCCAGGGACATGCTGTTGTGCTGCTTATTCACAGGGTGCTGCTGTCCCTAGTGTTACTTCTCAGGGTGAATCTGTTGCCGCTGGTGCGCCCCGAGTGTTCAGCTGTGACTGCTGCTAACGGGTCAAATGGTCCCGGATGCTGCTGTGCTGCTGCTTAGTCTCAGGGTGCTGTCGTTTCTGCTAGTATCCCCCGGGCTACCGTGGTTTCTACTAATGGGGGATATAGCTGCCGTGCTGCTGTTTATTCCAAGGGTGCTGCTATGTTAATATTTCCCTACATGCTGCAATGGGTCATAGCAATGGGCCAGGGTGCTGCAGCTGCTGTTATCTCATGGTGACGATGTGCTGCTGCGAAAACCCCTCGGTGCTGCATCCAACAAGCAGGCTGCTGAGTACGCCCAATGCATCCCTGTGGCTGGGACTCAGCCGATGCTGCTAAGGGCTTGAGCTGCTGCAAATGACCATGGCACTCGCGTGACAGCTATTCTTTCATATGGAGCTGCAAAGCTAATGTCCCTGGGGGCTCGTGCTAAGCAGCTGCTGCGGTTACTGCTGGTGACCAGGGTTCTGCTGAGACTCCTGTTCATCCATAGGGCGCTGCCATGCGAAGTGCTTGGGTTTGCTGTGCTGCTCTAGTTTACCCATTGCTGCTGAGAATGGCCAGGTTGCAGTGTGTGCTCATGTAAGTAACCGGTGTATTGCTTTGGTGTCAGCTGACAGCAAAGGCGAAACTGCAGCTACTGCCCATTGTCCTGGAAGCTGCTGTGCTGCTGGCGCTGCTGGTAATTACCTGGATGCTGCTGTGGGGCAACTAGCAGGACCAGGTGCAGTTATGTTACTCCAAATTCGGGTGATGCTGCTGTGACTCCTGGTAAAGGGATTGGGGCGCAAGGGTGTTGCTGCTAAGAGCCCGGGCTGCTGCTTATTTCTCATGGTACCGGCTGCTAGTCCCACAGGTGCTAGTTGCTTTGGGTGCTTCTAGCGTCCATGTTTCTACTAAGGTTTCATGGTGTTACTAATACCCATGGCTACTACTATTAACTCAGTGTGCTGCTAGTGGCTGATGTTGGTGATATTGCTGCAGCTATTAGTTCATCTTTCTGCTCAGTGTGCTACGGGGGGCTCGTGCTGCTGCTAATGAGTGGTGACTGCTTGGGGTAGATCAATTTGTTCGTGTCTCAGTGTGCTGCAGAAGTCTCAGGGTGTTGCTAGTGGCTGATGCTGGGATTGTTGCTGCTGCTATGAGTTCATCTTGATGCTCAGGGTGCTGCTAGTGAGAGTGGTGACTGCTTGGGTTTGGTCAGTTTGTTGTTAGTGGCTCAGTGTGCTGGAGATGTCTCAGGGTGTTGCTAGTGACTGATGCTGGTGATATTGCTGCTGCTATGAGTTCATCTTGATGCGCAGGGTGCTGCTAGTGAGAGTGGTGACTGCTTGGGTTTGACCAGTTTGTTGTTAGTGGCTCAGTGTGCTGCTGCAGAAGTCTCAGGGTGCTGCTAGTGGCTGATGCTGGGATTGTTGCTGCTGCTATGAGTTCATCTTGATGCTCAGGGTGCTGCTAGTGAGAGTGGTGACTGCTTGGGTTTGGTCAGTTTGTTGTTAGTGGCTCAGTGTGCTGGAGATGTCTCAGGGTGTTGCTAGTGACTGATGCTGGTGATATTGCTGCTGCTATGAGTTCATCTTGATGCGCAGGGTGCTGCTAGTGAGAGTGGTGACTGCTTGGGTTTGACCAGTTGGTTGTTAGTGGCTCAGTGTGCTGCAACTTCCCTTTAGTGCCTGAGTCTGCTGGTGGTAGCTCGAGGTGCTGCTTGTGGCTGAAAGTGGTAATTTGACAGTTTTTATTATTAGTTCGGATTGCTGATAGTAGCTCGTTGTTCCTACTGGTGGGGGGCTGCGATTAGCTCAGGTTTCTACTATTAGCTCTAGCTGATATAGCGCCTGCAGATGACGGGGTTTTTTTATGGTTGCTTTTAACCCCCCCTGCCCACTCTTGCTGCTAGTGGCTCTGTTTCCTGCTTGGGGGCGGTTGAATGACAGTGATTTACTGAGGGTGTTTATGTGATTTCTGCTTTCATGGCTTCTAATACCTCAATGTTTGGCCCACAGTGCTGCTACCTGTTAAGAGTCGTGGTGTAGCTGCTGCTTGTGTCTTCCCTTGCTGCTAGTGGTTCCGTGTGAGGCTGGTGGCTCGGGGTGCTGCTAGTGACTGAAATGGTGATGTAGCTATACCCTTAGAGTGGTTCAGTGTGCTGCTGATGGCTCTGTGTGCTAGTGACTCAAGTTGATGGCGTGGATGCCGCTATTAGCTAAGGGCCTACGAGTAGGTAAGTGCGTGGCAGGGACCCAGATTGTGGTTAGTTGCTGTGACTGGCAAAGGGCTGCTGGTTTATTCCCTCCCCCTCCCGGTGGTACTATTAGCTCAGTGTGTTGTGGATGGCCCGTGGGCCTGATAACTGCTGAGATCGGCGTTGGGGCTGCTGCTATGAGCTAAGAATTTGCTAGTGACTGTGTGTCCTGCCAGAGTCCCATGGTGTTGCTAGAGGGTGAGTGCTGTGTTATGCCTACTGTTATTCGTTAAGGTTCTGCCAGTGATGCGTGGTCTTCTGGTGGGCTATGGTGTTGATAGCAGCTGGGAGTGGTGATGTGTCTACTGCTATTAGTTAAGGGTCTGCTAGAGCAGTGTGTGCTGCTGGTGGCCTATGGTGCTGCTAGTTGCTGTGAGGGTGATTTTCCTACTCCTATTAAGAGTCTGCTAGTGCTGTGTGTGCTGCTGGCGGCCTATGCTGTTGCTAGTTGCTGACAGTGGGGAGCTGCCTCCTGCTATTAGTTACTGGTCTGCTAGTGGCGGGTTGTGCGGCCGACAGCCCAGAGTGCTGCTAGTTGCTGAAAGCGGTAGCGGGGCTGTTGCTGTTAGTTAAGGCCTTGTTGGTAGTTTTTGTGCAGTGGATTGCTGGGGGGGGGGGGGGGGGGGGGGGGGCACTAAGAGCCCAGACAGCTGCCGTCAGCAAGGTATCATCAGTCATTCGGGGGCCTCCCCAGCTTTTCGCACCTCAGCTCCAGTGAGGAGAAGGCGGGAGCGGGCGGACACGCTCTCTTTCTGCCCTGAGAGTGAACAAGTGCCCTCGGTGGGACGTGCTCCGGGGCTCCCCCGGGGCCGCATCACTTGTGATGAAGTGGTCTTTTAACTGGTCTGTTACCAGAGGCCCTTCATCAAAAATGAATGAAGAGTGCCCGAGGTGTGAAGACCCTCCCAGCGCCGGCCCTGGGCGCACGGTTTAGTGGGGGCGGTAAAGTGAGCGCACAGGAGGGGCCCACCGAGCTGGGGGCCCGGGTGACGGAGGGAAGGCACCCCGCGAGCACGACCGTCGGTGTGTCCTTTCTCCCTTTCAATGTCTGGTCTTGTCCTCGTGTCCGCAGGTGCTCCTCGGAGGTGCTACCCCTGTGTGTGCCTGACCAACCCCTGCCACGCACAGCCTGGCGGGTACCACCAGCCCAGCTGGGCAAGAACTCGCGTCCTTTCACGAGAAGAAACCCACAGGCGAAGCGACCAGGGCAGAATGTGTACAAGCAATCAACAACCACATCGGAAGGCAGAGTCCAATGGCACAGAGAATGTTATTGTGTTAAGGTGCACTTAGTTTTGGAAACAAGTCCATCCACCCATTCAACCATCCGAACTCACTCATCCATCCATCCGCCCACCCAGCTACTCATCCATCTATCCAGCCACCCATCCACCCACCCAGCCGTCTCATTGGTATAAGGTCATGGTGACGTTATTTTATGTTGTGTATTTTGTAATTGCGGGGTTTACGTTTTTGCTGTGAAACGAGTGTTAAAGCCATAGGCACATGAAATGCATTTACTTATTGAAAAATGAAATTGTTTTTACATATGAATGTGTCTGTGTGCTTGTGCGCATACCTGTGACGCATATTGATGGAAATATTTGATACAGGTATATATATTATATTTGTATTTTCTTTGTGTATCTGTGGTTTTTTTTTTTGCCTTGTTGTAAATGGCTTAGAACTGAAAAGGCGATGATTCATGAACCATATCGGAGCAGACAGAACATTTTTTTTATTTTTTACAAACGAAAATATTACAGAGCCGGTAAACGAGCACGCTTTTCCTGGTATGAAAAAAAATAGATTTTGCTGTGTTGATGGAGGGGAAGTAGTTTTTCAGCTTCACCTTCTGCCTGCTCCGTGGAAATGAAATGTCGGGTCCCGCGGGGGCCTCTCGTCGGCGCTCGTCAGTGCTTCGCGATGGGCCCCCAAACGTCATTCGACGAAAACCCATCTCCTGCAGGCTTCTCCGATGGGTACCCCCCAGTGAGGGCCCGGGGTGGGGGGGGGGGGGCAGTACTGGGTGAGAGGAGAGTAAGGGCGCCTCGGCGCTGGCTACAGCCGGCGACTGCATCCGGTGTGTGACAGTCTACGAGAGAGGGCTGCTTATAAATATACTGCACGTGAGAGCCTTTGTGCGTGGGAGCCCTGATACAAGCGAGGACCCCGGACCCTTTAACTGCTGCTGGGGAGTAACATGCAGCACTTAGGAGGGCTCAGTGACCCTCCCCCCCGCCCAGGGCTCTGGGCCCCGGTGCCACTGCACCTGATGCACAAATGGTCGCAACGCCTCTGAGAGGAGACTACTGATACTTTTGTGGGTGAAAGTAGGTGTGTGAGAGCTAGAGAGGCTGCCTGTGTATGTTAAGACTGCGAGGCAGTGCTACTTACACAAACCTCTGGTGTGAATGGCTGTTCATGTGCGAGAGAGTCTTGCTGATTGGTGTGTCTCGCGTGTTTCAGAGAGAGGCTGTGTGCTCGCGGGTGTGAGAGAGTGCTGCTACTTACAGGTATACCAGAGACTGGGCGTGTGTGAGAGAGAGGTTGTGGGCGCATGTATGAGACCGTGAGGGGTTACTAGTTATAGGTGTATATCGTATCTATTAGAGCCAGGATGTGTGTGAGTGTGTACGTTTGTGTGTGACAGTCTGGTGTGAAAGAGAGGCTCTCTGTGTGAAACTGGGAGGGAGTGCTACTTGTACCTGGTGTATGTGTCGAGAGACCCGGAGTGAATCTGTGAGGGTGTGTGTGTATGTTTGTGTGTGTGCGAGAGAGGGACAGTGTGGTATGAGAGAGAGGTTATCCGCATGAAACCCTCAGAGAGTGCTACTTGTCCCTGGGGCATGTGTGACAGTGTGCATATGGAGGGGTTGCGTGCATGTGGGTGTTTCTGTGTGGGTGCGTGTGGCTTTGTGATTGGAACGCTTCCACCCCTGTGTGGCACAGGGCTGGGCCTGGCACACGTGCCCTCTGTGCCTGAGCTCTCGCAGGCCATCCTGGTTGAGTTCAAGAATTCTCATTTACATTTTACAAGCGAGGGCTGCGTCTGGCACAGGAAGCAGGCACGTCGGCGGTGCCCTCTCCAGAGGTGACTGTCTGATCTTGGCGAGCAGGTCCGACCAGACAAACAGCCATTACCGGGCAACCGCTCAGCCCAACCTCAGTTTAGAGAGGTGGCGTGCATACATCGCCCCCCAACAGCTTCTTTGCGGTGTCATTGCATAGAGCAGTAACTTCTATTCATGCTGCAACACGACACTGAAATGTTAATTCTGTTGACAAACCACTGACTGTAACTAGCAAACATAGCTAACCTAGGTGGAATGCCTAGCTGCAGATAACATGAACAAAACCGGAAGACCAGCCTCCGCGGAGGAGCCGGGCACAAGGGGCTGTAAGTTCAAATCTAAAAGGCACTGACAGCTTTAATGTGCCTCCTCAGCACTTCAAATACCGCCCCACACGAACACCAACAACCTGGGGGCAGTAAACCCACCCAGGCCGTTAACTCTCAGGCAGTACAGATCACACATGCCCCTCACGCGCTGTAGAACACTCCACACACCACAAATCACACACACTGCAGATCACACACATGCCCCTCACGCGCTGTAGAACACACCACAAACCACACACACTGCAGATCATACACATGCCCCATACGTCCTGTAGAACACGCCACACACCACAAATCACACACAGTGCAGATCACATACATGCCCCTCACGTCCTGTAGAACACGCCACTCACCACAAATCACACACAATGCAGATCACACACATGCCCCTCACGTCCTGTAGAACACGCCACACACCACAAATCACACACAGTGCAGATCACACACATGCCCCTCACGTCCTGTAGAACACGCCACACACCACAAATCACACACAGTGCAGATAACACACATGCCCCTCACGTCCTGTAGAACACGCCACACACCACAAATCACACACAGTGCAGATCACACACATGCCCCACACACGCTGAAGAGCACTCTACACACCACAAATCACACACAGTGCAGATCACACACATGCCCCTCACGTCCTGTAGAACACCCCACACACCACAAATCACACACAGTGCAGATCACATACATGCCCCTCACGTCCTGTAGAACACGCCACACACCACAAATCACACAGTGCAGATCACATACATGCCCCTCACGTCCTGTAGAACACGCCATACACCACAAATCACACACAGTGCAGATCACATACATGCCCCTCACGTCCTGTAGAACACTCCACACACCACAAATCACACAAAATGACGATCACATACATGCCCCTCACGTCCTGTAGAACACGCCACACACCACAAATCACACACAGTGCAGATCACATACATGCCCCTCACATCCTGTAGAACACTCCACACACCACAAATCACACACAGTGCAGATCACATACATGCCCCTCACGTCCTGTAGAACACTCCACACACCACAAATCACAGAAAATGAAGATCACATACATGCCCCTCACGTCCTGTAGAACACGCCACACACCACAAATCACACACAGTGCAGATCACACACATGCCCCTCACGTCCTGTAGAACACTCCACACACCACAAATCACACAAAATGCAGATCACACACATGCCCCAAACACGCTGAAGAGCACTCTACACACCACAAATCACACAGTGCAGATCACACACATGCCCCTCACGTCCTGTAGAACACTCCACACACCACAAATCACACAAAATGCAGATCACACACATGCCCTAAACACGCTGAGGAGCACTCTACACACCACAAATCACACAGTGCAGATCACACACATGCCCCTCACGTCCTGTAGAACACTCCACACACCACAAATCACACACAATGCAGATCACACACATGCCCCACACACGCTGAAGAGCACTCTACACACCACAAATCACACACAGTACAGATCACACACATGCCCCTCACGTCCTGTAGAACACGCCACAGACCACAAATCACACACAATTCAGATCACACACATGCCCCTCACGTCCTGTAGAACACGCCACACACCACAAATCACACACAGTACAGATCACACACATGCCCCTCACGTCCTGTAGAACACGCCACACCCCACAAATCACACACAATTCAGATCACACACATGCCCCTCACACGCTGAAGAACACTCTACGCACCACAAACCACACAGTACAGATCACACGCATGCCCCTCACACGCCGAAGAACACTCCATACACCACAAATCACACACAGTGCTGATAAGACACACAGGTACCACTCCTCACGGGTCGAGTTTACAATATGTGCCACAAGCCATCACCACGGCACAGAACGCCTACCACAAAATGTATAGCGTAGAAAACAAACACTACAGCTAACACTATTACGAAAGCACAATCGAATTTGTGCACACATACACAGCACAATAACGACCAGTGAGCACACGCCACATACATACAATGACGCACATTACAGAGATAACTCATAAAACATACATCGCAAGAAAGTTATACGGCAACAGTCATCACAGAGCACACGGATCACCCACAACTCCTGCATCTCAGCTAACACGTGCCACTGAAAGCACAGCACACTATACATGTCATTCATAGTCCGTGAAACCACAGAAGTGCGGTTGAAGCACTATATCAAAGCAGGACATTATTGTTATCACCACATGCACCGCACAGAACACAGGCACTAAAACAGAAAACAGACAACGTGAAGCTTATGGCAGGTAAAGCACGGCGCAAACACACGCATTAGACTCGGGGCTGGATATGTTTCAGACACCAGAAATGACACACATTACACACACAACAAATCACCGTGCAGCTTACACTACAGATGCCACACACTAATACAAATAACAAATATCGTGCTTGCGGAGTTCACCCTCAGCACATATGTAGCACAGATCATATGCAACAAAAATGATACACACACGACCGATCGACTGACCACACAAAAAATAAACAGAACAGCCCTCGCCCGACACCCAAGTGCTCTAAGAGCCACCTTAGTGAACCCTACAAATATCACCGGTCACACCCACCACAAATCACACATATATCAAGCAGGCTAGAACCTTCACACTCAACACAACACAGGTACGGGGATATACCAGGCAGACACTATACACAAGAAACCCCTCCGATACCGTTCGAAGCAGCACCAGCCCGAACCCCTGCCCTCCGCCCGGTTCACGCCCATCCCTGGCTGTGCACGCGCAGC
The DNA here is from genome assembly GCF_964261635.1 of Lissotriton helveticus. Taxonomy (NCBI): domain Eukaryota; kingdom Metazoa; phylum Chordata; class Amphibia; order Caudata; family Salamandridae; genus Lissotriton; species Lissotriton helveticus. Next base: position 855,309,279 of record NC_136071.1, on the reverse strand, counting down.
TCGGACTCTCGGGCACCAGAGAGCCGCGGGTCCATGGGCTATGGAAGGCTGGGCTCTTTCCAATCACGTTTATGTTAGCCCAATAAAAGGCAAGAAAACAAGCCTTGTTTGCACTCAAAATAAGCCTGTCTTCTACCCACCCACGCCGCCTCTTACAACCCTCACTGCTCTAAGGACCTACTTCCGGGGACTCGGACTACTAACTGCAAGTGCAGAGGGAGGGTCAACCTACCTTTGTGGTGCCTTTCTAACTGAGGTTTTTAGTTCTACGTCATGCAAACATCTCATCACTACAGCCATTATATGATGTATTTATTTGTTTTAAATCAACGACTCCACAGAATAAAGAAAATAAATGCGTTCGTGTCCCTTGAAGTTAACTACTACGTGGACAGATGGTGACTGGTTACATCTGAAAGGGGGGGGGGGCGGACGAAGGCGGCGTTTGGAGGTGGGGGTGAATATGTTTTAGTAGCAGTATGAACAAAAAATATACTATTTAAAATAGGTATTTTATTGGCAACATCGCGTACGATTTGGAGAATAAAACACTTTCAATCGCATAGTTTTCAAATAAACAGTTGTTGATAATTAGAGATGCACGAAGGACACTGACAATCGTAAATGAAGACTTTATTAAAATAAAATGAAAGTTATAACCAAACATTATTTCTGTTTATTAACCTAAAGCAGGTTTAGCGTTTTTGGGAGAGGGCTCGAGGGAGGAGGAATGCTTGCCAGGCCATTCAGAGGACTGGCGAGAAAGTGACCTTGAGCCACCCACGTGCAGCATGAACATGAATAAAAAGCGCGACACTTAAATGTGTGCCAACGGAGAAGGCTGGTGCGTGAACCCAGAAAAAGTAACAAAAGTAGCTCAAGATACGACAGTTTCTGTGACAAAGGCTTTTGGCTGATTGCTACAAGACATGATGAGGATTTGAGATATGGTGAGAGACCTAGAAACTGGAGGACTGATCATTCAAAGACCAATAGGCATTTACATGATATGGGGCAAAAAGCGAAATGTCTCGTCGCCAAAATGATATATACTATTATCACATAGCGATGTTCCAATGCTCCTGAAGATGAAAGGCAGAACTGGCCACATCCAGGTCTGCTCTTGAGACCTGAAGGTCATGCAAAAATCGATGCAGCTGGTCTCTGTACCCACTGAGCCGTAGCGCCCAACCTCTAGGCAGCCTGTCCCAAAACATCGCTTGCTACAAATAAGGGTAACTACTAGGACATTTAGAAGAATGTACGCGTTTATGCTAACGTATCAAGATTTATTCTGAATATTTCCACCACCTTTGTCAGACTCCAGCCTTTTGGGCTGGGTCGGGGGTTATATAAAACAGAAACATATACCTATCACCCACTAAAAGCCACAGACCACTCACTCAAAGTGCTTTTGGATACTAGTATTTCGATTGGGAGAGCTTGTAACAGGGAGCGAAAACAACTTTGCCTGCGTGTCAGTTAAATGTAGAAACTCCATTGTTAAGATTTACAAAATCAAAAATACATGAAATGCGTTTCCGTTTGGACACGCCGTCAGATTTGGCTTAGTGTGTCTGTTTCCTTTTTGACTCAGCATATGAAGATGTGGGTGCGTGTACGTGTTGGTGAGTGCACTTGGGGAGAGCGGACTTTGAGGTAGTATTTGAGGGTGTCCTGGGCGCGTGTGTGAGAGTGAAGGAAGAGCGCGGATGCTAGTGAGCACGTGGTGGTAAAACAAAGAAAAGACTAGCAGAGAGAGGGGGTAGAGGATAGAGGGGAGGAGAGTACAAGAGAGAAGGCGCAAAAGAGAGAAAGTGAGAGATCTTAGCAAGAGAGAGGAAGTTAAAAGAGAGGGTCAGTGGGGTGGTGGATATTGATAAAAGGTTTATAAAAGGTTTGAAGAGGGCGGAGATCAATATATACATATATTTATATATATACTCACACATATATATATATATATGTGTGTGTGTGCGTGTGTGTATAGTCTATATGTGTATATAATTATTCATTACATACACATATATATATTACACACACACACACACACATATATATATATATATATAGAGAGAGAGAGAGAGAGAGAGAGACGACGCCATTTTAGTGCTTAATCGTTTAATAGTGGCGCTAATAATTCCTTATAATAGAGATGTCAGTTAATGAGCAAGCAAGAAGGATGTCATCAACTTCCAATTGTGTCGTGTTGAGGAGCATACCACGCTCAACAGCTGGAAGAACAGCAATGGCGTCTTTCTAAATGTTGCTGACAGTGACTAGACTTCGTGATTACCAAGCGCTATCATTCCGGTGTTGACTGAACTTGCAAACCGCCCTGTACAGTGACGATTCAACGGGAACTTTTTAGGCGAAGTAAGAATTGTTTAATGCTGTGTTTACATGCGGCAATGTGCGCGTCCCTGGCCGATTCGAAGCCTTACTTTGCAGTATTGTAAACGCTGCCAGTGTTTTTACACCCAATTATGCGAGTTGCAGGTTTCCACCTTGAACCGCCCTCTTGAAATAAAGTGAGAAACCATCCAGGCTTTTTACAGCGAGCTCCTAAGACTGGTGATCAATAGAAAGTGTAGCTTTCCATAACTTCGAAAAGGTATATTGTCAAAATGAGTTTTTCCTCCTCCGTCGCACCTCAGCGTGCCCTCCCAAGGCATCGAGCCGGGAGCGCCTCACGTCATGATGGACACACGTGGCCGGGGGCGTATCACAGCAGAAGGTGAGACCCGAACCCCTGCGAGGCCTAACATGCTTAACTGATTAATGACTCCATCCACTAATTTCCTAATTATCCCAGTCCTTCCATCGAGACATCCGTTCATCCATTCGTTCTTTCATGCGCTCGCTCACTCGTTTGGCCATTCAGTCTTCGTTTGGCCATCCACCCATCTACCTACCCATGCAGGGTATCCGGGGGCGCCTGGAAACCCTCACGGGTGATAAGCCGCGCCCTACAAATCTCCATAGCATAACATCTACTCACCAACCGTGCAGTCATCCATTCCTCCGCTCATCCATTCATTCATTCACTCCCACCGTGCGAGCCGTCCACAAAGGCTGGGACCTCACCGTTCATTATGGCCGTTCTAGTAACCAGAAGTTACCCGGTTTTGGACTATGTGGCGGTTACTGTAGAGAATTCAAGGAAACCCGACAATTGCAATTACAATTGCCCAACCCAACTCGACTTATTTTCCCTACCTAGGAATGATGAATCGGCAGGTAGCCTACTGCGACCCGCCTGCGCAGGTGCATCAACCCCCTGAGCGGAGTTTGAGGCACTTGTGCTAATAGCGCAAGGAAGCCTCCTCCTTGGTTTTTACTTCACTGCACGGATTGTGGATCCGTTGACGATGCTGTTCGTTTTAACAACGCAGATGGGCACTGCCGGTACCCACAGGGGCCCTTACAGGGCTGTCAGGGCAGATAAGACATCCCGTCCGCGCCGCCAAGGCAGGTGCAGTCCAACACAGCCAGACAGACCTGACTGAAGGCAGCCAGCACTCCGATGACAGCGCGTTTAATAGGAACTCGTGTTTTTCTTTGAGGCACATCTTCTAATCCCTCGGAGACCGAGCTCGGTGCTCGCTAACCCCACTCTCGGGTTATTGGTTCCGGGAAGAAAGCCAAGGCTGCCCACGGCAACTTCCCCGCTTGTCTGGGGAGCGCGGGCGCGATAAGAGGACACACACATTGAAAGCGCGGACCCCGGAGGAATAATGCCGCGTCCGACTGTCTCTCAGGAGTAGAAACATCGCCCCCTGCCACCAAATGTACGCATGACATACCCACACTCGCTCCCCCGCCAAACTTGTCAGACTCGTTTGTACTTCCGGCTTCAAAATAAGAGCAGACATATTTTGTCACTCTATTAGATGGGTACTCACAAGCAATTCCTCCGGGCCAAAGGGTATGGTTTGTGGCATGCCGGAGGGCTGCTTTGATGCCAACAGGGTGCGGGTCGAATGGTGTAAGGTCGGTGTAGGAGAAAGCAAAGCATGTACATAATGTGTGGATTACAAACCGAGCCTGCACATGCTTCTATATACCACCCATGCTCTAACCCCAGGAGCCAAGAATTAAAGACAGAGCATCAACATTTGATGTGAAACTTGAGTAACAGAGAGACACTAATCTAGTGGCTGAATTGCACACTGTAAAAATAGTGGTGTCAATCCCAGGTTCCTCGTTTAACCAAATTGCGTGATTTTAGGCAATTGCTTCATTTCACTTTGCCCCCTTTCTTCATTACCACATATGAGAACACATTGAAATACACGAGTTCGGGATGTGTGCTGTGCAAAACCTTCTCTCCTCTTCCCTTTCATTTAATATTATAGTGGAATACTATAATATTGTTTCAATTATAAAGACATGGTAGGCCACACAGTGGGTGCACCTGACAAATGACTTGCCTCCTGGTTCACTAATGGCATTGTTGTCAAGACAGGGCGGCATCATTGTTTATAAATTCATGTTTGAAAATTACTGTAGAATGTAACAATTTCATAGCGCTATATTAGGTACTTTTATTAAGTTCTAGAACCAGGTGAACAGGCTTTACTGCGGCTAGGCTACCAACAGACAATAGATTACTGCTTCAGGAAGGACAAGTCATCTGCTAAGGGACTGGATGTGTGTATCATTAATCTAGTGTGACCAGATCTGACCATATCATTCTCTTTGTGTTAAATATATATAAATGAATAAATCATATATATATATATATATATATATATATATATATATATATATATATATATATATATCAAGCTCACTATAAATCAATACCAGCACTCACAGGAACAGTTGTATCCCAGATTTTTTGGGACAATAATAAACACGACAAGACGTGTTTCGGCTACCGCCTTTCTCAATAGTGGCCGGCGCCGACATTGAGCAGGCATTAAATGAGATATAAACAGTCAGTCAGTCAAAAAAGCGTTATTATCGGTTAAAAACCATAAAAGCACATATGTACACAATTAGATAAAAAAGCAATTTAGGAAAATGGTATATCAAAATCATAAAGCAGCCTGAGTTCATATGATATTAGAAAAGAGCACAATATTAAAAACATGACAAGGAGCTGTACAAGGTAAAAATGAGATAATCGTACGCAGTCCCTAGGCTATTTGTTTGGAAAGTAGCTACTATATTACAGTGTTTAGTGGACGCACAGAAGCAGCAATTTAATTTTTTTAAATTTTGAGTGTAGCACCTCTTGAGCACCACATAGACAGAAGGAATCTAGCTGTCGCAAACAAAATCAAAGGGGTGGTGTCATATTTGAAGATTCTGAATACCTCCCTATGATCCCTGAGACCCCTAGACTTGTAAACTTGGATGATCCATTTGGCTTTAGCCCTAGAGTAGGAAGGGCAGAAGAGCAGAAAGCAGATCTGTCTCTTCACTACCCTCACACCCTGGGCAAGAACTCGGTGTCTGAGGAGCATTGTACCACTTATGTGTTACAGCCTTTAGAGGCAGAGTTCCATGTCTAAACTGGACATATAATTTCTTAGCCAGTAAGGGCCGGATATCATCCAAACATTTCTCAAAGTAGGGAATAACCTTAATATCCAAGAAGGTATTGGTCAGCCTACCCAAAGCGGAATTCATTAACATGATTTCCGTTCGATATCGCTTGAGTAGCAAACTCATTGATCTCTTGGAAATCAAGACGCAGGATTCCTCAGGGGAGGACCACAAGTCTCCCTTGTCAATTGCGTGGCAGAGCTGTTTGATGTACATCAGACAGGGGATTTTTCCCACACCCACTCTGGACAGAAGGTCCCTTAGGTCCTCCCTGTAGCTTGAGAGCTCAGGGGTGGACCACAGTCGCCTCCAGTACAGCAGGGGACGATTTGAAACAATCTCCTGAATGGGAACCAGACCTAGGTCTAGCCGTAAGGGGGTCAGAGGGGAACTCTTGGGTAGTTTCAGAAGGCGCCTAATAAAGCTGTTCTCAGTATGGGATAGAGGGATGGCACAGAGATGACCCCGCAGGTCTGCACCGTAAAGTGCTCCTCCTCTCACCTGGGCTTTATAAATTTCCACAGGCGGTCCCAGCGGTTTAAAAGTACTCTCATTGTAAACCTTTAGGATACCGCCAGAGGATTGGGCCAGCTTCAGGTTCGCCTTAGCCATGTGAGACCCCCAATCCATTCTATCATTACCCCCAAATAGTCAAAGGTAGACACTAGTTCCAGCCCCCGACCATCCAAATGGGGAAGGGGACAGATGGATGATCTGGCGTTATAAACCATAAACTTAGTTTTGGAGAGGTTAATCTCCAAATTCCTCGTTCCACAATAGGAACAAAACGCCCCCAGTGTTCGCTGAATACCCATAGAAGATTTTGATAACAAAAGGGTATCACTCGCGAACATCAGGGCTGGTATCTTACGGCCTGCTAAAGTAGGTGAATGTAGGTCCCTCGCTCCCATTAGATGTTCATTCAGCCCATTGAGGAAGAGGGAGAAGAGCGTGGGGGCCAACACGCACCCCGGCCTCACTCCCTTTTCCACTGGGAACGGAGCCGAGAGCCCCCCATTCCTCCCGAACCTCACCCTAGCGTAGATACCTTGGTGCATGCGTTTAAATAGGTGACACAGATATGCCGGGACACCCATCTCAAGTAATATTACCCAGAGCTTGTCCCGCTGGACCAGGTCAAATGCGGAACGAAGATCCACAAAGATCAAGTACAAACTACCCGCCCCCAGGGGTACCGTCTTCCAGTATACTAACTGTAATCTAAACAGTTGCTCGATGGTGGAGACCTTCGCTCGAAAGCCCGCTTGCAGGGAAGTTAAGATGTGGTGTTCATCCATCCAGCTCTGCAACCTTGTTAGTAAAAGGCGGGCAAATAATTTCTGGAGGTCATCAATAAGACTAATGGGGCGATAGTTAGCCGGGTCGAGAGGGGAAGCCTTTTTGTGGATGGGTATAATTTCTGCACCTAACCAGGTTTGGGGGATCTCCATACCCTGTAGGATGGCATTGAAGTATAACCAGAGGTACGGAGCCCATACCTTCTGTTCACTCAGGTATAAATCTCCAGGGATCCTGTCTAGACCTGGAGCTTTCCCAGTAGTCAGACTTTTTAGGGCCACCTGGATTTCAAGCAGGGTGCAGGGTGGGCAATCAAGACCCAGAGCATCCGGGTGAGCCAAATCAGGTGTGTTCTTTGGAGGGGCTAGATCTACTATCAATGCGGGGTCGGAGAATGAATAGAGGGGCCTAAAGTGGGCTAGCCAAACCTCTTCACTAAGGTTAGGAGTTATGGCTGACGATCCCTCTGCTGAACCTGATCTAACTAGGTTCCAAAAGGCCCTGTAATCTCTTCCGTCCAGGGCTACTTTTATACATTCCAACCTTGAGGCCTCCCACTCCGACCTAGCATCCGTAGTCATTTTTTTGTAGTTTTGCCTAGCTGTTCTAATACTCGACAGAGACCCTGATTTTACTTCCTTTATAAGGGTATTTTTAGCCGCCATACAATTTTTATTAAACCAGTGTGCCTGATCTTTTACCCGTGGCCTCTTATTATCAATGGTGTAGAAGTAATTGGCTAGAGTAGAGAGGAGCTTATTATGTATGTGTTGTAGATCCTGAAAGTGGGGCAGATCATGATTGGCACCCACAAGGTCAGATGCCTCTGCTAAGGAACAAGCAACAAAGTGATATATCTCGGCTAGTTTATCTGGGGCTAGCGCGACCTTTGCGCACCTAATGCGTCTGCCACCCGCCACTGTAACTAAGTTCAAATCGTTAAGATTCTCCAGTACCCCCAGTTCATTTCGGTGTCCCAGTGTTTTGTTTAATTCTAGTGATAAGAGGTTATGGTCACTATCTACCCTTGGGATAACACTAAAAGCTCTCAGTTGGGCCCAGAAATCCACATTGACCAAGATGCAGTCAATGGTTGTACTTTTCCCTGGTCTATTATAAGTACTTGTGCTAGGTACATCGGGAGGTATTCTACCATTGCAGGCCCTGAGGGAGTGGGTTACTACCAGCTTATTAATCTCAAGGGCCAAAGGCGATATGCGCTTAACCGGGTACATAGTACACTCCGGGATATGCCAATTGGAGTCCTCATCTGCAGTTACAGAGGGGATCCCAGCGAGCGGCTCAAAATGGGAATTAAAGTCACCCCCGATGATTTTGTGAGACGGTGGAGGAAACGAAAGGAGAAGTTCCTCAAGGGCCTCCAATGAGGATAAGCCCAGCTGGAGTGGTGTGGGACGTAAATATATATTAATCACTACCAGCGTAGAACCGTCCAGAAATTTGAGTAAAATACAAAGAATGTTCGGGGAGTGGGAGTCTATTAACTTAACTGAACACCCCAAATGAGTTGCAACCCAGGTACACAACCCCCCCGAAGGTCTTCCCCTAGGTCCCTGGGCTGCCGGTTTATAAAATGTTGCATAGCCCACCCTGGCAGGGGCAGACACTGACCAAGTCTATTGGAACAAACACAAGTCGTGCCCGTCCATCAGCTCTCCCCAATCTGGATTCTCCAGCTTAGACCCTATCCCCGCTACATTCCAGGACCCAATTAACGATCTACGAGTTTCTACTCGAACCGATAAGTCTATGGTAGGTTGAGGCACATAGGGGGGGGGGATTCTATGTGGATATGAATGTCCAACTCCCTACCAGCTCTAATAGGGCTGGTATTTAGGGTTGGTGGGCATGTTAACCCACCATCCACCTTAATCCTAGTGCCCGATTCGGATAGCCCCACCTCGTCACTCACCCCCACCTCCACCTTGCTCCCAGCTAGGTTAGTTCCCATACCATTGGGGCCCAAAGAAGGGGATAGTCAATCCACGTTATTCAAGACACTGTAACTATTAGCTACGGGTATGTTGTATTCAAGATCCTGTCCACCCTGATAAAAATAAGATAGAACAGGCCCACCCAGTGCTTGTACTCGTGAATAAAAGTACCCCAGATGGAGGGTATTAATTGAACCCGAGTTATATGGGCCACCATGGTCCAGGATGTGGTTGACCACTCCTGGATCCCTAAAATTAACGATTACACAGTCTCCATTGATGTCTTTAGGTCTAGTCCCTAACCAACTGACTCTTCGAGCGAATAGAATTTCCCCCTGGCCTGCCCCCATTAGAGGTCTGTGATTGTTCAGCCAGAAGATAATTTTATTCTTCAGCTCAAGAAATGTTTCACCTCGCTCGCCTACCAGCGAGGGCACTCCAGTCAAAACCACTACATACGGAGATGCAACGGGTGGTAGCTGGGGGCAAGGAGGGGTTTTTTGGGATCCCTTCTCAAGATATTTCATGGCGGGATTGTCTAGAACTCTACCCGATTCTGGCCGCTTTTTTTCAGGGGCTTTTCGGATAGAGAGTGAATCACAGGGGATCAGACTGGTTGTATCCGGAAACCCCTTAGATATAGTAGCTGGGCCAGTGTTACTTTTCTGCATATTTAGGGACACCAAATCCTGTGCAGGGTTATCTAAGCGAACGCCTTTGCTTGGATTGTGGCTTTTAGTGGCCGGCTTAGTTGTACCCGATGCCGCTTTCGCGGCGTTATTCTCAATTGTAGTCACTGGCTGTGCACCACTCGTACATTTATTATTTATCGAGGTAACTAGTTTATCAATCCTACAAAACAGAATTTTGAAATGAGAGTTGATAAGCTGTTCCATTTGGGCATGGAAATCAATTAATAGGTGGGTAGCCCAGACGGGGGGTGCTAGAGAGGAAAATGAGGGGCCTGGGACAGGCTGAGGAGGATCGGGTACTGGGGCAATTCTCTTAGCAACTTTTTTAGCAGGTTTCGGCTTCTTGGTTCTGGAACGGACTTTGTGTGACTTTACACCTGCCTGGGGGGCTGGGGACGGAGCAAGGGCGATGGAAACGCTATCATCCGGGGCGATCCGTGTACATGGTAACTCAACGTAGGAGGGCATCAATGTTGACGTTAATTCTGGGGAATTGACTATAGCCAAGGAAAAATCCCCAGTAGACAAAGGGGGGGCATGGCAGGAGTAATTGAGAGTCGTCTTTCAGTGTTTTCTATAGCCGATGCCACCACCCCTAGTGTTTTTTGGAGCATTTTGTCAATAGCTGTTAAACTTGGCAGTGGTTGAGTCATTGCCGCCTTTTGCCTAGTCAAGGGGCGAGAAGTTGAGGGGTTAGATTTGCCCATACTGCTTGACAAGAGTTCTTAGTAATTTATATTTATCAGGCACTCGAACTTAAAATCGGAATTAAATTTAAAAAGAATATAAAACATCTATAAAAGATAATAAGGCCCAGCAACAAATTTCTAGAGGCAGTATACTAGAAACAAAACACTCTAGGGCGTAGCCTTGACTGAGTAAATTAGTTAAAAATACCACAACAATAAGAGGGAGACCCACGCATTCGCTTACAGGAGGGCTAAATGGGGTGGCCCAGCCCTGCCTCCTTCAGCCCCTGACGGCCACAGACGGTCCCGCACTTGTCCCGCGCTTCGCCCAGGCGCAGTCCGCACGCGACCCGCGTTGCGTGGGGCGGGAGAGCTTTAATGCAGGCAAAGCGTCGGTGCTGTGGCGTCAGCAGGCCTGCGCCGGCAGGGAATTCTGGGGGCTGTAGTCCTTGGGAGCCGTTTCCCTCACGGCGGCGCTGCTGAGAAGAAATGCGGCGCTGCTGGCAGGAAATGCCCCGCTCGTATGTCCGTGAGCCTGCTGCTGCTCCAAACACCACAGGAAAGTCGTTCACCTCACGGCAAGAAGAACTGCAAAAAACGTCCGGTAAGCGCGTCCTGCATTGCGTGGGGCGGGAGCGCTTTAAGGCAGGCAAAGCGTCGGTGCTGTGGCGTCAGCACGCCTGCGCCGGCAGGGAATTCTGGGGGCTGTAGTCCTTGGGAGCCGTTTCCCTCATGGTGGCGCTGCTGAGAAGAAATGCGGCGCTGCTGGCAGGAAATGCCCCGCTCGTATGTCCGTGAGCCTGCTGCTGCCCCAAACACTACAGGAAAGCCGTTCACCTCACGGCAAGAAGAGCTGCAAAAAACCTCCAGTAAGCGCGTGAGATATAAACATCAACAGAGGACACCAGACTTGCTTCAGTCCCACGGTGTCGGCCATTTGTAAACATGCATTTTCTTGTTTAACCAAGCATGAAACACAGCCTCATAACATTATAATACTGCTGTGAATGGGCACTCTTTATGTTAAGTTAGCATTGTCAAATAACTGTACAGTCCATTACCATCTATCCCTGAATGGGCCATTCTCGTCTAAATTGCTAATTTCACCCTGAATGGGTAATTGCCCTACAATCTTTGAGCTTCAAAACAATCAGCATGTTGGCACTATATGATGTTATCTCATTAAAACCAACACAATTCAAAATTTAAAAATTCCAGATTCCTCCCCAAAATTCTAAACATCTACAAGTGGGCAGCCATCTCTTCCCCACTGTTAAAACATTGTGGCATTTTTTTTGGGTTGTCGATAATATATCTCGACTCCAATCTGCAAAGTTGTAACTGTCTATCCCCACCTCTCACATTCGGGGGTACATGATTCATACAGAAGAATTTCAACAGGTCCCTGTTGCTCTGATGGAATGCCTCAAAGTGCCGGGCCACCGGATAGGTCACATCTCTATTATTGATGACTCTGAGGTGTTGTAACATACGCACTTTCCTTGGGTGTATTGTGCTTCCAATGTAGAGCAAACCATTCTTCAAATAGGTTCCTGTTGTTTGGATGTAAAAGCGTCAGGAACCTGGTCGCGAAGAGACGCCCACCGCTGTTCAGTGGGTCAGCTGCGGCATCACGCAGATGCTGCAGCACTTGAACGAAGGTGAGTGGGCGCCCTTACAGTGAGGGAACCAGCTCGCAAGCTCTGTTTTGGCAGTCAAAACGTGGGGCAGGCCCCGCCTTGGATTTTGCAAGATTTATTTGTTTTATTGAGAGACTTCAAGCAGCGCACCCACTGGGGAATACAAGGACTGCACTACATCACCCATAAGCCCATGAGGATGGCTATGCCCACAAGGACAGGTGCTGGAAGTTAAAACTGTGCACTCCCGGCAGCGCTTTTAGTCTCCATTAACTGAACCCCACTGAAGTAAGGTCTTTACCTGAAACGCATCACGGACCGCCATCCCGGGGCTTCTTTTTAATGGGTGGGGCCCTCCAAGGCCCCCCAAGCCCCATGGACCGCCACCCCGGGGATTTTATTTATTATTTTGTGGGGGCACATGGCCCACCACAGCCACGGGGACCGCCACCCCTCGGGGCTTGTTTTTTTAAAGTAAAAAGACCTGTGGGGGGCTCGAGCCCCCCCACACACCCTGGGGACTGCCACCTTCCTGGGGCACTAATATTCAAATGTGGGGAGTCCACCACCTCCCTGGGGCTGTGCAAACGTTGGGAGGGGGTCCCCAACGTAGAGGCCAGGCCCCGGGGGATGGGGTTCCTGGGGCCAGAAGTAGCCAAGGAGGGGGGCCACGTGGCCCCATCCATCAAAAAAATAAAAAAATAAAAGAGGCACAGCCCTGGGGGATGGGGTCCAAGGGGCTAATAATAGAGGCCTCAGGAGGGGGCCATGCAGCCCCCTCCTAGTTTTTAAAATAAAAAAAACTTTAAAATGATGTCCTTGCCCCAGGGAATGGGGTCACTGGGGCCAAAATTGGCCTCGGGAGGGTGGGCCACGCAGCCCCCTTCCCTTTTACATTTTTTTTTTTTAAATAAAAAGGGGCAAGGCCCTGGGGGATGGGGTCCCCAGGGCCCAAATAAAGGAAAGAGGAGGGGGCCACACAGCCCCCTCTCTTAAAAAAATAAAAATAAAATAGCAGCATCTCGGCTAGGCCCGCCCCCTCCCTGCAGCACTCAGCAAACGCGCCCCCTGGTGCGTTGTAAGTTGGGGAATTAATTCCCCTTGAATACTGAGGGTCCCTGTGGGCCAACTAGCCCACCAGGTACCTCTAGTATGCGCCAGAGAGCTGCGTTGCAGAAAGGTGTTTAGAGACCACGCCCCTTTTTACACCTCTCTGCAACACAGCTCTGTGGCGCTTACTGGTGGTACCTGGTGGGCTAGTTGGACAACAGGGACCCTCAGGATTCAAGTGGACTTAATCCCCCAACTTAAAATGCGCCACGGGGTGCGTTTGCAGAGTGGTGAAGGGAGGGGGCGGGGCCTGAGGTGACATGTGTGCCATCACGCCTTGTGGCACATTTTAAGTTGGGGAATTAATTCCTCTTTGATCCTGAGGGTCCCTGGGGGCCAACTAGCCCACCAGGTACCTCCATTAAGCGCCACTGTGCTGCATTGCCACAGGTCTGCGTTGCAGAGATCCTTTTTACACCTCTCTGCAACGCAGCTCTGTAGCACTTACTGGAGGTACCTGGTGGGCTAGTTGGACCCCAGGGACCCTCAGGCTTCAAGGTGACTTAATCCCCAACTTACAATGCACCAGGGGGCGCGTTTGCAGAGTGGTGGAGAAATGGGGCATGGCCTTTATCTACCTCTCACCAATCCCACTACATGGGGCTTACTGGAAGTAAAAGGTAGGCTAGTTGGCCCCTAAAGGACCCCCAGCAGTGAAGGGGACATCAATGCCCATCCATGAGCATGCCAGGGAGCGCGTTTGTAGAGTGGTGGGCAAAGTGGACGTGGCCTGGTACAAGTACTTACCAATGCTGCTGTGTGGGACTGACTGGAGGTAATAGTTTGGGAAGTTGGCCCCCCAAGGATGTCCTTGGGGGCCAACTACCCCTCTTGTTACCTCCAGTAAGTCCCACACAGTGGGATTGCTAAGACGTGTTCGGAGGCCATGGGCCCCTTTCTTTCCAACTCTGCAAACGTGCCTCGTGGCAGACTGCAGGATGGTGGATGAAATCTAATTTAGTCCTGAGGGAATTTGGGGGCCAAGAATCCCTCCTCGTACCTCCTGTAAGTCCTACGCAGCAGAATTCCTGAGCGTTGGTTGGACGCCCAGCACCCTTTCTCCACCACTCTGCAAATGTGACTACTAGTTAAAGTAGTATATTTCTGCACCTCTGACTTAGAGGTAGTTTTAATTCCCCAGCCCTATTATGTACTAGGTCCTTACAGAGGAGGTTATGCTAATCATAGGGGTACCCCAACGCATAGTGTTCCCTAGTGTACGTAGGTGTTTTCACTGTATTCTAACTGTCTTTTAGCATAGCACTGGCTCTAGGCCTGGTTAGTCAGAGTCAGTTACCACCAGTACCTGTCTGAAAAAGTTGTGGGCACAGGATGATTTTGCAACAAGGCCTCTCCTGCTCCTCTGCTGGTTCTTTCTGCACATATTTTACTTCTTCCTGCACTTTCTTCGTCTTTGTGGACTTCTGTTGCTTTTTTCTGCATTTCTTTTGCTTCTTTCTGTGTGTTTGTTCTTCTTTCTTCACATGTCCTATCTCTGTATGTCATGAGTGATGTAACATGTGACGTCATCAGCAGTGCATTGCGGAGGCGCGAGTTATAGTTAGCGGAAATAACTATGACGGGGGAATTTCTATGGTTTTGTACGTGTGAAATGTCCAGCTAACTATAACGCCCCTGAAACCTATGTTTTTTTCAGTGAATGTATATATATATATATATATATATATACTGCCGGTCACCAGTTGGTAGTTATAGTTAGGACCTAGTTTCCATAGGGAAAGCATTTTTGACTTGCCTATATCTTTGGTGCCGTTGATGAATCTTCACAAAAAACAAAAAAAAAGTGTCTTAGTAAGTCTTGTTGGGCATGGGAAGTTTAAGAGTCATTCCTAAAGTGGAGGCCGAGAAAAACAAGACTATAAAAAAGTGTCTTTTCACATTTTAATTCCAATAGGACCCATAGTCAAACCTACAGCTCGAACTGCTGGACGGAATTACATCAGATTTGGGAGAAAGGTAGATATTGTTACGCAGATGGAGCTTTTTGTTATTTGATGCAAATCTGTTCAGTAGTTTTTGAGAAATTTAAGAAGAAAAGGTTAGTGATATCTCTGGCCGCAGATATTTCACAGCAATCCACGATTAATTGTGAATGCGTACGCCAACAGGAATACTGTGATTGGCTGGATGCAACCTGAACAGAAAGTTGCGACTGCCATTTTATCAATCGGGAAGGCAGGGATGAAAATTTCTATGAAAGCTAACATAAGGGGTCAGGGTGGAGGTACTCTGACCCCATGTTTGAGAAATGGGGTGTTAGTGACACAAGTTATGTGTCCAAAATTAATTTTTTTCATCCTGTGCGATATTCACAATGACGATGCGACTGACGCAGCAGCCCCGTGTACTGTTGCGGGGACATCGCACCATCGAAGTCATTGTGAATATTGGTGAAAATATCAAATAAAAAAAAATATATATATATATAAAACGGATTTCAACTGGAGAGGGCGGAGAGAGTATTGAGCATGTAGGAGGGGGCGGGGTATTTATACCTACCATAGCGCCTGCATCCTTACAAACACCTCAGACGCTGAAGAAGGCACACATACGCCAAAATGCATTCACCAGGATTGGTGTTTCCTCAATATAGCTGATTTCAAATGGCTCCCCTGCTGTGGCCTTGACTCTTTTTCGGAGGAGGGACTCTACATATTTTCAGCGCGGTGTCCAGTGCCGCGCCTTCGAGGCCCCCGCAGCACCAAGTTGGCCTTAGACTCACTGGTCTCTGCAGCATCCAGGGTACTGGAATCTCTAAGGCCCACCTTCGAAGTTGGGAGGAGATGGAGCGGTGATGCAGTCATTGACGGCACGTTGGGCGAGGCGGATTTCCTACCTTGCCCCTGCTGTAAGGATCCCTACATCTTGAAGGTTGCTGCGGTAAGGGGGCCTGAGAGACCAGTGAACTTGCGGGACACTTTGACTTTGAGGGTTTATTAAATACACCAACCCATACTCTTCTCCACCCCCGCAATGCCTACCAACACAACACACTGCATTCTGGGACCTGTAGGCGCCCGGAAACCGGGCGTCCAGCAGGAGGCATTGGTTAACGGATTTCACCTGGAGAGGGCAGAGAGAGTATTGAGCATGTAGGAGGGGGCGGGGTATTTATACCTACCATAGCGCCTGCATCCTTACAAACACCTCAGGCGCTGAAGAAGGCACACATACGCCGAAATGCATTCGCCAGGATTGGTGTTTCCTCAATAAAGCTGGTTTCAAATGGCTCCCCTGCTGTGGCCTCGACTCTTTTTCGGAGGAGGGACTCTACATATATATATATATGCACACACACACTTGCGAACAATTTGACTTATACACTCACACACCCACTCTGAGATGCACCCACATACTGATGCAGTCACTCCAGACTCACTCAGACACTGACACACCCACTCAGAGACCCACTTAGACACTGACTCACTTACTCACAGACCCATTCAGACACACACACACAGTAACATACACACACAGGAACTCTTGCACCCACTCACATACTCATGGACCCACTCACATACTCATGGATCCACTCACATACTCATGGACCCACTCACATACTCATGGACCCACTCACATACTCATGGACCCACTCACATACTCATGCACCCACTCTGACATTTTGGCATCCAGTCGCAGACACACTCAAAGACTCATTCACCCACTCACCAGGCCCACTCAGACACTCAGGCACCTAGTCATAGACCCACTGAGAGACTCATGCACCCACCCACATACCCACTGAGACAGTCATACACCCACTGACATACCTACTCAGAGACTCATGCACCCAGTCACATACATATTCAGACACTTAAGCACCCAGTGACAGACCCACTCAGAGACTCATGCACTCACTCATATGCCCACTCACAGACTTATGCACCCAGTCAAAGACCCACTCGGTGACTCATACACCCACTCACAGACACATTCAGAGACTTGCTGACCTACTGAGAGACTTGTGCACCTACTCACAGACCCCCTCACACAGACCTATTGTTATTCTCATGTGGTCCCTCACACATCCTCTCAGATACTCATGCACCCACTAAGAGATGTACTGACAGACCCATGTGTTCACTGACAGACCCTGAAAGATACTGAGACACTTACTTACAGACTCACTAAGACCCAGTGAAAGTGGTTTTATTGAAAAATATTTACAGAGAGACAACGTTAAAGAGTATATTAATAAACAACTAGTGGCAAAACCTCGATTTAAATATGTCTATATCTGTGTTTCAGAGTTTCTGAAAAAACACAAGCTATTCATTGTATTTGGCCCAGGGATGTGGTCCCCGGGGCATAATAAGGCTCGGGAAGGGACAGGATGCTCTCCTCTCCTGTTTATTTGTAATTTGGCCATGGTGGCTTTGGGTTACTAGGGCTAATTAAGGATCAGGGGAGGGGGATGCACTCATCCTCCCCTTAATATATATGTTTTGGCCCCAGGGATGTGGTCCCTGGGGTCCGGATGCCAACCCTATGCTGTGCATGGCAAAGTCTGTGCATGGTGTTGGGTTGGCAGCCTGCTGGGGGCTTGGCCACGAGGCCTAGTGGCAGGCCTGGCCCTGGAATCAACGCTGCTGCGCATGGCCAAAGGTTGTGCGCAGTGTGGGGTTGACAGCCTGCGGAGAGTTGGAAACAGGGCCTTGCTGCAACACAGGCCCTGTGGCAAACCCCACACCATGCACGAGCAAAGGCCATGCTTGGTGTGGGGTTGACTGCCTCTGGATAGCTGCCTGTGGGGTGTTGGACGTAGGGCCAGGCTGCAAGCCAGGCCCTGCGGTCAACCCCATGCCACATGCGACAAAAGGCTGTGCACAGAGTGAGGTTGTCTGTCTGCAGGGGTGTTGGTTGCCTACGGGTGGGTGGCCAGTCTCTGATGCCAAGCCCCCCTATGCATGGCCAAAGACTGTGCAGAACGCGGGGTTGGCTCTCTGTGGGAATGTTGCCACCAGGCCTGGCCACTCAACCAAAGGTTAAAGTTACGTCATAGTTAGGTGAATATGTCAGTGACAACATTACTGTTTTAAATGTAAAAAATCATTGAAATTAACTTGTGCCCCCGCCATGATCTGATAATAAACTCACATTTTACATTACTCATGCCATATTCTAATCTCAAATGACATAATTGATGTAATTCATTTTAGTCCTATATATATAATATATATGACTGAAACCATGTCATGAGTATGCAATATGTGAGGTCATAAGCAGTGCATTGTGTGGGCGTAAGTTATAGTTAGCTCAGGTAACTATAACTGCCACATTTCTCTGGTTTTGTAAACTGAAATCTGACCCTAACTATAACGTTCCTGTAACCTTTGTTTTTTTCTGTGAATTTTGTTGGTTTTTTAGAATTCTATTTGCTAACTATAATGTCAATCAATCAATCAGGGGATTTTAAGCTTGCTACTCACCCATGAGGGTCTCAAGGTACTGCAATGTAGGAGAAGGCTTTTCCCCCTGTGCTGGCCCTGCTGATGCACGGGGTTTCAGCGAGGGCGAGGTCGTGGATTGGAGGTATCTTTTGGCTACCTGGAAGGACACTCTCTTGTTGAGGTATTGGGGTCATGGAGAGGGCGGAGTTGAGTACGATGCTGAGGTTTCGGGTGTGGGCCATGGGGGTGGGAGGGATGCAGAGGGCGGTGTGCCACCAGGTGTTGTCCCACGGTGAGGGAGAGGGTCCGAGGACTAGGACTTATGTCTTCTCCGAGTTGAGCTTCAGGCAGCTGCTTCTCATCTAGGATGCAACGTCTTTCATTCTTTCCTGGAAGTTGAGTTTGGTGGGGACGGAGTCCTTGGTGATGTAGAGGATGAGCTGGGTGTCGTCGGCGTAAAAAACTATGGTAATGTCCCTGTAATCTTTGTTTTTTTCAGTGATTTTCTAAGGTTTTTTAAATGCTTATTCTTAACAATAACGTCCCTTTAACCTTTGATTTTTTCAGCGAATTTCTAAGGCTTTTTAACCAGCAGTCGTGTATGCAGAGTGGTGGAGAAAGGGGGCTGGGTCTCCATCAATCTATCAGGAATCCGGCTGTGTAGGACTTACAGGAGGTACCAGGAGGGCTTCTTGGCCCCCAAGGTCCCTCAGGAGTAAAGTGAACTTCATGCCCCAGCCAGTAGTGCCTGCTGATTGGCTGATTGGGGGAAGAAGTACACTTTAGTCTTGAGGCCCTCAGGAGGCAAGGGAACCTCATCCCCCAACTAGTAATGTGACAGGAGGTGTGTTTGCAGAGTGGTAGTGAATGGGGGCTGGCCATCCAGTGACTTGCCATTTTTTTTCTAATTTTGAGGAAGAGGCCCCCTTCATGGACCCTTTTGGAACCCGATAACCCCATTCCCTTGGGCCTGCTGCTTAATATTTTTTTTAAACAAAAAGTTAGGAGGGCCGAGGGGCCTCCCTCCCATGCCATTTCGGCCCCAGGGACCCCAACCCCCAGGCCTGTCCCTTTAAAAAAAAGTTTTTTTTAAAGGGTGGGAGGCCTTGTGGCTCCCGCTTCTGAAGGAAGTGGCCCAATTAGGGCCATCCGGGTCACTCGCGACCACCTCTCAGCCTTCCATACAAATGAAGAGTCGGTCAGACAGTAGAGAATACAAACCAAGTATATTTTATTCAGGTACACTTGAGCGGAGTCCAATCTAACCAGTCTCCTAGGATTGCTGCAGAGGGACTGACTTCAACAAACATAGAGATACATTTTGTATGTTTCTGAAGCAAGAATGTCCCACCCATAATGGAAATCTACTAGCAGCTGCAGCTAAAACAAAAAAGCACAGAAAGATGAGTTCTGACTCTGAGACCTGTCACACGTTATCTTTACGACAAGGTCATTCTGTTTGTGTCTACTGCTAGGCTAGTGGAAGAAAGCCTCTATCTATGGGAAAGGAGTGTGTTAACAAGAACAGTGTAATCATTAGCAGAGCAAGGCCTAACCTTGGGTACATGGGGCTTTCCACAGCCTGCTCCTTGAGAACGGAATACACAGCTCGCGACATGATTCAACATGGCGGCTGGACATAAAATGGTGCAGCGAATGCTAACTTAACAAAAGAACCAAACACAAGCAGGGTAGCAAAACATTTTCATTTCATCAGACCCTCCTTTTAGCGTTCGCTAAACATTTTCAAATTGGGAATGGAAAAGATGTAATATGCAGAGAATGAGAGAAACAAAGGACATCAACACTCAGAACTATCCATATACTCAGTATCGGGAATAGACGTTGCAAGGGATGATGTGGAATCAAAAAAACCCTCGTCTATCTGCATCATGCCGGCAATGTATTTGTGAAACATGATGGCAGCACAAGTGTCAGGAGCTGGATTTTTTGGTTTAGAGGTGAGAACACTTATACAATAAGTGCAACAGGGCGGGAGACAGTGTATGCAAAGACAACATGTGTTGGAATTGAAATGTGTCACTGCCATATTACTCGTGCTTCACATGGTATTATGTTAGGATTTATGTAGCTATCTCATGAATAATTCCTATTGTATATGTATGTAATCAATAAGAGTAGATGTGGTGTGAATTAAAGTTAGCATCTGTGGCGCCATCTTCCCATTAGTAGACGCCATCTTGTATTATAATCAGAACTGCTACTTGATTATTTAAGAGAAATGGGCTCTAGCAGGTTTTGTTTCTTCATGCACAGCTTTGGCTCCTTAAACCAGCAAGTGTTCTCATTAGCGCATGCCTTTCCTGTTAGATAGAGGCCCTCTCCCACCTGTGGGGAGGATAACTAGATAACTAGATGACCTTGGGCAGTAGATAGATTGTGCCCAGCTGAGGAATCGAAACCTATGCTCTGAACCCTATTATATTACGACATTTACCAGTTCTTGTCCATAGTAGGCGGGTCTTTGAGGGCTCCGCAACATACATAATGTAACTTTATGCTTGTTAGAGTCAGTCCCTGGACAGTCATCCCATTGGGCTCGTCAGACTGCACTCCACTGCAGTGTATTTGCCTATAAACCAATTAGTTTGTATTCTCTACTGCGTCATCAACTCTTTATTTCTTGGAAGACAAGAGGAGGTTGTGAGTGACCCCAGCGTTACTAGTTGGGTCACTTCCATCAGTTGGCGCCGGAACAGGGACTCCACCAGGTGACCCATCTCGCCTGTAGTCAGATTGTAGAGGTCGGGGTTGCGTCCGGTCGGATGGGCGGATCGGGGATCCCCACTTGACAGAGCCTGGTTCTCGTGGCTGCCTCCCTGTTTGATCAGGGGGCTCCTCGTCTAGTGGTAATCTCGGCTGGGGTCCTGAAAAGGCAAAACCCTTGGATCTGATCGTTTGGTCCGAAGAGTCGGCAGTGGAGAATAATCTTGTTTGACCTGTGTGCACCAGGTGAGTTTCTTTTGATTCTTGGAAAATATGGCGCCATCTTGGTGGGTCTGCGGACCCTAGCGATACGGAGAGTTTTTGAACGTTCTGCCAGGCTACTTGTTGAATTTGGCTTATTCTTGAAAAGGCGTGGGGCTAGAGCCTATCTTGTCTTGGTACAGTCTGCGGACTGTCTGGTCTTGGTACTGTCGGTGGACTGACTTGTTTTGGTGAAGTCAGTGGACTGCTCTTAAAGGTTCCTTGTCTGTTTGTGTTTTATTTGTGTGTGAGTGTGTATTGGTTGTATGAATTACGGATGATGTGGGGGAGGGGAAATGTGTTTGCGGATCAGATAGCTAAAAAGACGGCCAGGTCGAAGATGAAGACAATGTTTGTGGCAGGTCTAGCTAGATGGGTACCAGAAATTTCCATGTTTGAGGATATATAGGATAGTGTCAAGGAAATACAGAGTGAGGCAACAATTGAGGAGTTGGCAGTGTGGCAGGAGAGCACAGGACATTTAGATGACAAGGAGTGCTGGACTGATAAGTCCAAGAAGCAAAGACGGATGTTACCAGATGCATATGTATTCCCTGTAGTTACAATGGCACATGGTCCAGCCCATCTTAGTGCCAAGGGAATATGCAAACTATTGGATCCTGCGTGGCGAAACGACAATATCCCAAAAGTTGCTGCTCATTTAGTAAAATACTGTATGGTTTGTTTGAAGCATAATCCAAGAAAAGGTACCCCCACACCTCCTTGTAATTCTGCGCTACCTTTCTTCCCTTTTGAGGTTCTTCAGATGGATTATATCGAAATGGAACGAGTCAACAATTTGAAATATGTACTAGTGGTTGTCTGTGCATTTAGCAAATGGATTGAGGCTTACCCTACTAAAGAGAAACCAGCCATAGCGACAGCAAAGGCTCATATTAAAGAGTTCTTACCGTGCTTCGGCTTGCCCCGTTTGATTTGGAGTGACAATGGAAGTCATTTTAATTCAAGGGTAATCCCGTTGGTGTGCAATGGTCTGCACATCAAGCAGAAATTTCATTCAGCAAATCATCCCCAGTCAGCAGGTTTGGTTGAGAAGTACAATGGTACTCTCAAACTGAAGTTGGCAAAGATCAAGGAGAGTACTGGACTGCAATACCAGATGCATTACCTCTTGCCCTACTAACCACTAAAGTGACAGCTGATTCTAGGGCAGGGTTATCTCCTTATGAGGTGGTCTTTGGCCATCCTGCAAATGTGTGGCATTCCTAGACCTAAACGCTTTTCAGAAATTGATTATCCTTTGCTTGTAGATTATCTGTATGAATTGACTAAAAGTTTGCATTCTATTCACCAACAGATACATGAAGCTTTGCCTTCAGAGCCTAGGGGGCTTGGGCACACCAATGCAGCCGGGTGATTTTATTCTAGTAAAGAATTACCAGAGATGAGAATGTCAGGAGCCGAGATGGAAGGGACCCTTCCAGCTCCTCATTGCACCGAGGACGCCAATAAAAGTTGACGGCCGGAAGAATTGGATTCATTCATTACATTGTCTGCAAGTCCCACTACCTCTCCCTTAGTACAAGTGGGTTTCCGCAGGCATAGGGGACCACGAGACAGAGAAGGTTCCAGATCTTGTTCCTTTTTCAGACTCCTAGCTGACTTGGGCGCAGATGGAGGATGAGAATGATGCAGCATTGATTGCGGCAGTCCCCCCAGAAATAAGGGCTGCCCAGGCCTCCTCTTCATCTGGTCCACAGGAGCCTGAGTCTAAGTCCCTGACCCCTTCTGAATTTCAGATTCTTTTCTGTGATGAGTCAGTGCCTGGAGTAGCAAGGTACAATTTGCGTCCTCTGTGAAAGGACAGTGCACCAAAAGGAAAGTGAGTGTATCAGGGATGGACTTCATGGATAAGATTAGTGAAAGTGCCCCTTGTTTATGCTTTTCATATTAGATTAGGGATTAGAGGATTAGTGTACTGCCAGTGACGCAGGACAGGATACGTTGAGGGTGTTTTTCCAAGGAGGGAGAGTGCCCTATCCTGACAACAGTGAACATTTGCAGATGGGCTTCAACAGTGTAGCTCCACCGTGAAGTGCTCAATAGCACCACAGAGGGATGGACAATAGAAGCCTGTCAGGGAGGCTTGTGACGGACCCTGATCTTTTTGACATTTTCCTTTTTTTTTTCCTTTTTGTCCCTACATGACCTCTTTCACTGGTGATTCTATTAGCAGTTTTATAGTGAATATGTATCTGTTTGGTCGTCCCATTGCTGGAGATGAACAGCCTTTTGCTGCCCTGCGACTGGGGCAGATAGGTTTTGGTTGGTTTTCCGAAAGTAGATGTTCTCTGTAGTTTCTATATTGCTGTTCTTATTGATGGGAGGAGGGATGTTCCGGGTATTGGAGTGTTATGATAATACCACATCGTGTGCCCTATATCAGATTGTTCCTTCAGATCGTACCAAGAGAGTGATGCAAAGTAATGTCTTCTCGGACATGCACAGGAAATTTTTTCGGAGAGAGCACAGCTTGTTATCCCAGTGATTTTGTTACAAGTCTATGGATTGTCATTAGTGAATTATACATACATTCGTCCACCCCATTTCGTAGAAGTAAAAGGCGAATTTGGTATGGGATATCCTGGCCCCTGCTTGTACTATAGGGAGCCGCGTGGGACAGGGTACCCAGGTTGTACCCCTAATATGTATTGTAATAATTTGTATATGGAAAGGCAAACTATCACTTTAACAGTTTGGCACTATCAAGATTTGACAGTTACTCGAGAGGCAGGCTACTATCCAGCATGCTCCCCGATAATAAATAGTACTGACACTTATTTGTATGTAAATTGTTCTGGACTAATATTGTTTAAGAATACAATATCGCTGGTAAGGAAAGATGATTCGAGTAAAAAGGGAATGAATATCAGATATGCTCTGGTACATTATCAAGACCCGCTTTATGCACACCAAGGTTTCTATTTTTTGTCTAATGGTACATACTCCAATACCTACAATGGCACTGAAGATGTGGCTTTGGGGATGGTGTTACCTCTAGGAGTAAGTATAGTAAAACAAATACAAGATGGGTCAAAAGAAAGCTGACCAAATAATGTTGTGAGGGTGTCACAGATTTAGAGGGTAACAATTATAGCAATGGTACCACCTTTGGATATATACTTTCCTCCATTATTACGTTTGGTGGTACCCCCATGGCCAGGGGTGAAATGGCTTGAGAATATTTTGGGTGTAAGTTGCAAATATTGTCTAACTCCACAGTAGCAGCTTTACATGACATCACCACTCAGTTAGAAAGCATGTGCATATACTCTGAGTAAACAAGATATGCAGTTGATTTTATCTTAGCTAAGCGTGGTGGTGCATGCACAATAATAAGATAACAGTGTGTAGTCGGTAGTACAAACATGGAAAGGAAAATCACTCAACATATTTTAGATATCCTGGAAAATGTATGAGGTTTGGAGAGTGGTAACATGAGTTGGTCCTTGTTCGGTGGGTGGGGTTGGATTCTAGAAAAGGTGTTATATTTCATTGTATTTCTGATTTATTGCTGTGTCTTGATTCAGTGGTTTCCTTTATGTTGTTCGTATTGTACTACTTATCTCTCTCCTAAAAAGATCTCAGTTCACGATACTAATGTGACAATAATGTTTCAAAAGGAGCTCGATACCCTTATGCAAATTGACAAAGGTGTTTTTGGTTCACACTTCCCTTGCAGGTTCTGCTCCTGATATTAAGTGTACTAATGATGTTTAGTGTTATTGTCCCTATGCCTTCTGCTCAGTGGCATTCCAGATGATATTTTTGGTCATCAACAATCCAATACCCATTATTCTTTTGCATGTTTGTTATACCTCTTTATATCCATATATAGTTTGTCATTGCTTATGCTTCAATATCTCCCCTCCTGTACAGTAGTAAAGACCGTAACCTGATAGCACAAATAAAGTTAGTTAATAAATGCTAAATGGAGGGTCTGTTGGAATTGAAATGTGTCACTGCCATATTACTCGTGCTTCACATAGTATTATGTTAGCATTTATGTAGCTATCTCATGAATAATTCCTATTGTATATGCATCCAATCAATAAGAGTAGATGTGGTGCGAATTAAAGTTAGCATCTGTGCCGTCATTTTCCCATTAGTAGACACCATCTTGTATTATAATCGAAACTGCTACTTGATTGTTTACGAGAATGGTCTTTGGTAGGTTTCATTTCTTCATGCTCAGCTTTGGCTCCTTGAGCTAGCAAGTGTTCTCATTAGCGCATGTCTTTCCCGTTAGAGGCCCTCTCCCACCTGTCTGGTGGGGAGGATAACTAGACAACCTTGGGCAGTAGATAGTTTGTGCCCGGCTGAGGAATCAAAAGCTATGCTCTGTACCCCCATTGTTTCACGACATTTACCAGTACTTTTCCATAGTAGGCGGGTCTTTGAGGTCTCCACAACATACATAATGTAACTTTATGCCTGTTATAGTAAGTCCGTCGACAGTCATCCCATTGGGCTGGTCAGACTGGACTCCACTGCAGTGTATTTGCTAATAAACCAGATAGTTTGTATTCTCTACTGCGTCACCGACTCTTCATTTCTTGTAAGGCACGAGGAGGTCGTGAGTGACCCGAGTGTCCCTAGTTGGGTCACTTCCTTCACATGTGAAGAAAATACCGCAATCACAGCTATACCATTTTCTTGGTGTATGTCCGATGAGAGTCTATGCAACTTCTGTATGGCAGCATACACAATGGTGGTGTGGTCAGTTATGTATACAAAATAGCTACTGCCAATGATACGACAGGCCTCACACCTATCTACAAGTATAACGTCTAACACCATCTGTTTCTGCAAGGTAACTAACCGTATAGCCTGAAGCTCAGCAGTGATGTTTGTCAATATACCAGATGTTGTATTAATAACCCCTTCAACAACCCTTGTTAACTGACAATTGTTAAGGCTATTGGACATGTGGCCCCAAAAAGACATGATACCCTTCATGGCATCCTCAAACTGTTATAAGGTGGTATCTGGTTGATCTATATTTTTTATGTCAATAACCATTCTGACTAGGGCAAGTATACACTCCTACGCTGTAGCTGATAATCTTAATGGTAATTGGACGGTGCTATATATACAGGGGTAAGTAGAAAAGAGAGATAACACCTGCCCTACCACCCCCTCGGGAGCCAGACATAAGCTTGGGATCCACAGACAAAATAGACATTAGGGGGTGGGATTAAGAGTAGACTATGGGTCGTTCTCAATCTGTATGTGGAATTGCATCAGCTCTCCCCCACCTTCATCCTCCCTGTCCCCTGGGAAGGAAGTAACCCGAAATGTGCCACCTGGGTCACTAGCAACCACCTCTTTGCCTTCCCAGAAATGAAGAGTTGAGAAGACAGTAGAGAATACAAACCAAGCAATTTTATTAGGAGTGCGCTGCAGCGGAGTCTGGTCTTGTCAGCCTCATGGGATAGCTGCAGAGGGACTGACTCCCCCCAACACAAAATCAGATATTATACATTCCCTATTCTAACAGAACATGCCCAAACTGGAAAATTCCAGCTAAGGCTATGGTGAACAAAGGCAGCAAAGAAGGATGAGCCATGGTGCAGGACTGGGTACATGCTATCTCGACCCAAAGGCTGTTCGGCCAGTGCCTACCATTCTAAAATGTCGCTACGGGTCTATCTAACAATAAGTGTATGCAACAATAGTTAATACATTCAATAGTGCAGCAAAGCTTCAACCTTGGGAAATACAAACTGGAGGCGCAGGGGCAGCCTTTCTGCTGAGGCAAGCATTATGAGACAGAAGCTTGATCTCAGTTACAGAACAAGATGGTGCCAATAAAGATGGCGCCATGAATGCTAACTGAACACGGAATAGAGTTTGAGCATAGCAAAGGGAATATTTCAATTCTGTGAATTACAGAAATAACATTTCAAATCTAACTCCTGGACACAGAAACTAGCTGTTGTGTTGACCACTGGCACTGGTATTGGCTGGTCCTCAGTAACATTACAAGCCTGGAAGTATTGGAAATACTCAGAGTGTTAAACCCTTGGAAATCAGCCATTTCCATTTGAAACCAGGTTGCGTTCTTCATTCTTTTGTATGCGTTCATACAGTACTTTAAAAACAATTTACCAAACGCCTCTTGTCCTGTCGGACCTACAGGGGGAACCCTGTGATGGAAATGTAAATTCTGTACAACAGTGCGAGAATCAGTAGGTGTCCTATCAAAAGTATAGAATTAGGGATGGAGACGCACCATAATGAGCAATTCAAACCAACAATTGCAACTACTGATGTATGACAGTGGCATGGGCAACAAATGATCACTTTTATGAGTCACTGAGGGAAGCAATCCACACATCCAGCAATTAGTTGTATTAGACACCTAATGAGCCTGATGCAACATTTGTATAAATACATTATCTGTATAAGACTTTCTGGGCTCTCCTTTGTGAGGGGCCAAAGTAACAAACGTGTTCAGGGGGAATGGCTGTTGGACCAACCAAGGAAAGCACAGGATGCTTCTTCTCTAGAAACCAAGATATTCCCAAGTATTGCTACTAGGGCAATCCCAACTATTAATGCAAAAACGATTTTACTCCTTGTTGATCAACCCCGTTCTGAACGCGTGGTGCAGATGTCTGTTCCCCCTCAGTAATAAGCCGACCAAATGGATACATTATGAAGCAAAAAGGGGAATGCAGTAAAAGTAATAACAAAGGCGATTGTCCCCAGTGTCCGTCTGAGCCTCACTGGTACAGGCTCCTATTGTTCATCAATGTTGGCGCTCTTCAGCACTGGCGGTGGAGCTGCTCAGTCCTAGCTCTCAAAAAATCCCACGTCGCACAGGATAATGTACCCCCTCCAAGAGCGCACGCTCAATCTATCCTGTCCAATGTCAGAACAATGCATCAATCTCGCCTCACCCCAAACTAACACCCTTGGTGCTTATGACAAAGTACACCCTGATGTGTACAGTCCATCTCTAACTAGTCTGACTTCTCCTTTGGTGCACCATTCTTTAACCAAGGGTGCAAATTGTACCTGGTGACTCCAGGCACAGTGGGGTCAACAAAGAGGGGCTCTTTAATGGTTTTGATCTCAAGAGGGACCCCTGCATTTGGTATATCATCATTCTCAGCTTCAGTTTGGGTCCATACAGGCTGCGCATCACTGAAGGGGACGAACTGAGGTATCTATTCTCCCTCAGCATCCCCAATACCCTCCCTCACCCTTTGGTCACAGGGTAAGGGCAAGGGTACTCAGCGGCAGTGCCTGGAATGTATCCAATTCTTTCGGTCAGTGACTTTCACTGCGGTCCTGGTAGCGAGGAGCACCTGCTCGGGCCCCTACCACCGGGGCTCCAAGCACTTCTTCTGCTGAAAATTTCGGAGTAACACACAGTCCCCTGGTT
Organism: Lissotriton helveticus; assembly: GCF_964261635.1. Classification (NCBI taxonomy): domain Eukaryota; kingdom Metazoa; phylum Chordata; class Amphibia; order Caudata; family Salamandridae; genus Lissotriton; species Lissotriton helveticus. The sequence goes on along the minus strand of NC_136071.1, from coordinate 855,280,525 downwards.
TTATGTTATGACCAAGCCCCTCTGGTATAAGCAGCAGCGATTCCTTTATCTGTTGGTGAATAGAACGCACATTTTCAGTTAACTGGTACAGGTAATCGGGCAATAAAGTGTACTCAATCTCTGAATACCGACGCGGGCGCTACTCAATCTCTGAATACCGACGCGGGCGCGGGACACCCCAGACATTTGCTGGGCATCCGAACACGACCTCGTAGGGTGACAATCCTGTCCTAGAATTTGCTGTTGTACTTATGGACAAAAGAGTTAATGGTAAAGCATCTGGTCACTGCCACCCCGTGGTCTCCTGAATCTTTGCCAATTTCAGTTTGAGAGTACCGTTGTACTTCCCAACCAAACCTGCTGACTGCGGGTGATTCGCAGCATGAAACGTCTGTCTACTGTGTAGTGCCTCACAAACTAACTGTATAACCTTGGCATTGAAATGACTTCCGTTATCACTCCAGATCAAACGGGGCAAGCTGAAGCGAGGAAAGAACTCTTTCAGTAGCATCTTTGCATTCACAATGGCTATATTCTCTTTAGTGGCGTGGGCCTCAGCCCATTTACTGAATGCACAGAAAACCACCAACACGTACTTCAAATTATTGACCCGTCGATTTCAATAAAGTCCATTTAAAGGACATCAAAAGGGAAAGTGGGAGGTGCAAAATTACCGGGTAGTTTAGGGGTACCTTTGCCAGGATTGTGCATCATGCACACCATGCAGTATTTTACTAAATGTGTAGGTATCTTTGAAATGTTGTCATTCTGCCATACAGGGTCTAACAACTTGCAAATACCCTTAGCGCTGATATGAGCTGGTCCGTGAGCCATAGCGACTACAGGAAGAACATAGGCTTCTGGCAACATCCATCTCTGCTTCCCTGACTTGTCAATCCAACATCTATCATCATTAAAACTTGCTGTACTTTCTTGCCACACTGCTAATTCCTCCACCGTGGCCTCACTCTGCATCTCCTTCACGTTTTCATGAGTATCCTCAAACATGGAGAACTCAGGCACCCACCTGACCTACTACAAACATTGTTTTCATCTTTGTTTGGGCTGTTTCCTTACCTGTCTGATCTGCAAAAGCGTTCCCCTTACCCACATCATCAGTAATTTTCTTATGGGCACTGCTCTTCACTATGGCCAATTTCTTAGGGGGTGTCAAGGCGGACAGAAGCTTATGTATAAGAGGACCGTGCTGAATGCATGTCCCGTGGGAAGCAAGGAACCCTTTCTCTGCCCAGAGCCGCTGAAAATTATGGGCGACCCCGAAGGCGTACTGCCTGTCAGTATAAATATTAACAACCAGTCCCTCGCTCAATTCACAAGCTCGAATAGGGGCGACTAACTCAGCTGCCTGGGTGGGCTGATAAGGAACTTGTGATGTCTCAACTACCGTACGCAGCGTAGTAATTGCGTATGCTGCAGTGGTGGTGCCATCTGGTAATTTGAAAAAAGAGCCTTCAACATATAGTTTCTCTTGGGGGTCAGATAAGGGAACATCAGTCAGGCCCACTGTTCCCAATAACCTGTGCGCCCACGCGCATGTGCATTGAAGGCACCCCTATCACGCACTGCTCATTATTTAGAGCACACATCCTGAGACTGTTCGCGCCGCCGCTTTTAAATGCGAGCAGCGCGAAAGCCATTCATTTTCTGTTTGCTGGAGACAAGAAGAACACGTTAGAGTGGCAGATAAGTGGGTTTTGGGAGGGCGTGCGTTCACCTGCAAATGGCCCTTGCACTTGCTGCATTCCTTTCCTTACAGTGCACCGCTGTGGGGCTGATTGTGGGCCATTGAGTAAGTATTCATGTTAATTGCAGCCCGTGTGCGCTTCAATTAATAAGAATACTACCTCAAAGGTCCACAATCAGCCCCGCAGCTGTGCACTGTTAAGAAAAGAAAAACAGAGTTTCAAATACGACGTGTGCTTTAGCACATGCCGTGTTTGACACTGTGCTTTTCTTTTCTTAATTGTGCACAGCTGCGGGATTGATTGTGGGCTATGTATTCATGTTAATTGCAGCCCCGTGTGCGCAGCAATTAATATGAATACTAACTCAAAGGCCCACAATCTGCCCCGCAGCTGTGCACAGTTAAGAAAAGAAAAAAACAGGGTTTCAAACACTACGTCTGCTCGTGTTTGACACTGTGCTTTTCTTTTCTTAAATGTGCACAGCTGCGGGGCTGATTGTGGGCCATTGAATAAATATTCATGTTAATTGCAGCCCGTGTGCATCTTCCACCACATTTTGGTTTGAGGAAATCCAACTAACCCATAAGAGGACAAGTAACTCGGCGACCCTGCACTCGGGGCCTCCGGCTGGGCTGCAGCCTCCAGCCAGACTAAGGGGTAGATTAGGATCGCGGTTTTCCCGCATCCTCCGGGCCGGTGGAAGCCACCGCCGGCCCGGAGGATGCGGGAAAACCGCTGCGGAGCCTCAAAAGACCCACCGCCATATTAGGATGGCGGTGGGTCTTGAAATCTGTCCGCAGCTTTTCCGCCGCGGTCGCCTTCCGACCGCGGCGGAAAAGCTCTAACATGGCTGGCGGTGTCTATCAGACACCGCCAGCCATATTAGGATGGAGGAAATGATATGCTTTGCCACGGCGGCTTTTCCGCAGTGGAAAAGCATACGGACATTCACTTCGGGGGCCCGTTGCGGGCCCCCTTGGTGAAGGGGGGCTGGGGGGTGCACATGGGGGGTACCTATGGTACCCCCCTGCATTTGCGTGCACAAAGCAGCAGGCACCGCGCGGTGCCTGCCGCTTTGTGCACGCAAATGCAATGCATGGATTTCTAACATTGCGGCGGGTGCAGCTTGAAGCTGCACCCGGCGCAATGTTAAAGATAGAGGATGTGACCGCCACCCTGGCGGTCACATCCTAATCTGAACGGAGGGAACGCCGCAGCCCATGCGGACGTTCCTTCCTCCTCTGGGGTCGCACATGGACTCAAGTCCGTCCGCGATCCTAATCTACCCCTAAATTACCATACAAACAATTACCTGGAGAAGGCATTCATCCCTGCAAACCCTATGATGCGTAGAGGGTTTAAACATTTACGACACATATTTTTTTGTTCAAGACAAGATTGGTTAAACTAAATTAAAAGAATTCCAGGAACAGATGTGGCCATCTTCAGAACATCGGACAACAATACATTTTGACCTCAGTGAGGAGGGGACCCTGCTGGCACGTCTGTCCTAGAGTGAAGTGAAGCCCTACCCCCAGACACAAACAAGGGGTTATAATTCAATCCCTCCCACAACCTCACAGAAGCTGTGGCATCTACAGCACTATTAGCAGCCATACAAAGAAGGGGAAAGACTGACAACTCTGGCATGCTTCGCACCCCGCCACCCGTCAAAGTTATTTTTGCGATCCCATCAGCTGCACATACAGCTTGAAAAATGCCTTTGAAAAGACCTCACCTGCACCCATCACGGCACACCCCAGGACCTACAGTGGCAGGGAGACAGAGTGGCTACAATGGCCTCACCAGTAGGAAAGAGGATTGGAGCCGGTTTCTGTGACCAGCTAGGTATTTGCCCTCAAGTAAGGGTGGGAGGAATGTGCTTCTAACCTCGTGGAGATAGTTGCACCCGCCCAGAAAGAAGCATGCACACTAAATGACATCAGTTCACCTATGTGCTTTTTTAACCACACTGCACTAGCACACAGATTATCCTCCCATGTGATTTCCAGCCACGCCCAACCTCTGTTCCGGCGGTGCCTAAACAGGGCCAAGGGAAGCCTTGTCAATGGTCCTCCTCCCAAGGTCAACCCATCAGTAGATGCCAGAGAGACCAGCATCTCTGGAGTACAAGGAGACACTAGTCAAATGACCATTACCATTCAAAAAATACATTACATGCTTACTAGATCCCATCATACAGTATCCACGAGGTCAATGACAGGAGGACTTTATTTTCCCAGGTGGGCCAAACAAAGGGTCATGGCACTAGCCATCAAAATAGGGGTAGAAAAAATAACTTGGATTTACTAGGTATTCAAAAAAATGATGCTCTGGAACCTTTGAATAGTAAGGAGATGCCCCTTTTGTATTTTGTGTGGGTCAAGCAGATTAATAAAGCATTTGCAATGCAATAGGTCTTGTATTTCCGAGAGTTTCAGCTATGGGCATTGTAAAATGACAATGCCTTTTATTTATTTTTTAAAAGTCAACACATAAATAAAAGGCATTGTCATTTACAATACCAGTAGCTCGAACTCGTCATAAATGCGTGACCTATTGCATTGCAAATTCTTGTTTTATAATGTTTTTCCTAGCCTGCTGGAGTCGTGCGGGAGTCACATCGGCCCCTGTACTCCTGTGGGGCTAAAAATGTTTCAGGATTTGGCCCCAGGGGGTTCTCTCTGATATAAAATACTGTATATAATATATTTGTGTTAATATTCAGAAATTTGCACACGTACAAGAAGTAATACTTTTAGAATGTCGGAGTTTTCTTTATGTGAAAGAAAGAGTATGCTGATATCTTGGAATAGCTGTGATGATACGGCACAGAGGGCCTGGAACAATGTAGCCATGCATCACCCCGGAAGTTAATTAAACGCTTACTGCCCACATCCACGTGCATTTGGAGTTGATATGATTGCATAATATCACTTGCTATTTCCAGTCCTTATAAACGAGGCGTGGTATATGAAGCGCTATACAAAAACACATTATTGTTCCTGTTGTTATTATTAGCACGCCAGATGATTTAGGCAGCAGAGAGAATTGTGGGACAGGTGACAATGAGACAGAAGCCAGGGCGGAGGCAGGCAGATTAGAGAATGATAAGTACCAAAAAGAGAACCGAGGGTGGAGGGTGAAGGTGGGACAAAGAGG